>NC_142472.1:29634480-30245480 GCF_049115385.1 Moschus berezovskii
TCACCGACTCAATGGACATGAGTTTGAGTGAACTCTGGGAGTTGGTGATGGACAGGGTGGTCTGGCATGCTGTGATTCATGGGGTCGCGGAGAGTCGGACACGACTGAGCGACTGAACTGAACTGAACACATTTTTTGATTTCCCGGTGCACATAAAAGTTATGTTTACATTATGATGTAGTCCATTAAATGTGCAATAGCATTATATCTAAGAAATGTATATTCCTTAATTTACAAATACTTTCTACTGACAAATGCAAACCATCACCTAAGCCTTCAGTAAGCCATAATATTTTCATATTAGTACATCAATAATCACAGCTCAATAATAATGAAAAAAGTTTTTGAAATACTAAAAGAATTGCCAAAATGCAACAAACAGACAAAGTGAGCAGATATTATTTGAAAAAAAAAAAAAGCACTGATAGACTTGCTCAACACAGAGTTGCTATGAATCTTCAATTTGTAAAAAGCATATTTTCTGAGAAAGTCATAAATGAAATGCAATAAAACAAGGTATGTCTCTATTTCATTTAGGTTAAAATAACTTACAGACATCAGTCCATAAACAATATGCAAATAAAATATTTATTATATTTAATTCTTAAAAAAAAAAAAAAACAGGAACCTAAGTTCCATTGATCAGCATTGGAGAAAGTTCTCATTGTTTGAGTTGAGTTCTATTTTAGATTCTTCATTTTAGATATAGTATAACCAAATTAAAAATTTAATAGTAGAAAGAAATATAAAGTGAATCATTCATTTATCAAAAAATATCAGAGTACCTAACAGCCAAGAGGCTACACGTTTATATTTTTTGAAATTATAAAACATAATGCGTTTCCTGGATCAGACCTTTTTTTCCTGAAGTACTATATCTTTTAGAAGTTGCTTCAGTGAGAGCCTGTTTGTAAAAAGCTTTTTCTGAGGTCTGATGCACAAAAATGTCTTATTAAAAAAACTCATATTTGAAAGATATGACTGTATAAAATATCTGACAACCACTCAATTATGGAGCACTTTAAGATTTAAATAAAAAACAGAATTGTCTACTTCCAGTGACTGAAGCAAACTGTTTTAAATTTATTTTACACTATATTGATTTGTAGGAATTATTTAAACTTTTTGAATATTAAATCTCTATTGTTTATATTTTGCAAATATTTGCACTCATTTCAGAACTTCATTTTTGTAGTTGTATATTATGATAAAAGAAGTTATTGCTAATATAGACAATTATACTTAATGTAAACAATTATAAATAATTATTGCTAATATAAACAATTATTATTTTTCTATGTATTGTACATTTTGACTTAACTTTTTTTTTTTCCTGAGACAATATCAGCCCTCTTTGCCTCTTTCCTCAGATCTCCTTGTTAAACTGTTGGTTTGGTGCGTTTTTTTTTTTTTTTTTATTAGCAGTAAAGTTGATATTTTGATTTCCCAAATGTTTAAATAATTTGCCCATCTTTCAGCTAATTCTGAACTTGAGTGAGTAGAAGCATAGTTATGTATTGGACCTTATATTTTTTTATTTTATTGTATCTTGCTTTTTTCCTTTGTTAGTATCATTTTTTAAAAAAATTATAATCATGTAATATACACTAGTATTCATTCCTTCCAGTTTGCAAGATAACATATAATTTGATGTTGGTGCATGTCACATGTAAATATCAAGAGAAGCTCTAACAGACAAGCGTTCACAATTAACACTTAATGTATAGGTCACTAAAATATCATTTGAAATACATGTAATCCAACATCTACCTATAGATTTCTGAGAACTGATACAAATACAATATAGTAATAGAAAATCTCTTTTCCTAGACTATCTTTGCCATTAAAAAGAAGGCTTAGATTTTCTCAGCCACTACGCAGAGAAGAGATTTATCATATCTTATGCACTTATGTCTGTCACATACTTGCATTTACTTCTCTTCTTAGCTTATATTCCAGATATTTGTGATTTCATCACTTACCACAGCATCCTAAAAACTTGAAGTATTCTTCTACAATTAGAGCATATATTTGTGCAAGTCATGTGAAGTGAAAGTGAGTCACTCAGTTGTGTCTGACTCTTTGCAACCCTGTGGACTGTAGCCTGGCAGACTCCTCTGTCCATGGAATTCCCTTCTCCAGGGGATCTTCCCGATCCAGGGATCAAACCCAGGTCTCCCACATTGCAGGCAGATTCTTTACCATCTGAGTCACCAGAGAAGTGACTTGTGCAAGACATAAACCTATATAAAACTAACTGCCCTCTCCAACCATGTAGGATTTTGGGCACTGTTTATATGAGTTCATTCCATCATAAATTCAAATATTTTAACCATTAATGGCCACTGAACAATGCCCTGAATCACTACAACCCTTTCCTACATTACTCTACTGCTGCTGCTGCTAAGTAGCTCCAGTTGTGTCCGACTCTGTGTGACCCCATAGACGGCAGCCCACCAGGCTCCCCCGTCCCTGGGATGCTCCAGGTGAGAACACTGGAGTGGGTTGCCATTTCCTTCTCCAATGCATGAAAGTGAAAAGTGAAAGTGAACTCGCTCGGTTGTGTCCAACTCTGTGCGACTCCATGGACTGCAGCCTACCAGGTTCCTCCATCCATGGGATTTTCCAAGCAAGAGTACTGGAGTGGGTTGCCATTGCCTTCGCCTACATTCAGTTCAGTTCAGTTCGGTCACTTACTCGTGTCTGACTCTTTGCGACCCCATGAATCACAGCACGCCAGGCCTCCCTGTCCATCACCAACTCCCAGAGTTCACTCAAACTCATGTCTATCGAGTTGGTGATGCCATCTAGCCATCTCATTCTCTGTTGTCTCCGTCTCCTCCCACACCCAATCCCTCCTAGCATCAGACTCTTTTCCAGTGAGTCAACTCTTCGCATGAGGTGGCATCAGTAAAATGATCTAGCAACACATTTAATAGGTATCTAAATTCTGAAGTAGTGATAGGCATAAATTACACTTTGAGATATCTGCAGCAATGTCTGCTGTCATGTAAAAATATCCGTACTTTCTGTTGATGATAAATTCACATGTACTTCCAGTACTACTGTGATTTTTGCCTACATTCATCATTGAAGAAGGAATTATTAAATTCAGTTAGAGTATATTGAAAAAGAGGTAATTCATTTTCCTATCCAAGGACTCCTTGAAATCTATCCACATCCTTATGTTAGTATCAACTGGGATTTAGAATCTTGCTCTTTCTTACATTTCCTCTGTACTTCTCCATTCTCTGTCTGTTTATACTGTGTTCTCGGATTAGCTTTCTTTTTAGATACTTTATTCCATTGATAAAGAGAACTTATAACTATTTTTGTTATAGCCACACATTCCAGGAAACAAACTCACTCAGAAGGACAATGCAGATAGTGGAGTGCAGTTTATTACACCGGCGGGCACAAGGCAGAGTCTCCTCTTAGCCAAGGACACCGACCAGTCTTTGTGAAAACCTTATATACCCTAAGTGTATAAGGTTCCCTGAAACTAGTCTGAACAAAGGAAAAAGAAAGATGCAATCAAAGTTAACCACTGATTCATATGCCTTAAGCCTAGGTAGTTAACAGTGGACAGTTATCAGTAGGCTTGTAGTCATACCCCAATAAGTACAACAGAATGTATGATTCTGTTAGGTTATACATATAATTAGGGTATTCTTTTAGGCGATGGAGAGCCCTGGGCGTCTTCCTTCCGGGGATTACTCGTCTTTATACAATAGTTTTTCGACCCAATCAAAAAATGGGCCAAAGAACTAAACAGACATTTCTCCAAAGAAGACATACAGATGGCTAACAAACACATGAAAAAATGCTCAACATCCCTCATAATCAGAGAAATGCAAATCAAAACCACAATGAGATACCATTGCACACCATTCAGAATGGCTGCACTCCAAAAGTCTACATGCAATAGACTGGAGAGGGTGTGGAGAGAAGGGAACACTCTTACACTGTTGGTGGGAATGCAAACTAGTACAGCCACTATGGAGAACAGTGTGGAGATTCCTCAAAAAACTGGAAATAGAACTGCCATATGATCCAGCAATCACACTCCTGGGCATACACACCAAGGAAACCAGAATTGAAAGAGACACATTTACTCCAATGTTCATCGCAGCACTGTTTATAATAGTGAGGACATGGAAGCAACCTAGATGTCCATCTGCAGACGAATGGATAAGAAAGCTTTGGTACATATACCCAATGGAGTATTACTCAGCCATTAAAAAGAATGCATTTGAATCAGTTCTAACGAGGTGGATGAAATTGGAGCCTATTATACAGAGTGAAGTAAGCCAGAAAGAAAAACACCAATACAGTATACTAACACATATGTATGGAATTTAGAAAGATGGAAATGATAACCCTGTATACGAGACAGTAAAAGAGACACAGGTGTATAGAACAGTCTTTGGGACTCTGTGGGAGAGGGCAAGGGTGGGATGATTTGGGAGAATGACATTGAAACATGTATATTATCATATGTGAAACGAATCACCAGCCCAGGTTTGACGCATGATACAGGATGCTTGGGGCTCGTGCCCCGGGATGACACAGAGGGAGGATAAGGGGAGGACGGAGGTGGGAAGGGGGTACAGGAAGGGGAACTCATGTACACCCGGTATGGATTCATGTCAATGTATGACGAAACCAACCAATATAATATTGTAAAATAAAAAAAAAATTAAAAAAAAAAAACATATAAGCAGAAAAACAAAAACAAAGAATATCAGGATAGATTTCCTTTAGGGTGGAGTGATTGGATCTCCTTGCAGTCGAAGAGACTCTCAAGAGTCTTCTCCAACACTACAGTTCAAAAGGATCAGTTCCTTGGCACTCAGCTTTCTTTATAGTCCAACTCTCACATCCATACGTGACCACTGGAAAAACCATAGCCTTGACTAGACGGACCTTTATTGGCAGCGCAATGTCTGCTTTTTAATATGCTGCCTAGGTTGGTCAGTTTTTCTTCCAAGGGACAAGCGTCTTTTAATTTCAAGACTGCAGTCACCATCTGCAATGATTTTGGAGCCAAAGAAAATAAGGTCTGTCACTGTTAAAAAAATAAAATAAAATAAATTGCAGTCTCTGCAATACTTGGCAACTCTATCTTCTTCCTTATTCTTAACAGAAGACATTACCTTTTACTACACAATAGAATGGGCTCAGGTGGCTCAGTAGTAGAGCCACTGAGCCTTGCTTACCTATCCAGGAGATGCAAGAGATGTGGGTTCAATCCCTAGGTTGGGAGGATCCCCTAGGGAAGGAAAAAGCAACCCACTCCAGTACTCTTGCCTGGACCTGGCAGGCTACAATCCATGGGGTTGCAAAGAGTTGGACATGACTGAACAACTGAGCTTGCACACAATGGAATAGAAAACACTGGATTGACAGACTCTCTTGTTTTATCTTCCAAATGCCTGACATCTGGGTCCATCACATCTTTTTCACTTCTTTTATGCTGGAGAGAGCTACTGCACTTTCTACATAGTCTCATCTAATTCACTCACAATCTTATGTTATGTTTTCTTATTTCCAGCCATCCTCTTCTCTTGTTTTTTCTCATCCAGCCTCTTTCAGTAGACATATATACAAACATAAACTGTTCTCAACTGCCATAATACCTTCCCAACATCTTTATGTATTGTTCTTTCCCCCTCTTTCCTTTTCAAAATATATCAAAAGAACTGTTTATCTTAATATCTCCATTTCTTCACCCACCACATATAACTGAACTCATTAATGACTTTCGAGCTTACCACATATTGAAACAACCTGTATGGCTTTTATTAATGCCATTCCATGTCACATATTCTAGGTTTCCATTTTTAATCATGACCTTCTTTTTGGAGAAAATGTTGATCCTGCAAACCAAATTTGTCCTTCTTGAAATAGTCTTAACCTTGCCTTTCAAAAAGCAGCTTCTTTTGGATTCCCTACTTATCTGTGGGCTTCTCCCTCTCCATTTAGCTTCCTCCTCTTTCACCAAACATTTAAGTGAGGGAAACTGTCATTATTTCATCTACGGTGCTCTTACTGTATATGCCCTGATTGATTTCATCCATTCAAATGCTTTCAATTATATTGATGATTCCCCAAATAAAAATTATATCCACGGTCATTTATCTTAAGGTTCATAAAAATGCAATTGTCTAAAAGATACTTTGACATTAACGACTTTTCAATTCAGTTCAGTTCAGTCGCTCAGTCGTATCCGACTCTCTGCGGCCCCATGAATCACAGCACGCCAGGCCTCCCTGTCCATCACCAACTCCCAGAGTTCACTCAAACTCATGTCCACAGAGTCGGTGATGCCATCCAGCCATCTCATTCTCGGTCGGCCCCTTCTCCTCCCACCCCCAACCTTTCCCAGAATCAGAGTCTTTTCCAGTGAGTCAACTCTTCGCATGAGGTGGCCAAAGTATTGCAGTTTCAGCTTTAGCATCAGTCCTTCCAATGAACACCCAGGATTGATCTCCTTTAGAATGGACTGGTTGGATCTCCTTGCAGTCCAAGGGACTCTCAAGAGTCTTCTCCAGCACCGCAGTTCAAAAGCATCAATTCTTTGGCGATCAGCTTTCTTCACAGTTCAACTCTCACATCCATACATGACCACGGGAAAAACCATAGCCTTGACTTTTAGGCACATAAAAATCCACAACACCAAACTGAGCTCATAATTAATCTTCATTCCTTTCGAAGCAACCTCGTTTTTCACTGTCCCTATATTGTGAATAGCCTTACCTTTCAAGCTATTAAAGTAAAAAATAGAAACTAATTTATTGCCTTGAATCTTCCTTACAGTCAACCTATCACTACATCTACGATAATCTATTAATCACCTGCTCTTTACACTTCTGTACATTTAAATTAACTACACTCCCACTGTCCCTGGACATCTTTGCTTCAGCTTAGTATTCTTTTAATACTTAGTATATCTAGTATATGGTCATGTTTTAGGCAACTGGTACATTCTGAGGTCCTTCTGTATTGAGTTATCTCATCTAATAAATTCTTACTCACTCAGCAGATCTTGGATTATCCATTGTTTCTTCAAGAAAACCTTCCAGATGAAATTAGATACCCACGACATAGTTTCTAGAATGCCACTTGCTTTCTTTTTTCAATATTCGTAACATTCCCAACATTACTTGGGTTCTTTTTTTTTTTTTTACTTTCAGTTATCTCTCAAAGGAAGTTCCATAAGCACAGAGCCTGTTCATGCATTATTATATTGTTAGTGCAAAACAGGCCCCCCAAAAGAGAATTTCATAAGTATATGTTATTTGTTTTACAATGAGTAGCTTCAAGATGGTACCTGCAAACAATGCTGCAGTAAATATCTTGAAAATTTGTCTCCCCACCTATTTTGAAAAAATACTTATGTTAAATTCAGAAAAAGCTTTAAATTCATTTATATATATTTTTCACAAGTCACATCTATTAAAATTAAACATTCTTACCAGTCTGTACACTTCCATTAAAGACTGTATGAGGATGTCTAGTTTACAAGCCATTATTTTGTAAATCTGACTAATGGAAATGAGTTTTCATCACTATCTTAGTTGGAAAGTCTATTTATCACTCAGTGGTTTTAGAACATTTCACTAATAGGAAACATATTTCTTTGTAAATCAGGCTTTTCTGATACTTGTCCATTTCATTTTTGGAATTGTTAATTCACAAGATTCATTATTATTTCAAGGATAACTATAACCGCTGATTTGAAAGCAGTGCAGTTGCAGAAAATGTCATGTCTCAATCAATTTAAAGAACTGTTTCACAAACTATAGACAGTGTACAAATAAAAAGTGAAATATGTTTTAACTATAATTATTTCTAAATAGTGCCTGAAAACACATTTAATAGGAACTGTAACCATTATGATTTACAAAGTTATAGATACTATAAATTCCATTTGCAAATACCAATTATATTACCAAATAAATAAATGTTTTTAACTGTATAATTATGTGAATGGAGACTTTTAACATGACCAAATCAACATAAAAATGGGCATTTCATTCATGTTAATACAATTTCAAACTATTTGATAATTACAGACTCTTTCTAAATTCAGAAGAAAAACGAACCAAAGTGAAGACCAGAGTATGATTTGTTGTCTTACCCAAGAATATCTAAGAAGTGAAATTGCATGAAGATTGATTTACCCTTTATCTTTTATGTGTACAGACCTTTGAAGTCTGGATGGCTGTCACTATTATGATTAGGATTGAACATTAGTTGTTTTCACACAACATTGGGTAGATTAGAATTAAACTTTGAGTTTCTGACAGCCATGACTGGGATATAACCATCCTGTTCATTTTTTCCTACTTATTCTTGTTACATTTCTTATTTGATGTTAGAAAACAGACACGTATTATAATTTTTCCTGTAAGACAGCCGGTATAGTATGGTTTCTTGTCACAATACAGTAATATATTTTCACAGTGAGATGAAAAACCTATAAAATATATTATCTGATATTATTTTAAAGTATAATTTGTTGCTCTCATATTAGTTACCAAAACATTAATAACCAGAATAAGATATAAATTAAATAATTTGTGAATATATTTTAAAAACTGAGTTTTGCTATTACAAGTAAGTTTTATGTTATCACATGGTTATTAAATGATTATGTTTACATATGTGTGCCTCTGTCGAATGTATATTTTTAAAATATTTTCATTTTCACTTTAAAAAGATACTAATAATTCTTGCTATATTAATATAACTGCATATGACATATGCTTTAGAAATAATTGGCAATAGAAACTTATGTGGTTCAATAAATAGTTTCAAACAGAACTAATAGAATACAGCAGATCTCATAACTAATATACACTGAAAATGTTCACTTACGAATAAGGACTTATTCATAGTACAGAAAACATAAATTGAAGTAAATTCAACATTCTGAGTAAAAAAGATAAGGAATTTTTATCTACTTACAGATGTTAAAGCGTCTGCCTCCAATGCGGGAGACCCAGGTTCGATCCCTGGGTCGGGAAGATCCCCTGGAGAAGGAAACGGTAACCCACTCCAGTATTCTTGCCTGGAGAATCCCATGGACGGAGAAGCCTGGTAGGCTACAGTCCACGGGGTCGCAAACAGTCGGACACGACTGAGCGACGGAACGGACGGACTTCACTATATTAAACTTATACACACTCTTATTTGGTCTCTTTCTGTGCATGTGTGTGTTTTATCTTTCCAGATTCATACCATATTTTATGTTACTTTTTATTCTTGAAAGCAGTGAGCACAAGGCTTACTATACAGTATGCACCAAATATTTGTTTAACTTCTAATGACAAATATTTTATGTATGCTATATATTCTATCACAAACTGAGTGTACACTCCTAGAGACTACAATAAATAATAGATATTTGTTTCTTGCCTGGAGAATCCCAGGGATGGTGGAGCCTGGTGGGCTTCCGTCCATGGGGTCACACAGAGTCGGACATGACTGAAGTGACTTAGCAGCAGCTGTTAAGTAATGCCTTATGTACCCGTATGGTGTACACACAAATAATCTAATAATAATAGAATATTTAAAGACATTAATAAATGTTCTTGATTAAAGTTTGGATAAAATTTTGAAATAAAGCAGATAAAAATATATATAAATTTAAAATATAAGTGTATGCCATTATATAAGTATAATGCTTAATTTGAATGTGCCCAGTAGACTAGTGAATTTTAAAACAGAAAATGAAAACTTAAAAATATCAGAGTGATTTCAGTGTTTAATGTATCTCCCCTTTACTTTTATATATGGAAACATATGGAAATATTATCATAATTGACAAATATTAATGTATCAACAAGAGCTTAAAATTATTGCATAATGAAGTACTCTGGTGAGGATCCTGATTTATAGCTAAAAACCTGGGATATTTGTCTTGTAAATATGTTGGACAAAACAGAAAATCTAACTGTTTCTATATTCCTATCTATCTCGCCAGCCAGCTGTCCAGTCACCCAAACATCTATTAATATCGTGATTTTTTTTTCAGGTATATGTCTCTCCAACTAAATATAATAAAACCTATAAAAAATGAGGCACATCCAAACATATATATGAGATAATATATGATTCCTTTGACTTCTGCATATATTGTTTATATACGTGTGCAAATCTGTTTGTCTATATGTCCGACTCTATTATCTCTCCCATAGGGTCCTTAAAGGCCAGGCAGCAACTTTTGCTGTATGTGGCAGTTTAATTTCATACAGTTTGTACCCTTTTTTGAAATTATAATTATGAATAATTTCCTTGAATGATCTGTACATAAATTTATAAAATCATAAATGCAAGAATATGAATTTAATTTAAAAGTTTATCTAGTTTTGGAAAATATCTTTCCATCCTCACCTGAACTCATGATATAACCTCTGTGCATTCCCATTTCCTGTTTCTTTTCCTATAAAGCATCCTTCACATTTAAAACATATATCTAACTTTGCCACATCTCTACATAAAATTTTCTTCACCTGTTCTATAAGAACATGTCCAAAGTTATGAGCTTAAGACCATAAAAAATTTAAAAAGACACTTATGCTGAAATTAGTAAAATTAAATAAACAATTTTGGTGCGTTCTAAAAGTGAGACACTTTATAAAGTCATTTACACTTAATAGCAAATTTAGTCCTCTAGATCACAATGTGCTAAGGTGTATCTTCAATTTAACCATGAAGAACTGAAGCAATTTCACAAAGATAATAAATGAGAAATTAAAATTAAAGCCTTGATTTCTTTCTCTAATGTAAAGCTTGTGCTTTAAAGCTACACTACCTGTGTTATAAAAGATTCTCTAAGATTCTAAGATTCTAAGATTGGGCTTCATCCTAACTTACTTTGTCTCTGCTATTTTTTCACACCAGCAGAGAGCCATTAGCTGCTATATAGGTTTTAACATTCTTTTATTTATATGATATTTTATTAAACATAAACCACATATGAAATACCCATTATAAATCATCACTAAATATTAAAAAAATAATTGTTCTATTTACCTAAATTTTTCTCTGGTACCTCAGATATTTCTCTCTCTATCCCCCTCTGTATACATTGCTACCTTTATATCTATGTGTGTGTATGTATGTGTGTGTTAATTGTTCAGTCATGTCTGACTCTTTTTGACCCCATGGACTATAGCCCACCAGGCTCTTTTGTCCAAGGAATGTTCCAGGCAAGAATACTGCAGAGGATTGTCATTACCTTCTCCAGGGATCCTCCCAACCCAGGAATCAAATCTGGGTCTCCTTCATTGCAGACAGATTCTTTACCATATGAACCACTGGCAAAACCCATCCATCTCTATTTCTATCTCAATCATCTCTATGTTTATATCATTACATATAAGGAGGCTATAACTGTATTGTTACTAAGTATTTTCACTAGCCTTTTGCAAAATGTATAAAAAAGAGCTTGCAAATAAAATACTGAAAAAAAGATCGTAACTAGTACAATGAAAAAAAATAGAACACTTAAATGTAATTTCACTTTAAGAGCAAAATAAAAAAAAATAACATTACTATCTCTAATACTTTTGAAGGCATTATATATATTTAAGTTTTGCACTCTTTTGGTACTTAGATTAAGTCCCTAAAATATATATATATATATTTATATATTTAAGTCCCTAAAATATATATATGTATACTTAGCTTGCATTTATTTATGGGCAATATTTTCACTGGTTTCTTGGCAAATTATATTATGCTTTTATAAATTAAATGTTTGCATTTATATATGCTTTAAATATATATTATGAACATTATTAAATTGTAAAATCAATGTATTCTTTCAAATGCTGTATCTAAATCATACTTGTTACTTTAAATCACTAATTACAAATAATAAAAAATAAAAATATTAAAAATTATTATGCTAGTGTGCTGCATACTGGCATGTGTTGTAAATATTGATGTGTGTATGTGTGTGTGTGTGTGTGTGTTATATACATAGTACTTCCCTGGTGATTGAGACAACTGATATGTTACTGAGGCACTATTTTTCCACACCAGTTTATAACACATAAGCTACCAGTGTTTACCATACTTGCTATAGCACTTAATTAACATCATCCTTTTTAATCTCCTTTTATTATCTGGTATACTCTCAATTGGATCAACATTGAAAAATATGGACCTGTATCTTGTTAAATTCAAACGCAGAACAATCAATTCACAAATATAAACAATGATTACCAAAGCCACATGTCTTTCATTGTATGCTGAATCCCATTCTTAGTCTGCTTATAGACGCAAAGATGTATTTTTACACGAATGTCTACAAATATTTCCCCATGCTTCTAATACTGACACATGCCAAAGAGATCAAGTTGAGCATATACACTCCTTATGATTGATTACCTGTCATTTGCAGTTTCCACTATATGGCTTTAGTTTTAATGTTGCTGTGTGTTCAAAATATTGAGAGTGAGTAAAAACCTGAAATTTCCCAGGATCTTAGTAAAATAATCTTTATTTTTTAATAAAGTCCCATTCATATCTAGGACTTCCCTGGTGGCTCAGCAGTAAAGAATCCACTTGCAATGCAGAAACTGCCTGCATTGCAGGAGACACGAGATTTGATCCCTAGGTTGGGAATATCCCCTAGAGAAGGAAATCACAACCCATTCCAGTATTCTTGCCTGGAAAATCCCATGCAGAGGGGCCCATTGGGTTATAGTCCATGCGGTCACAGGAGTCGGACACAATTTAGGAGCTAAACCATCTACCACATTAATATTTAACTTTTCAGGAAATACCGGCTATACTTTAAATACATATTTAGCTTAAAATATTAGTCTGAACTAAGCTTCCCAATGATCACCACACTTCGACCTTAATATTGTTATGAGCCAACAGTAAGTTCATAACAAAAAATTCAGAGTGATCCTTTAAATACAAAAGCCAGTTTATATTACTCATTAGCTCAAAATTCTATACATCTCTAATTTTCTCCATAATGAAAACCAAAACTGTAAAACTGGGATACATAGTTATAAATAACCTGACTTTCTAACACCACCCTGACTTCATAGCCTTCCACTTTTCACCTGATATTCTTGCTCCAAACACTACTGGCTTCTCTGGTAGTTAAACTTTTAACTAGGTCCCTTTCACTGTTTACTGTGCTCCAAACAGTCTTTCATAAAATAACCAAATAACTAACTCCATCATCTTCCTCACATTTTTGCTTATAAACCATCTTATCAATGAGACTTATCTCAATTAGCAACCCGGCCTCAGTACTCTACATCAGCTTTATTTTCTCAATATTTTTTCCATAGCATTTACCACCTCCAATGTTTAATATCAATCAGGAACTCAAACATAAAAATCTTATCATATTATTGGTTTTTATTATTGTAAAGGGATTTCATGTAAGTACTATTTACAAAGTATTTGAAATGAATGAACTATGGAGTATGGTATAGAACATTACTATGATGGGTAGGTCCAGAAAAGCAAGGCAAGACAGCAGTTATAGAAAAATGGTGGGAGTCATGTACAGAAGACTGTATTGGTAGTATACTGACCATGGGTCAAAGGATACAGTTTGAACTAAGGAGCTAGACCCAGAGGGAGGATTTGGTACAAAACATGATAAAGAATTGGAAAGATTTGAATCTTTAAAAATGAAATTGAGCAAAAAAATTTGCCTTCTATATGCCCCACTTTTATCCTTCCTCCATGCCACTGTGCTTCTGAACCCTTCAGTTCAGTTCAGTTCAGTTCATTTCAGTCGCTCAGTTCTGTCCGACTCTTTGTGACCCCATGAATCACAGCACGCCAGGCCTCCCTGTCCATCACCAAGTCCCAGAGTTCACTCAAACTCATGTCTGTAGAGTCGGTCATGCCACTTGATTACCATCTTTTGAAAAAAGGTAGGCTGAGGGGAATTTTCAGATTTACTTGAATATTTCTTTGTATTCAAATTTTGTGTTTCCTGAACAAAATAAGGGAAAGTAATTGTGTAACATCATGGATCGTGACCTTTGGAGTTTTGTTTGAAATCATGAAAGGTAATCAAGTGAGTAGAATTAAACTTTAGTGTCACAAAATCTTCAATAAACTGACTGCGAGGCAATAAGTAATATATGACATATGGTGCAAGTTTCTTTTTGTGTATCATCTATTCAATCCTCTAAACAATCCAAAGGAATGATGCCTCCTATTATTATTTTCAGATTCAAACACTGAGACATTAAATGCTGGGTGACTTGCTTAAAGCCAATTTTAAGCAATATAAACTTTGTTAATTGCACAATAAATGCTACGTATTTTTACACTGCCAACTGTATTTATATTAATTTTTTTATTTCTCATAAATACCTTAAAAGCTTTCATCATACAGGAAGCCATAAATTTGACTTCACACTTTTGTAAAATTAAATAATACATAAATCTTGTACTGCTGCCGCCGCTGCTGCTAAGTTGCTTCAGTCGTGTCCGACTCTGTGTGACCCCATAGACGGCAGCCCACCAGGCTCCCCTGTCCCTGGGATTCTCCAGGCAAGAACACTGGAGTGGGTTGCCATTTTCTTCTCCAACGTATGAAAGTGAAAAGTGAAAGTGAAGTCGCTCAGTTGTGTCCGACTCTTAGCGACCCCATGGACTGCAGCCTACTAAGCTCCTCCGTCCATGGGATTTTCCAGGCAAGAGTACTGGAGTGGGTTGCCATTGCCTTCTCCCTATCTTGTAGTGCTGCTGCTAAGTCGCTTCAGTTGTGTCCGACTCTGTGCGACCCCATAGAGGGCAGCCCACCAGGCTCCGCAGTCCCTGGGATTCTCCAGGCAAGAACACTGGAGTGGGTTGCCATTTCCTTCTCCAATGTGTGAAAGTGAAAAGTGAAAGTGAAGTAGCTCAGTCGTGTCTGACTCTTTGTGACCCCATGGACTGAAGTCTACCAGGCTCCTCCATCCATGGGATTCTCCAAGCAAGAACAATGGAGTGGGGTGCCATTGCCTTCTCCGTTTCTTGTACTAGATGCCACCTGATATTATTGTTACCCTGTATCTTATGATTGAGATAAATACAAATGACATATATAATGTATTTATATATATAATACATTAAATTAAATAACTGTAAACATATTATTGGTATGTTAATCTTATTCTTAATGTGATTTTTAAAATCTATTTTCATATAATAAGGCACAAATGAAATATAATGGCACTGCTACACATGGCACAAATGGATAATTCTTGTGGCAAGTTTTCTCAAAGCAAACACTTTCTGGTCTTAAATATGTATCCCTACTTTGATGAATTCTTTTTTCTGATATACTCACCTCATTTTAGGCATAACACCTAAAATGATGACAAGCACTAAGATTCAATCCTGTGGCTATTGAAAGCTTTCTAATCTTCAAAGAAATCCTATTTCCAAGGAATAGCTCTTAGGACTCCATACAATCATTATCTACTTATACTTTGGTGTTAATTTCCTAAGAGCTGAAAGTAAGATAGAGGATTTAGCAATGAATGTGTCTCCTAAGAAAGGGATGTGCCATTAAAGTATAATTAAACAGTAGTCACTCAGGCAGAAAACATTTATTTCTGAACTTCGCCTAATCATAGAGCAACTGAACAATGTGTAAGGGAGGTTTAAGAATTATAAAAAGGGAGGCCAGTGTTTTATTTTAGAAATGAAAAATGCAGAAACGATCACTTTGTAGTCATATGTTAACCTAGAGTATTGCAATCACCATTTAGGAAAACTCACTGATTTACAAAATTGAACAGTGGACATCCTAAATAGGACAGCTGAGACTCCCAAATTACATTGTCTAAGAGCCTCTGGAGCATGGATATGAGTTAAATGTAAAAACAATGTGCTGTACTCACAAGCCATTTTTATTTGCAACAAGGAATTTTAATGACCATGGTCTCATTGCTTCCTTCCAAGCTCAAATATCCTACAAATAACTCTCTTGGGAAATAAGATATCTGAGTAGTAGAAACAATACTCCCTCCCTCATCAACAATTACTTGTGTGATTAGTGATTTGAAATAAACTCCAATTTAACACATTACTCAGGGTTTTGTGGTTTACTTATATCATACTGAGTATTTTTAACAATCATCCAGTCATGTATTGAGCAATATGTGTGTTTCCAAAAATCCATATAAACTTAAATATGAATATTGACCATAAAATGATATTGACATATCAGGAAAAAAATACATTGCTATATTACAACTATATGCTTTATAAATAGATATTCAATAAGATTAAACTTAGCCAAGTTACTAGGGAACAGTCTCATTCCTGGTTTTTATCTTCAAACAAATAGACACTTTAGTCATTTTTCAGTTTACATTTTAAAACTGAAAGCTTATTATGTAGTTTTGTTAATTCTAGATGAACTAGTACGTTACTACTCAAAGCGTAGTCCACTAGTGTCATGTTGGAACTTGTTAGAAATAAAGAATTTTAAGTACCACACCAGATCCACTGTATCAAAGTCTGCATTTTAACAAAATTCTTAGGTAATTTACATGTTCACTGAAGTTTTATAAGCACTCTCCTAATAAACATAAAAGAACTGAGAATTACTGCTGACATTTCTTTGATTGGTGAGGCTCAAGTTCAAGCATCTCAACAAGCAAAAGAAAGCAAGCAAATAAACAAAAAGCTATCTTGCAACTGTGAACCTGATTTCTTCTGGTTACATCTGGCCGGTACTGTTCAGTTACCAGGATTCTGCCTCAAGGCAGAATCACCTGCTGAACTAATTTTTGCCACCTGTCTTGTTTGTTATCTGCATTTCAGTTTGAGGTCCCTGATTTAAAGAACAACAGGACTAATCTTGCGATTCTGTTTCACCCATAAATGTTAACATTCTCTTTAAGCCATAACATAATTTATTCAGCCCCGATTCCAGCCCTGGTCAGATGTACTTTGCACATCTTTCTAACTCCTCAGGAAGTGGTCTGACTCAAGAGTTCCAAGCACCGCCATGTGGAACCAAAGTAAAATTCCTGGGAATGTTAGAAGCTTTACTGGGTATTTATATTGGATTAGTGAATACGAAATCAATGCCACTGAAAGCTTTAAGAACTCTCATGCTTATTAACACATAGCAATATATCTTGGTTTTCTCCCAGGACACCAGGACAGGGAATAAAGAGGTAATCTAAAGTTGAGGTATAAAACACTGAATAAAACATATTATTGCTAATCCTTGGATCTCATGACTGAGCTAGTTGATTCCTGAGACTACTGCTCTCGTAGCAGTTCCTCTGTCACAGAAATGCTTCCCTGGTGGCTCAGATGGTAAAGCATTGTCTGCAATGCAGGAGACCCGGATTTGATCTCTGGGTCGGGAAGATCCCCTGGAGAAGGAAATGGCAACCCACTCCAGTATTCTTGCCTGGAAAATCCGTGGACAGGAGTCTGGCAGGCTACAGTCCATGGGGTCACAAAGAGTCAGACACGACTGATCGACTTCACTTTTCTCTTCCTGATACAGAGTACTACAGTCAAAGAACCACCCAGTTGGGCTTAGGACTAGGATGTATCACTGCCATGAAACCAAAATCATGATTTCTAAATCTTCATGAAATTTATATTTATACTATTAAACCCTTTATATTTTATTAATTAAAAAAACTATTGTGGTGTGATGACATACAGGAGCAGTGTGTGTTTCATATACACAGCTTGATGAGTTTGAATATAATATACAGTTGAGAAATGATCACCACAACTTATGCTATAAACATATCCATCACTTTCAAAAGTTTCTTCTTGCCCCATTAATTTGTTATTATTAGTACTATTGGTGTCATCTACATATCTGAGGTTATTGATATTTCTCCCAGCAATCTTAATTCCAGTTTGTGCTTCCTCCAGCCCAGCGTTCCTCATGATGTACTCTGCATATAAGTTAAATAAGTAGGGTGACAATATACAGCCTTGACATACTCCTTTTCCTATTTGGAACTAGTCTGTTATTACATGTCCAGTTCTAACTGTTGCTTCCTGACCTGTATACAGATTTCTCAAGAGACAGATCAGGTGGTCTGGTATTCCCATCTCTTTCAAAATGTTCCACAGTTTATTGTGATCCACATAGTCAAAGACTTTGGCATAGTCAGTAAAGCAGAAATAGATGTTTTTCTGGAACTCTCTTGCTTTTTCAATGATCCAGCTGATGTTGGCAATTTGATCTCTGGTTCCTCTGCCTTTCCTAAAATCAGCTTGAATATATAAAAGTTCACGGTTCACATATTGCTGAAGCCTGGCTTGGAGAATTTTAAGCATCATTTTACTAGTGATTGAGATGAGTGTAATTGTGCGGCAGTTTGAGCATTCTTTGGCATTACCTTTCTTTGGGATTGGAATGAAAACTGACCTTTTCCTGTCCTGTGGCCACTGCTGAGTTTTCCAAATTTGTTGGCATTTTGAGTGCAACACTTTCACAGCATCATCTTTCAGGATTTGAAATAGCTCAATTGGAATTCCATCACCTCCACTAGCTTTGTTCACAGTGATGCTTCCTAAGGCCCACTTGACTTTACATTCCAGGATGTCTGGCTCTAGGTGAGTGATCACACCATCGTGATTATCTGGGTTGTGAAGATCTGTTTTGTACAGTTCTTCTGTGAATTCTTTCCACCTCTTCTTAATATCTTATGCTTCTGTTAGGTCCATACCATTTCTGTCCTTTATTGAGCCCATCTTTGCATGAAATTTTCCCTTGGTATCTCTAATTTTCTTGAGGAAATCTCTAATCTTTCCCATTCTATTGTTTTCCTCTATTTCTTTGCATTGATCACTGTGGAAGGCTTTCTTATCTCTCTTGCTATTCTTTGGAACTCTGCATTCAAATGGGTATATCTTTCCTTTTCTCCTTTGCTTTTCACTTCCATTCTTTTCACAGCTAATTGCTTTTTTGCATTTCTTTTTCTTGGGAGTGGTCTTGATTCCTGTATCCTGTACAATGTCACAAACCTCCATCCATAGTTCATCAGGCACTCTATCAGATCTAGTCCCTTATATCTATTTCTCACTTCCACTGTATAGTCATAAAGGATTTGATTAAGGTCATACTTGAATGATCTAGTGGTTTTCTCCACTTTATTCAATTTCAGTCTGAATTTGAAAGCCTCTTGATGAAAGTGGCTTGATGATTGTGATGAAAGAAAAATCAAAGCCTCTAGATGAAAGTGAAAGAGGAGAGTAAAAGTCGTCTTAAAGCTCAACAATCAGAAAACTAAGATCATGGCATCTGGTCCTATCACTTCATGGCAAAAAGACGGGGAAACAGTGGAAACAGTGGCTGACTTTATTTTTCTGGGCTCCAAAATCACTGCAGATGCTGATTGCAGCCAGGAAATTAAAAGACGCTTACTCCTTGGAAGGAAAGTTATGACCAACCTAGATAGCATATTAAAAAGCAGAGACATTACTTTGCCAACAAAGGTCCGTCTAGTCAACGCTATGGTTTTTCCAATGGTCATGTATGGATGTGAGAGTTGGACTATAAAGAAAGTTGATCGCTGAAGAATTGATGATTTTGAACTGTGGTGTTGGAAAAGACTCTTGAGAGTCCCTTGGACTGCAAGGAGATCCAACCAGTCTATCCTAGAGAAGATCAGTCCTGGGTATTCACTGGAAGGATTAATGTTGAAGCTGAACTCCAATACTTTGGCCACCTGATGGAAAGAGTTGACTCATTGGAAAAGACCTTGATGCTGGGAAACCTTGAGGTCAGGAGGAAAAGGGGACGACAGGATGAGATGGTTGGATGACATCACCGACTTGATGGACATGGATTTGATTGGACTCCTGGAGTTGGTGATGGACAGGGAGGCTTGGCGTGCTGCAGTTCATGGGGTTGCAAAGAGTCAGACACAACTGAATGACTGAACTGAGTATTATTAGTAAGAATACTTAACAGACAATCTACTCTCTTCAGTTCAGTTCAGTCGCTCAGTTGTGTCCAACTCTTTGCGACCCCATGAATCACAGCACGCCAGGCCTCCCTGTCCATCACCAACTCCCGCAGTTCACTCAAACTCATGTCCATCCAGTCGGTGATACCATCCATCCATCTCATTCTCTGTCCTCCCCATCTCCTTCCGCCCCCAATCACTTCCAGCATCAGTCTTTTCCAGTGAGTCAACTCGTCGCATGAGGTGGCCAAAGTATTGCAGTTTCAGCTTTAGCATAAGTCCTTCCAATGAACACCCAGGATTGATCTCTGTTAGAATGGACTGGTTGGATCTCCTTGTAGTCCAAGGGACTCTCAAGAGTCTTCTCCAGCACCACAGTTCAAAAGCATCAATTCTTTGGCAATCAACTTTCTTCACAGTCCAACTCTCACATCCATACATGACCACGGGAAAAACCATAGCCTTGACTAGACGGACCTTGGTTGGCAAAGTAATGTCTCTGCCTTTTAATATGCTGTCTAGGTTTGTCATAACTTTCCTTCCAAGGAGTAAGCATCTTTTAATTTCAAGGCGCAATCAGCAGTGATTTTGGAGCCCAAAAAAATAAAGTCTGACACTGTTTCCACTGTTTCCCCATCTATTTCCCATGAAGTGATGGAATCAGATGCCATGATCTTTGTTTTCTGAATGTTGAGCTTCAAGCCAACCTTTTCACTCTCCTCTTTCACTTTCATCAAAATGCTTTTGAGTTCCTCTTCACTTTCTGCCATAAGGGTGGTGTCATCTGCATATCTGAGGTTATTGATATTTCTCCCAGCAATCTTGATTCCAGCTTGTGCTTCTTCCAGCCCAGCGTTCCTCATGATTTCCTCTGCATAGAAGTTAAATAAGCAGGGTGTCAATATACAACCTTGACGTACACCTTTTCCTATTTGGAACCAGTCTGTTGTTCCATGTACAGTTCTGACTGTTGCCTCCTGACCTGCATACAGGTTTCTCAAGAGGCAGGTCAGGTGGTCTGGTATTCCCATCTCTTTCAGAATGTTCCACAGTTTATTGTTATCCATACAATCAAGGCTTTGGCATAGTCAATAAAGCAGAAATAGATGTTTTTCTGGAACTCTCTTGCTTTCTCCATGATTTCCCTCCTAAGGGCCAGCTATTTTCTGGCTGTCCTTCCAGAAGTTTGTAGAAGCAACATTGTGGGACTAGATGGGGCTCAGGAAAAGAGCATGAAATAGGAGGGAAGGGGACAGGGCACAACTTTTGAAACAATGACATAGCTCAAGGGCATAACATAAACTGTCAACTAAACCTTGATCCCAAATCTAAAAGTTAAATGAGGCACCCAGAGGTGACAGTACAGTTCCAAGGCGCTGTTAAAAGACTGAGAGTAGGTGGTTCCCCAATGGTTGGAATGATCCTCCCACTCATTAGCATATTAATTCACCTAGCTGGCAAAAACTAGCCACACCACATTCCATGGCCACAGCATTTGCCCTCTGCAATGGCCCACACCCTGTGGAGTGTGCTTCTCTCTGAATCTGAACAAATTCACTTCTTACCTGTTGCTGTGTCTCTAACTGAATTTTTGCAATGAAAAATCAGAGCCTGAGCTTCATTAGGTCCTGAAGCCAGTCACTTTGGATTTTGGCTGGGCTCAAGTCCCAGGAGAGAGGAGCTGAAGGACAGGAGGAAAAAGCAATGGAAAAAATGTGCCAAGGAATCCCCTTCATAACCTGCTGGAAAATCTGCTAAATACCTGACCTGTGCTCACAGTTTTCATTGACCCGATCCTTGGCACGAAGATTAAGGACAGAAGAACCCCCACAGGCTTGGGCAACAGTTACTGGGGCCCAGCAGATAGGGGAGCCTTTGGGACACACTAAGTAGTAGCTCCTGCCAGAGCTCAATTGCACCTACTGCCACTCACCTGTTCATGGTGGGTGGGGGTTCGAGGAAACAAGAAATGAGAGATTGTAAAGGAATAAATATTTTGTTAGGCATATGTCCTTCCAGCCACAGGAGTGAGGACCTTCTACTTAACCGGAGGTCTTCTGGAATTTCAGACTGAGCTGCATGAACTTTCTGCTGAGTTTGTTTTTCACTGTCCTAGTTTCCAGCATGCTGGGCTTTTTGTTACTTCCCCTGCACTGGGTTTTCTTCGCGTTAAGCTTCCACCGTGGGAGCTTTCTCTGAGTTGGGCTCCTTCTTGCTGGGGCCCAGCCAAGGTTGTTTCAGCTAGGTTAAATCTGAATCATGGCACTATAGATGTTGGAGGAGTGTGTAATTCCCTTGGTTCTGTCACGTTGCAACAAAAATTTGAAGCTATGGAACAGTGTTACAGACCTCAGATGGACCAGTGGTAGAGCCCTCGAATGGACCAGTGTTTCAGCTCTATGTTACAGCTCAGTTTTATCTAGAAAGTAAAGGAAAATACATCCTCAAGGCTTGAGGGCATGCTGACCCAAAAGACACGAAAATAGAGGACCCCACCCGCCCAATATTGGCTCCTCTTTTATATACTTTTTCTCCTCTCCAGGCCCTATGTAAACTGGGCCAGCCAGGAGTGCTGTTTGTTTTACCTGAGGTCCTCACTCCGGTCCTCAGACCTCCCTTTATTCTATTTTTGAGGGATTTTCCCTTCCTTGTCTTTAACCACAGCCATTCTGGACTTCTTTTTCATATTCTAGCTACCTAACAGATTGAACATACTTTAGTACATTTTAGATATCCCCAATTTTATTTGCCTAGTCCATTTTAACTGAATGTTATTGCTTATTAGTTGCAAATACAAACAATAATCTATGTGATAATTGACCTTAAATCTACTTTTGTCATCTATAAATATTTCACATACAGTTGCACATTATATAATATGCAGCACATATACATATATTTGTTTACATTAATTAGTCTGCTGAATAATATATTAATACCAAGAATTTAAAATTATTATATATATAAAAACACAGTCAAATATCTGGAAGGGTTAATCTACAGCCTTCCATTTTTTATATTAGCATTTGACAATTCTTCAGTTCAGTTCAGTTCAGTCGCTCAGTCGTGTCCGACTCTCCGCGACCCCATGAATCACAGCACGCCAGGCCTCCCTGTCCATCACCAACTCCCGGAGTACACTCAAACTCATGTCCACAGAGTCGGTGATGCCATCCAGCCATCTCATTCTCCGTCGTCCCCTTCTCCTCCCGCCCCCAACCTTTCCCAGCATCAGAGTCTTTTCCAGTGAGTCAACTCGTCGCATGAGGTGGCCAAAGTATTGCAGTTTCAGCTTTAGCATCAGTCCCTCCAATGAACATCCAGGATTGATCTCCTTTAGAATGGACTGGTTGGATCTCCTTGCAGTATAAGGGACTCTCAAGAGTCTTCTCCAACACCACAGTTCAAAAGCATCGATTCTTCGGCGATCAGCCTTCTTCACAGTCCAACTCTCACAACCATAGATGTTATTTTATAAATGATAATCTAGCTGCACTGCTAAGAAAGAAAAATACTGCTTTTAAATGGATTCACAAAAAGTTTATAGAATAATTTAGCTAAATCAGCAGCATTTATATTTAGTGTTTATCATTTAGCTTACAAAAATTCTGGTATTTAATATATTGAAAAAATTTTAAATATAAATTTCAATTGAGTTAAATATTTTTTATATTAACTTGCAGTAGAACACTTATTCCTAATGTAATTTTAGGTGGAAGAAATAATATAAATTGGAGTAGGACACAGTTGTACTGAAAATGTCACCATGCATTTTAAAATATTACTATATGCAACCTATTATATAACATCAAAATAAGGATATGGCACACAGACAAATATGATCATTCAAAACAAGAATGATTTATTCCACAAGAGGAGCTCATATACAATTCTAGAGAAGTTAGAATTCAGAAAAATCACCCCTTCCTAAGCCTTTAGGAGTAGTTAGCCTGTTGGAGACTAAAAGGATGGTTTGTTGAGAGAAGAGAGAACCCTAGTCAGGCCAAGGAAGTAGGATATTACATTTGTAATGCATGCAGTCCAGTTTGGTGATTAATGGAAGACAAACCTTTAAAGATAGGTTAAGGTCAGACGGAAGAGTTCTGTTCCTTCCCAGAGCTGAGAGGGTATGTATGGTTTAGGTATTTGCAGTACTTGTAGGCTCCCTCTCATTTTTGAAACACAGGAAATGAATTGATGGTCTCTCCTTGCCATTAGAGTGCAGTACACTCAACCAGCTACTAACACCTTTTGTGAAAAACCACTTTCTTCAGAACTAAAAAAGCCACAGGATGTACAATTCTTACATGTTCTTAGGACTACATGACCTTTTTCTGTTTTTAAACCCAAGTTTGCTCATATTCACAACTTTCAGTATAACAAGCTAATTTTTTTTTTTTTTTAACTTTCAGAACAAACTTCAGAACAGAACCAGCTCTCGGCAAAGGAAGTCAAGCTAATTTACCACTAGAATTCCAAAATTACTATATGCTTATTCCACATTTTAATTTTACAAGATAAAATTACCTATATTAATGTAGTAATATTGATTGATTTTAAAAACTCTGTTCTAGATGCTCAGGATTCAAAATCAATAAAGGAACAAACTGCCATTGGTATTAAGAAGAAAGACAAGTGAACAGTCAATTATACTACAGTGTAACACATGCTGTGATAGAAAATATGTACACTGTTAGGAAAAAGTTCTTTGGTGTCCTGTATTTCTTCATGCCATGCAAGCAAGCCATTAACCACCATTTTGTTCCAGATTATCTTTCTGTCCTTTTGAAGAATTGTCTGTACTGTAAATACCCATAGAATGTATAAACAGTGTTTCCACTGGTGCAAAGAGAAGAACTGCTTATTATCCAGTATGATAAAGACAACACTTTCCTCTGCTGAAATGTTATGAAGGTTTGTTTGCAGTCCATCATAAAACAAGGGGATTCCTTAGTTTGGGATTCCTCAATTATGATGTAAAGCAACTGCATGCACATTACTCTGAACTTGGCCCTTCTGAATCTCTCATCCCCACCCCTCACCCAGGGTCTTGGGATCCAGGGAAACTGGTATAATGACAAAGCTTATGCAGTTTAGTATACAATGAGCTTTAAAGTCCTTTGTTTCTGATTAGGAGCCTGTGACTTCTGTTTTCATTCATGAAGATGACTATGCTAGTACACAGCATAAAAATCTCATACTCTATATAATTTGTGACATTCACAAAATTGTCTTGGTCTGTATTTAAAGTCAGCATATGAATATGACCCTAGGTTTCAGTTATTCCATGTAGAGCATCTTGAATTCCTTTTAGGTAGAGATTTAAAGATTTACAAGGATTAATGACAGAGTAACATCAAACTATTTTAAGAGGTGCCCTTTCCAGTTGGTACAAGAAATTATAGAGATACAAAGTTTTAGTTACACAAGATGAATAAATTCTAGAGATTTGCTGTACAATATGGTGCCTACAGTTAAAAATTCTGTACTGTGCATTTGAAAATTGTTAAGATATTAGCACTCATATCAAGTTTTCTTACCACAGTAAAAATAAATATTTGGTATATTGGCTAAATAAAAATATACTTCATGATCAGGTACTACTACAGTAAAAATACTGAGAATAGAACTGTCACCTTGCAATGAGAAAAATAAGGTCACAGGTTCAATTAGAAAGAGACTTTCCATTCAGAAAAAAATTGTATTTGTGTTATTTTTAAATAAATGATAAAAAATAGTCTGGATAGGCCAGAACAAATTATTTATCATTAAACAAAGGTATCATCTTGGCTGAAAGTTAAGAGCAGCAATAGAATGAAAAAGAGAAAAATCTCCAGTTTATATAAGGAGGCATTTTGAGTGGAGTCTGTTCATATAATTATTTTTTAATACGCTTATTTAACAAAAGCTTATGAAAATCTCATGAGTTATTCTTGCTTCAAGAAACACAATTTTGTAAATATATCTCATTATAAAACACCATATTTACTTTCACATATATGGAATATAATGTACATGGTAGCATGATGACTTGCAATACTTGATTTTCAGAAAGCATAAGAATATAAGTATAAAAAAAAGAATATAAGTATAAATTATAGAATACAAAACCACAAAAACACACCTACATGACCAAACACACAACACATGATCACATGACACAGAAAAACACATAAATTGAGATAGCATAAATATTTGTACCAATCATTCAATTCAGTTCAGTCACTCAGTCCTGTCAAACACTTTGGGATCCCAAGGACTGCAGCAAACAGGCTTCCCTGCCTATCACCAGCTCCCAGAGCTTACTCAAACTCATGTCCATCGAGTTGGTGATGCCATCCAACCATCTCATTCTCTTCTCCTGCCTTCAATCTTTCCCAGCATCAGGGTCTCTTCCAATGACTTAGTTCTTTGCATGAGGTGGCCAAAGAATTGGAGCTTCAGCTTCAGCATCAGTCCTTCCAATGAACACTCAAGATTGATCTCCTTTAGGATGGACTGGTTGGATCTCCTTGCAGTCCAAGGGACACTCAAGAGTCTTCTCCAACACCACAGTTCAAAAGCATCAATTCTTCAACGTTCAGCTTTCTTTATGGTCCAATTCTCACATCCATACACGACTACTGGAAAAACCATATCTTTGACTAGATGGACCTTTGTTGGCAAAGTAATGTCTCTGCTTTTTAATATGCTATCTAGGTTAGTCATAACTTTTCTTCCAAGGAGCAAGCACCTTTTAATTTCATGGCTGCAATCACCATCTGCAGTGATTGTGGAGCCCTCCAAAATAAAGTCTGTCGCTGTTTCTATTGCTTCCCCATCTATTTCCCATGAAGTGATGGGACCAGATGCTCTGACCTTAATTTTCTGAATGTTGAATTTTAAGCCAATTTTTTCACTCTCCTCTTTCACTTTCATCAAGAGACTCTTCAGTTCTTTGTTTTCTGCCATAAGGGTGGTATCATCTGCATATCTGAGCTTGTTGATATTTCTCCCAGAAATCTTGATTCTAGCTTGTGCTTCCTCCAGCCCCGCTTTTCTCATGATGTACTCTGCATATAAGTTAAATAAGCAGGGTGACAATATACAGCCTTGACGTACCCCTTTACCAATTTGGAACCAGTCCATTGTTCCATGTCTAGCTCTAACTGCTGCTTTGAGATCTGCATACAGATTTCTCAAGAGGCAGGTCATGTGGTCTGGTATTCCCATCTCTTTAAGAATTTTCCATAGTTTGTTGTGATCCAAATAGTCAAAAGCTTTGGCATAGTTAATAAAGCAGAAGTAGATGTTTTCCTGGAACTCTTTTGATTTTTCTATGATCCAGTCGATGTTGGCAATTTAATCCCTGGTTCTCTAGAAGCATATTGGGTACCTACTGACCTGGGGAGTTAATCTTTCAGTGTCCTGTGTTTTTGTCTTTTCATACTGTTCATGGGGTTCTCAAGGCAAGAATACTGAAGTGGTTTGCCATTCCTTTCTCCAGTGGACCACATTCTGTCAGAACTCTCCAACATGACCCCTCCATCTTGGGTGGCCCTACAGGGCACGGATAATAGTTTCATTGAGTTAGACAAGGCTGTGATCAATGTGATAAGATTGGTTAGTTTTCTGTAATTGTTTTCAGTCTGTCTGCCCTCTGATAGAAGGATAAGAGCCTTATGGAAGATTCCTGATGGGAGTGACTGACTAAAGATGAAACTGTTCTGATTGATGGCGCCTTGCTCAGTAAATCTTTAGTCCAATTTTCTGTTGATGGGTGGTTCTGTGTTCCCTCCCAGGTATTTACCTGGGGCCAAACTATGGTAGAGGTAATGAAGATAATGGTGACCTCCTTCAAAAGGCCCTGTGCAGGCACTGTTGCAATCAGTGGCCTCAGCTTGCAGCAGGCCACTGCCACATGTCTCCCTGGAGACTTCTGGACAGACACTCAAGTCTGGGTCAGTCTCTTGTGGGGTCACTGCTCCTTTCTTCTGGGTCCTGGTGTGAATTCACATGGATATACAAAGTTACTCGTGACAGTCTATTTTTTAGTACGTCAGTAGATGTATTTGCTTAATTTATGTATTACAATATGCATACATATCAGTTTAGTTCAGTTCAGTTGCTCAGTCATGTCCAACTCTTTCACGTTTCATATTATTCCACTTCACATATAATGCAAAAATTTTACAACAGTTAATTCTATTTATTTCTCATATTCTTTGTGTTTTTTGCATACATTTACTTATATAATTATTATATTAATACAAAATGAATATTTACCATTTTCTTTAACAGTACATTTGCTTTAAATAATGTAGTTTTCTAACAGTAAATCAACATCAAAGAATATGTTAAAGGAGAGAAAAGTAGTCTTTATTTATACAAACACATTTATCACATTTGTAAAATGAAGATAATGTTTAACTCATGATGTGTTATAAAAATTCAAATATATAATACACAAATAATTCAGAAATCAGTTTCTTATAGAAGCAGTCCTCAACCAGAGATAACTACTAACAATATAATTCCTATTTATAATAAAATAACTATCCCAGTTTCCTAGCTTCTGGAAGAATAATTGCAAACCCTAGGTCCAGAACTATCTGTCCTGTGATGTGGTCTCTGCTTACTACTTCTGACTTACTTCTGAGAATACATCATATTGTGTACAAAAACAGACTATTGACTACTTTCTGAAAACAATCTTAGCTTTTCCATCACAGTACTTTCATTCACAGTTTTACTAATTAGCACCCTCTTTCTCTCTTCTCTGTATTGTACATTTTCTCTAATTTCTCACCTAATATGTATCTATTCTAATGAGGCTTTATTCCTAATGATTCTTTAGTAAACTTTCATGTGAGCTCCATTTTTATCACTTGAAGTAGTAATAGAAATTCAAGAAAGATCTCTATGGAAGATGCTCTTATCAAGCTTCCATCAGGAATCTCCTTAATAAATAGTTGGAATGGCAGAGGTGTTATTTCTCTGAGTTTTTATTTTGGAGATAGGAAACACAGCTCCTGAGACAGCTTATTATTCAAGTTTTTATAAAGAAGTTTATTTATTGTGATGGTCATTTTTGTTGTTTTAGCTATTCATTTTTAAGTTTTCCTAAATACTATATATTCGATTCATATAGAACTCTGGATATTATCTTATATACAAGGAAAACATCAAACATATTACTCTGAACAGGGAAATTCTAAATCCTGGAGTTTAAGAAGATTAACTAAATTTTTTACTGCTAATTGATATTATATGAAGGACAGCTTGATAATTCAACTTTATGGAAATCTCTCGATATAAAACACACATGATACACAGGGAAACATATTTGAGAAGACCTTTTATTTGTGATAAGTTTTGAATAAGTTAAAGCAGGATAAGGATAGGATATACTCTCCAAGTATGCTAATGTTTAAATAATGTAAAAAAATCTAATTAGTTTAACACCTAATACACTTACAGATATAATAAATGTTAAGCCTCAAGTGCAAGTGTTAATGACTAATTTAGCAACATAGAATCAGGGTGGGGGTAGGTGGAAACCAATTTATACTACACAAGTTCACAATTCTGATAGGAACTGCAGGGATATCAACATATTCAGCAAGTATATAGGACCCATACCAAACTGAAAGGTGCTGAAGTCAGGGAAATTAAAATATCACTGACCTCAAGAAATTTAGAAAATGTATACAAGAAACAATGACAACTCCTGAAGAGGGATGGCAAGTTCAGCTCTTGACATTTACAAAGCAGCTAGTTAATTTACCAACACTAGAATTGTGATAAACTTGAACCTCGATCCTTGCTCTCTGTAGTAAGAATCCCTTTCTCAGTGTCTGCAAGACTTATTCCCTCTTCTTCAAGTCTTGTGCAAATTGTATGTCCTCAATGAAACTCTTTCTGTCCACACTGGTGAAAATGTAACTCATATGCTATTCTTCTGCTCTTCTCTCCTGCTTTGTTTTTTTCTGAAATCTGCAACTATAGCCATTGACTTTAGTAGATGCTGAGTTTATTTATCATTTGTCTCCACTTATTAATTCCATAAATAAAGGACTATTTTCTTTTCATTTTTTTTCTGCAATCCCTGAGAAAGTACCTGTTACAGAATAGGTGCTCAATAAAGGAGAGGCTTGCTGTTTTTTAGTGAATTTGCATAAACACTAAGTTATAATACTCAATGCAACAGTTCCTAGTATAAGACATAATACATGGTCTTGCTGCTGCTGCTGCTGTGTAGTTGCTAAGTTGTGTCCAACTCTTGTAACCCCATGAACTATAGCCCACCAGGCTCCTCTGTCATGGGATTTCCCAGGCAAGAATACTAGAGTGGGTTATCATTTACTTCTTCAGGTTTCTTTCCGACCTAGGGGTCAACCCATGTCTCTCGTTTGACTGGTGAATTCTTTGTCACTGAGCCACCTGGGAAGCCCCACTTGGTCTTCACATTATAACAATTACTTTGATTGGATTTAAAGCCCAAAGCTACCTAAAAATTACCTGTTTTTCTTTCATTTTATCTTTTGTGAATTATTTTGATAAAATCTTAAAACATGGTCATAAGAGACTTATTTCAGTGTTTTTAGTTCTCAGAAGAGACAATTTCTCTTGTTGCAATGTGGGTCCCATCATTTTTTTTTTTTTTTAAGAATAAGTTCTGCTCTCTTAAACTATTTATGGAAATTAACAGGGTCCATTTTATAATTGAGAGTACTGTAAGGCCTCAAAATTACACCAACATAAAAATTCGGTCCCAATGATAATATACATTGATTAGAAGACACTGGAGAAATGCTATTCAAATAATGTTCTCTAGTAAAGAAATGGGGCTTCCCAGGTGGCACCAGTGGTAAAGAATCCACCTGCCAATGCAGGAGACACAATAGCTACAGGTCTGATCCCTGGGTCTGGAAGATCTCCTGGAGTAGGAAATGGCAACCCACTCCAGTAATCTTGCCTGGAAGAACCTTGTAGACTACAGTCCATAGGGTCACAAAGATTTGGACATGACTTAGCACATACACAGTAAAGAAATAATAATTTTTAAGGCAATCTGACAGACACACAGAATAATGATCAGTTTTCCATGGCCTCCAATAGCAAGTAAATGGTCAGACTGTTTCAAATCATTTTCTTTGATACGATAATTAATAAAGAAAATATCTCTGCAAAATATGTTTCACTGCCAGGAGAAGATCAGTCTATACTTCATTTTGCACTCAAAATTTCAATATTCTTACTGTCAAGAAAGGACTCCTAAAGTAAAATTGACTTCAGACTCCACAAAGACTTGGCTCATCATAGAGAGCTAGAGTTAATATTACTAAAGTTTTCTCCCATTCCCAAGGAGCACGTTAACGTTAATGAGGTTTCATTAGGCTTACCAGATAGCATCCCATCAAACATGGCCAGGGACTACTCTCCTGCACTCCAGAGAACTTCTCCAGGCTCCACATCTCAAATGAGCTTACTATTTACCCTCTTTCTAATCCATGTACTTGCTTTTTCTACTGCTTTTGACATAGTATGCTTTTATCTATTGTCTGAGTAACTGACTCTCCCTTAATATCAGTGTTTGGATTGAACTGTGTGTTTGATTAATGATCTCAGATGTGTTCCTGAAAACTGTTTTGAGACCATTGTTTTTTTCCCAGCTTTACTGTTATATAATTGACATATAAAAAATATTAGAAAGCAGAGACATTACTTTGCCAACCAAGGTTCGTCTAGTCAAGGCTATGGTTTTTCCCGTGGTCATGTATGGATGTGAGAGTTGAACTGTGAAGAAAGCTTATCACCGAACAATTGATGCTTTTGAACTGTGGTGCTGGAGAAGACTCTTGAGAGTCCCTTGAATTGCAAGGAGATCCAACCGGTCCATTCTAGAGGAGATCAATCCTGGGTGTTCATTGGAAGGACTGATGCTAAAACTGAAACTCCAATACTTTGGCCACCTCATGCGACAAGTTGACTCACTAGAAAAAACTCTAATGCAGGGAAGGATTGAGGGCAGGAGGAGACAGGGACCACAGAGAATGAGATGGATGGATGGCATCACCAACTCGATGGACATGAGTTTGAGTGAACTCCGGGAGTTGGTAATGGACAGGGAGGCCTGGCGTGCTGTGATTCATGGGGTTGCAAAGAGTCAGACACGACTGAGCGACTGAACTGAACTGAACTGAATATAGTGTATATGCCTAAGGTATATACATATTGATTTGATACACATAATTTGCAAAACTATTACCACCATACCATTAGCTAAACCTCCATCACCTCATATAATATATTTTTGTGTATGCTAATAACATTTAACATCTACTGTTAGCAATTTTCAATTATATAACATAGTATCATTAACTATAATCACCTTGTTATACATCACATCCCCAGAAATTATCTGTTTTTTCAGTGGAAGTTTGTATCCATTGACTAAAATCTCTCCTTACACCCCATCTTCAGTCCCTGATAACCACCATTCTACTCTGTTTCTATGAGCTTGGGTTTTTTCAGATTCCACGTATAAGTGATACCATACAGTATTTGTCTTCCTCTAATTTCAAGATCCCTCAGGGTCCATACATATAGTCAAAAAGGGCAAGATTTCCTTTTTCCTCATGGTTGAATAATATTCCATTGTATTAAAAATTGGAAATTAGAGGATATTTAATATATCTTCAGAGTTGTGCAACCATCACAGCAACAGATGTTAGAATAGACTGAAGGCCAAAGAACTGATGCTTTCAAATTGTGGTGCTGGAAAAGACTCTTAAGAGTCCCTTATACTGCAAAGAGAACAAAGCAGTCAATCCTAAAGGAAATCAATCTTGAATATTCATTAGAAGAACTGATACTGAAACTCTGTTTCTTTGACCACCTGATGTGAAGAGTTCACAAACTGGAAAAGACCCTGATCCTGGGAAAGATTGAGGGCAAGAGGAGAAGGGGGCAACAGAGGATGAGATGATTGAATAGCATCACCAACTCAATGGACATGAGTTTGAACTAACTCTGGGAGATAGTGAAGGAAAGGGAAGCTTGATGTACTACAGTACATAAGGTCACAAAGAGTCAGACATGTCTTAGCGACTAAACAACAATGAAGTGTGAGGTACTATTCTGTGTATACAGTTTGAGAAAAGCACAATGGTAATTTGACATATATATATAATGCAAAGGGCCTGAAAAGTACACTGCAGTATGGATTACTCACATGGCTGACAAGTTAGTGATATAACAGAGAATAGGTAAAATCTGCTAGGACTTGGGATAGAAAATGGAATCACTTTTGCCATATTCCATTGGTCAAAAGCACTTCCCTGGTGGCTCAGTTGGTAAAGAATCCACCTGCAATTCAGGAGACCTGGGTTTGATCCCTGGGTTGGGAAGATCCCCTGGAGGAGGGCATGGCAACCCACTACAGTATTCCTACCTGGAAAACCCATGAACAGAGGAGCCTGGAAGGCTGTAGTCCATGGGGTTGCACAGAGTTAGACATGACTCTGTGCTTTGATGCCATGCCATTGGTCAAAAAAAGCACTATAACCACACAGATTCAAAGTGAAAGGTCATAGATTCACATCCTGATATGAGAAATGCCAACTAAGCTGTTCAGTTCAGTTCAGTTCAGTTCAGTCGCTCAGTCATGTCCGACTCTCCGCGACCCCATGAATCACAACACACCAGGCCTCCCTGTCCATCACCAACTCCCGGAGCTCACTCAAACTTATGTCCACAGAGTCGGTGATGCCATCCAGCCATCTCATTCTCGGTCATCCCCTTCTCCTTCCGCCCCCAACCTTTCCCAGCATCAGAGTCTTTTCCAGTGAGTCAACTCGTCGCATGAGGTGGCCAAAGTATTGCAGTTTCAGCTTCAGCATCAGTCCCTCCAATGAACACCCAGGATCGATCTCCCTTAGAATGGACTGGTTGGATCTCCTTGCGGTACAAGGGACTCTCAAGAGTCTTCTCCAACACCACAGTTCAAAAGCATCAATTCTTCAGCGATCAGCTTTCTTCACAGGCCAACTCTCACATCCATACATGACCACAGGAAAAACCATAGTGTAGTCATTCTTAATCCACCAAAGCAGATATATCTATAAAGTTTCCCATAAACACAGCACAATAAAAGTTTGGAAATAGCTTATTTCCTCATTTATATTTCATTTTCCTTTGAAATAGTAAATCTGCATAAATAAAACTATAATGTTATGATTTTAATGAAAAGTGAAGTCGCTCGGTCGTGTTCGACTCTTAGCGATGCTATGGACTGCAGCCTACTAGGCTCCTCCATCCATGGGAGTTTCCAGGCAAGATACTGGAGTGGGTCGCCAATGTAAGTATAAAAGTAAAACGGTATGTATCTGAGGCACCATAATTGCTTGATATGATATTAAGTACTTATAAAATATTCCTAAGGAACACCTCTTACTATTTAGCTTTCCAAAGCAATATTTAGATGATAAATACACTGTTGAACCTTGAGGAGGACTCCTATTGGCTATAAAAAATATTTTTAAATATTCTTACATAATAGGAGTTTTGATTTCCTTATGAGGTAATTTTTCTCAGTAGAATTGAGAGGCAATTCTCTAAGACTTAAATTTCTATGTTTCTAATTTCAGTTTATTAATACTTTATTTCATTTTGTGTGAGCATATTGTTTCCTCAGGTCAGATATTAACTCTATCCTAATTTCTTGATAGTTAGAAACCAATAAAGATTTAATAGGAAGAACCTGCGGCAAAGTAAATACTTAAATCAGGTGGTGGTATTTTATTATTCAAACAACTTTCACCTATGTGACAATAAAATTCAATTTCAAAAGTTTAAATGAAAGGAACACATGATTTATTCTGCCGGATGTTCACGAACCCTTAAGTGCTTTTTCCATAAAATAAACAGCCTAATATTGCTTTTCTCATAGTGTGTTTTCAAAACACTGATTCAAGAGAATGTTAATGGAACATAATAAAACTTAGAGGATTAACAAAATTTATGTTTTTAAATTTATAGTTTTTCTCAGAGTTTTAAATCTTGTAACTTGCATTCTACATCTCCAAACAAACACATGACACACATTTAAAATAAGTAAGGAAATAAATCTATTCAAGGAACATCACTGAGGACTGCTGCTTCCAGTTTCGCTCTTAGGAAAATGATGCTATTTTAATTTGAAAAAGAGTTAATAAAGAGAGTTTAATTCTTAAAAACACTGAAACCATGAGAAGTCAGGTTCTTGGACTGTTTCTAAGAATACCTTCCTGCATTACAGAGAAATAAGCTGTTAGGCTCCTGTAACTCATACCACACTCAGAATATTGCACTGAATAATATATGATATTGCTGGGACCCCTGAATCAGTAGAAGCCAAACCCAAGAACCTGGTGTCACTACCATGCTCACATGCATAATTGGTAAACAGACACTAATTCTGAACTTGCCTTCATTCATAACTGCTTTTGATACCCACAAGGCTGACGACTACATGATAGTATGTAAGGACTTCTGTTTCTTTTCAGTTCAACTAAGAGAGTGTCTGAATCCAATTTCATAAGCATTTTCAGGTAATATAAATTAATTTGCTAACCTCTGCAGTATATAAACAGGTGGAAACAGATGCTGAATGGTATAGCTTCAAAATCATTTTGTGTCAGAATCATAAGGAATTGCTTCATTGTCTCATTGGTGCTAAGATGGCTAGTAAAATATCTTCTCTTGGTTTGACTTATTGCATCTTATTCTGTGGCATTGTGTATGAATATATATATTACTCTTGCCCCACTTCCAACTACTACTGCTACAGAATATAACTGTATTTACTCTTTGACCTAATGTTCTGAAATATAGAAAACAAAAAGGCCTTTCTTCCCCATTGTCCTTGTCTCACATTTAGTTGGTCTTTTTAACTTAACTGATGTGGGAGTGGAAATGGTAAACTGCTCATCAGCATAAGCTGCTTTAATCTTTTTCTAGTGTGCCTTTTCTAAATCAGAACCTAAATAGCTAACATAAGATTTGCAGGTTTTTTTTTTTTTTTTGCAACAATGTTTTTAAGTGAAAATTAATTTGTGAAAATTAATCTGAAACTCATTGCAATTGTCCAAAATTTGGAGGGTGGAAATGAAGAAGTCATCTTCCTGTTGCTTTAGTTTGGTTCTGAAAGTGAGATTGTGGACAATGATTTTCTGCATCGGCATTCTGGTGACTAGACCTTAGCTTTATGACTACTGAAAGGTATCTGCAGCCATAGCAACTACAATTTCCTGATTCCTGGATGGCAGCAATTGTAGTGTGTTCTTGACTCAAGAACTTCAAATATAACCTATTTTCCACCTAACTCTTTGAGAAAAAAGCAGTAATTCTCTGGTTGGGCCAATTCAATAGCTTTTTTCTGAGAACCATTTTTGGAGATCAATCTCGAGTCCACTGTTCTATCCATTTGGAATGATTCTGTAACACTAAATTGAAGGTATTCAGCATATGCGGAATTTCAGTTCAGTTCTGTATTCAGTCGTGTCCGACTCTTTGCGACCCCATGAATCGCAGCATGCCAGGCTTCCCTGTCCATCACCAACTACCGGAGTTCACTCAAACTCATGTCCATCGAGTCAGTGATGCCATCCAGCCATCTCACTCTCTGTCGTCCCCTTCTCCTCCTGCCCCCAATCTCTCCCAGCATCAGGGTCTTTTCCAATGAGTCAACTCTTCGCATGAGGTGGCCAAAGTATTGGAGTTTCAGCTTTAGCATCAGTCCTTCCAATGAATACCCAGGACTGATCTCTTTTAGAATGGACTTGCAGTCCAAGGGACACTCAAGAGTCTTCTCCAGCACCACAGTTCAAAAGCATCAATTCTTCGGTGCTCAGCTTTCTTCACAGTCCAACTCTCACATCCATACATGACCACTGGAAAAATCATAGCCTTGACTAGATGGACCTTGGTTGGCAAAGTAATGTCTCTGCTTTTTAATATGCTATCTAGGTTGGTCATAACTTTCCTTCCAAGGAGTAAGCGTCTTTTAATTTCATGGCTGCAATCCCCATCTGCAGTGATTTTGGAGCCCCCAAAAATAAAGCCTGACAGTGTTTCCACTGTTTCCCCATCTATTTCCCATGAAGTGATGGGACCACATTCCATGATCTTAGTTTTCTGAATGCTGAGCTTCAAGCCAACCTTTTCACTCTCCTCTTTCACTTTCATCAAGAGGCTTTTTAGTTCCTCTTCACTTTCTGCCATAAGGGTGGTGTTATCTGCATATCTGAGAATGATTGATATTTCTCTGGGCAATCTTGATTCCAGCTTGTGCTTCTTCCAGCCCAGCTTTCCTCACGATGTACTCTGCATATAAGTTAAATAAGCAGGGTGACAATATACAGCCTTGACGTACTCCTTTTCCTATTTGGAAACAGTCTTTGCTCCATGTCCAGTTATAACTGTCACTTCCTGACCTGCATACAGGTTTCTCAAGAGGCAGGTCAGGTGGTTTGTTATTCCCATCTCTTTCAGAATTTTTCACAGTTTATTGTGATCCACACAGTCAAAGGCTTTGGCATAGTCAATAAAGCAGAAATAGATGTTTTTCTGGAACTCTCTTGCTTTTTCCATGATCCAGTGGATGTTGGCAATTTGATCTCTGGTTCTTCTGCCTTTTCTGGACAGTAGTTTAAAACAGCTTCCATTTCTTAGAATTGCATTGCTGCAACTAAATATTTTCAGATAGCAGATCTTCAAAATTATAAAAAAGGAATAGATTATCTGTTTAATTTTGAGAGAAATGAAAATCTGATTATCATAATAAAGTAGGACTCTGCTAGTTCAGGACCTGAATAGGTAAAAATGGTCCTTCATTAACACGTGGGATGACCAACCTAGACAGCATATTAAAAAGCAGAGACATTACTTTGCCAAGAAAGGTCCGTCTAGCCATGGTATGGTTTTTCCAGTGGTCATGTATGGATGTGAGAGTTGGACTACAAAGAAAGCTGAGTGCTGAAGAATTGATGCTTTTGAACTGTGGTGTTGGACAAGACTCTTGAGAGTCCCTTGGACTGCAAGGGAGATCCAAACAGTCCATCCTAAAGGAGATCAGTCCTGGGTGTTCACTGGAGGGACTGATACTGAAGCCAAAACTCCAATACTTTGGCCACCTCATGCGACAAGTTGAATCATTGGAAAAGACTCTGATGCTGGGAAGGATTGGGGGCAGGATGAGAAGGGGACGACAGAGGATGAGATGGTTGGATGGTATCACTGACTCAATGGACATGGGTTTGGGTGGAGTCCGGGAGTTGGTGATTGACAGGGAGGCCTAGTGTGCCGCAGTTCATGAGGTTGCAAAGAGTTGGACACGACTGAGTTACTGAACTGAACTTATTACCCAAAATAAAGTGGTTTGCATTATAGAACGCAAACTTGGAATATGGAGTAGGTATTAAGATAACTCCTTAAAATGCAAATGAGGAGAGTACCATCACAGAACAAGTGAGGTGCCACAAGCAAAATAGGGAGTCACTGTGCTGGCAGAGGAATCTATTCTCACAGACAGCTTATATGAGAGATACCAATTCCGCTTGATTAGAAATGCTTGGCCATTTTTTTCTATAGCCATTCTGTGATGCTAATAACCCAAAAGAGATTCCACATTAATTATATACAATTATATGAATAAAATATGCAGCATTAATGCGAATATAGAATATATATTGACCATGAGTTATTTGTGGAGAACAAAAATGTAAGGGCAGGAAATACAGGGATTATCACTGATTTCACAAATCATTTATAAATGCAAATGATTTCCCAGATCATCCTTGTAGACACAGTGGAAAAGCAGCAGCAATACCAGTTAAAGAGGAATGCAGGCCATTTATTACATAGGAGAGAGAATAACTGTTGCATTGTCTTTATTCCTGAGCAAGAAGGTCCTGTGTGTAACAAACACATTGAGCAACACAATTATTAAAGGAAACATATGCATTACTATCATATAATATGCAGCGTGTAGAACTGATAATGTACCATATCCAAACCCAATATATTTACTTTCCTGACAAACACCAATGGTCACTAGCCCATTTGGATTCCATCCAGGTCCCTTTCATATCTTGCCCTGTTTCCTCAAAACAAATGAAGACTGTTCAGATAGTCTGAAAGTTTGCAAGCTGCATTGCTGTCAATATAGAGGGGGGACATGGCTTCAGAGTATAGTGACATTTTAGCAGCAAAAAAGCTAATTTGTCAAACTCTTCCTCTCAGATGTTGCATAGTAAAAATTATTTCCTAGTGGCTCCAAGGAACAAAACATTAATAACAAAGTGTTTAAGAATTATGTGTTCTTATTAATCATTCATTAACACAATATATGTGTATGTATACACATATACACACACGATGGACTATTACTCATCCATAAAAAAGAACGAAATAATGCCAGTGGCAGCAACATAGATGGACCTGCTGCTGCTGATGCTAAGTTGCTTCAGTTGTGTCTGACTCTGTGCGACCCCATAGACGGCAGCCCACCAGGCTCCCCCTGTCCCTGGGATTCTCCAGGCAAGAACACTGGAGTGGGTTGCCATTTTCTTCTCCAATGCATGAAAGTAAAAAGCAAAAGTGAAGTCACTCAGTCGTGTCCGACTCTTCGCGTCCCCATGGACAGCAGCCTACCAGGCTCCTCCGTCCATGGGATTTTCCAGGCAAGAGTACTGGAGTGGGTTGCCATTGCCTTCTCCATAGATGGACCTAGAGATTACCATATTAAGCGAAGCTAGCTAGACAGAAAAAGCAAATATCATATTATATTGTTTATATGTAAGATATAAATCAAAGACATTAATGGATACAGGTGAACTTATATACAAAACAGAAATATAAACAGACATATAAAACAAAATTATGGTTGCCAAAGTGGAAGCAGGAGACGGATAAATTAGGTGTTTTGGATTACTATATACATTATTATATATAAGATAGATATCCAACAAGGACCTACAGAGACTGTACTCAGTGTTTTATAATAACCTGTAGGAGATCACTATCATTATCTGTAAAGTGAATAGATAAATTCGCTGTTATGACTGGTATAATTTTCCAGTGTTCAAATGGGAATGTTGGGGCAGAAGCATATTCATGTTCCATTTTTAAATATTAGGTAACCCCCTCAGTTCAGTTCAGTCGCTCAGTCGTGACCGACTCTTTGCGACCCCATGAATCACAGCATGCCAGGCCTCCCTGTCCATCACCAACTCCCGGAGTTCACTCAAACTCATGTCCATCAAGTCGGTGATGCATCCAGCCATCTCATTCTCTGTCGTCCCCTTCTCCTCCCGCCCCCAATCCTTCCCACCATCAGAGTCTTTTCCAGTGAGTCAACTTGTCGCATGAGGTGGCCAAAGTACTGGAGTTTCAGCTTTAGCATCAGTCCTTCCAATGAACACCCAGGATCGATCTCCTTTAGAATGGACTGGTTGGATCTTCTTGCAGTGCAAGTGACTCTCAAGAGTCTTCTCCAGCACCACAGTTCAAAAGCATCAATTCTTCGGCGATCAGCTTTCTTCACAGTCCAACTCTCACATCCATACATGACCACGGGAAAAACCATAGCCTTGACTAGATGGACCTTGGTTGGCAAAGTAATGTCTCTGCTTTTTAATATGCTATCTAGGTTGGTCATAACCTTCCTTCCAAGGAGTAAGCGTCTTTTAATTTCATGGCTGCAATCAGCACCCACAGTGATTTTGGAGCCCCCCAAAATAAAGTCTGACACTGTTTCCACTGTTTCCCCATCTATTTCCCATGAAGTGATGGGACCAGAGGCCATGATATTTGTTTTCTGAATGTTGAGCTTCAGGTCAACCTTTTCACTCTCCTCTTTCACTTTCATCAAAAGGCAAAAACACAAACAAGAATCCCTTGGAATTACATGAATTCAAGGAAACTTATATTTATAAGAAACATGAGATTCCTCTCTGATTGTCCTTAAGATTTAATCTTCAAAAATGTAGACAACTTCTAGAACAACTTCTGTGATCTTAAAGAAATAAAATAGGTAATAATGATTTAATTGCAGCATGAATGATTTAAAGCCAAAGCATTCTCTGTGTAAGAATATCTGTTTAGGAGGGATGGAGAAAGGGTCCAAATGACAGTTTGTAAAGTTCTGTCTGGGACATTATGTATATATTCCACACTTTTATCTAATCTAACATAAAAATTATTTTAAAAAATCCCCACTGAAAGATACAGTTTAATACAATTGAGAAAGTAGTCTAGCAATTATATCTTAGAATGTTTTACAGTTTGTATTAACTGAATTTGTCATATTATGCATTTATGTCTAATGATAAAAACCTCTTTAATTCTGAAACAGTATAAAATACACTGCAAGTAACTCCTCAGTAATATGTATTAAAATGTATAAGTTGTAAATGAGATTAATACATTAAATTATGTTTTCTTTTAAGATAGACCTATTTTATATCTTTCTTGTACATGAAATTTATATACTAGTATTCAATATCAAATTAATCCATATTAGATTTATTACTCTACTCTTCCATTTTGCTTCCTAAAGAAAAATAACATAAGCACTAGAATTAGAAAATATGTACATATACTGTGGTTATCAATACACACTGATGACAAAAATTTTTAGGAGATAACTTGATAGAATCTCAACCATTTTATGCTTCTATCAATGGATTATATGAGTTACAGTTGCTCCACATTGTCACCTGTACTTGAGATCTTCAGTTTTAGTCATTTTACTGAGTATGTAATGGAACACATTGTGGATTTGACTTGCACATTTCTAATTATTAATAAGGTTGTATTAACTTGGCTATTTAAATATCTTCTCTGAGTACAAACTTTCTAATGGGTCTGGTTTTTCTTTCTTTGATTTGAGGATTTTATTTATCAACTGTATTATTGCAAACAATCAGTGATTTGCAAATTTATTGTGACTCACTATCTGCTGCTGCTGCTGCTGCTAAGTCACGTCATTCGTGTCCGACTCTGTGTGACCCCATAGACGGAAGCCCACCAGGCTCCCCCGTCCCTGGGATTCTCCAGGCAAGAACACTGGAGTGGGTTGCCATCTCCTTCTCCAATGTGTGAAAGCGAAAAGTGAAAGTGAAGTCGCTCAGTCGTGTCCGACCCTCAGCGACCCCACGGACTGCAGCCTACCAGGCTTCTCCATCCATGGGATTTTCTAGACAAGAGTACTGGAGTGGCTTGCCATTGCCTTCTCCGTACTCACTATCTAGAAGGTTTAATTGATAAGGAAGGATTATTTGATATGTGCAATTTAATAGATGTAGATGTTTAATTTGAAGACAGGAAATCAAATGTCTCACTTCTAAAATGATAGACATATTAATTACTGTAACAATATATCTAAATGTAATATACTAGCATTTGATAACTTGGTAATATTATGATATAATGTGATTTTAATCAGTAATTTTGTTTTTTGGGCTCATATTAAAAAATTGGACTGTGTTTTCCTACTAATGTCTAAAGCATTAGTTAAAGCATACAAAATTTTTTTAAGTAAATCGTTACTGATTTTCTGATTTTGTTATTTTGTGTATTTAATAATTATTGGCACAGAAATGATGATAAGTTATTATACCTTTGGTATACAAATTGAACTATTGTTCTTCCTTGTTATGATTACATTTCAAAATCATTAAATAATTAGTAACTGCAACTCAAAGTCAATTTAGATGTTTTCATTAAAAAAAGCTGAGCACAATCATTATTTCAAACACAGTATATATTTTGTGATTTATGATATGATACAATACAATATATAATTTACGATATGAACCAAAATCTAAAATTCAAGAAATTGGTTTTATAGATCCATTGTTTTCAAAGAATAAGCATTTATAAGGAAAACCAAAAATCTCAAGTTTACTATTTATAAGGGCTGCTGCTGCTAAGTCACTTCAGTTGTGTCCGACTCTGCGACCCCATAGACGGCAGCCCACCAGGCTCCCGTCCCGGGGATTCTCCAGGCAAGAACACTGGAGTGGATTGCCATTTTCTTCTCCAATGCATGAAAATGAAAAGTGAAAGTGCAGTCGCTCAGTCGTGTCTGACTCAGCGACCTCATGGACTGCAGCCTACCAGGCTCCTCTGTCCATGGGATTTTCCAGGCAAGAGAACTGGAGTGGGGTGCCATTGCCTTCTCCGTTATAAGGGCTATCATGTTTTTATTTCTTTCTAAACATCTGCTGACTGCCTCAGAACTCTTTATAGTGTCTTTGATATGGACAAGCTTTGTATATCTATGTGGAATAAATGTACAGGCTACAATGTCCGTAGCATTTAAAAAGTACTAGAGGAAATAGGATGAGGGATTACAGTATTGCAACACAGGCACACGTTAGCTCACAGCAGTTAATTACCAAAGATAGCACTGAGTTATAATTTTCCAAATGAATTAATAATCCTCCATTCCCAGTGAGCAGGTTAATGGTGGATAGAGGAAGAGCCAACAGGTATTCCATTTTAGGGCAGAAAAAAAAGTATATAGTAATAACTTGGGTAGCCATGTTTGGGCAAGCACTGCTGTTTTACATAATTTGCCAACATTTTTCTTGAAAATGCTGGTATACAGGCATGCAGATAAAGAACTAGGGTAAAAGAAATTTGAGTTTCTGTTTTCTCAGTAAAAGAAAGAAAGTTACAACTATCTTTCAAGCTGTCCCAAATGTAGATGACAATTGTTGTTCTGAGCATTACTTTTCCTTAAATTGACTTTCTCATGTAAATGGCTGTGTTAGTTACTGAATTTATAGTCATGAACCTCAAAGAAAATGCTTAATTAATTTTTAATAAGTCCTAATTGGTTATTAACAATCCACTGTGAAAGTTAAAAGTGAAAGTGAAAGTTGCTCAGTCGTGTCTGACTCTTTGTGACCGAATGGACTATACAGTCCATGGAATTCTCCAGGCCAGAATACTGGAGTGGGTAGCTCTTCCCTTCTCCAGGGGATCTTCCCAACCCAGGGATCAAACCCAGGTCTCCCACATTGCAGGCAGATTCTTTACCATTTCTATTTTTACTCTGGTAAATATTCATATGATAATACTAGGATTCACTTCACTTTGAGATAGAAAATGGATTTTGCTCAAAGAAGTTGACTAGACATTTTAGAAAACTTCTGAATAACCATAGAGGAATATGAAGTCTGTGATGCATAGTGAAAAACTAACATCATATATAACATGTGTTTTTCTTTTCAAAATACATGATTTTTTAGCCATAATATTCAAAGCTTCAAATTGAAGAGCTTAGCTGCTTAACACAATAGTCAACACTGACCTGTTCTTCTAAATTTTTGTTTGAATATATTTATGAATAAATAAAAATGATTATATATAATGTCTCTCCTTAATTCTTCTAAATTATACCAAATATATCCTTATAATAAATAACTGAAACAAATTGATCAATTATTTTTTTATACTGAGTAGCACACTGTGATCACTTTCATTTTTTAAAAAATCAGCATTTTGTCTTAATTTGTCTAATATTAAAAAGTAAAATTTTTAAAATAAGATACATAATCATTTTATTGAACTTTGTAGAATTAGTGATTTATGGAGTAACTGACATTCTTATCTTATGAAAATAATTCACACATAATATACAATCCTCACTCTAAAATTATATAAAGTGATTTAAATAGGCATTAATACTGCAAGATTGTAACATGATTTGTTTAGTAAAGATAATTGTAATATAAAATTTATAATAACTGTCATTTTCTTAGTTTATCATATATTTTATTTCTTAATTGCCAAATAAAAAAGCCCAATTATTGAAATACTCAAAAATTATTCTATTATATAGATATGTATTTCTTTTTATCTTTCTTCTTCATATTATACATGGAATATATTTATTTACCAATACCCTTTTTATGAGTTAACCTGGCCACATTAGCCTCATTTCTGTTCCAAAAACATAAAAGATTTCAATTTTAAAGCTATGGATTAATTCAGAAATGAGTTGTGAAGCTTAATATAGGCTGCATTTTAAAGAAAATTAATAAAAAATTTTAAATAAAAGAGTAGTTACAGAGAGTTTGAGAAGACCTGTGTAAATGCGGATTCCTGAAGTAAACTTTGTCATTGTTGCTGTTGTTTATTTGCTAAGTTGTGCCCACCTCTTTGCAACTCCATGGACGGTAGCCCATCAGACTCCTCTGTCCATGGGATTTCCCAGGCAAGAATACTGGAGTGGCTTGCTATTTCCTTCTCCAAGGGATCTTTCTGTCCCAGGGATTGAACCTGTGTCTCCTGCACTGGCAGGTGGCTTTTTTTTTTTTCCCATTGAGCCACCAGGGAAGCCCATTAGTCTCATGGTATATGTACTTCTAAGATGGGTCTTCTCAAGGTGACTAGCTCTCCAAGGAGATATATATTCATAGTTAAGTGTTTCACATCCGTAAGTCTCTGTTCCATCACAAAAGTTTTGACAATGCCTAACCAGTACTCTTGCCTAGAAAATCGCATGGACAGAGGAGCCTGGTGGGCTGCAGTCCATGGGGTCTCTACTAGTCGGACACGACTGAGCGACTTCACTTTCATTTTTCACTTTCACACATTGGAGAAGGAAATGGCAATCCACTCCAGTGTTCTTGCCTGGAGAATCCCAGGGATGGCGGAGGCTGGTGGGCTGCCGTCTATGGGGTCACACAGAGTCGGACACGACTGAAGCGACTTAGCAGCAGCAGCAGCAGCAACCTACCCTATTCAGATATCTTGGATCCCCTTTACATTATTTTCTTTGTTCAGTGTTACATATCTCTTAACATAGTGTATAACTAAGTTAGTCATTATGTTTATTGTTTACTTCCCCACTAGACGGTAAGGTCCATAAGATCAGGGGTTTTTCTTTATTTGGTTCATTTATGATTTTCAAATGTTTAGATCATTATCTGGCACATGATAGGGACACAACAAAAATTAGTTAATTAAATGAACGATGTGACAACCTTAGTTTTCACCAATGAGTTCTCAATACAGTGGCCATCAATCAGTACTTCTCTAAAAGCATAAATTAGCTTGGTTATGTCCGTTCAAAAATTTTTAAAAATGTTTTCCCACTGACATTAAAATTAATCATCAAACTCTTAATATGACCTACAAATTCTTCATAATCTGATTCAAAGCTTTTTTCTAACTTCATTCTAAGTCAGTCTTTAAAAAATTTCAAAAGAATAATCCACCTAATCTGCATTTCTATCTCATTCAAAACCCTCAAATATTTTTGGTTTTGCCTTCACATCCTCCTCACCTACCATTATTTACATTTTATCCATTTCTTCTCTCCTAAACACACACACATCTTCTCTAGTAGATTGCAAGCTTCATAAGAGAAAAATTAAGCTTTATCTGATAATAAATTTAGCATATCATAGTGAATGGCACCTAGTGAATATTAAACTAGTGCTTGAGGAATGCAAGAATTTATCTATTGGCATAACTGAAAATTCCTATAGAAGTTCTTTCATAATAGAGTATACCCAAATTTTTTCTAATTTTCATTAAAAATTTTAAAGCACAATTTTCACTCAGGAAGTATAAGCTGTATTATAAACAGAAAAACCACAAATATTATAAAAGACTTTCAATCTCTTTATCATCTTTAGTAAGTATATGATAATAACAGTTGATCTTTCTACAGAAATTGTTCTCTTCTTGTCTGCACACTAGCATGTGTTTTCATTCAGAGTCTACTGGCCCCGATATCCCCAGGTGATTGGAAACTGATATCCCAAGACAACATTTACTGAATCTAGATTTTCTGTCACCCATATAATCTTTGTGACTCTGGCCTTCACTGCTTACACATCCAGTGGACTAAATGGAATGGAATAATGCATGAGGTTCCTGCACTTGAACTCATGTATTACATAACCTGTCTTAACTTTAACCTGGGGATATTTCTATGGGAAGAATGAATAGAGGTCTAATCCTTCTATTCTCTTGCTAACTGTGGTTTCACATAAATATTTTTTTCTTTTTTTTTTTCATCCAAACTAAATTCACCTTGCTATGACATTGATGAATTTCTCCCAAGTCCTACTGCAAATAGGAACCAACCTTGCATGACGCTCGAACAATGGGAACTCACATAGATCACAGATGTAAATGTAAATGAAAAAAGTAATTTGCAGTGAAACTTTTCTGTGTCTAGTAAAATTGAAGCTCTGCATATACTTTTAGCAGTGTGGCCCTTAGCTCCATACCCTAGAGAAATGGTGTCAGAGTCACAACATGAAAATTTAGTGAAGCATTGCTTCTAATGACAAATATTAAAGACATTCAAAATATCCTGAGATGCTGAATCAATGAATATTCTGAGGTATAATTATATAGGTGTGAAATAGATAATAGAGTTGTTGATATAAACATTTATAAATTACACTAGTTTGCTAGAGTGGAAAAGTTACAGAATAATATACTATTATATTATACACTATGCAGGATATGCCTTACAATGGGTATCATCTTAGATATAGGACATAAAAATACAAAAATATTAATATTTTACTCTAAGCTGAACAGTGAAAATTGACCACTATCTGAAATTCTGTGTCCTTGATGAAGTACCAATGATGATTCCTCTTACACTCAGGAAACACAGGCTTAAAAAGTCCATACACAGTGACAGAGGGGTGGAGGTGCATTATGTGATTTAAGCCTGGCCAATTACAGTCACAAGGAAACTTTTAGTAGAGTTATAAGAGAAATTGCTCACCAAATGAGTTTAATAAGGTGGGAACACACAGTTCCTGGATTATTGTGGCAAGCATGCTTGTCATCTGAGGGAAGCTTGCCATGTAGGCAGAGAGAGATTAATTTTGGTTTCAACATATTCTTTACTCAGCTTCCCTGGAGGCTCAGATGGTAAAGAGTCTGCCTGCAGTGCAGAAGACCCGGGTTTGATCCCTGGGTCAGGAAGATCCCCCTGGAGTAGGAAATAGAAACCTACTCCAGTATTCTTGCCTACAGAATTCCACGGACAGAACCTACTCCAGTATTCTTGCCTACAGAATTCCACGGACAGAAGAGCCTGGCAGGTATAGTCCATGGGGTTGCAAAGAGTCGGACAGGACTGAGAGACTAACACTTTCACTTTCACATAGTAAACAGTATTTCTGAGTTTTAATGCCCTCTTTCAGCACATTTATTCTTTCACAAATGGTTGAGCAATCATTTAAGATTATTAAATTAATACTGGGAACAGAGCATTTACATTAGAGATATTGTAATTGATAAAAAAAAATTGGAATTTGTAAACCAGTGTGATATCAGTAAGGAATGGAGAGAAAAAAATCAAGAAACAAGATTCAGAACCCCAGTGGTATGCTGAAAAAATTGCTTTACATTTTTGTTCAAAATTTAGACACCTATCCAAATTATTTAAAAATTAAATACCAGATGGACTAATTTGTTAAATAAAAATAGAGTATAAATAAATAGAACTAAATTTAGGCATTCATTTTCTGGAATGGGAAGGAAGAAATTATAAAAGAGCTAATGAAATTTAAAAATTTTCCATATCATTAATTCTATGAACGCAGATTAAAACAACTTGATAGCATTTTCTCTTTGAGTTTGTAAAAAAATTATAATTTCTTTTGCTAAATGTTGCACAGGTTGCAACTGAATGAACATTTTAATGCATTCTTCAGAATATACTTAATTTTAAAGCTTTCTGAGAAACATTTACTAAGTATATCCCATAATTCATAATGTAGTGCACAATTCAACTCTGTAATTCTACTTTCAGACGTTTTCAAGATAGCTATCGCTGATATATAAATATTATTATGTACAGTAAAAAATAAATTCTAAGTGTTCATCTATGATGAGTTGACCAAATAAATTATGACATGTACTTTGTAGATTACTTAGCATTAGTGTTAAAGAACCTGCCTGCTAATGCAGAGATATAAAGAGACTTGGATTTGATCCTTAGGTCAAGAAGATCCTCTGGAGAAAGGGATGGTAACCCACTTCAGCATTCTTGCCTGCAGAATCCCATGGAAAGAGGAGCCTGGTGGACCCCAGCCCAAAGGGTCACAAGAAGTCAGATATAAATTAAGCAAATTAGCATGCACGCACACATGCATGCATTTACTGTTTCATTTTTAAATGTGATAAAATATACAAAAGAATCACTTACTGATGATTTCAAGGTCCAAAATATGTATTGAATTATTCAGCATTTATATTACTATAAATTTTGTGAAAAATATAGAGTTAATTTTTAATGTGAAACCTTAATAATGCCATTGATATTTTTACCTATTTTCTATGTTGAATATGTATTTCCTTTAAAATATCAGAATGATTCCAAATTCTAAAATAACACAAAATCATTTAAATCCTTACAGTCAGGTAGATACAACTATAATGAGGATGGTGAATTGTACAGAATAAGTAGAACTAAATATAGAAATTCATTTTCTGGAAGATTTGACATTATTTTTTGTGTGTATGTTTGTTTTTTCTCAATATATATATTTTACTGAATCATGTTGAGAAAATGTTTTAGGTGCACAACAAGGTAATTCAGTTATACATATACACATATATTATTTTTCAGATTATGTTCCATTATAGGTTATTTTAAGATATTGACTTTAGTTATCTGTGCTACACAGTAAACTTTTGGTGCTTGTTTTGTTTCTATTTTTTAAATTAGAAATCTAGCATTCTATTCATATTAAGCAGATTTGACATTCTTGCAAAAGTTTTCTATAACGTATTTTCAAGAAAGTAGAGTTAACATACAATGCCCACTGGAAAATGAAAAAGCTAATCAAATTTCTAAAATAACAGTATTTCTTTGCTTTGTTTGTGGAAAGAGGATCCAGTTTTTAGCTTTATAACCATACTTTATAATACATACTGAGAACAAAATCATAAATTATATTTTAGCAAAGAAAAGATTTTATGTTCTGTACTAAATTCTTATTGATGCTATAAAAAATCCCACACATTTTGTGGCTTAAAACAATACAAATTTCTTATTGTAGAGCTTTGGATGTCAGAAGCCAAAGAGAGGTTTCATTGAGCTAAAATTAATTTTTCCTCAGAACTGTGTTTCTTCCGGTAGCTTTAAGACATGTTTCTTTGCTTTTCAGGCTTCTGTAATAAAACTATCCAAATTCCTTGATGTGTAGCCCCATGTAACTCTTGCCCGAGCTTCTGTTGTCAGTTCTCTTTTCCTCTGCTCTGGTTAACACATTGCTTTTCTCTTTGCTTTCACTGTGACGTAACATTCTCTCACTCTGATCCATTCTCTCACTTTAGACTCATACCAATAATGCAGGATAATTTTCCCTTCTCAAAAATCCTTAATTCCATCTGCAAGGCACACATAAGGCCTCTTTTGCTTTACCAGTTTAGTTCAGTTGCTCAGTAGTGTCTGACTCTTTGCGACCTCATGGACTGTAACACGCCAGGCTTGGCTTTTCATCACCAACTCCCAGAGCTTGCTCAAACTCATGTCCATAAAGTTGGTGATGACATCCAACCGTTCCATCCTCTGTCGTCCCCTTCTCCTCTTGCCTTCAATCTTTCCCAGCATCAGAGTCGTTTCCAGTGAGTCAGTTCTTTGCATCAGGTGGCCAAAGTATTGGAGTTTCAGCTTTAGCATCAGTCCTTTCAATGAACACCCAGGACTGATCTCCTTTAGGATGGACTGGTTGGATCTCCTTGCAGTCCAAGGGACTCTCAAGAGTCTTCTCCAACACCACAGTTCAAAAGCATCAATTCTTCAATGTTCAGCTTTCTTTATGGTCCAACTCTCACATCCATACATGACTACTAGAAAAACCATAACTTTGACTAGATGGACCTTTGTCAGGAAAGTAATGTCTGTGCTTTTTAATATGCTGTCTAGGTTGGTCATAGCTTTTCTTCCAAGGAGCAAACATCTTTTAATTTCATGGCTGCAGTCACCATCTGCAGTGATTTTGGAGCGGCCCAAAAAGTAGTCTCTCACTGTTTTCATTGTTTCCCATCTATTTGCCATGAGGTGATGGGACTGGATGCAATGATCTTCATTTTTTGTTTTATAAGATAACATAATCACAGGTCCAGGGATCGGGGTATGAACATGCTTTGAAGCTATTTTTTAGCCTATCAGTGAATATTAATTTGAAATATCAATTAAATAGCTCCTTTATGGGTAAATTGATGGTCGAATACTTAATATCAAATTCTTCTCTATAAATGGGTAATTTCTGGTTAAATTCATGACAATTTGAGATGTTGACTAAACAAACACATTGGCTTTAGTAGATAGATTAGTTAAGAGTAAACAGCTTTTATATATTTGACACATTCAGTAATATCAGTAAAATGTGCACACAGATATTACAGGTCGAAAACAATGTATGCTGTTTGAAAATCAGGAAATCAGGTAATGAACTACAGCCTGTGTATGATTTATTAGTTCTATACAGTAAATTCCATTATCCTTTTCTTCAAGATTCAGATTAAATGATCCTTCCTCTGACATCTTCCTTAGTCATTCTAGATATACTAAGTTGATCCTGCTGGGATTTCACAGATCACTTGTCTTTCATATCTGCCATTGTATCACATTGGTTTATTGACTTAAATAATCATGTATCCCACTGAATAAAGACCTCTGGAAGCAGGAATATCATATTTATCTTTGCAATGCCTATAACTTGAACAGAGTATAGCAGCCAAATGTGCTCAATAAACATTTACTGTTTATTAAGTAATTAAATACATAGAGAAGATTGAATCATTGAATAAGTAATTTTAAAAAGACATATATTGCAAGGCTGATTTAAACAAAAATACTGAGAATTTAAACATGACTGTCACTTTACTGTCTCTTTTATCCATTTCTCTGGCTTTTAATATTAAAGCCAGTCACAGTGGGAATTTTACATTTGGTACTTTAGTCTTCCCTAGTGCTCATAAATGCAGTTGCTTTATGGAAAAGCCTTGGCTCTGTATTTCTGGAAGTCACTCTGAGAGCTTTCACCCAGGGGTTTATTATGCTGAAAGTTCTGAAGAGTCATTTTCATGTCAACTATTATACTCTACAGTGCTTTACAGTAAGTGACTGGCCTGATTCCCTTTGTTCTCTAAGTATCATATCATCAATTCTAAAGGAATCCATTATAACTAGATGGTATTCGTGTTATTTAAATATCTGCTGACAGTCAAAGAACTATTTCTGTTCTGTCATGCCATTTTTGTTCATTCAGTGCTTACTGAAATTTCTCTGAGATTCCCAGGAAAAAGCTATTTAAAAATTTCATCTTCACATGAAATTGCTAGTGAGTAAAGGAATAGAAGTAAAAAAAAAAAAAAAAAAAGAAATACAAACAATACAAATTAAACATAGCAGTCAAATTGTAATTTAAGAATAAGCATATGATATTAAAGCATGACACTTCAAGGTTAATTTACATTCACATTTGGAAATAAGTAAATAATTGGATTTCCTGGCTGCCAGTAAAGGCACCTTTCCCTTAACTGTACTCTGACATTCCACTTATTTCCTTAATTAGTTGTCCATTGATTAATAACCAATAGCCATCACCTGCACTCTTATCCCACAGCATCCAGCCCAAATAAAACAGAGTGATTTTATCTGCTACTGGAGATAAAATATGAATATACATAGTTCAGCTTTTTTCGATTCTTTGTTAAATATTTAATTATCCTCCTACAATCAGGAGTTGGAAAAATAAAGGAAAGTCTCTTGTATTAGGGGCAGCAATTTCCCTTGTATTGAGCTAGATTTGAGTTATTAGTTCTGTAAAACAATGCATTCCAGAATTTAGACATGAAGGGAATTGTGAAAAGCCTTTTTTCATCTATATATGTAAGTTGTGTTTCATATTCCAGATGTACCACCAGAAACAATGTGATTCTTACCAAATACCTATACACATTTCTCACAAGGTTTGAAAGACATAAGAGAAAAGTTATGATAAAAAATTTCATAGATAGCTACGCTACAGCATAACTTGGCTAAAACCTCTGGAGAAAATACATCTTGAGATACCTGGGAAGAGTGAAACTTCTGTTATACCCAGGGTGGAAAGGTTTATTTTATTTTCTTTTTATGTAAACAATGAATCTTTGTGATTCTAACTTCATAATTGGTCACCAATATCAGAAAGCAGGTAGCAGGTAGCTGTTTCAGGTTGCCTGGCCTCAACCTTCTGGAGCTTAATTATGAAAGGATCAATTCCTTGTGCTACTGCTGCTGCTAAGTCACTTCAGTCCTGTCCGACTCTGTGTGACCCCATAGACGGAAGCCCACCAGGCTCCCCCGTCCCTGGGATTCTCCAGGCAAGAACACTGGAGTGGGTTGCCATTTCCTTCTCCAATGCATGAAAGTGAAAAGTGAAAGTGAAGTCGCTCAGTTATGTCCGACCCTTAGCGACCCCACGGACTGCAGCCCACCAGGCTCCTCCATCCATGGGATTTTCTAGGCAAGAGTACTTCTGCTAGACAACCAGAAAAAGGGAGGCAAGGAGTCCCAATGAAGGCCATTCTTTAAGTGGATAGACTGTTAGCTTAGCAGTTTGTTAGGCTTTGGGGAGTGAAAAGACATTCTGCTACTTAGTGTATAAGTCACAAAAGGTCTTCAGAGCAGGGATCCATGAAGGAGTCAATTTTCTAATTGTTGCATAAGACTGAATTTTAAATTTAAGTACTGGGCATTTGTGGTATTTGGCCAGTTTGATACTGTTTTTATCTGATTTTGCACCTATTCAAAGTTAGAAAAAATATATTGATAGACTAATCTCTTGAATGCAAGTGAATTTTCCAGATTCATCCCTTAACAAAGTTTTTTTGAGCTGTAGCAATTACACATACATTATTGGCTAGGCCCAGGAATACCATCCACTGTGAACCAGCATCAGCTCTGTTGTGTTTGTTTCTGCCTGTTTGTAAGTCACTTCAGTCCTGTCTGACTCTTTGCAACCTAATGGACTGTAGCCCACTGATTTCCTCTGTCCATAGGATTCTCCAGGCAAGAATACGGAGACAAAAATATATATATACTAGAGTGAGTTGCCATTTCCTTCTCTAGATGATCTTCCCCAGAGCTAAGGATCAAACTCACATCTCCTGCGTGGCAGGCAGATTCTTTACTGCTAAGCCACCTGGGAAGCCCCTGGTTTCTGCTATACAACAACGTGAATCAGCCATTAAGTATACATAAGCCCCCTCCCTCTGGAAACTCCTTCCCTTCCTCCACCCCATCCCAACCCTCTAGGTTGTTACAGAGCACCATGTTGAATTCCCCGTGTTATAAAACAATTTCCTATTAGCTATCTATTTTACATATAGTAATTGTATATGTTTCAATGCTATTCTCTCAATTCATCCTACCATCTCCTTCCCCCGTCCACGTCTGTTCTCTATCTCTGTGTCTCTATTCCTGTCCTGCAAATAGGTTCATCAATACCATTTTTCTAGATTCCATGCTGCTGCTGCTGCTGCTGCTAAGTCACTTCAGTCGTGTCCGACTCTGTGTGACCCCATAGACGGAAGCCCACCAGGCTCCCCCGTCCCTGGGATTCTCCAGGCAAGAACACTGGAGTGGGTTGCCATTTCCTTCTTCAATGTGTGAAAGTGAAAAATTAAAGTGAAGTCACTCAGTCGTGTCCGACCCTTAATGACCCCACGGACTGCAGCCTACCAGGCTCCTCCATCCATGGGATTTTCTAGGCAAGAGTACTGGAGTGGCTTGCCATTGCCTTCTCCGTCTAGATTCCATATATGTGCATTAATACACAATATTTGTTTTTCTCTTTCTGACTTACTTCACTCTGCAAAACAGGCTATAGGTTCATCCACCTCACTAGAACTAACTCAAATTGTTCCTTTTTATGGCTGAATAACCTTCCATTTTATATCTGTACCACATAGCTTTATTATGTTTGTGTGCTTGTTGATTATATAAGCACTGACCATGGATTAGTTATTCACATAGCGAGACTATAGATTCCATGACACAAAGATATCTTCTATTTAAAGATTATAGCTAATATATAAAATATAAGCATAAATGATATCAATGATAAAACCCAAGCTGCTTTTTTTTTTCCATATTACTATCTGATCATTTGTATTATACTGCAATATTACTTAAGAATCGTCATATTTCATTTTCCTAAATTGATATTTGATATAATTTAATTCTGTTGATATATACTTATTTCTATTGTGTCATTAAGATAGATTTCTTTCCTATTAATATTTATCCCCCAAAATTATTAAAAACCTAGGTAGTAGTAGTGTATAAATTAAACTTTTAAAATTCAATTTTATTACTAAGAGCACTGTAGTTTATAAGAATGGAAAAATTCTCCCAAATGACAATGAAGTGTTTTTATCATTTACCGTATTCTTAAGAGTTTTCATGCATACTAGCAAAGGAAATAAATTGATATATTTAGTATAAATGGTATGTCACTTGCTCTTTCTGCAACAGAATATGTTAAACTATGTGATTCCTACATATGCATTTTCACCCTCTGATAAACTGTTTGATTAAATGTTGTTCTGGAAGACAGAATAGAATGAAGATTAAACATTTATAAATCAGAAATCAAGGCAAGCAAATGATTATTATACTAAAGCTAAATGGTCAACTATACCACTATTGAAAAGGCTAGTATAGATGCAATGAAAAGACAAAAATGTAGAGAAATATCTTAAAATAAATATGGTTCAACCATGTAGTAAGTGGTACTTTCATGCTAAGTTACATCATATTTTCAGTGAGGTAATTTAAGTGTCTTTGTGCAGACAGAAAGAGAATTTATATCTCCATTTTAACTTGATTCAAATAAATATTAACACATACACACTTAAAGTCTAGTCTTATTCATGACTTACAGCTGTTTTCTTATGTTGCTATATGAGGCAAATTTATTATGTCATTTAGCAAGAAATTATATTTAAGCTATGTATTGATTGTTAAATTAAGTAAATTTAAGTGCTGTTTTTTTGACACAAGTTGCATTTCTTACAAGTGTTCGCTTGTGATTTTTACATAGGTAGACTATCGAGGCAAGTGGGCTTTTTCAGACACATAAACACAGCCTCAAACATAGAGGGCACTATGGATGGTCTCACCTATTTTCAAAGATACACAGAGAACATTTTCACCACTGCTCTGTCAACCATTATCTTTCTTGACAGTTGATGTGCAGGAAGTACTCTTGGGTGTTACTTTCTTGATTTAAGATAGTTAGATGCTTCTGAAAGATTGGTAGCATGAAGAGAGACAGGCAATGTTTTAGTATGATAGAGCTGGAATTTGACAAAAAAGATTCTAACACCTTTCCATCAGCAGAGATGGTGACATGATGGATAGCTGAATAAGACAAGCAATAGTTAATGAGTTGCCTATCTTTATATATGACAAATCCATGTAACTGAAAATTCACAATGCTTTGTATAAATTAATTTTACAATTAGTATAAATGTTTAGAAAGTTGCCTGCATATCTTTTGGTAGACTTTAATTATAGCAATTATTGTCATTGTTCTAATAGCCATATGCAACTTTGGAAGCTTTTATACTACATTGAAAGCCAAGAAAATATACATAGAACTATTTGAAAAAGACTAGATTATTTTTGTCTTTTTTATGGTACAGATCAGATCAGAGATCAGATCAGTCGCTCAGTCGTGTCCGACTCTCCGCGACCCCATGAATCACAGCACGCCAGGCCTCCCTGTCCATCACCAACTCCCGGAGTACACTCAAACTCATGTCCACAGAGTTGGTGATGCCATCCAGCCATCTCATTCTCCGTCGTCCCCTTCTCCTCCCGCCCCCAACCTTTCTCAGCATCAGAGTCTTTTCCAGTGAGTCAACTCGTCGCATGAGGTGGCCAAAGTATTGCAGTTTCAGCTTTAGCATCAGTCCCTCCAATGAACATCCAGGATTGATCTCCTTTAGAAAGGACTGGTTGGATCTCCTTGCAGTATAAGGGACTCTCAAGAGTCTTCTCCAAAGCTTTTTATGGTACATTTTTCTACAATTGGAATTTATCCCTTTACTTATTCCAATAAAGCACCTTTTCTAACTTAAAGGGTAAATAAATGTTGATCAAGATAGCATATATATAAATGGAAACTGCCTACTTTTTCCCATAGAGTAATTAACTCTTAATGAGGAAGAAACAGAGTTGAGTTCCTGTATTAGTTTCTAAAGGTTATCATAACAAAATTCCACAAACTGGATAACTTAAAATAACAAAAATTCCTTGTAATCATAGTTTTTGGACTCTGTAAGTCTGAAATCAAGGTGGTATCAGAGCCAAAAACTCCCAAAAACCTCTGGAAGAAAATCCTTCCTTGTCTTTTTGAGCTTCTGGGTATCCTGAGTTGAGCAATATTAATTCCATCTCTACCTCCATCTTCACATGGTTGTATATGTGTCTCTGTTTTTGTGTCCAAATTTCTCTCTCCTTGTAAGAACCAGCCATATTGAATTAAGGGCCTGCCTTACTCCAATATGACATTTTAACTAATTGCATTTGCAATGGCCCTATTTTCAAATAAGATCATGTTCTGAAGGTTTAAGTCTCAATATGTCTTTTGGGGGGATGCAAGTCAAACTGAAATTGATATATCTGGAGGAAAAGGAAGAGACAAAATGAGAAGAAAAGGCATTTTTGCTTAGATACTTTTCTAAACTCTGAATGAAAGTATGAATTACAGACCTTTTATTGTAAGGTTTTAAAGATGTTAATTTTAAAAAGGTCAAACTATTTATACATATTTTTACAAAGGCTGAAGTTTTCTATCTAAACAGGATCTTTAAGAGATATTTGGTCATGACAATATCATACAATGTACTGTTGTTGGGAAAATTTGTGTATATTGCTAATGCATATGCATCATACTGATATGCTTTACTGGAAACCACTCTAATGTATGGATGTGAGAGTTGGAACATGAAGAAGGCTGAGTGCCAAAGAACTGATGTTTTTGAATTGTGGTGTTGGAGAAGACTCAGAGTCCCTTGGACTGCAAGGAGATCAAACCAGTCATTTCTAAAGGAATTCAGTCCTGAATATTCATTGGAAGGACTGACACTGAAGCTGAAGCTCTAATACTTTGGCCACCAGATGCTACGAGCTGACTCATTAGTAAAGATCTTGATGCTGGGAGAGATTGAAGGCAGGAGGAGAAGGGGAAGACAGAGGACAAGATGGTTGGATGGCATCACCGACTCAATGGACATGAGTTTGAGAAAGCCCTGGGAGATGGTAAAGGACAGGGAAGCCTGGCGTGCTGCAGTCCATGGGGTCACAAACAGTTGGACATGACTGAGTGACTGAACAACTCTAACCTATAAGGCTTCACTAGTGGTTCAGTCGTAAAAATCTGCCTGACAAAGCAAGAGATGCCAGTTTGATCCCTAGTTTGGGAAGATCCCCTGGAGAAGGAGAAGGCAACCCAATTCAGAATTCTTGCCTGGGAAATCCCATGAACAGAGGAGGCTGGCAGGCTATAGTTCATGGGGTTACAAAGAGTTGGATATGGCTTAGTGACAAACAACAACAACAAAAACAACAAATCTGCCTGGAAGCTATGGGTGGTCCAGATTTTGCCTACAAACAGTATATTTCTGCTTTTAGTGTTTTTTGTTTTTTTTTCTCCTTGTTCATGAAGTTGAGTATGGCAAACAGTTGGCACCTATACTGCAATCTGGTTAAGTTTCTTCTCCATCCGAAGGGCATTTTACTTATTTTGATACAAACGTCCTTGGTTACTCTCTTGAGATTTGGGACAAGAAACCTGGCTATCTAGTTCCAAAGTGTCAAAACCCTTTCTCTTTGGTGGTATTACATATATTACAAATATATGTGTGTGTGTCTCTGTATACACGTGTGTGCTCAGCCATGTCTGACTCTCTGCAAAGATATATGTATATATATTTGCATTTAACAAAGCTAGAATAAATTGAACAAACCTGTGTCTTGTTTGAGGAGTTGATGAGACCTGAAAAATACATAAAAATCAAGGAAATAAATGGAGTTGCTATGAAATTTTTGATGGATCATTCTTAAAAGCATTTCACTGGAGTGAATCCACCTCTCATTGGTTGATTTTAAAGTGACAGCCTGACAGTAAATGGCTATTTTTAACAGTTGTTCACTGATTTCATAGCTATTCCATTTATTTTCTCTGTTTTAATGTCAGTTTAAATAAAACATCCCAACACTTGCAACCAATTTAATTTTTCCAAAATTTTTCCACCGCTCTTATTTTTATTTTATTTTAGAGAATACTAATTATTTTCTTCTTATTCAATCCCACTTTAGGGAAGCTGAGAGAGAAGGACCATGACAAATTACTTCACATTATCCTGTTCCTCCAACATTAGTCACATAGGGAGTCTTAACAGTTGGAGCCTTTTTTATTACATCATTAATCATAACCTGAGTTAAAGGAATGAGGACAAATTTAGTATCATTATATGACCAATACAAAGTTGCTTGCATTCTTAACATTCAGCAACCTCAGAAGTAGAATTCCATTTAAAAATTATGGCTGAAGTATGACAATTCTCCTTTACAGGAAATGTGTTAAATACTTCTGCCTTTATTCAAATTGGCATATTGAGAGCTTGTGTAATTAGCTACATTTCTTCAAAAGCATCAGCTACCTGTTTCCCAAGTAACACTGGACATACTTTTCCATGCACAGTGTCTGATGCAAAAGGAATAGTCACTAATATAAATAACTGTTCTACAATGGGTCAACAATGTCATATTATGGTGGCACCAGATTCTATCCACTGAAACTGTAAATCTTTTTCATTATTTGCAGAAAGGAATTCTTCAAATCAAAGCATACTCTCCCAACCCCTTCTGCCTATATATTTCTCTCTTCTACCTATTCAATCACCAGGTTTAATCCAGTTGCTTTGGGAGTCTTAGGTTAGTCCTTAGTTACTTTCAGTTTTGATTAATGTCCCCATTGCCTAGATATTCCTTTTTGACCCACTAATTTTCCACTGACCTTTGATCTATCATTTATGTCAGTTATGTTATTTTTCTCTTATAGGTGGTCACCTTGCCTAAGTGACTTCTCATCAGCTATAGCTTAGAAGTCATCCTGTAAACAAAGGTTTTCATCACGATTTTCCTTATAGCCCCACTGGAAAAACAAACAAACAAATTTGAACAAATAAATAATTGGTGCTGAAACTACAGTGCCAAGATTTGGCTTAATTATCTTGTCCACGAATATATCCATGTAAGTCTTAAAGAAAAAGAGAGTAGAAAAATAGAAAAAAGCATTTATAAACATCTCCAAAATTTTTCAGGCAACTCTCTCAGTTTATGTAAACAGAAGAAACAAGCAGAAACCATCAGTGTTTTCATGCTTAAACAATGAAGACAACCTTACACTAGCTGATTACAGGGGATTAAAACTTTAAATACTCTCAACCACTAAGAAAATTATAGAAATATATACACTCAAAAATGCTAAAGTATATCAACATGGAATACCATGTAATATTTAAATAAGTTAGAGGAAGATAAGAGGAGGGAACAACAGAAAACCAGCTCTAAAGTGTCAGACTTAAGTTCTAACAAAATAATAAACACCTTAAATGTAAATAGTCACGATATGCCAACTGAAAGGCAAAGAATGGCAGGGTGAATTTTAAAAATGGGTGCATCAAAGTGCTTTTAATAAGAAATTCATTTCAAATTAAAAAATGTAAATTGATTTAATTAATTTCTATTTAAACTTTAATGAAAATCTTTGGTTTGTGTATAGAAATTGACTAACTTATTTTAAAACTTATATAGAAAGCAACTATATCTAAAACAGCTGAAACAAACTTGACAAACAAGAAAATGGGGAAATTAATCAATGTGATATTAAAGCTTACTAAAACTATAGTAATCAAGAGTGAAAAAGGCAGGGCAGACACACTGAACATGGAAAAGAGCAGAAGCTTTAGAAATAGACAAACAAAAACAGGCTGCAACTTTATTTTTGATAAGGTTGGAAAACCATTTCAAGTGAGAAAAGATAGCCTTTTTTACAAATAGTGCTAGAGCAATTAGACATACAAAGGCAAAATTATTAAAAAGAAACAAAAGAAATAAAAAACTCATTTTGAATCAAACAACACACTCACACATCTTATAGAAAATTAATATCAGAAAGGTCATGTATTTAAATGTAGGAAACAAAGTGCTATATATATATATATATATATTTTTTTTTTTTTTTTTTGAAAAGCAAGGTGACATAAGAGAAATCCTCAGGACCTAAACCTAGGAAAAGTTTTTTAGACTTTGTAGCTAAAACATGAGCCATAAAAGGAAAAATATAGTTGAACCTTATCAAAATTTAACACCACTGTTCTGCAAAAGATAATATTAATAGTATGAAACAACATGTGAAAGTCTAGGATACTATGTTCTGAAATCATCTATCTGACAAATGGTAAGTATTTAAAGTATATTAAAAATTTCAACTCAGGAAGCAAAAGTAAAATTATAAAATGGGCAAGAGACATAAATGGACATTTCAAAATAAAGGCAACAGTTCAGTTGCTCAGTCGTGTCTGACTCTCCGCGACCCCATGAATCAAAGCACGCCAGGCCTCCCTGTCCATCACCAACTCCCGGAGTTCACTCAAACTCATGTCCACAGAGTGGGAGATGCCATCCAGCCATCTCATTCTCAGTCATCCCCTTCTCCTCCCTCCCCCAATGTTTCCCAGCATCAGAGTCTTTTCCAGTGAGTCAACTCGTCGCATGAGGTGTCCAAAGTAATGGAGTTTCAGCTTTAGCATCAGTCCTTCCAATGAACACCCAGGATTGATTTCCTTAAGAATGGACTGGTTGGATCTCCTTGCAGTATAAGGGACTCTCAAGAGTCTTCTCCAACACCACAGTTCAAAAGCATCGATTCTTCGGCGATCAGCTTTCTTCACAGTCCAAATCTCACATCCATACATGACCACGGGAAAAACCATAGCCTTGACTAGACGGACCTTGGTTGGCAAAGTAATGTCTCTGCTTTTGAATATACTTTCAAGGTTGGTCATAACTTTCCTTCCAAGGAGTAAGCGCCTTTTAATTTCATGGCTGCAATCACCATCTGCAGTGATTTTGGAGCCCCAAAAAATAAAGTCTGACACTGTTTCCACTGTTTTTCCATCTATTTCCCATGAAGTGATGGGACCAGATGCCATGATCTTTGTTTTCGGAATGTTGAGCTTCAGGCCAACCTTTTCACTCTCCTCTTTCACTTTCATCAAGAGGCTTTTGAGTTTCTCTTCACTTTCTGCCATAAGGGTGGTGTTATCTGCATATCTGAGGTTATTGATATTTCTCCCAGCAATCTTGATTCCAGCTTGTGCTTCTTCTAGCCCAGCGTTCCTCATGATGTACTCTGCACATAAGTTAAATAAGCAAGGTGACAATATACAGCCTTGACGTACTCCTTTTCCTATTTGGAACCAGTCTGTTGTTCCATGTACACTTCTGACTGTTTCTTCCTGACCTGCATAAGGGTTTCTCAAGAGGCAGGTCAGGTGGTCTGGGATTCCCATCTCTTTCAGAATGTTCCACAGTTTACTGTGATCCACACAGTCAAAGGCTTTGGCATAGTCAATGAAGCAGAAATAGATATTTTTCTGGAACTCTCTTGCTTTCTCCATGATCCAGCGGATGTTGGTAATTTGATCTCTGGTGCCTCTGCCTTTTCTAAAATCTGCTTGAACATCTGGGAGTTCACGGTTCACATATTGCTGAATCCTGGCTTGGAGAATTTTGAGTATCACTTTACTAGCGTGTGAGATGAGTGCAATTGTGCGGTAGTTTGAGCATTCTTTGGCATTGCCTTTCTTTGGAATTGGAATGAAGACTGATTTTTTCCAGTCCTGTGGCCACTGCTGAATTTTCGAAATTTGTTGCATATTGAGGGCAGTACTTTCACAGCATCATTTTTCAAGATTTGAAATAGCTCAACTGAAATTCCATCACCTCTACTAGCTTTGTTCATAGTGATGCTTTCTAAGGCCCACTTGACTTCACATTCCAAGCTGTCTGGCTCTAGGTCAGTGATCACGTTATCATGACTATCCTGGTTGTAAAGATCTTTTTTGTACAGTTCTTCTGTGTATTCTTGCCACCTCTTCTTAATATCTTCTGCTTCTGTTAAGTCCGTACCATTTCTGTCCTTTATCGAGCCCATCTTTGCATGAAATGTTCCCTTGGAATCTCTAATTTTCTTGACAAGAACTCTTGTTTTTCCTTTTCTGTTTTTTTCCTCTATTTCTTTGCATTGATCACTGAGGAAGGCTTTCTTATCTCTCCTTGCTATTCTTTGGAACTCTGCATTCAGATGCTTATATCTTTCCTTTTCTCCTTTGCTTTTCGCTTCTCTTCTTTTCAGCTATTTGTAAGGCCTCCTCAGACAGCCATTTTGCTTTTTTGCATTTCTTTTCCATGGGGATGATCTTGGTTCCTGTCTCCTGTACTATGTCATGAACCTCCGTCCAGAGTTCATCAGGCACTCTATCTATCAGATCTAGTCCCTTAAATCTATTTCTCACTTCCATTGTATAATCATAAGTGATTTGATTTAGGTCATATCTGAATGGTCTAGTGGTTTCCCCTATTTTCTTCAATTTCAGTCTGAATTTGACAATAAGGAGTTCATGATCTGAGCCACAGTCAGCTCCGGGTCTTGTTTTTGCTAACTGTACACAGCTTCTCCATCTTTGGCTGCAATGAATATAATCAATCTGATTTCGGTGTTCACCATCTGATGAAGTCCATGTGTAGAGTCTTCTCTTATGTTGTTGGAAGAGGGTGTTTGCTATGACCAGTGCGTTTTCTTGACAAAACTCTATTAGCCTTTGCCCTGCTTCATTCCATGCTCCAAGGCCAAATTTGCCTGTTACTCCAGGTGTTTCTTGACTTCCTACTTTTGCATTCCAGTCCCCTATAATGAAAAGGACATCTTTTTTGGGTGTTAGTTCTAAAAGGTCTAAAAGGTCTAAAGACCTAAAAGGTCTTGTAGGTCTTCATAGAACCATTCAACTTCGGCTTCTTCAGTGTTACTGGTTGGGGCATAGGCCTGGATTACTGTAATATTGAATGGTTTGCCTTGGAAACGAACAGAAATCATTCTGTCGTTTTTAAGATTGCATGCAAGGACTGCATTTCGGACTCTTTTGTTGACCATGATGGCTACTCCATTTCTTCTAAGGGATTCCTGCTCACAGTAGTAGATATAATGGTCATCCGAGTTAAATTCACCCATTCCAGTCCATTTTAATTCGCTGCTTCCTAGAATGTCTATGCTCACTCTTGCTGTCTCCTGTTTGACCACTTCCAATTTGCTTTGATTCATGGACCTAACATCCAGGTTCCTATGCAATATTGCTCTTTACAGCACTGGACCTTGCTTCTATCACCGGTCACATCCACAACTGGGTATTGATTTTGCCTTTGCTCCATCCCTTCATTCCTTCTAGAGTTATTTCTCCACTGATCTCCAGTAGCATACTGGGCACCTACTGACCTGGGGAATTCCTCATTCAGTATCCTATCATTTTGCCCTTTGATACTGTTCATGGGGTTCTCAAGGCAAGTATACTGAAGTGGTTTGCCATTCCCTTCTCCAGTGGACCACATTCGGCTATGGTCCATGTGATCAGATCGACTCGTTTCCTGTGATTATGATTTCAGTGTGTCTGCCCTCTGATGCCCCCTTGCAATACCTATCGTCTTATTCGGGTTTCTCTTACCTTGGGCGTGGGATATCTCTTCACAGCTGCTTCAAGAAAGCGTAGCCGCTGCACCTTATCTTTAATGAGGGGTATCTACTCAAGGCCGCCCCTCCTGACCCTGAACGTGGAGTAGCTCCTCTTGGCCCTCCTGCACCTGCGCAGCCACCGCCTGTTGGACGTGGGGTAGCCCCTCTCGGCCGCTGGCCCTGGCCTCAGGCGTGGGGTAGCTCCTCATGGCCGTGCCTCTTTGCGTGGTCAGTTGCGCCGGGGCCGGCGTCTCTGGCCTCTGCGCCGCGGGGTCGGCGTCTCTGGCATCTACGCCGGGGCCAGTGGTGCATAGAATTGGCAAATAAGCATATGAAACAATGTCTAACATCATTACTAACTAGACATATACAAATTAAAACCAGAATGATGAAAATAAAAATAGCAACACTATCAAATGTTGATGAGGAAGCAGAGACACTGAATCACATTTTGGGGAAAATAAAACAGTACTCTACCCTGCAAAACAGTTTTGAGATTCTTATAAATCTTCCATAAGCTCAGCAGTTTCACTCTTAAGCATTTATACCAGATGAATGTAAATTATGTTCACACAAAAACCTGTACACTCATTTTAATAATAGATTTATACTTAATAGTCTCAAATTGCAAGCCACCCAGATGCCCTTGGAATGGTGAATGGTTAAGCAACCTGTAATAATTACTTCATAAAATGGAATAATTGGAATAAAAAGGAACAAAACAGTGATAATACACAAGAAATTGGATGAATATGAGGAAACTGTGATGAATAAAGAAATAAACCAATGTCCAAAAAGTTACATGTTGTATGATTCTAGTTATTTGGCATGTTTGAAATCACAAAGAAAAACATAAAACAGATTAGTGGCTGCCAGGGGTTAGCAATAGGATGGGGTAGGGGAATAAGAAAATGGGTAGAGTTATAAAAGTCAACAGTAGGATCTGTGTGGGGGCTATTTTATATTGACTGTGATGGTAGATACATGAAGTACACATGTGTTGAAATAGCACGTTTGTACACACATGCACACACACACGAATGCTAGTAAAACTTGGAGATGTGAGTAATGGATTGTATCAATGCAAATAGCCTGGTTGTGACACTTAATGTTACACAACAGACTGGTTCCAAATAGGAAAAGGAGTATGTCAGGTTGTATATTGTCACCTTGCTTATTTAAATTATATGCAGAGTACATCATGAGGAACGCTGGGCTTGAAGAAGCACAAGCTGGAATCAAGATTGCGGGGAGAAATATCAATAACCTCAGATATGCAGATGACACTACCCTTATGGCAGAAAGTGAAGAGGAACTCAAAAGCCTCTTGATGAAAGTGAAAGAGGAGAGTGAAAAGGTTGGCTTGAAGCTCAACATTCACAAAACAAAGATCATGGCATCTGGTCCCATCACTTCATGGGAAATAGATGGGGAAACATTGGAAACAGTGTCAGACTTTATTTTTGGGGGCTCCAAAATCACGGCAGATGCTGATTGCAGCCAGGAAATTAAAAGACGCTTACTCCTTGCAAGGAAAGTTATGACCAACCTAGAGAAAATATTGAAAAGCAGAGACATTACTTTGCCAACAAAGGTCCATCTAGTCAAGGCTATGGTTTTTCCCGTGGTCATGTATGGATGTGAGAGTTGGACTGTGAAGAAAGCTGATCGCCGAAGAATTGATGCTTTTGAACTGTGGTGCTGGAGAAGACTCTTGAGAGTCCCTTGGACTGCAAGGAGATCCAACCAGTCCATTCTAGAGGAGATCAATCCTGGGTGTTCATTGGAAGGACTGATGCTAAAGCTGAAACTGCAATACTTTGGCCACCTCATGTGACGAGTTGACTCACTGGAAAAGACTCTCATGCTGGGAGGGATTGAGGGCGGGAGGAGAAGGGGACGACAGAGAATGAGATGGCTGGATGGCATCACCGACTCTGTGGACATGAGTTTGAGTGTCCTCCGGGAGTTGGTGATGGACAGGGAGGCCTGGCATGCTGTGATTCATGGGGTTGCAAAGAGTCGGACAGGACTGAGTGATGAACTGAACTGACTGAACTGAACAGTTTTAAAAAGCAGCTTCTTGGTGGAAACTGGCTAAAAAGTATACAGGATCTTTTGTATCATTTCTAACAACTGTATGTAAATCTACAAACAATCTCAAAATTTTTATCCGTTTAAAAGTTATAGTTGTCAGAAATATTTGAAGCTTAATGGCTTCTTCTTTCATAGAGGACTTTCCATCTTAACTGCTTTGAAGTGTTCTCAGATGTCTAATGCAAAGAGGCAAATAAAAGAAAAAGAGATGGAAAGTCATTTAGAGACTCTAGATTCCAAAAACTTCTACTAACCGTTCTCATGAACAGGAGGCAAGGGAGAGAAAGCAATTTGAATTCTTAACCCATAAACTCAGGGAATATTTGGCAATATTTGGCGAAAATTTGGTTGCCATAGTTGGAAAAGTGCCACTGGCACCTCCTCATTGTAGAACTGGATAAAGACTAGATGGTATGTGCGTATGTGTGTGCTAAGTCCCTTCAGTCATGTCCGACTCTCTGCAGTCATGTGGATCATAGCCCTACAGGCTCCTCTGCTCATGGTATTCTCCAGGCAATATTGGAATATTTAAATATTAAAATCCACTCCAGAATATTGGAGTGGGTGGCCACGCTCTCCTCCAAGTGATCTCCCAACCTAGGGTTCAAACCTGTGTCTCTTTTGTACATCTTCGGCATTGGTAGGAGAGTTCTTTACCACTAGCATCACCTGGGAAGCCCTCTAGATTGTATAAACTACAAAATTTATTCTCATCTTCAGGGTTCCATATTCTCTTAACTATGGCCTAGTAAATTTTTGTTATCTTATTAACTCTCTAATGCCCTGAAGCAGAGGAGATTGGTACACATTTCTTCTTTCTTCTTTTTGGTCCAGAGTTTCTAGTTGTTCTCTATATTAATTCTACAATACCTTATCAACATGAGAACTTGAAATCCATAAATTTAATTGGAGACTAATTACTTTACAATATTGTAGTGGTTTTTGCCATACATTGACATGAATCAGTCATTGGTGAACATGTGTCCCTCATCCTGAACCACCCTCCTACTTCCCTCCCCATTCCATCCCTCAGGGTCATCCCAGTGCACTGGCCCTGAACTCCCTGTCTCATACATCGAACCTGGACTGGCGATCTAATTCACATGTGATAATATACATGTTTCAATGTTATTCTCTCAAATAGTCCCTCCCTCACCTTCTCCCAGAGTCCAAAAGTCTGTTCTTTACATTTGTGTCTGTTTGTCTCACATATAGGATCATTACCGTCTTTCTAAATGCCATATATAAGCGTTAATATACTGTATTGGTGTTTTTCTTTCTGACTTACTTCACTCTGTAAAATAGGCTCCAGTTTCATCCACCTCATTAGAACTGATTCAAATGCACTCTTTTTAATGGCTGAATAAAATTCCGTTGTATATATGTACCACAGCTTTCTTATCCATTCTTCTGCTCATGGACTAGGTTGCTTCCATGTCCTAACTATTGTAAACAGTGCTGTGATGAACATTGGGGTACCTACATCTCTTTCAATTCTGGTTTCCTCAGTGTGTATGCCCAGCAGTGGGATTGCTGGGTAGTATGGCAATTCTATTACCAGTTTTTTTAAGGAATAGCCACACTGTTCTCCATAGTGGCTGTATTAGTTTGCATTCCCAGCAAGAGTGTAAGAGGGTTCCCTTTTCTCCACACCCTCTCCAGCATTTATTGTTTGTAGACTTTTTGATAGCAGTCATTCTGACTAGCATGAGATGGTACCTCATTGTGGTTTTGATTTGCATTTCTCTGATAATGAGTGATATTAAGCATCTTTTCATATGTTTGTTAACCATCTTTATGTCTTCTTTGGAGAAATGTCTGTTTAGTTCTTTGGCCCATTTTTTGATTGGGTTGTTTATTTTTCTGAAATTGAACTGCATGAGCTGCTTGTATATTTTGGAGATTAATGCTTTGTCAGTTGCTTCGTTTGCTACTATTTTCTCCCATTCTGAAGGCTGTCTTTTCACCTTGCTTATAGTTTCCTTCGTTGTGCAAAAGCTTTTACGTTTAATTAGGTCCCACTTGTTTCTTTTTGCTTTTATTTCCATTACTCTGGGAGGTGGGTCATAGAGGATCCTGTGTGATTTATGTCAGAGAGTGTTTTACCTGTGTTTTCCTATAACACTCTTATAGTTTCTGGTCTTAGATTTAGATCTTTAATCCATTTTGAATTTATTTTTGTGTATGGTGTTAGAAAGTGTTCTAGTTTCATTCTTACACAAGTGGTTGACCAGTTTTCCCAGCACTACTTGTTAAAGACTGTCTTTTCTCCACTGTATACTTTTGATTCTTTTGTAAAAAAATAAGGTGTCCATAGGTGTGTGGATTTATTCTGTTTTGTTCCATTGGTCTATATTTCTGTCTTTGTGCCAGTAACATACTGTCTTAATGACTGTAGCTTTGCAGTATAGTCTGAAGTCAGGCAGATTGATTCCTCCAGTTCCATTCTTCTTTCTCAAGATTGCTCCAGCTATTCAAGGTTTTTTGTATTTCCATACAAATTGTGAAATTATTTGTTCTAGTTCTCTGATAAAGAAAAATGTTGGTAGCTTGATAGGGATTGTGTTGAATCTATAGATTGCTTTTCGTAGTATATTCATTTTCACTATATTGATTCTTCCAATCCATGAACATGGTATATTTCTCCATCTATTTGTGTCATCTTTGATTTTTTTCATCAGTGTTTTATAGTTTTCTATATATAGGTCTTTTGTTTCTTTAGGTAGGTTTATTCCTCAATATTTCATTCTTTTCATTGCAATGGTGAATGTAATTGTTTCCTTAATTTCTCTATTTTCTCATTCTTAGTGTATAGGAATGTAAGGGATTTCTGTGCGTTAACGAAGATCATGTCATCTGGTCCCATCACTTCATGGGAAATAGATGGAAAAACAGTGGAAACAGTGTCAGACTTTATTTTTTTGGGCTCCAAAATCACTGCAGATGCTGATTGCAGCCATGAAATTAAAAGACGCTTACTCCTTGGAAGGAAAGTTATGACCACCCTTGATAGTATATTAAAAAGCAGAGACATTACTTTGCCAACAAAGGTCCGTCTAGTCAAGGCTATGGTTTTTCCCGTGGTCATGTATGGATGTGAGAGTTGGACTGTGAAGAAGGCTGATCACCGAAGAATCGATGCTTTTGAACTGTGGTGTTGGAGAAGACTCTTGAGAGTCCTTTATACTGCAAGGAGATCCAACCAGTCCATTCTAAAGGAGATCAATCCTGGATGTTCATTGGAGGGACTGATGCTAAAGCTGAAACTGCAATACTTTGGCCACCTCATGCGACGAGTTGACTCACTGGAAAAGACTCTGATGCTGGGAAAGGTTGGGGGTGGGAGGAGAAGGGGACGACGGAGAATGAGATGGCTGGATGGCATCACCGACTCTGTGGACATGAGTTTGCGTGTACTCCGGGAGTTGGTGATGGACAGGGAGGCCTGGCGTGCTGTGATTCATGGGGTCGCGGAGAGTCGGACACGACTGAGCAACTGAACTGAACTGAACTGAACTGAATTTTATATCCTGTAAATTTACTATATTCATTGATTAGCTCTAGTAATTTTCTGGTGGTGTCTTTAGGGTTTTCTACATAGAGGATCATGTCATCTGCAAACAGTGAGAGTTTTACTTCTTTTCCAATCTGGATTCCTTTTATTTCTTTTTCTTCTCTGATTGCTGTGGCTAAAACTTCCAAACAATGTTGAATAGGAGTAGTGAGAATGGCACCCTTGTCTTGTTCCTGACTTTAGGGGAAATGTTTTCAATTTTTCACCATTAAGGATAAAGTTTGCTGTGGGTTTATCAAATATGACTTTTATTATGTTGAGGTATGTTCCTTCTATGCCTTCTTTCTGGAGGGTTTTTATCATAAATGGATGTTGAATTTTGTCAAAGGCTTTTTTTCTCTGCATCTATTGAGATAATCATATGGTTTTTATCTTTCAATTTGTTAACATGGTGCATCATATAGATTGATTTGTGAATATTGAAGAATCCTTGCATCCCTGGGATAAAGCCTACTTGGTCATGATGTATGATCTTTTTAAGATGTTGTTGGATTCTGTTTGCTAGAATTTTGTTAAGGATTTTTTCATGTATGATCATCAGTGATATTGGCCTGTAGCTTTCTTTTTTTGTGGCATCTTTTTCTGGTTTTGGTATTAGGGTGATGGTGACCTCATAGAATGAGTTTGGGAATTTACTTTCCTCTGCAATTTTCTCTGAAGAGTTTGAGTAGGATAGATGTTAGCTTTTCTCTAAATTTTTGGTAGAATTCAGCTGTGAAGCCATCTGGTCCTGGGTTTTTGTTTGTTGCAAGATTTTTTTATTACAGTTTCAATTTCCGTGCTTGTGATGGGTCTGTTAAGATTTTCTATTTCTTCCTGGTTCAGCTTTGGAAGGTTATACTTTTCTAAGAATTCGTCCGTTTTTTCCAAGTTGTCCATTTTATTGGCATATAGTTGCTGATAGTAGTCTCTTATGATCCTTTGTAATTCTGTGTTGTCTGTTTATCCATTTTCATTTCTAATTTTATTGATTTGATTCTTCTCCCTTTTATTCTTCAATGAGTCTGGCTATGGTTTGTCTATTTTATTTATATTCTCAAAGAACCAGCTTTAAGTTTCGTTGATTTTTGCTATAGTCTCCTTTGTTTTTCATTTATTTCTGCCCTAATATTATGATATCTTTCCTTCTACTAACACTGGGGTTCTTCATTTCTTCCTTTTCTAGTTGCTTTAGGAGTAGAGTTAGGTTACCTGATTTTTTTTCTTGTTTCTTGAGGTAAGCTTGTATTGCTAAGAACCTTCACCTTAGCACTGCTTTTACTGAATCCCATAGGCTTTGGTTTGACGTGTTTTCATTTTCATTCATTTCTAGCATATTTTCATTTCTTTTTTGATTTCTTCTGTGATTTGTTGGTTATTCAGAAGCGTGTTTTTTAGCCTCCATATGTTTGAATTTTTAATAGCTTTTTTCCTGTAGTTGGCATCTAATCTTTCTGCATTGTGATCAGAAAAGATGCTTGAAATGATTTCAGTTTTTTTGAATTTACCAAGGCTAGATCTATGGCCCAGGATATGATCTATACTGGTGAATGTTCCATGTGCACTTGAGAAAAGGTGAAATTCACTGTTTTAGCGTGAAATGTCCTATAGATATCAATTAGGTCTAAATGGTCCATTGCATCATTTAAAGTTTGTGTTTCCTTGTTAATTTTCTGTTTGGTTGATCTATCCATAGGTGTGAGTGGGATATTAAAGTCTCCCACTATTATTGTATTACTATTAATTTCCCCTTTCATACTTGTTAGCATTTGCCTTACATATTGCAGTGCTCCTATGTTGGGTGCATATATATTTATAATTGTTATATCTTCTTCTTGGCTTGATCCTTTGATCATTATGTAGTATCCTTCTTTGTCTCTTTTCACAGCCTTTATTACAAAGTGTATTTTATCTGATATGAGTATTGCTGCTCCTGCTTTCTTTTGGTCTCCATTTACATGAAATATCTTTTTCCAGCCTTTCACTTTCAGTCTGTATGTGTCCCTAGTTTCGAGGTGGGTCTCTTCCCAGGTCTCAGCTGCTCAGGTTTAGGTTTGCAGGTATTCCACAAAGGCACAGGCTCAGCTAGGCGTGCGTTTTGTGCCCTTGCCAGGTATGAGGAGCTCAGGCAACAAGGTGCTTGGCGAGCACACTGTCCCAGGTGGGCAGTGCATCTTAATAACCTCCCCGCTCCCATCCGCTCGGTTTCCTAGGTGCACCGCAAGAGTGCCATCTCAGGTGTGCCGTGTGTCTCCTCTCCTGGTAGATGTCAACTTTCCAGGATCCCAGAAAGACTTAGTTTGCAACTAGGAGCCTGCTCACATTTTGGCAGAGGATACCATCCCTGGGGCTGAGACTGCCGCTTGCCTTCCAGCTCTGGCTGTCGCCTGCCTGCCTCTCCACCTCTGGCAGGAGGATGGGTTGGTCTGTAGCTGACTAGCTTTTCTTTGATATTCGCTCAATCCTTTGTTCTGTGAGCAGGTCAGGCTGTGCCCTAGGTTAGAGCTATTTGTTGGAAAGTTCTCTCTCTTTCCTTTTCCTCTCTCTGGCTGTCCCACAGTTTGGGTTGCTGTCTCTCGTTAACTCCCTCAGATTGTCCTCGGGGCATTCAGGCTCACTCCATACCTTAAGCATGCAACCTGCGCCTCCCTGTTTAGCCCCAGCTCAAAAACTGGTGTTGGAGGCGATCGTCTGGGCTACTTGTCTGCTCTGAGTTGCAGTAGGACGCGTATGATGTTGGTTGTTTTTTTTCGCTCCCAGTTATGCTGCCCTCTGAGATTTCAAAGCTCCCCACAGATGCACTGGTGAAAAGTTTCCTGATGTTTGGAAACTTCTTCTCCTTCACGACTCCCTCCCCAGAACAGGTCTCCATCCCTAACTCTTTTGTCTCTCTTTTTGTCTTTTATATTTTGTCCTAGCCTCTTTTGAAGAAAATGGGCTGCCTTTCTGGGTGCCTGGTGTCCTCCTCCAGCATTCAGAAGTTGGTTTGTGGAAGTTGCTCAGCATTTAAATGATCTTTCGAGGAATTTGTCGGGGAGAAAGTGGTCTCCCTGTCCTATTCCTCTGCCATCTTAGGATCATCAAGCTGATTCTGTTTCTTTTTTTGACTGGTCTCCATTGACTGCAGGATCTTAGTTCCCTGACCAATGATTGAACTCATGCCTCAGCATTGAAAGTGTATAGAGTATTAAAAACTGGAGTGCCAAAGAATTCCTAAGATCTTTTTGATTCTTTGTTAAGTATGTTCATTCTCCATTTAGAAAGTATAGTTGATCTTTATCAAGTTTGCTTATTTTAAATATATACTCATTGTTATACAGTAATTTTCTCTCAACATATTTTAGTTTGCCTTTTATTTCTTCAAATATATCTATTTGGGGATTCCCAGGTGGCATTAGTGGTAAAGAACCTGCCTGCCAATGAAGGAGACATAAGAAACTTGGGTTTGATCCCTAGGTTGGGAAGATTCCTTGTAGGAGGGCATGGTAACCCACTCAAGTATTCTTGTCTAGAGAATCCCATGGATAGAGGAGCCTGGTGGTCTACATCCATGGCATTGTGAACAGTTGGACACAGCTGAAGCTACAGAGCATGCACACATATCTGTTACATATATTGTGTTTATTATGTCTAATGTCAAAAAGCCTTTACAGATGTGCCACATTTTCCATTTCTTCTGCTGGTTCTTGCCTATTGTTACTTTTTCCTTGTTTAAATACTTTTTTTTTATAAAAACTGATCAATTAACTTACATGATATGCAAAAAAATCCCATGTTTACAATAAAATGAATGTTTCCAAGTAGAATTAATGTAAGAATTTATCAAAGGCTGTGGACACCACTGTAATAAAATATAAGCAGGAAGTTCAGGCATAATGCTACATAGATTTTAGATTGGAAACTGTGACCTTTGTCACTGAAATAACTCAAATTAATTGTAATAAAAACCTGATGTGAAAAAAATATATATGTGTGTGTATACACACACAGAGACACATATATTTATATATAATACATATATGTTGTCATCAGTATAATTTGTATTTGATTACTTGTTTTCTACACTTTTGACTATTTTATTTACATCACTTAAGTAACATCAAGTAAAAATAAAATTACAATTATACTTAATAAAAACAATTATTGGAAAAGAGACTGCAAGGAATGCAAAACTAGGAATGGTGGTTAAATGGTAGGAAAATACATTCTGCTAAATGCATTAATTATGTTCTTTTATTTTTTTAAATACCTCGAGGCATATAGAGCACATAATGCCACTCTGTGTAAATTGGGAAATATTGTAGTAAAAACCAATCGCAACATCATTTCCTTTTCAGCCTGGTCATAACTTGAAAAATCATTCAAAATCTAGAAAAAAGCCATTGCCAATAGATCATAATTCACATATAAAATGAAGCCTATTTCCTTTGCTTAAAATAACCTCAGGTATGCAGATGACACCACTCTTATGGCAGAAAGTGAAGAGGAACAAAAGAACCTCTTGATGAAAGTGAAAGAGGAGAGAGAAAAAGCTGACTTAAAAGTCAACATTCAAAAAACTAAGATCATGGCAACTGGTCCCATCACTTTGTGGCAAATAGAGGATAAAACAATGGAAAAAGTAACAGACTTTATTTTCTTGGGATCCAAAATGACCGCAGATGGTGACTGCAGTCATGAAGTTAAAAGACATTTGCCCCTTGGTAGAAAAGTTATGACCAGCCTAGAAAGCATATTAAAAAGCACAGACATTACTTTGCTGATAAAGGTCCATCTAGTCAAAGTTATGGATTTTCCACTAGTCATGTATGGATGTGAGAGTTGGACTATAAAGAAAGCTGAGTGCTGAAGAACTGATACTTTAGAACTGTGGTATTGGAGAAGACTCTTGAGAGTCCCTTGGACTGCAAGGAGATCAAACCAGTCAGTCCTAAAGGAAATAACTCCTGAGTATTCACTGGAAGGACTGATGCTGAAGCTAAAACTCCAATACTTTGGTCACCTGATGTGAAGAACTGACTCACTGGAAAAGATGCTGATGCTGGAAAGAGTGAAGTTGGGAGAAGGGGATGACAGAGGATGAGATGGTTGGATGGCATCACTGATGTGATGGACATGAGTTTGAGTAAGCTCTGGGAGTTGGTGATGGACAGGGAAGCATGGCGTGCTGCAGTCCATGTGGTCGCAAACTGTCAGACACAACTGAGTGACTGAACTGAACTGAAAATAATTTAATTTTTCTCTGTTCAAACTGGATGACAGAGAAGTGATCATTCAGAAAAAAAATAAAACAAAAAGACAAAAAAATACAGTATTTTCTGAAAATTAAATTAGTATGGGATACCACCTTTGGATCTGTTTTTAAGGAATTTAGAAACATATTATCCAGAGTTATTTGGTTTTACACAAAAGAAACTCCATTAAGAACATCATAAGTGCATAAACATATGTCTATGCACTTGATAAAAATAAATTATTATGAGTTAACTTCTGCTTAAAACTATAATACGTTAACATTATTTGAATTTGGCAATTATTATCATATGAAAGCTCTTAATTTTTAATTCTGAAGACTTTGTGCTTGAGAAATCTTAGCTACAATTTAAATAATACTCTTGGAAAATACTGAATATTCATTTAGTCACTTCTATTGTAAACTTTATATATTTATTTAATATATAAAAATACACTCATAAAACAGAGTGCATGATTCAATAGAATAAGAGCAGTATATGTCTGAGACAATTCAGAAGATAACTTTAAATATTTTATCAAAAACATATTTAACAAAATAGATTTAAGACAGAATTTTCTCTGGAAATACCTGTGTATAATATATACAGTATTTTATATAATAAAGAACTGCATTAATAACAATTTTTCCTCATGATTTTCTCATGATCAGAGTATTGATTACTTTTATAAGAAAAGTTTAAATACAATTTTTGTAAGTGAACTGCTTTGCTTTTGAAAATTTAAAAACCACTACTATTTTGTAGTTATCAAAAATCAGCTGAGTTTTTGACTAATATAATGTGATTTTAGATAAATTAAATCTGTAGATGGAAGAATGTTCTGAACTAATCAAATCAAAAAAGATTCTGAGTTGATACAACTAATCATGAAAGAGGCTATAAAAATCCTCACAAGTAGGATTAAAAACACCTTGATCTCTATGTGTGTGAGGAAATCTGACAGTCTTATCCACGAAAGTACTTTTTTCTCCCCAAACAAAATGATAGTGGGTATTAGATTTCTATGGTATTTTGAGTTATTTTCCATAACTTGAAAATTCAGACTTTAGTTTCAGGATTATTACAGTAATTTATCAGTGCAACCTGAGGCCCCTGACTTCATTTCAAAATATTCATGTAAGATTTTTGAATATTTTTAGATTCATAGTTTCCCTAAAATGCATTTATAAAACTTAAAATATATTTTAAAGATTTTTTTTGCAAAAAAATAAATAAATTTTATCTTTTGCTTTCTGTCCCTGCATTTCTTTCTCTCTCTCTTTCTCTGTATATCATGGAATAGATAAGTTGCATAACAGTTAACCCAAAGATTGCTTTAAGTCTCAAAACATAAACATGGCCCTGTTCTTGGGAAAATGATAGAATCATCCTAGGATTTTTCAATACACTGCTATCAACCATCACTGTGGGTTTTATTAGCTTTGACAGGTCTCTTCTTCCTTGAATGACAGCTAACTAATTTGTGGGACAGAAAACAAACAATACTACTGCTGCTTGGGGCATTTGTTGCTGTTGTCTTGTTGCTAAATCATGTCTGACTCTTTGTGACCCCATGGACTGCAGCACTCCAGGCTTCCCTGTCCTTCACTGTCTCCTGGAGTTTCCTCAAATTCATGTCCATTGAGTTGCTGACGCTATCAAACTACCCTATCCTCTGTCGTCCCCTTCTCATCTTCAGTTCAGTTCAGTTCAGTCGCTCAGTCGTGTCCAACTCTCCGTGACCCCATGAATCACAGCACGCCAGGCCTCCCTGTACATCACCAACTCCTGGAGTTCACTCAAACTCATGTCCACAGAGTCAGTGATACCATCCAGCCATCTCATTCTCTGTCGTCCCCTTCTCCTCCCGCCCCCAATCCCTCCCAGCATCAGAGTCTTTTCCAGTGAGTCAACTCGTCGCATGAGGTGGCCAAAGTATTGGAGTTTCAGCTTTAGCATCAGTCCTACCAATGAACACCCAGGATTGATCTCCTTTAGAATGGACTGGTTGGATCTCCTTGCAGTCCAAGGGACTCTCAAGAGTCTTCTCCAGCACCACAGCTCAAAAGCATCAATTCTTCAGCGATCAGCTTTCTTCACAGTCCAACTCTCACATCCATACATGACCACTGGAAAAACCATAGCCTTGACTAGATGGACCTTTGTTGGCAAAGTAATGTCTCTGCTTTTTAATATACTGTCAAGGTTGGTCATAATTTTCCCTCAATCAATTCTTTGGTGCTCAGTTTATATTTCAATTCTTAACCTGCACATGACTACTGGAAAACTATAGCTTTGACTTTACAAATGGAACTTTGTTTGCAAGGTGATATTTCGGCTTTTTAATAGACTAAGTTTGTCATAGCTTTTCTTCCAAGGGGCAAGAGTCTTTAAATTTCATGTCTGCAGTCAGTGTTCACAGTGAATTTGGAGTCCAAGAAAAGAAAATCTGTCACTGTTTCTCTATACGGTCATTGTGGAAAGGGTTTTTCAGATGGTGTCTGAGTCAGCTTCACTCTCAGGAACTGATGCTAATAATTGAATGCTACCAAAGTTATGTGACCTTGATATAATTTCTTTGTTGACTCTAATGATGTGTGGAACAATGTTTTTAAGACCCATTTGTTTCTCTCCTTGAAGGTTATGTCATTTATGACATAAAACTTTAATATAAAAAAGCTTTTATTTGTGTTGCCAATATGTTAGTAGAAAATGTAGTCCATAAATATAAAGAAAGAAATAGTTATCCAGTAGAGGAAAAAGTAAATGTTATAATGTGCAAGCGCTACAGAAATTTTGAGAATTGGAGTGATTACTAGAGCAGGCTGGGCAACTTTTTTCTGGAAGCAACCAGGTCCTGGCAGACAGGAAGAATTTTGGTTAATGAAAAAATAAAAAGCAATATTCTCCCAAAATATACAATATTTTGAGAAATGTTTAAGAGGAATAAATATCTGTGGTTCTGTATAGAGAAAATGAGAAAAGCAATGTTTTTAGAATACAGGAATTTAGAGAAAATATAGTATGAAAAGGCAGAGGAACCAGAGATCAAATTGCCAACATCCGCTGGATCATGGAGAAAGCAAGAGAGTTCCAGAAAAACAACTATTTCTGCTTCATTGACTATGCCAAAGTCTTTGACTGTGTGGATCACAGTACACTGTGGAAAATTCTGAAAGAGATGGGAATACCAGACCACCTGACCTGCCTCTTGAGAAACCTAAATGCAGGTCAGGAAGCAACTGTTAGGACCGTACATGGAACAGACTGGTTCCAAATAAGAAAAGGAGTACATCAAGGCTGTATATTGTCACACTGCTTATTTAACTTATAGGCAGAGTACATCATGAGAAACGCTGGGCTGGAAGAAGCACAAGTTCGAATCAAGATTGCTGTGAGAAATATCAATAATCTCAGATATGCAGGTAACACCACCCTTATGGCAGAAAGTGAAGAGGAACTAAAGAGCTTCTTGATGAAAGTGAAAGAGGAGAGTGAAAAAGTTGACTTAAAGCTCAACATCCACAAAAATAAGATCATGGCATCTGGTCCCATCACTTCATGGGAAAAAGATGCGGAAACAGTGGAAACGGTGGCTGACTTTATTTTGGGGGGGCTCCAAAATCATTGCAAATGGTGACTGCAGCCATGAGATTATAAGTTTACTCATTGGAAGGAAAGTTATGACCAACCTAGATAGCATATTAAAAAGCAGAGACATTACTTTGCCAACAAAGGTCCATCTAGTCAAGGCTATGGTTTTTCCAGTGGTCATGTATGGATGTGAGAGTTGGACTGTGAAGAAAGCTGATCACCGAAGAATTGATGCTTTTGAGCTGTGGTGCTGGAGAAGACTCTTGAGAGTCCCTTGGACTGCAAGGAGATCCAACCAGTCCATTCTAAAGGAGATCAATCCTGGGTGTTCATTGGAAGGACTGATGCTAAAGCTGAAACTCCAATACTTTGGCCACCTCATGCATCGAGTTGACTCACTGGAAAAGACTCTGATGCTGGGAGGGATTGGGGGCGGGAGGAGAAGGGGACGACAGAGAATGAGATGGCTGGATGGCATCACTGACTCGATGGACATGAGTTTGATTGAACTCCGGGAGTTGGTGATGGACAGGGAGGCCTGGCGTGCTGTGATTCATGGGGTCGCAAGGAGTCAGAAACGACTGAGCGACTGAACTGAACTGAACTGAAGGTACAGAGCAGAGTAATTAGGATTTTAACATATGAATTTGGGTTGGGCATATTCAGCAGTATATAAACCGTGAACTCCCAGATGTTCAAGCAGGTTTTAGAAAAGGCAGAGGCACCAGAGATCAAATTGCCAACATCCGCTGGATCATGGAGAAAGCAAGAGAGTTTCAGAAAAACATCTATTTCTGCTTTATTGACTATGCCAAAGCCTTTGACTGTGTCGATCACAATAAACTGTGGAACATTCTGAAAGAGATGGGAATCCCAGACCACCTGACCTGCCTCTTGAGAAACCTGTATGCAGGTCAGGAAGCAACTGTTAGAACTGGACATGGAACAACAGACTGGTTCCAAATAGGAAAAGGTGTACGTCAAGGTTGTATATTGTCACCTTGCTTATTTAACTTATATGCAGAGTACATCATGAGGAACGCTGGGCTGGAAGAAGCACAAGCTGGAATCAAGATTGCCGGGAGAAATATCAATAACCTCAGATATGCAGATGACACTACCCTTATGGCAGAAAGTGAAGAGGAACTCAAAAGCCTCTTGATGAAAGTGAAAGAGGAGAGTGAAAAGGTTGGCTTGAAGCTCAACATTCAGAAAACAAAGATCATGGCATCTGGTCCCGTCACTTCATGGGAAATAGATGGAAAAACAGTGGAAACAGTGTCAGACTTCGTTTTTTTGGGCTCCAAAATCACTGCAGATGCTGATTGCAGCCATGAAATTAAAAGACGCTTGCTCCTTGGAAGGAAAGTTATGACCAACCTTGATAGTATATTAAAAAGCAGAGACATTACTTTGCCAACCAAAGTCCGTCTAGTCAAGGCAATGGTTTTTCCCGTGGTCATGTATGGATGTGAGAGTTGGACTGTGAAGAAGGCTGATCGCCGAAGAATCGATGCTTTTGAACTGTGGTGTTGGAGAAGACTCTTGAGAGTCCCTTATACTGCAAGGAGATCCAACCAGTCCATTCTAGAGGAGATCAATCCTGGATGTTCATTGGAGGGACTGATGCTAAAGCTGAAACTGCAATACTTTGGCCACCTCATGCGACGAGTTGACTCACTGGAAAAGACTCTGATGCTGGGAAAGGTTGGGGGCGGGAGGAGAAGGGGACGACGGAGAATGAGATGGCTGGATGGCATCACCGACTCGATGGACATGAGTTTGAGTGAACTCCGGGAGTTGGTGATGGACAGGGAGGCCTGGCGTGCTGTGATTCATGGGGTCGCGGAGAGTCGGACACGACTGAGCGACTGAACTGAACTGAACTGATATTCAACCCACTACAGATACTTTTGACCTTGTGTTAAATATATTTTTGTCAAACATGGCTTTGGATCTTTTTAGGAATCATTCTTTTTATGTCACTTTTTCCTACAATAATCTCATTAAATATTATAGCTATAACATTTCTTTAAAAATATTACTGTTTGATAATATTATCAGAGCTCAACCATAAAGATAGAACCAGTAGGAGAATGTATTAGTAAATGTATACGTAAATACTTATGCATGTATGTATGTACATATGTATATATTATTTTTTGTTCTTTTATGGGGAACTGGTTTATGAAACTTCAAATCTTGTTCAGTCTCTGCAAGGATGCTGTCTCTGTGTCTGATGCTGGAGCCAAAAATCCACAAGACAAGCAAGCATTGGGAAAGGATACATCATGAGCACACTGCACCCCTGAGCATGAGTTGCATCTCACAAGGATAGATTGAAATCCATGTCTGGTCTTGATCCCTCTGACCTTGATAAGAAGTGTCTTACAGAAGGCAAGAAATTTACCAGTGGAGCTAAACTCACATGCACGTGCCAGGAGTTAGGGAAGCTGAAGAAGGATTCATAGGAAGGTAAAGTAACCACAAGCCATATCAAGGCTGTATCAAGAGTGAATGACCGACCACACATACATTGCTTGGATAGCTAGTGAACATGGACACTAATGTACCAAATTTAGTGTGCAAACATGCTATGTCTTGGATCTTGATGAAAATCCTGCCTCTGGAAATCACTATTCTTTTTACAATTTCTACTTTCTTTCACATGAAAGGAAGCCTCATCTCAAAAATCAGAATTGGATAAATTATACTTATTTCTTCACAATATGATGCTTTAGCTACAATATCAAATCATTTTAATATGGAGTTAAGCCTAATGGAGTCATTTTTGCATTGCTAAATGTAAAACATAGGAAACTAAATTCATGTATCTATTTGTTGCCATGATACAGTTTGCAAACTGAAGTAAATAATACCAGTTTGTTGAACAAAAAGAAAATGTATTACATTGTTCATCTTCTAAATACTAATGAATGTCAACTTGTGTTCTAATGATCTCTCTAAGGGGAAGCCTATTGATCAAGAAAAGGCTAGACACAAGTAAAAATAATCCCAGGGCAGCATTTCTATCCTAGTCATAAAGCAAATTATAATCAAACACACGATGATTTGTTCTTTTTATGATACACAAATTTTAATATACTGAAATTCATAACAATGGATTTATTTTTAGGAAAGTTCTCTTCATCGAGCTGTTCAATTTGGGGAGAAAGCACAGAGTAAGAAATAACAAGTTGGGCATATATCTTTTTGATGACATATTTCAGGTTTAACAATGTCAATTTCTGATGCTGTTTCAATTTATTATATTGTACAAAAATGAACAGCATTAGCTGTTATACAAATGGAAAATGATAAAAATTCAGGAAGAGATTAGATGGTTTAATTGACTGATTTAAGAAATACTTCTCAATCACTTAATCACTTACTATATAGGCCAGACCCTATCCCAGGAGGATGATGTGTATCAGGCTGCAAAACCAATAAAAAAGCTACCATCTTACATTTTACAAGAGGTCAATAGATCATTTTTAAACCTACAGTTACCAAGGGAAAAAAGGAGGAAAGGGATAAACTGGGAGACTGAGATTGACATATATGCATTCATATATATTTATATATAAATGAAATAGATAACCAATAAGGACCTACTATATAGCAGAGCCTGGTGGGGTACAGTCCACAGGGTCGTGAGAGTCAGACATGACTGAGTGACTAAACCACAACCACCACATACAGCGGAGGGAACTCTACTCAGTACTCTGTAATGACCTATATCAGAAATGAATATAAAAAAGAGTGGATTTGTGTATATATGATTCACTTTGCTGTACAGCAGAATCTAATGTAATTTTATAAATCAAGTATATTCCAATAAAAATTAATAAAAAGCTAATAACTAAGAAAAGCACATGAATATTAAGAAATAGTAAGTTCTAACAGAAAAAAAAGAAATTACAATAAAGTAAGGGAGATTGGAAGAAATAAAATTATGTTTAAAAGGGGGGGTCATGATCAGCATTGTTAGGAAGATGACATCTGACCAAGTATTTGATGAATGTGATGCAAAATTGTAAATAACATAAAATTAGATTGTATCTCAAAATATTGAAAAACTAATTCCTAAGCCACACAGTCCTTTATCAATCTTGGGTCTCAAGCAGTGATTTGACACATAAAAGGTATTCCAAAAAACAGAAATTGAGTTCTAGTAAATAGTTTAGACAAATTAACATGTTTGAGAAACTATGGAATTATTTGACATTCGTTTCAAGAGATTTTAAGAGATTTTCATTCCTATTCAAGAGATTTTAAGAGGTTCTCATTCCTGTGAATCTTTGCTCATATAAAAGAGCACCATAAGCAATCAATCACACTGTACATAGAGTCATTAGCTACCAAAGTTGTGCACCATTCAAGTGAAGTCATGCCAAGTAATCCTGTGAGTTGGCACTGCACTGAGCAGTGTCTTGGTAAGAGTGTTAATGAAATTTCTCTTTGACTCGTCTCCTGACAGAAAACCTCAACAAGAAAACATATAAAGAAACACAGAAGGTGGTAATGCAGCGAAACCTTAGAACAAAAGAAGTCTATAACCAGAAATGATAAATGTGATTTTCCCCAAAGTAGGAGGATAATTTATTCATTCACAAATAGAGGCAACTAGAATAACTCCAATCTACACGTCAGTTGATTTTGGACAGCAGAAGAGTTTTGTCTAAAAGAGAAATGGCAATAAAATTAGTAATACCATTTCTGGCTTCATTTCTCAGAAGCCCCTATATCACTACCTAGGCAATTCAGGGTTTCAGTTAATATATGAAAGGAAAATTTTTATAGAATTCAGGTAGAAATTAAGATTATGGAAGAATAAATATGTTACCTGGGGACGAATACAGTCTATTCTTAATGGTATAAATATTACCCAATAAAAGTTCTAAAAATATAATTAAGTAGAACAAAACATACGACATTCAGTTGTAAGACAAAAGAAATTTTGGAAATTCATTTAAATTATTTTATGATTTTGCTTATAATTCAGAATAATCTTGGGCTCTCTTTTACCCGTTTTTCTCTTCTCTTTTGAAGATACCCATGTCACTTAAACCATTTGAGTTATTAGAAGGTGCCTCCTGCATCAATGTACACCCTATGGAATATGCTATTAAGTTTATGTGCCCTTCCTCAGCTTCTGGAACCCATTCGGGAAGTGTATGAGTCAGGTTCACTTTGACACTGTCACATTATCCCTATGCCTCTAAAGCCTTAGCAGAGCAGACAGAATAAACGCAGGTACATTTCCTTCCTGAAATATCAACTGTAGTTGATGTAAGCAGATAAGTAGAACATAATCAAACTTCAGGCTTCTGAGATAATTTGAACTTATTTTAATGTCATGCTATAGGGACTTTAGACTTCTACAACCATAAATGTCCCCTAAACTATCTTGGTTCCCTTAAATTCATATTCATGACAGCAATTATTCCAGGCAGTTATGTATTACAGAATAGGCACATTAATCATATGTTCAAGGCACTTGAAGAAGAGAATTTTGAAAAATCAGAATATAGGTATATTTTGGAAATAATATATTTAATATGCATATGTAATATACATGTGTTTGATATTATATATATATTACCAATGTGAGTGAAATTATCTTTGTGAAAAATCAGAAATATGTAGGACTTTCTTAGATATGTATTTAATACATGTGGCAGTGCAATCCTAAACCACCAGTTCTTATAGCTTCAGTAAGAAATAAATCATTCCTGCTGAAAGAAAAATCCCGTTGAAATACTGTAAAAATGGAACATTTTTTCTTTCACATCTCCTTTTAGCTTTTCACTATAGTTAAGTAATAGAGCTGCTAATTTCTTTTCTATTTGACATACGTAGTGTGAGTATTAATACATAAAGCTAAGTTTTTGTTCAAGGAGAGAACAGTTATAAGGCATCTGAGGTTTAAAAAAATATATATATATATATGTTTCTGCTTTCAGTAGGGTCTAGAATTGTTTTCAATAACATGTATTACACTGAGAAGATCCTGGTGTTTTTTTTGGTGAATCCATGCAACTATAAACATCACAATTAGCCACATTCATTTCATTTACTTTTTGTAAGTACTGATTTTGTATGTGTGTGATTTTACTGTTTACAATAGTTAAAATATTAGTAAAACATATATTTGTGTAACCACTTTTTGGATTAAGAACTTTAGTGCCATGAATTCAGAAACCACTGTAGACACTCAGAGCTCATAAATCAACCATTATTCTAGTCTTATGATAAACCCTTCTGCTTGTTATATTATTTTAACTGTATATTTTAGTATCATAAATATCCTATATTCTTATTAAATATATGTTCTACTATATCATTATACATAAGCCAAAGTCTTTTGTAAAGTGCCTTTAAAGTATCCCTCATAAGAGTTAGTGGAATCTGGGCAGTGTGGAGGCTAAAGCGAGTCTCTCTTCAGTCTCATCAGATGCAATGTATAACAGGGAACCAAGATTCAATAACAAAATAAATGACATTTTAATACAATTTTGGAATTCAAACAAATTTAATGTTAAATGGCTTATGATTTTAAAATACTGAAATTCTAAATAAGGTCCAGCTTGTACCTTTCAGCTTCACAGCTTTTCCTCAGTAGCTTCATCTTAATCTTGACCCTTGGTGGGGTACATTTTTCTTCCCCATTGATGTTGTGGTTGTCCATGTTCTTTGCTTTGATAAGTAGAATGCTAGTATATGTGAAGCAAATATAGTCTTTCACTGTGACTGTGAAGGTTGACTTAACCTCTTATTCTCTTATGGTTCTGAATGAAAAGAAAGTATTTGGAGAGCAGCATGTCCTAGCACATGAGAGAAGTAGATAAATATGACTCATAAGTTGGAATTAAAATCAGCCAAACTGGGCAAAGATCAACTGAACCTTAGAAGAATGTGTATTCACTTTCAGACTGAAGTACAAATTTGATGCAGAGGCACATAGAAGTTGTACTTTATTAAACAGTCCTTTTGTTATAATAGAGAAATATATAAAAATGCATTTATGAATTTAAACAGATATATCATGAGAAGATAACTGGCATATAGAGTAAGTAATAATTGAAAACAAAACAATCATAGAGACAAAAAGAGAAGATCAAAATGGAAGAACATATCATCATAAAGGATTGAAATTTGCAGTTGTATAGGTATAAATATTAATAAACAGAAAATGTTAAAACATGTTTTAACAGACTCTAATATAATTTATTGAATATACTACAAAATATTAAAAGATGATCACAAGTATGTAGTGTCATGATTTATCAAAAAGCACATTCTTATACCTATTGATGAGGTAAAGACATATAATATTATCAGCAGCTCAAAAGAGCTGTGCTGTTTTATAACACCATGTTTCAAGTATATTAATGCATAAGTACAGAAATAAGAAGGAAATCTTCAATGAATGTTAGGTAAGCATACCTGGGGCATTTAATTAAAATGTTAGAAAAACTAAGTAAATTATAGTTATTAGAATACTGAGTTCGGAGAAGGCAATGGCAAGCCACTCCAGTACTCTTGCCTAGAAAATCCCATGGATGGAGGAGCCTGGTAGGCTGCAGTCTGTGGGGTCGCTAAGGGTCAGACGCGACTGACTGACCTCACTTTCACTTTTCACTTTCACACATTGGAGAAGGAAATGGCAACCCACTCCAGTGTTCTTGCCTGGAGAATCCCAGAGACGGGGGAGCCTGGTGGGCTTCCATCTATGGGGTCACACAGAGTCGGACCCGACTGAAGTGACTTAGCAGCAGCAGCAGCAGCAGAATACTGAGTAAACAATTCTGGCTGCACGTGGAAGAAAATCTTCTTTAAAATGTTTTAAGAATAGAAATGTCAAATTAAGAGAAAAGAGGTAGCAGTAAATATATTGGGCAACATTTTTTATAAACTATGTGCATTGCATCACAATTTTTGGTAGTGAAATATATGGGAGGCTATATGTCATATATTTAGTAATATTTTTCAAAGGGTGAGAGATTTCTCATTGCTTTAAAACAGGTATTTAAAAGTATAAAAAATCTTTGAACTTTTATATTATATATACTTTTATCAAATGCGAGTTTCTTATAAACCAAAGATCCATTCTATTTTATTTCCACATTTCCTACCATAAATAAGGAGACTGTTTTCGAGATGGTGTACTTTAGACAAACAATTTTAATGAATTACATCTGATCTGAAAATTAGTGGATTTACTTAAAGACTTCACCATATAAAGACATGGGAATACCAAACCACCTGACCTGCCTCTTGAGAAATCTGTATGCAGGTCAGGAAGCAACAGTTAGAACTGGACATGGAACAACAGACTGGTTCCAAATTGGGAAAAGAGTATGTCAAGGCTGTCTATTGTCACCCTGCTTATTTAACTTATATGCAGAGTACATCATGAGAAACACTGGGTTGGATGAAGCACAAGCTGGAATCAAGATTGCCAGGAGAAATAGCAATAACCTCAGATATGCAGATGACATCACCCTTATGGCAGAAAGCAAAGAAGAACTAAAGAGCCTCTTGATGAAAGTGAAAGAGGAGAGTGAAAATGTTGGCTTAAAACTCAGCATTCAAAAAACTAAGATCATGGCATGTGGTCCCATAACTTAATGGCAAATAGATGGGGAAACAATGGAAACAGTGACAGGTTTCATTTTGGGGGGCTCCAAAATCATTGCAGATGGTGACTGAAGCCATGAAATTAAGACACTTGTTCCTTGGAAGAAAAATTATGACCAACCTAGTTAGCATATTAAAAAAACACACACATTACTTTGCCAACAAAGGTCCATCTAGTCAAAGCTGTGGTTTTTTCAGTAGTCATGTATGGATGTGATGGTTGGACTATAAATAAAGCTGACGCCGAAGAACTGATGCTTTTGAACTGAGGTGTTGGAGCAGACTCTTGAGAGTCCCTTGGACTGCAAGGAGATCCAACTAGTCCATCCTAAAGGAGATCAGTCCTGAATATTCATTGGAAAGACTGATGCTGAAACTCCAATATTTTGGCCACCTGATGCAAAGAACTGACTCATTGGAAAAGACCCTGATGCTGGGAATGACTGAAAGCAGAAGGAGAAGGAGACAACAGAAGATGAAGTGATTGGATGACAACACCGACTTGATGGACATGAGTTTGAGTAAACTCCAGGAGTTGGTGATGAACAGGGAGGCCTGCTGTGCTGCGGTCCATGGGGTCACAAAGAGTCGGACATGACTGAGCAGCTGAACTGAACTGATACATAAACATGAAATCAGGCATCTATTGTGTACCTAATAAATATTTGTTGAGTGAAAGATTTTGAGTAGATTACTTAATATCAAGGGCCTTCAAGCTTACAACTACAGAAAAGAGAAATAATAATAGCTGCCTTTTAAAATCATGTGCTAGGATAGGCTGGTCATGGATTGAGTTATTAAGAGATTAACACTTGGTCACCAGCCAATTTCAAGAAAATTTCTATGTAATGATGTAAACTGTAAAACACTTCAAAACCCTCAACCCATTGGCATATCCCTTAATTTGATTCTGAGTGACCCAAGGTTTAACCAAAGAAATAAAGATTAAAGGTAACCTATGTAAACTCTCTGAAGCACTGTATATATTGGATTGTTAAGAGTTCAAAGGATAATGATTGAAACTCAATAGTAATGATATTTTTCCTGTTTCAACATATATTACACACTTAGCCAAATGATAATACAAATTAAATTATCCTATTCAGTCTCTTAGTACTAGATATTTACTATATCTATTAGAATATATTTATTATAAATTGTAGCTGATTTAGTATATACGAGGGTGTATGTTGAGGGTATGTCTCAGATATATACAGATGTGCCTCAGTTAAGTGCCAAGAAAGTACCCATTGCAATAGGATCAGAGAAAGTAGATCTATAAAGATGCTGAGATGGTCATCACTCCATAGGAGTAAATTTGAATTACAGGTGATCTTACTATTAAATCCTACTTTCAATTGAAAATCAACGTGAAAAAAAGTAACCAGGGGAGTTAATAGAGAAAAAAATTGAGAAACTGAATTAACGATAGTTACCTTAATTTTCACTGTCTGTCACTACAAAAAGTGCCAAGTTTAAATGCATGAAAAGGTTAAATCTCAGGCATATTTAAGAACTGATAGTTTGGATACAGTTGAAACTATTCTAAAGCATAAAGAAAATGAGAACTTCATTTATTTTCTTATAGATTAGTACACAAATAATAAAGATGCCTAATACAGATAAGAATTGTGAAATACTTATATACATATAATATTTTACTAGGTAAAAGTACTTTAAAAACCTGTTGACAAAGTGGAGATAACACCTGTTTGACTTAGTCTTCCCCTCTCACATACACATATTTATAGATATATATATACATATTAAATACTGTCTTATAAATATGTCTTACATATTATAAATATATAATATTTAAATATATACCTTTAAATATATTAAATATATAGTTATATAAGTACAAAGATTTTTGAGTGACAAAATTTTTAACACAAAACAATATTTGCCAAAAATAGCATCTGATAAAACTTAACAGCAATTCTGAATAAAAAAGAAGTTAAATCTAGAGTTGCTATGCTAGCACAATACATAGTGTAGCTTTTATAAATCATAGCTCTATTCTATGCTATTATTTAACAGATATTTAAATTTACTCTTATAATAATATAATGAAAAGTGCATTAGATACTAAATATATAACTGAATACCCATTGACTTCATTAGGTTTTATATCTATTACCTATCTGACCATACTTTCACTTTCTTTTCTTGCTGACTAAATTCACCCTTACTAAACCCCTCTAGAGTAATTCACTAGGGCACTCTATGGACAGACATTTTCTATCAACTATGAAATAATAGTAATAACATGTTTTAAATGCTCTACGGATCACCTAGTTTTTAACTCAACTTATGTGAATTTGTCTTCAACTGTTTATATAACAGCTTCACATGTATACAATAGTATATCTTATTTCAGATTCATCCTTACCAGATCTTCCCTGGTGGCTCAGATGGTAAAGTGTCTGCCTACAATGCAGGAGACCTGGGTTCAATCCCTGGGTCGGGAAGATTTCCTGGAGAGGGAAATGGTTACCCACTACAGTATTCTTGCCTGGAAAATTCCATGGACGAAGGAGCCTGAGAGGCTACAGTTAACAGGGTCACAAATAGTCAGACATGACTGAGCAACTTCACTTTCTTTCATCCTGCCCAAAGGTGAGTATTATATCTTAATTTTGATCCTTACTTTCATTGGAATTCTGACTCTTTTTCTTGTTAGATAATAATATCAAGACACTTTAAAAAGCTAACAGAGGCAATCATTTTTAAGGGTTGACTCTACTTAATGGCAGAGTAACTTTAGCATGTCACTGGGCAGATTTAATGCTATAGGGCTTTTAATAACAGAATGTGTCTGTTTTATTTTCAACAGTATATTCTAACAGTCTGTAGAAGTGTTAGGGAACATTTATGGCTAGTGTTTGTAACAACGTGAAGCTAACAATTATTAACTACTTGACTTTAGCACTTTAGGCTTAGATGGCTCCAAAGTAATCATGCATGACATACATAATTCTGTTCCTTATAAACAGCTACTAAGATTTTAAGAGTCATACTTTACAACTGATTATAGAATATGGCCATATCATTTTACTGATATTATGGTACAAAGACAAAATGATTTAAATACTCAAATATGTTTAACTATAGTTCTTAAAATTAATGTAGCTTGAAAATTCAGCACACATGTTTTTCAAAGTTATTGAAAGTCACTAAGATAAATAATTTTATTATAATTCTCAAAAAAAAAAACAAGTTTAACAAGAGAATTAGAGTACTAACACATGGCAAAACTCTCCAGAGAATTTTTTTCTCTTTTGGGCCATCAGCCAGTGATAAGCTTTGTAGACCTTCCTGATAAGTCTCTACTACCTTTGCCACAAATAAAACAGTTTTCTCCATTTCCTCGTACACTACATAGGATCCATTTATACTGAGAAAACAATGACACATGACTGAGATGATTCCTCACAAGTTGAGAATTTTCTCTTCCTCTTAACTATACCCCTAAAATTAACCCTCATTACTACTAACAACTCAATATTAATGTAATCAAATATCAATATTCTGTGAATTTGAGTGTCTTCTCATAAAATATTCATGACACTCTGATTGAATATTTGAATAATATAAAGAGCACAAAATTATGTTATTTTGAGTTGTAGAGCAGTTATTGATGATCCATTTCACTTTTAGAACTAGAAAAAAAAGGTAAAGAAAAAAGTGTCTGAGACAAAATATATACAGCATCTTAGGAAGACCATTTCTTCTCATATTCAAGGCTTAAAACTGAACACCAATGTTCTCTGCTGGCATCTTTTGTTCCTCAGTACCTTCTGGGTAAATGTTTTTCATTCTCTCCTTTTCTTAGCTATTATTTTCTTCCACTATGAACAGCAAATAGATTGCTTGTTGAGTTCAATAAACCACATATTATAATTCTTCAAAGCAACAAATATTTCTGTTCATTTTTGTATCTCATTTATACAAATCACTCATACTCCAAAGATACCTAGTTTATACAAACTTAAAGAAATTTTTACAGTGTCAGAAAGTATTCAAAATTTGAAGTAGACTTATTGGTTTATTCTCACCACAAATTTAACAAAGCAAATATAACTGAATCCAAAGAATGTAGGTGATGTGGTAATACTGCTGAAATTGGAGACTTTTAATATGATCGTGAGCATTATAAAAGCTGGAATTTGAGATATAGCCAAAATGTTTCCTACATTGGAGACCTAATAAAGTAGGTTGAATTGCTTTGTTGTATTCATAATCTTTAGTGCTTATTACTAAAAGTAATAAGGTATAAAACAAAGCACTCACCTAAGAAAGGATAAGTCTTTACAATGCACTATTTCTTCCTTCTATTTAAAAACTTTCTGGTAAACTACTTTAGTATGCTGTCAGTGATAACAGAAAATTGGAAATGTCCCTGACTGTTTAAACCAGGTGTTGTTTAAAACTCAGCTTTTCAACGGGTATGGTATCTAATATTTGTTTTAATGACAATTAAATTACATAACAATACATTCTAGCTCAGTTCAGTTCAGTCGCTCAGTCGTGTCCGACTCTCTGCGACCCCATGAATCACAGCACGCCAGGCCTCCCTGTCCATCACCAACTCCCGGAGCTCACCCAAACTCATGTCCATTGAGTCGGTGATGCCATCAGCCATCTCATTCTCTGTCGTCCCCATCTCCTCCCACCTCCAATCCCTCCCAGCATCAGACTCTTTTCCAGTGAGTCAACTCGTCACATGAGGTGGCCAATATGGTTTCAAATGGGCTTACCCGGTGGCTTTTGGTGCTAAAGAACCCACCTGCCAATGCAGGTAGACATAACAGACATGTGTCTCAATCCCTGGGTTGGGAAGATCCCCTTGAGGAAGGCATGGCAACCCACTCCACTATTCTTGCCTGGAAAAATCCCATAGACAGAGGAACCTGGTGGGCTAGGGTCCATAGGGTTGCAAAAAGTCAGACATGACTAAAGCAACTTAGCATGGTTTCAAATATTTTACAGTAAGAAAAATATCACCTTAAGCCTACGGAGTTTTAAAATTTAAACATCAGGTTTATAAAGTTTTAACTATGATTATTTTCTTGAAATATATAAAAAATATTTTAACTAATGCATTTTAGCCTGATGTATTCCTTTCACAGATGGCATGGCAAGCTTTGAAAATTTTATCACATATGTATTTGCATTTTATTGACAAGTATGTGTGCTGAGTTGCTCAGTCGTGTCCAATTCTTTGCGGCCCTATAGACTTTAGCCTAACAGCCTCCTCTGTCCATGGAATTTTCCAGGCAAGAATACTGGAGTCACTTCCTGGTTGCCACTTCCTACTCCAGGGGATCTTCGCAACCCAGGAATCAAGCCTGCATTTCTTATGTCTCCTGCGTTAGCAGGTGGATTCTTTATCACTGTGCCACCTGGGAAGCCCAGATAAGTATGTCTACCTGATTGAAATTAGAGCTGAGTGGTCCATGTCACTCAATGAAAATACAAGTAAAGTAGAATGACATCTAATTACGTTTTAGTTTATAAAATCTAACCAGCACCAATTAGTGTATTTTACCAAATAATCTAAGAAATTTTCTGCCTGAGCATTTAAGAAAGTGATAGGTCTAGGTAAGTAGTTATGTAGGCTTGCTGATCAACCAAGTAAATAAAGACTGTGAAATAGTTATTTGATAGAAAGTTGCAATTTAATTATTGTCTAATTTGTAATGTTGCTCCAACTACCTTGTTTCTCTTGTAGTGCCTTGCCAAATTCTAATAATTGGATATCTGTTTCAAAAGCAAAAAAAAACCTCAAAAAGATTGCAAATGAACTGGATGGAGCCAGATGGCTGGCAACATAATATAACAGCATAATCCAATATTAGCTAAGAAGCACAATGAAATATCTTAAAGCCAAATTGAATTAATTTATAGATGAACATTTATGGAAATTCTAAAGGTAAACAACCCACAACAAAGTAAAATCTTTCAACTGTAAGTGTCGAACAATCAGAGCACTAAAACAGAAATTCAAAGAAAGGCACAAGACTAGAGAGATATTTTACTAAAAATGGGAGAAATTTCAATGAAAGACCAAAGGAAAACAACTTGTGTGGCTCTGACAAAAGAATGACTTGCTCTCCATTCACTCTATCAACTTAATATATGCCAGCCAATTAGTTGTCAAGTGCTGCCTGGTCACAGAAATTCCCCTCAGATTTTAGGTGCCTCATTCCTAAACATAAACATTCAGTCAAAAATCATAAAATAATTGACTAAAGTTCTCAATGAAAATACAGATAAAAATAGGACAATGAAATATGAAATATGGAAGAAAGTTAAACTGAGCAAAAATAAGACTGAAAAATAATCTCACTTATTAGAAGCAAAGAAAAAATATAAGTCACATTAACAATATAACTTAAGCAAGAGTACACAAAACAAATCAATACATCAGGAAAGAACATTTAGAAATTCTTCCATCACAATTTTTTTCCAACCTTGATAGCATGAATGCTTTTATGTTGTTATTTATGATATCAAAGTGGTGGTAACTCTTGTTTTTATAACCAAAGCATTAGAAAATAATCATTACCATGTCTCCCTGAAAACAGAATTAAATGATAAATGAAAGATGAAATGAGAAAATACCACTGACTTTTGAACAACTCAAGGGTTAAGGGTGCTTATTCCCTGAGCTGTCAAAAATCCAGCACTGCTTGCTAACTCTGCCTTCAAAACAAAGGAATTGATAAATGACTCACTCAAAGGCAAGAAACTGAAACTGCCTGGATACATTCAAGACTAGTTCTTTTGATTTCACATACAGTGATCCTGGATCAGGAAGATCCCCTAGAGGAAGACATAGCAATGCACTCCAGTATTCTTGCTTGGAGAATCCCATGGACAAAGGAGCCTGTTGGGGTATAGTACATAGGGTTGCAAAGAGTTGGATATGACTGAAGCAACTTATCCTGGAATGTGAAGTCTAGTAGGCCTTAGAAAGCATCACTATGAACAAAGCTAGTGGAGATGACGGAATTCAAGTTGAGCTATTTCAAATCCTAAAGGATGATGCTGTGAAAGTGCTGCACTCAATATGTCAGCAAATTTGAAAAACTCATCAGTGGCCACAGGACTGGAAAAGGTCAGTTTTCATTCCAGTCCCAAAGGCAATGTCAAAGAATGTTCAAACTACTGCAGAATTGCACTCGTCTCACATGCTAGCAAAGTAACGCTCAAAGTTCTCTAAGCCAAACTTCAACAGTATGTGAAGCATGAAATTCCAGACACTCAAGCTAGATTTAGAAAAGGCAGAGGAACCAGAGATCAAATTGACATCATCTGTTGGATCATCAAAAAAGCAAGAGAGTTCCAGAAAAATATCTACTTCTGCTTTATTGATTATGCCAAAGTCTTTGACTGTGTGGATCACAATATATTGTGGAAAATTCTTCAAGAGATGGGAATACCAGACCACATGACCTGCTTCCTGAGAAATCTGTATGCAGGTCAAGAAGCAACAGTTACAACTGCACATGGAACAACAGACTGGTTCCAAATCAGGAAAGTAGTACGTCAAGGCTGTCTATTGTCACCCTGCTTATTTAACTTATAAGCAGAGTACATCAAGAGAAATGATGAGCTGGATGAAGCACAAGCTGGAATCAAGATTGCCAGGAGAAATATCAATAGCCTCAGATATGCACATGACACCATCCATATGGCAGAAAGCAAAGAAGAACTAAAGAGCCTCTTGATGAAAGTGAAAGAGGAGAATGAAAATGTTGGCTTACAACTCAACAGAAAACTAGGATCATGGCATCCCATCCCATCACTTCGTGGCAAATAGTTTGGGAAACAGTGACAGATTTTATTTTGGGGGGCTTCAAAATCACTGCAAATGGTGACTGCAGCCATGAAATGAAAAGACAATTACTCCTTGGAAGAAAAGCTATGACCAAACTAGACAGTATATTAAAAAGCAGAGACATTACTTTGCCAACAAAGGTCCATCTAATCAAAGCTATGGTTTTTCCAATGGTCATGTATGGATGTGAGAGGTGGACTATAAAGAAAGCTGAACACCAAAGAATTGATGTTTTTGAACTATGGTATTGGAGAGGACTCTTGAGAGTCCCTTGGACTGCAAGGATATCCAAACAGTCCATCCTAAAGGAGATCAATCTTGAGTGTTCATTGGAAGGACTGATGCTGAAGCTGAAACACCAATACTCTGGCCACCTGATGTGAAGAACTGACTCATTTGAAAAGACCCTGATGCTGGGAAAGATTGAAGGCAGGAGGAGAAGGGGACAACAGAGGATGAGCTGATTGGATGGTATCACCAACTCAATGGACATGAGTTTGGGTAAACTCTGGGAGTTGGTGATGGACAGGGAGGCCTGGCATGCTGCGGCCATGCAGTCACAGAGTCGGACACGACTGAGCAACTGAACTGAACTAAATCAACTTAGCAACCATGCACACATTGTTATCCTTAATAGAATACTAACTTTTCTCCACATTTAATTTAAAAATATGCAAAATGAAAATACAGCTACTCTGTTTATTGAGAAAATGTCTGCATATACATGTACATCTGCACAATTCAAACTCTTGTTCTTTGAAAGTCAATCATACATATAAATAAGAAGGTAAGTCTATGTCTAGGATCTAATTATAGAATGAGAAAAACAACTGAGTGGGAAAAGAAATTCTCAAAAGCTAAACTAAACTTTCAAACAAAGATTTGTCTGCATATATATGTGTTAATACAGTTATAACAGTCCCCTTCCTCTTCTGAGGTCTGAACTGTTAGAGAAATAAGTCGGAATTATCAGATACAGACCACAGTATCATATTCATGACCTTGGCTTACAGTTGAATGGGATGCCAAGACTTAAATATCAGCATCTGATAATCAAATCTACCCAAATACAGCCAGTGAAATACAACTCAAACCCGTATTCCTCAAGGGGACCTGCTCTTGGGAAACATATGCCATGGTAAACAGAAACCAAACATCTGTTGGCTCTGATTCTGTGTAAAAGCTTGTTTCCAAGAGGGAAAAAAGAGAGAATAAGCAATCTTGCCTAGTTTATTCTTCCTCAGTATTTCAATTAATAAAGCACTATTTATTTTCTAGAAAGAAAATCACAGGATGTAGGTCAATGCCAGGAGTATTAAATGACTGGGGCATCTTCCACAGGAGAAAAAATATTAGGAATAGAAGAGATACCAGAAGTATGATCATATGCCCCCAAAAGGAAAGCTGTTGCTCATTTATGTATCATCTTGGGATCTCTGAACTGCACTGTGAATTTTTGTAAAAACATGAAAAAAAATGGTCATGAATTAGAAAATTCCACTAAGGCTACCTGGCTCTCAAGACTGACAATTCATTCACAATTCAGTTGTCTAAACCAAAGCATGTTCAACTGCATAGCCCACTTCCACAAAGACATCAAATGATACCAGGTTATTTCAGTAATAAAAGCTAAATACAAAGATACCCAAATTTCAGTGTAAACCCTTTGAAACTATCAAAAAGATCTGGTAAGTGTATTTATTAAGGAAGAATTTAAAGCTTAATTTTAAATTCTGTTAAATGTGCAAAACCAAAAAGTCAGTTTCCAAAAAGAAGTAAATTTTGCAATCACATTCTCTTGTTTTGGTGAGTGAATAGGATTATAAATTTAAATTTATCTATCATCTATCTATCTACCTGTGGAGATTTTCATATGACATTCAGATTCTTTCAGCAAATGTAGTTTGATGGTGCTTGTACAAGAATGAGCTTGGTTTCTTCACAAATTCAAATGTGTTTCAGTCTCTCACATGCTTAATTATTAGAGAACAAAGAACTAAGAGAATATACAAATGACCACATTCCACATTACTGGGTCCAATGTATTTTGAAGTCAAACCAATTCCTAGTTCCTTAGCAACATTTCCAATTAATTTTTGCCTTGCAAATCATTCAATTTACTATTGAATGATAGTATTGCTATCTAATAGTAATAGTACTGATTACTATTACAGTAGTAATGATTACATTAGTTAGTATGTAATTACATTAGTTAGTACATAGTAATGATACTATTACTATTCTAATCCAAAGGCATTTGACAAATATTAACACAGAAATGTAAAGTTATCTGTGTGACACTCTATGCAGATAAAAATCCTTTTTTAATTTTCAAAAAGTTTATGCTGTTTAGAGTTTACAATTTATGAATTTAAATTTAACTAGATGGACATACCTGTCAACTGGCTATAGTTTAAATCATGTCTATGGCACCAAGTGAATGACATTATGTATAATGCCTTCTTGTAGCAGAGAGTAGAAGTGCTCATCAAAACCTACACCTTCTTTCAGGCTATGGAGATAAATTAAATGGCCTACTGTCCTGTGCGGTTAGCAGCAGTTGTGTGGAAGTGATGTATGTCGCCCCAGAATCGCTCCTCCTTTCTCCTCTGCTTTCTAATACCAAGCATGCAAATGGACTCTGTATTCCTAAAGGATGGTAGAAACATATGCTGGAAAGAATACAGATCTCTAAAATACAGAGAGGGAGGCTATTATGCCAAACATATTAATAAATATTAAACAGTTCAATAATCAGTGAAAACAACAGTAAATCTTCAATTTTGCTAATCCTGAGATATCTGGATAGCATATTACAGAGAAAAGAGATGCTTACTCCAACAAAATCTAAAATACGTGGCATAGGTTTTGCAACTGGGAAACAACGAAGAAACAGACATAAAAGGTGAGAGATGACAATCCTTTTATGTGTTACAAAACATTCAATAAAATGTTATCTGTGATAAATAGGAACATATACAATGAGATCAGTGAATCTGTTAGTGGTTAACTAATTATTTGTAAAAGGTCAAATAGGGAATATTTTCAGGTTTGTATGCCATATGTTCATCACAACTGCACAACTTTGCTATTATAATAAGTGTTCATAGACTATTAGTAGAAGAGTCATGCCTGGATTTGGCCAACTGGAACTAGTTTAGAGACTTTCTTCTGGGAAACTTTTTCCAGTGAGTCAGAATAACGATAAATGTTGGATGGGAAAAAGTAAAAGAATCCTCATGGGCATACTGGCCCACAAAACAGATCAACCAGAGTACAAAAATGAATTTAGCTGTGTTATCTTCCCACCCCAGCTATAGTTTCAGGTGGCTTCAACACTGGCAGTATTGAGAGATACAAACCATGGCATGAATAATAAACAATATAACTGAGATTATGAACTGTGTCTGGTCCAGAACTTCAGTAGATTCACTCCCACATGTAACTGACAAGGGGTCAATAGATCACAAGGTGCTTGGTAACTTTGAAAGAGTTACACTGCCAGAGAAAACACAAATCATAACAAAACCAAAGAAAGAAAAACACAAATCATTTTTGTTTTAAAACAGCCTATGAGTACTTAAACATATAACAGCCATCGGTGGACCTATCTGACAACACCCAACACAAATAAAGACATAAAGACAGGAAGAAACCTCCCAAAGGGCATGAGAAAAATTAGCAAAGGAACCCGTCCCAGGGAGCAAAATCAGGGCCTGATAAATGAATTTCTATCTACCACCCCAAATTGTGCTCACGTTGTCATTTTACAAATTGATGTCTTCTGCTCAGTTTTTTCTTTGTGGATTTCTGTCTCATTTTCTCTATTGTACACGGACTATGCATGGAAATGACAAATAGCAGGACTTAGGTTGGATAGATAACAGATTTCTTTCTTTAGGTCACATGTCACAAGGCCAAAGGAAACCACATCCATACATCATGGAAAAGTCTGAAAAGAAAATCTACAACTCTGGTGTTCGCTTTGGCAGCACATATACTAAAATTGAAAATCTACAACTCTGGATTTTAAGTTGTGTGTAGTAAATGCAAGGTATTTGGAGCTGTCTACCTTAGAAAACAGTGGATATATTTCAAGGTAGGAAGAAATGAGATCTTTGTGACCATGAAGAGACAGATTGAGAAGACAGATGACAGAGAAATTTTGGGGTACATGAAAACAATTCCGTCTTCTTGCCAGTCACAGGGACAGCCTATTTTCCAACCTTCCTTTTTGCTGGTGTGGTCATATGATTGGGTTATAACCAATATGAGTAAAAAATATGGTCACTTATAGGACTATTCTATAAAATAAAATCCTCTTGCAAATTCCCTCATGACCTTTCTGTACCACATGTTTCAGGGCATCCCACTTAAGACTCTGAGGCTGAAGGGAAGGATGTACTATATAGATGGAAGAAACCTAGGACACTAAATCTATACAGGAAAAGTCCACTCAGGGAGTATAACTATCAAACTGTTAAGAATGTGATGGAAACAACTTCTCTTATGTTAGATGTTTGAGATATTTTAAGCTTTGTTTTATAACAGTTTATCCTAAATACTATGGTTCCCTTTCAGAGAGCAAACTCTAAGACACATTTACAAGCTAATTTGAGATGGCTTTATTTGATCATATATATATTTAATTTCCATTTCTACATTTATCAAACATAAATGTTGAACTGATTCTGGGATTTATTTTATAATATAATTTCTACATGGTCTTGGGAGTAGACACTATTTTTTATCCCTTTCGCAATGTTCACTGCCAGTCTTTCTTCTGTAGAATTGCTTAAGAAAACATCTCTTTGCTTTTGTTGTGAACTCATGTAGAACAAACACAGTGAGCATGAAGGAGATGGATATCTTCTGTAGGATGTACATGTTAGGCTTGTGCAACCAGGAGGCCACTAGTACCTTTTGGAGGCTGCTAGTACCTTTTGAAGGCCACCCTTTCATGAAGAACAGCACTAGGCATATCCGTTCTCTAAGCATTGTTAATGTCTTTCAAGATATTAAAAGATCTGAACAATTATGCTCACTAAAACAGAAACATATTACCTTTTAATATAATCATGCCTTGCAGTAACTTTTTCATTTCTGTAGCAACTAATATGGTTTGCATGTGGATAAAAACCCACACTACAGTATCTCTCAACTTGCCTTATCTTCTATGTCTGGGACCACACATTTAGGGAAACAAACACATTCCACAAATACGTTGTTTGTTGTTCAGTTGCTTGCTCAGTCATGTCCAACTCTTTGCAACCCCATGGACGGCAGCACTTCAGGCTTCTCTGCCCTTCACCATCTCCGGGATCTTGCTAACTCATGTCCATTGAGTCATTGATGCCATCCAACCATCTCCCCGTCTGCAGTCCTCTTCTCTTCCTGCCTTCAAACTTTCCCGCACTAGGGTCTTTTCCAATGAGTCACTTCTTCACATCAGGTGACCAAAGAATTGGAGCTTCAGCTTTAGCATCAGTCCTGTTAATGAATATTCAGGATTGCTTTCCTTTAAGATGGACTGGTTTGATCTCCTTGCAGTCCAAGGGAATCTCAAGAGTCTTCTCCAATACTATAGCTCAAAATCATCTATTTTTTTGGCATTCACCTTCTTTATGGTCTAACTCTTACATCCATACATAACTACTGGAAAAACTATAAGTCTGACTAGCAGGATCCTTGTCAGCAAAGTAATGACTCTACTTTTTAATATGCTGTCTAGGTTTTTCATAGCTTTTCTTCCAAGAAGCAAGTGTCTTTTAATTCTGTGGCTGCAGTCACTATCTGCAGTGATTTTGGAGCCCAAGAAAATAAAGTCTGTCACTGTCTCCATGGCTTCCCCATCTATTTGCCATGAAGTGATGGGACAAATATGTTAACTCCTTTCAAACTTTATTTTTTTTCTAAATGAGAAGAGTATGATTAAATTTTATTGTAAGATAATATACGTTCTTAAAGAGTTCAAACTTACCTTTAAATTCTTTTAAAAACTTTAAAAAGTCTTTCTTATCTACAATCTCCAAGAAGTCCTTGTGCTTAAATCTCTCGTTGAATTAAAACTATTTACATACTTTTGATTTTTGGTACTAAACAGTTTGTTTCTCAGTAATTTTTATTTTAACAGAATTGATTAGTTCAAAAAATTCATGAATCAACCCAAATTAATATAATATAGCTCACCTTAAAAATATTAGTATCTCCAACATTTGAAACATACTGTGAAACCAATAAATATTTTGCAAAATGACAGCTTTATGAATAATAACTTTAAGCTATTTGCCTTATGAAATTTCGTTGATGAGTAATCTTCAAGATCAAAATAAAACAGGTTATTTTAGGGAAATAGCTCTTTTCATTAAAAGAAAAAAGGATAAAATAATGCAGATAACCTTTCTTTGACTGCTGTTTTTCTGATTTAAATGGTTTTGTACAATAATTTTATCAGAGCATATTTTCAGACTCAAAACTTCCCACTTATATTTTATTCTAAGTGTAATTGCTTTCCCCGATCTTATATTTAATCTCACCATTAAAGATGTTTCCTGATTATCTATAGTTCAGCAAATGGCAGCTCATTTTGCTGTTTCAGATTTTAAAACTGCAACTAATTCACTTAGACACTGAATTTGTTTTGAAATATAATTTCAAGAATTGAGCATTTTAAGTCTGCTCTTCACTAATATTAAAGTTCAAATGTCCGCTCTTACCACTAAATTTATTTGTTTGCTTATTTGTATTGCCATAATAGTTTTATTACAGCAATTTTCTCTTTACATTTAATGCACTTCACTTATAGCTTTTATTATCTTTTAAGAGATATAGAAGTAACTATAGGGATACACTGTATTACCAATGTTGGCCCCTAAACAATTAAGTGCATTTTTTCCCAAGATTTAAATTGCCCATTATTAAGAAAACAGCTATTGAGGGCAATTTAAAGTAGACAATAATTACAGATTAATTTATATTCCAAAGCTACCAAATCTAGTCTGAAGTCAGGAAGCCTGATTCCTTCAACACCCGTTACAAACAATTAATTCTGGGGAGAATGTGGCGAGAAGGGACCTCTCGTACACTGTCGGTGGGAATGTAAACTTTTACAGCCACTATAGAAAACAGTTAGGAAGTCCTTTAAAAACTAAAATAAAGTGACCATATGGTCCTACATGGTCAATACTACTCCTGGGCATATATCTGGAGAAAACCATGATTCAAAAAGATACTTTCACTCCAATGTTCACAGCAGCATTATTCACGATAGTCAGGACATGAAAACAACCTAAATGTCCATCAACAGGGGATAAAGATGTAGTACAAATATATAATGAAATATTAGTCATCCAAAAAAGGATGAAATAATGCCAAATGCAGCAACATGAATGGACCTAGAGTAAAGTGAGTTCGGATAGGGAAAGATAAATATCATATGATATTGCTTATATGTGAAATATAAAAAATGGTACAAATGAAGTTATATAGAAAACAGAAATAGAGCTGCAGATGTAGAAAGCAAACTTGTAGTTACCAGGGAATAAGTGAAGGGGAAGGATAAACTGGGAGACTGGGATTGACTTATCTATAAAATACTACATATAAAATAGATAATTAACGAGGACCTACTCTATAGCACAGGAAATTGTACTTAATATTCTGTAATGGGCTATATGGGAAAAGAATCTAAATAAAGTAGACATATGTTTATGTATAACCCATTCACTTTTCTGTATACCTGAAAGTAACACAACATTGTAAATCAACTATATGTCAATTAAAAAAAAAAATTGCCAAGTCTAACCAGAGGAAGGAACTACATATCTGAATAGAAAAGTAGAGGTCATCATTTATTCATTATTTCTGAATGCCCAATATGTGTCAGGCCTTATTCCTTGTACTTATAAAAGAGCAATCAATACAACACCATAAACTCTATGTTCATGTTTCATGAAGTTTGCATTTAGAGAGAAAGTCAATGAACATACACAAATATACATATGCACACATATACAGGCATATACAATGATATTATCTTATAAGTTACTAAGAACTTTGAGGGAGAATAAAGCTAGAAAATAAGAATCTTGACATTTACTCTAAGAGAACTGGGATGTTACCATTAAAGTCACACAATGACTTTGGTTACTTTTTTGAGAAAAGATTCTAGGCATAAAGGCTAAAGGTGGGAGCTGAGTTAGGTTACCACTGATATCATCTGGACAACAGAGTATGTATAGTGATTTAAACAGGTTGGTAATTGTGGAGGTGGTGAGGAATCATCATATTCTACATATACTCTGAATGTAAATCTACTGGAATTTGCTAAAAAAGAGACTGAAAGAGAATTTGATCTGAGGAATGGAAAAAATGGAGTTGCTGTTAATTAAGATGGCAAAAACTACAGAATGAATGAGTCTCTAGAGGAACAGTGAAATTTTATTTTACACATGGTAAGTCTGAAATACTAGATATTCATTGAGTAATTTAATGAAGTTATACTAAATCTGACAAAATAGATAAGTAAAGAAGCACTGTGAGAGAAGATGTCAAATTTAGCATAAAGGTAAAAGAATTAGTTCACTAAAACAGTATTCTAAATTTGCTCATATCTAATTATACAATGGCACATTAAATGTAAAGAGAAAATATTAACAGTAAATATTTTCAGAAATAAAAGTGGATATAGAGAGAATTAGAGGGATCCACAATCATTGTGAGATTTTAACACACTTTTCTCTTCGTATTATAGATAAGAAAATTATAGCAAGCTATATAAAGTCCAAAAAACATAAGACTCTACAATTGAAAAACAAAATTTCTTTGAAGTGTACATGATTCCTGAGAAGTCTCTCTTAGCAGTAGTATTAAGCTAAAAATAATAAAAAATAACCAATTCCTCAATTAAAAAAATACTCACTTTAAGTAATTCTTAGTTCTAAAAGAAAATGCAATAAATATTACAAACAGCTGAAAATTATTTTAGCACCCATATCAAGAATAAAGTTCAAACATATCAAGAAAAAAAAGAGTAAGCTATCACTTCTTATTTCCTTCTCTCCAAACCCCTTGAAGCCACTATACTTTCTATGTACTAATGTATGAAGAATCACTAAGTTGTAAACTTTAAATGGGTGAATTGTATGGTACTGTATGAGATCTCAATAAAGTTGTTATTAAAATTTTTAAGAAAGAAAAAAGTGGGGAAAAAGTTTTCCGATACTAGGTATGAAAACAAAGTTTTTTGCAGCACTATTCAGGCTACAGCCCAAGCTGGAAACTAAACAAATAGCCTTCAGTTGAAAACTACCAAATAAACTTTTATATATTTCTCCAGTGAAACAGTACATTCCTATGGGAATGAATAAATGACAACCTGAGGAAACAACATGGATGAATCTAACAAGACAATATTTAGTAAGAGAATCTAGACACAATAAAGTAACTTTATATATTGTTTTAAAATAGACAAAGCTCCTATTCTGTTTAAGTGTCAGAATGCCAGTTAACTAGGGAGCTAATGCCTTGAAAGGGACACAGAGGGGCTTTTGGAATTCCAATAATATTTCACTGTGTGCTCGTTACACAGGTATGATAACTTCATGAAATCTTACCTAACTATGTGCAATCAGCATTTGGGAAATATAAATGTCACACTTTAGTTAAATATATTGAACAATCTGAGTACTCATAATTTTATATATGATATTCCAGGAGACTGGATAAGAACATGAAAGTGTGCATGTTCCATCATGTCTGACTGTTCGCTACCCCACCAACTGTAGCCTGCCAGGTAGCTCTGTCCATGAAATTTTCCAGGCAAGAATACTGGAGTGAGTTGCCATTTCCTACTCCAAGGACATGAAAGAGGCTTGTAAACGCGGTGTGAAAGAAAGATGTCTGAGAAGTGAATCATTGATCACAATGTCACAAAGAGGAGAATAATGCAACAAAGGAAAACATTGCAGGCCTATTCTTTACTGTCTGAGCTACTAGGGAAGTCACCTTAAAAAACATAAAACACGCTTAAAATTGCAAAATATATCCTACTAATCAACTATAAGGACAGTTAAAACTGAAAATACTGTTAAAATAATAATAAAATACTAATATAAACAGTGCCATAGTATACAAGTTTATGCAAAAAATAACTGATATATTAAAAATAATATAATAAGTAAACATAAGTATCATTAATCCAAGTTACCAATGCATTTTGCCTGGACAATTGTAATAATTTATAAGGTCATCTTTCTGCATTACTTCTGGCTTTTTCTAATCCATTTTTGCATTACAGCCTAAGTGATCTCAAAATGCAAATCTGAACAGATCATTCTTACACTTATCTGGCAGTCACTTCAATACACTATCATACAAAACCTTTTATGATATATCCCCCACCTACTTCTATAAAATGAATATAAACAAGTTGCCTCAAAACTGACCTATTTTCTGTTTTTTTTTTAAATTACGTCATTCTAGAGTCACATGCTGTATTCCTTAGAAACACCTATGCTTCCTTCATCTAACCAGTTTTAATCTTTCTTAAGTCTTAGCTCAATCATCAGTTCCTCAAGAAGACTGCTCCTTTTCACCATTCTAGGAAATGATCTTTGTGATATATGCTTATAAAACTTTATTCTCTTTCTTCACATCAGCTAAGTCTGTAAATAGACTGCAATTAGCGAAACAGTGCTCTTGAATTCCTTTTTCACTAGACTGTAATCACCTCAGAACCTGAACTGTGTCTACTCCGCACTGTATGCTCAGAGCCTACCAAAATGCCTGTCATAACACTATTAATGTAGAATATTTTCACTAAAAAGATGTAGAGGAATGAATGAGAAACAGAAAAGGTAGTTTTGTTAAAATAAATATATGCAATTGTGTACAAGATCTAACACTATAAAGACATCAGCTTTCCTGAATTCAGTTTACTAATTTATTATAATTATAATCAAAATTCAGTTTTTAGGAAGTAGCTTGAAATAGCTGTGTATTTCATCTATAAAATTAAATCCAACAAAATATAGAAAATGAGTGACATGGATTATATACTGCCAACTATTAAAATGAAAAATAAATATAGCTTTTAATGCTGAATTTTTTGCATAAGATAAATAACATAGGGAAAATAAAGGAACCAGAATACACAATAATTACAAAAAAATCCAGAGTAAATGAGAAATGTACTTGACTTTTCAATAGTGGTAATAATATAAAATCCATCTAGATCCATAGATTATACCTAACAGCAGTGTAAATTCTCTCTAAATGTAAGCGTTTAATATAAAAAAAGTCACTAAAATATAGAACATATCTGTGAAATATGTTTAACTAATAAAAATTTACTGCTCACACAATGTGAAATATATATTTATATACACATTTGTGTACACATTTAAAATATTTTTTTATGATAATATACATGCTACAATTCCATTCTCTCCAATCATTCCACCTTCACCCTCTCCCACAGAGTCCCAAAGACTGTTCTAAATGCCTATGTCAAGTGACCAGTCCAGGTTCGACGCATAAATTTTCCTCTGTTCATTTCTTTGCATTTGTGCTTTTTTAATAAAATTCTTTTTTAGATATAAAAAAAAAAAAACAAGGGAAACTATGCACATAAAAAAAAAATAAAATAAAATATTTTTTTAACAACTCAACCACTTTTAACTTTTTTGTTTTTTTTTTTTGAAGGGTTTGTGTACCAATTGATGTCAATTAAATCAGCTGCTTTGATTTTCTTTCTTCCACTTAGTTAAAAAAAAAAAAAACTTGTCAGAGTACTGTTATTCTTCTCAATTGGTAGTGAGAAGTGGCCTATGTATGTCATAGAACTGGAAGGAAATCTAAGGCTCATGAGTTTGGAGCTGGCACGTATATTGTTTCCTTCTATTCCGGTCCAATTCTCTACTATATTCACTTTATCCCTCAATCCTGCCCTACCCTAAAACATCTCCATCTTCATTGGTCTTGATTAGTTTGGTCCATGAAAATGACAACTTTCAGAATCCAGTTGGTCTCACCAAAAGGCAACTTCAGGTCACCTGCTTTTAATCAGGGGCTTCCCTGATAGCTCAGTTGGTAAAGAATCTGCCTACAATGCAGGAGACCCTGGTTCAATTCCTGGGTTAGGAAGAACCCCTGGAGAAGGGAAAGGCTTTTAATCAAATCTACTTTATTCTCAACTGCACAGAAAAAGAATATATAGCTATATGACAGTTTTATGTGCCAACTTGACTAAGCAACAAGGCAGCCAGGTTAAACATTATTTCTGGGTCTGTCTATGAGGTTGTGTCTAGATAAGATTAGCATCTGAATCAGTAGATTCTGTAAGCAGATTACCCTCTCCAGTGTGAATGGGTATCATACAATCCCTGAGGGCCTGAGTAGAACAAAAGATGAAGGAAGGATGAATTCGACCCTTTTCTTCCTGCTTGACCTGGGACATAGGTCTTCCCCTGCTCCTTGGACATCCCTTGGGCATCAAGGCTTTGAACTCAAACCAAAATTATATCACCATCTTCCCTGGGTCTCCAACTTGTAGACAGCAAGTCATGGGACTTAGCCTCTATAATCGCATAAACCATATATATGTATATATGATACATACTGTATCATTTCAGTTCAGTTCAGTTTATTCACTCAGTCACTTCCGACTCTTTGCAACCCCATGGACAGCAGCACGCCAGGCTTCCCTGCTCATCACCAATTCCCGGAATTTACTCAAACTCATGTCCATTAATTCTGTGATGCCATCCAACCATCCCATCCTCTATCGTCCCCTTCTCCTCCCACCTTCAATCTTTGTCAGCATCAGGGTCTTTTCCAATGAGTCTGCTCTTCACATCAGGTGGCCAAAGTATTGGAGTTTCAGCTTCAACATCAGTCCTTCCAGTGAATATTCAGGACTGATTTCTTTTGGGATGAACTGGTTGAATCTCCTTGCAGTCCAAGGGACTTTCAAGAGTCTTCTCCAACACCACAGTTCAAAAGCATCAATTCTTCGGCGCTCGGCTTTCTTTATAGTCCAACTCTCACATCCATACACGACCACTGGAAAAAATATAGCCTTGACTAGACAGACCTTTGTTGACAAAGTAATGTCTCTGATTTTTAATATACTGTCTAGGTTGGTCATAGCTTTCCTTCCAAGGAGTAAGCGTCTTTTAATTTCATCGTTGCAATCACCATCCTCAGTGATTTTGGAGTCCCCCCAAAATAAAGTCAGCTACTGTTTCCACTGTTTCTCCATTTATTTGCCATGAAGTGATGGGACCAGATGCCATGATCTTGGCTTTCTGAATATTTAGTTTTAAGCCAACTTTTTCACTCTCCTCTTTCACTTTCATCAAGAGGCTTTTTAGTTCTTCTTCACTTTCTGCCATAGGGGTGGTGTCATCTGCATATCTGAGGTTATTGATATTTCTCCCAACAATCTTGATTCCAGCTTGTGCTTCCTCCAGCCCAGCGTTTCTCATGATGTACTCTGCATATAAGTTAAATAATCAGGGTGACAATATACAGCCTTGATGTACTCCTTTTCCTATTTGGAACCAGTCTGTTGTTCCATGTTCAGTTCTAACTGTTGCTTCCTGACCTATATACAGGTTTCTCAAGAGGCAGGTCAGGTGGTCTGGGATTCCCATCTCTTTCAGAATGTTCCACAGTTTATTGTGATCCACTCAGTCAAAAGCTTTGGCATAGTCAATAAAGCAGATGTTTTTCTGGAACTCTCTGGCTTTTTCAATGATCCAGCAGATGGTGGCAATTTGATCTCTGGTTCTTCTGTCTTTTCAAAATCCAGTACTGTATATTATATACAATATACATATACTATACATATCTATATATCCTATTGGTTAAACTTCTTTGGAGAATCATGACGAATACAAGCCGCTTCATGTATCCAGTCAGAATACAAAGGAACATTTTCAGCACACATGCCTAAGGCATCAGATCAGATCAGATCAGATCAGTCACTCAGTCGTGTCCGACTCTCCGCGACCCCATGAATCACAGCACGCCAGGCCTCCCTGTCCATCACCAACTCCCGGAGTACACTCAAACTCATGTCCACAGAGTCGGTGATGCCATCCAGCCATCTCATTCTCTGTCGTCCCCTTCTCCTCCCGCCCCCCAACCTTTCCCAGCATCAGAGTCTTTTCCAGTGAGTCAATTCGTTGCATGAGGTGGCCAAAGTATTGCAGTTTCAGCTTTAGCATCAGTCCTTCCAATGAACATCCAGGATTGATCTCCTTTAGAATGGACTGGTTGGATCTCCTTGCAGTATAAGGGACTCTCAAGAGTCTTCTCCAACACCGCAGTTCAAAAGCATCGATTCTTTGGCGATCAGCCTTCTTCACAGTCCAACTCTCACATCCATACATGACCACAGGAAAAACCATTGCCTTGACTACACGGACCTTGGTTGGCAAAGTAATGTCTCTGCTTTTTAATATACTATCAAGGTTGGTCATAACTTTTCTTCCAAGGAGCAAGCGTCTTTTAATTTCCTGGCTGCAATCAGCATCTGCAGTGATTTTGGAGCCCAAACAAATAAAGTCTGACACTGTTTCCACTGTTTTTCCATCTATTTCCCATGAAGTGATGGGACCAGATGCCATGATCTTAGTTTTCTGAATGTTGAGCTTCAAGCCAACATTTTCACTCTCCTCTTTCACTTTCATCAAGAGGCTTTTGAGTTCCTCTTCACTTTCTGCCATAAGGGTAGTGTCATCTGCATATCTGAGGTTATTGATATTTCTCCCAGCAATCTTGATTCCAGCTTGTGCTTCTTCCAGCCCAGCGTTCCTCATGATGTACTCTGCATATAAGTTAAATAAGCAAGGTGACAATATACAACCTTGACGTACACCTTTTCCTATTTGGAACCAGTCTGTTGTTCCATGTCCAGTTCTAACTGTTGCTTCCTGACCTGCATACAGGTTTCTCAAGAGGCAGGTGAGGTGGTCTGGGATTCCCATCTCTTTCAGAATGTTCCAGTTTATTGTGATCGACACAGTCAAAGGCTTTGGCATAGTCAATGAAGCAGAAATAGATGTTTTTCTGAAACTCTCTTACTTTCTCCATGATCCAGCCGATGTTGGAAATTTGATCTCTGGTGCTTCTGCCTTTTCTAAAACCTGCTTGAACATCTGGGAGTTCACGGTTTACATACTGCTGAAACCTGGCTTGAAGAATTTTGAGCATGACTTTACTAGCATGTGAGATGAGTGCAACTGTGCAGTAGTTTGAGCATTCTTTGGCATTGCCTTTCTTTGGGATTGGAATGAAGACTGACCTCTTCCAGTCCTGTGGTCACTGCTGAGTTTTCCAAATCTGCTGGCATATTGAGTGCAGCACTTTCACAGCATCATCTTTCAAGACTTGAAATAGCTCAACTGGAATTCCATCACCTCCACTAGCTTTGTTTGTAGTGATGCTTTCTAAGGCCCACTTGACTTCACATTCCAAGATGTCTGGCTCTAGGTCAGTGATCACGTTATCGTGACTATCTTGGTCATGAAGATCTTTTTTGTACAGTTCTTCTGTGTATTCCTGCCACCTCTTCTTAATATCTTCCGCTTCTGTTAGATCCATACCATTTCTGTCCTTTATCGAGCCCATCTTTGCATGAAACGTTCCCTTGGAATCTCTAATTTTCTTGAAGAGGTCTCTTGTTTTTCCTATTCTGTTGTTTTTCTCTATTTCTTTGCATTGATCACTGAGGAAGTCCTTCTTATCTCTCCTTGCTATTCTTTGGAACTCTGCATTCAGATGCTTATATCTTTCCTTTTCCCCTTTGCTTTTCGCCTCTCTTCTTTTCACAGCTATTTGTGAGGCCTCCTCAGACAGCTATTTTGCTTTTTTGTATTTCTTTTCCATGGGGATGTTCTTGGTCCCTGTCTCCTGTACAATGTCACGAACCTCTGTCCAGAGTTCATCAGGCACTCTATCTATCAGATCTAGTCCCTTAAATCTATTTCTCACTTCCACTGTATAATCATAAGGGATTTGATTGAGGTCACATCTGAATGGTCTAGTGGTTTTCCCTACTTTCTTCAATTTAAGTCTGAATTTCGCAATAAGGAGTTCATGATCTGAGCCACAGTCAGCTCCTGGTCTTGTTTTCGCTAACTGTATACATACAATACTTCTATTAAAAACAGAAGGTGTAAAATTTTGGTTGGATATTTTCTCATGCAAAACATGCAGATATTAGTGTAGACATGGTTTTCCAGTTCCTTGAATCTCAAAATTAAGGATCTCCTGGAAATTCTGATCATACTAAATCCAAATCATTGACCTTGCCAGAGAATTATATCAGTATCTTGCTATACTGCTCTACATTTCAACTCATTCCTTAGCTCATCCCAGAGAATTCTCATTTTTATTCTGGTTGGATAAGATTACAACCTCAACAAGTGAGAAAATATTCTCTTGAAGTGGGGCTAATGACGGGATCTCAGCTGTTGAAACTCTTTGAAGATGTTCATGTCTTTTACCTTAAAGCTGCAAGAAGTAATCATAAATGGAGACACTATATTTTTCCCTAGGATGAAAATATACCATCCATTTATTTTTAAATAGCTCAGGTGGCAAAGAATCCACCTGCAATGCAGGAGACTCCAGTTCGATTCCTGGGTTGGGAAGATCTGCTGGAGAAGGGATAGGTTACCCACTCCGGTATTCTTGGGCTCCCCTTTTAACTCAGCTGGTAGAGAATCCGCCTGCAATGCAAGAGACTTGGGTTTGATCCCTGGGTTCAAAGATCCCCTGGAGAAGGGAAAGGCTACCCACTCCAGTATTCTGGCCTGGATAATTCCATGAACTGTATAGTCTATGGCATCACAAACATTTGGACATGACTGAGAGACTTTTCCTTTTTAATTAAATAGACATTATCTTTCTATACCAAGAATGTCAGTTAAAATTCTTCCAAAAAATAAATGATTGCAAACCAATGTCTATGAAGATTTTAAATGATGCTGTAGGTATACTAGCATGCTTAAATAGATATGGTTCTATCTTACCAACAAAGTCTTTGTTCCTAAGATAGCTTTCTTAAGATAAAATAATTTTTCGTGTTTAATACTTCTTGAATTTTAAGAATAACACAAAGGAAAAAACATAACACAAAGAAAAAAATAAATACAAAGACAACTCAGTAGTCACTGAGAAGTGTAGATAAATACATATTTTATAAAGTAGAGCAGAGCATAAAATTATGAATTATATAATCAGATTAATCACCTACAAATATAAATAAAATGATTTATTGACATTAAATAACTACATTTAACGACCACATTTTTCTGTTAATGTTGTTGCTTTTAACTTACATACTTTTAGACTGACATTCTAAACATCCTGATGACAAGGCATAACCAGATATATGAATAATTTAATAAAATTAATTTTAAAATAATTTCTGTTAGTAAACCTTACATATTTAAACCAATTATCTGTACTAAAAAGTTCATTTTCAAGTTTATATTACCACAAATGTATTCTATGTAGTAGAAAGTTAATAAAATATAATAATGGCAAGTACTAGGAAAGGTGAAAATGAATATGTAAAATCCAGAATGTGTGTACAGCAGGTACTGAGGCAGTGCTAATTACACATTAATAACCCCATTTGTTTAAGAAGAAAATTGGAGATTTCAAGTAATTATTTCAAGCCCTAAAAAGACAAACCTCTCATTGTATCACTATTAAAGTAAAAGCTACACAGCCTACTGCAACTCATGTCAATATTACATTGTGTATTTCTGTAATTAAGAACTTGAATTCATAAAATTATTTTGCTTTTATATCATTTTGTTAGGACTTTTGTCAAATATTTAATTATTTTGCATGATTCAGAGGAATTACAAAGGCTTAATTTATTGAGATTATACATGTTCCTGCTGTTTCTCTTCTGGAGAATGTTTCCTGGGATCTATTAATAAACAAAGTAATAGCAATACTTTAATATTTATTACTGCAGTGGTTTCAGAGTTATATATTTTTAAGTTTTTATCATTAATAAAATTTAGCTTTTACCTTTTTTCCCCTAAAGAGCACTATATCAATACCCCAAAATAGAAGTCTTACACTCTAACTGTAATTTCAAGGTTTTAGCCTCTTGGCACTACTTAACCTGTATAAAAGCAATTCTTCATATATCCTCATAGTAGTGGCATTTCTGATTTATATTCTAGTATTCTAAAGAATTACACCAATATTATTAAAGGTAAAAATTAAAAGATTTTCTATTTTTATCACAGTAGTAAAATACCCCAACATTTCTTTTTATAATTAAAATAGCCTAAAATAACAAAATAATAAACACATACAAATATACAAGGTGTGTGAATTTCACTTAGTCTTTCACTTAAGGAAAATTTTCATGTTCAAATTATCTGATTTTTCGGTTTCTTATGGTGGCTCAGAGGTTAAAGCGTCTGCCTCCAATGCGGGAGACCCGGGTTCGATCCCTGGGTTGGGAAGATCCCCTGGAGAAGGAAACTGTAACCCACTCCAGTATTCTTGCCTGGAGAATCCCATGGACGGAGAAGCCTGGTAGGCTACAGACCACGGGGTCGCATAGAGTCGGACACGACTGAGCAACGGAACGGAACGGAACGGATACACCAATATGACTATACAAATAACTGCTTTGTAATAGTGTCAATTAGAATTGTCAGACACACAAAGTGATTCATCTAAAGGATTAACTTGAGAGTTTAATGAAAGCAGAGTTTAAAGAGCTGTGTATAAGATTAAAGAAGCACAAGGGTTTGATGACACACTCAGGTACTCGCTTCAGAAAGAAGTCATTACACCCAGAGTCCTAAAAGCGAAAGGGGAGACTCAGACTTCATGGCTACTAGGAAAAGTGACTGACACCAATTGAAAAACCGTAGAACACAGTCATCGCTAGAATGAGGGTAATGAAGGGTGCAAGAACGAGAATACATATATATAGTGTTTCTCTGTTTTTAATTTTCTGTTGAGGCTTTCTACATATTGAACCTGGGGAAATCAGAGGGCAAGGAAGTCTACCATGGTGATACAATATGTAGTGATTTGATTTAAACCCTAACTATTTCATTTTGGTGGATACTAGTGTAAATGATATTGTATTTTTAAATTCAAAGTCCACTTGTTCATTGTTGGTATATAGGAAAATGACTGACTTGATTTAAATAGTGCTTCAAAGCTATGCATTTACTCTTGCCACCTCAAAATAAAAACAAAATAATAAAGCCACCCAGTCCAGAATCTAGCATAAAGGAAGACTATGAAACAATATAAGTGACTGCAGTTCAGCTACCAGCAACAACAATGAATAGATCTCACAAACAATACTGAATGAAGAAAAGCAACAGAAAAAAATCATATACTTATGATACATTTACATAAATTTCAAAACAGGCAAAACCAGCACATACGTTTAAAAGTGAAGATAAGGTTTAACTCTTGGAAAGATACTTTAGAGAGCAAGAAGATGCACATGTCAGGCTCTCTAAGATATGGATACACTGTTTCGTCATTTAGGTGGTAAAGGCAAGTTTGTATCTATATATGATACATGTCAATTAACATTTGTATAATACACTGATGTACATTTTAAAGCCAAATTCCATTTGGCTTTATTCACCATTTCTTAAGGTACTTTTCGGTATAAAGAATTTTCAGCATATCCATGGCATTTACCCATTTGATGAGATTCTCTGCCAGTAAAGGGTTATTTTCTCTCATCTTTGCTTATTGTAAAATGTAAATTCTCTTTCAAGATAGGAGTGAAAAGAACCACTTGAGGGAATAATTATAGTAAAATAAAAATCTCAATTTTGCAGGGAGGTAATTTATAATCTTAATTAACTTACATTTTCATAATGTTTCTATTGATTTCTTCTGGACTCTCAGAAGCAAAACACAATAGTATTTCTAATTTACTTGCACATTTGCATTTAATAAAAATATAATACTTCTACTTATATCACTAGGTAAATAGTTGTGTTTGATTTTTTTTCCTATGCACTACACTCTTTCAGGTAAAAACTGATTAAATGGGCTTGTTTGTTTCAATTATCCTGATACGTACTAAATTGAAGCAACGTTTCATATTGTTTTTCTTGCCTGCTTTCCATTTACTTTTAAAAACACAAAACATGAAATGGGGAAATCTATTCTTCAGATGCTATTCAGAATAATTTAGTAAACACAAAATATTATTTTATCTTTGTTCAGTTCAGTTCAGTCGCTCAGTCGTGTCTGACTCTTTGTGACCCCATGAATCACAGCATGCCAGGCCTCCCTGTCCATCACCAACTCCCGGAGTTCACTCAAACTTATGTCCATCGAGTCGGTGATGCCATCCAGCCATCTCATTCTCTGTCATCCCCTTCTCCTCCCGCCCCCAACCCTTCCCAGCATCAGAGTCTTTTCCAATGACTCAACTCGTCTCATGAGGTGGCCAAAGTATTGGCGTTTCAGCTTTAGCATCAGTCTCTCCAATGATCACCCAGGAATGATCTCCTTTAGAATGGACTGGTTGGATCTCCTTGCAGTCCAAGGGACTCTCAAGAGTCGGCACCACAAAAAATGTAAATTCATTTTTAACAATAGCATAAGGCAGTTCAATTATTGTAGCTAGAACTGGCCAAAGTATAGAGAAAAGAAACAGCAAACAATTTAAAGTTTAAATGACACACAAAACCACAGACTTTTTAAAAGCACCGTTATCTCTGTGCCTGAATCTCGAGAACTAAGTTAACTTCCTCCAGGAAACTTTAAGAAGCATAAGAAATACTAGTTTGTACTTCAGATATTTAACGTTATTTTCCCCTTCCTGCCACTAACCTCTGAATAAATATGTGCCATCCTCCTCACAGAAAGCCAAAAAATTATGGTGGCACCAAGCCTGGAAGCTGGAATTCCAACCTCATATATCAGGTAGGATAATGACCTCTGCCTACCTCCAATTCCAGGTGAGCTCGCAGGCGGTGTAGCATCCTCAGGAAAGAACGGAGAACCAGACGCACGCTTGGGACATAAGACCTGAGAATTGAGCCCTAAAGGACCACAGAGGAAGGCCAGCCGAGGGGGCCACGGCCAGAGGGTGGGCTGCCTGCACTGCCTCTTCTGTCCCCCAGCAAGTCCCTTTTCAAAGCATCCTTATTCCTCGTGGCTGCCTCTGTCTTCTCAAGCCGTCTGTTGCGGAGAGAGCACCTGGGAACCTCCATGGTGGCCACAGAAGAACGCTGAGCACCCTTCAGCAGGTAGGGGCCCTGCGCCGCCCTGCACCCCCTGGGTTGTTGGAGGTGGAGGGTACAGTGGGGGTGGGGTTCCCAGTAGGCTCCGCTCTCACGCCTCAAGCCCCACAATCCCCCGGGGCGGCGCGAAGACCTTGTCTCAGAGCCGTGGAAGCTGCGGGACGAGGACACGGCAGGACGCGACCACAGGCCCACCAGGAAACTGCCCAGGGCTTTGGAAAGCTCCTCACGGCCTCCCTGTCCTCGGAATGTACGTTCTGCCCAGCATTCCCGTAGCCAGCGTCTTTTCTAGGTCAGGCTTTGTGAGAGCAGGATGCTGTTGAGACCTTCGCGATGGTGCATTGACTGACTAACCCCATTAAGGCCTCCAAATACACTGAGACGCTGATGGGCAGGGCGGACAGCTAGATGGTTGTCTTGCAGTCGCTAAAGACAGGCCAGATTCGTTCCTTTGCTGATTTAAGCTGCCATCTACCACCTGGAGTGGGCCACCTCTCTTTTGGGCCTCTCTCTGCCCTGGGGGCCGGGTTGTGAACCTACAGAATCCCCTAAGCTGGTGTCTCTGTCACAAGGCCCAGGCCCAACGTGTAGGGTGGGTGTAGGGGCCTCCTTTCTCCTTAGAGCGCACCCTTGTGGCCCGTGCCTGGCAATACAGCTTGTCTCTGTAAAGATTCAGAAAAACAAAAACAGAAAGTAAACTGTCTTTCCGTTATTTTTTTTTTTAACAGAAAACAATGAGGAAAAAAAATAGCATGTTGTCACTCCAGAAGTGTGCGAAGTCACAATAAAATAGGGTTAGTGATACAATGTAAATACTAAATTTCCTTGGAAGGAGAGTTATGACCAACCTAGATAGTATATTAAAAAGCAGAAACATTACTTTGCCAACAAAGGTCTGTCTAGTCAAGGCTATGGTTTTTCCAGTGGTCATGTATGGATGTGAGAGTTGGACTGTGAAGAAAGCTGATCGCTGAAGAATTGATGCTTTTGAACTGTGGTGCTGGAGAAGACTCTTAAGAGTCCCTTGGACTGCAAGGAGATCCAACCAGTCCATCGTAAAGGAGATCAGTCCTGGGTGTTCATTGGAAGAACTGATGCTAAAGCTGAAGCTCCAATACTTTGGCCACCTCATGCGACGAGTTGACTCACTGGAAAAGACTCTGATGCTGGGAAGGATTGGGGGCAGGAGGAGAAGGGGACGACAGAGAATGAGATGACTGGATGGCATCACCGACTCGATAGACATGAGTTTGAGTGAACTCTGGGAGTTGGTGATGGACAGGGAGGCCTGGCGTGCTGTGATTCATGCAGTCGCAAAGAGTCGGTCACGACTGAGCGACTGAACTGAACTGAATAGGGCTTCCCAGGTGGCACTAGTGGTAAAGAATCTGCCTGCCAATGCAGGAGATGCAATAGTTGTGGATTCCCTCCTTCAGGTTGGCAATATTTCCTGGAGTAGGAAATGGCAACCTGCTCTAGTATTCTTGCCTTAAAAATTCCATAGACAGAAGAAACTGACAGGTTACAGTCCATGGGGCTGCAAAGAGTCAGACACAACTAAGCAACTAGAGAGCCCCATACTAATGTAAGGTATTATATATAAGGGGAAACTATTGAGTGGGTATATGAAAATTCACTGTACAATTTTCTAAATTTTTCTGTGAATCGAAACCTATTCTAAAATATAAGACAAAGTAAATTTACACGCTCTCCAGCATTCATTGCAGTTAGTGGCAAGTTTTCAGAGATTAAAACTAAGGATTTGAAGGAAAACTTTCTCTATGATAGATACTACCCTTTCCTACTTTGCTCCATTCTCATTCTTCACTTTGCCAGGAATGAGGTTGCAATGTCTGGAAGAGCAGTGGCTACATCACATAATGAACATAAGATGACATGCTTGAAGAAAAGATGATATGCTGAGCATGGCAGTTTAGAATGAATAAAAAGAAAATATGTTTTAAACTACCATGGAATCAATGTATTCCTAGACTGCCACTGCAGACATTCTTTCACATTGAATTCTTAGCTATATTAATAAAAAGAATCCTGAGAAATGATTGCCTTGACTAAAAATTTCTATTTTAATAAGGGATGTATCTCAACATTTATTGATTGGTATATAGTTTATTCTGATTCATATATTTACATTACAAAATATGCTATAATACTTATATTTTATAATACCACATTTTCACTAAAGCACTTTGATATAGATTATATTAATTAGTGTACCAACACACAGTTTGGCCAACAGATCATAGTGTTTGCAAAACACACATTTTCATACTAATGACTTCAATTATTAAAGCAGAGAATCATCAGCAAATAAACAAGATTGGTCATGTAACTACAGACTCAAATACCCTAATATGCAATTGGAGTATGAAAACAAGCAGCTGTACCAACAAGATAGGCAATCAAATTGACAAAGTGTGTCTCTGAATTAATGGAGTACATACCACTTGACAAATTTAAGTGCTGAAATGGTGAAACAAGTTTGTATGGATTATCACATTTGTTCAGAGTAGACCCAAGTTAAATAATATAATTATGCATCTGCATCAGGGAAATACATGCTAATATATTATAATAACAGCACATAAAATTTGATCTAGAAATGTATTAAAAGCAAAGTATATTGATATTTAAAATAATGCAAGAGCTTCCCTGGTATCTCAGATGGTAAAGAATCTGCCTGCAATGAATGAGACCTGGGTTCAGTCCCTGGGTTTAGAAGATCCCCTGGAGAAGGGAATGGCTACCTACTCCAGTATTCTTCCCTGGAGAATTCCATGAACAGAGGAGCCTGGCAGGCTATAGTCCATGAGGTAGCAAAGAGATGGACATGACTGAGTGACTTTCACTTTCACTACACAAGTTAGCTGATATTGATATTTCAGACTCAACTGTTAGAATGTACTAAGAATACATAATTCTCAGTAAAGACATAGTCTGTTCACTTCAAGTTTATAATCAAGTCCAGGTGAAAGCCAATAAACTATAAGCCATTATCAATAAGTAAGGTCCGTCTAGTCAAGGTTATGGTTTTTCCAGTGGTCATGTATGGATGTGAGAGTTGGACTGTGAAGAAAGCTGATCTCTGAAAAGTTGATGCTTTTGAACTGTGGTGTTGGAGAATACTCTTGAGAGTCCCTTGGACTGCAAGGAGATCCAACCAGTCCATTCTAAAGGAGATCAGTCCTGGGTGTTCATTAGAAGGACTGATGCTAAAGCTAAAACTCCAATACTTTGGCCACCTTCCAGTGAGACGAGTTGACTTACTGGAAAAGACTCTGATGCTGGGAGGGATTGGGGTCAGGAGGAGATGGGGACGACAGAGAATGAGATGGCTGGATGGCATCACTGACTCGATGGACGTGAGTTTGAGTGAACTCCGGGAGTTGGTGATGGAGAGGGAGGCCTGGCGTGCTGTGATTCATGGGGTCGCAAAGAGTCGAACACGACTGAGCGACTGAACTGAACTGAACTGAACTGATGGGGCTTAATCTTTTACAGATGTTTTTACAATGCATTTCAAAAAGCATATGGTTTTAACTTACTTGAAGCAAATTTTATCAATTCTTTCTTTAATGGTTCATTCATTTTGAGTCCTAGTTAAGAAATATTTGGGCTTCCCAGGTAGCTCGGTGCAGGAGATGTGAATTTGATCCATGGGTCATGAAGATACCCTGGAGAAGGAAACAGCAACCCACTCCAGTATTCTTGCCTGGGAAATCCCATGGGGAGAGGAGCCTGGTAGGCTACAGTACATGAGTTTGCAAAAGAATCAGACACAACTTAACAACTAAACAACAACATGAAATGTTTGTTGGGTCCAATGTTAGAAATATTTTTCCATTCATCTCAATGTAAAAGTTAGAGATTTTAACTTGGTCCGTATTTAACTGAATGAGAAATTGCCTTTGTTATCTTTTTTTTTTTTTTTTAACCAAAGGGACTTTATCATTTTCCAGTGTCATTGTCAATAAATGAAATTCCCTGTCATTCTGCAACTTCCCCAGCATTTGGAACCTCTAGTAGGTGTACTGTTCAGTTCAGTTCAATCACTCAGTCGTGTCCGACTCTTTGCGACCCCATGAATCACAGCACGCCAGGCCTCCCTGTCCATCACCAACTCCTGGAGTTCACTCAAACTCATGTCCATCGAGTCGGTGATGCCATCCAGTCATCTCATTCTCTGTCGTCCCCTTCTCCTCCCACCCCCAATCCCTCCCAGCATCAGACTCTTTTCCAGTGAGTCAACTAGTTTCATGAGGTGGCCAAAGTATTGGAGTTTCAGCTTTAGCATCAGTCCAGTAGATGTACAATGTATCACATTTGATTTTACAACGATGAATAGTAATATTGGGATTATTTCATGAATTTATTTGCAATCCATATAATATACTTTTTTGTTGGGGTGTCTATTCATTTCCTTTACTTGTTTCTTAATTGGGTTGTGGGTTAAATGATTATTGAGTACAAAATTATATTTATACATTTGGGAATGAGTTTTTTATCAATTGTATAATTTGTAAGTTTTCTGTTCCAGAGTTGTGTATCTTTTCATTCTCTTAACAGTATCTTTCAAACACAAAATGTTAACTGTGATAAAGTTAAATTCATAATTTTTTCTTTCTCAACTCATTCTTTTGGTTTTGCATCAAAAATTGTGCCATATGAAAGTTCACATTATGCTGTCATATATTTTCTTTTAGAAAACTTATATTTTTGCGTTTCAAATTCCAGTTTATGATTTATCTTAAAAATTATCTTTTACAGAGTTTTATATAAAATAATCTTACACAATTTTAATTTTTATATTATGTCAGGTATTTTTGGAGATTCAATTATTTTTATGCGTGTGAATGTCCAATGTTTTCCAGCACCATTTTTTGAAAAGACAATCCTTTCTGCATCAAATTGCCTTTACACCTTTATCAAATATTATTTGTCTATATATGTATGGATCTATATATTAGGGTTCTTTACTTTCTTAACCTAATGTGTATACTGATACTTTCACAAATACCACACTGTCTAGGTTACTTTTGTTGTTGTTTAGTCACTAAGAGGCTCTTTAGCACTATGGTAATTCAGGTCTGGCATCACCGACTCTGTGGACATGAGTTTGAGTGAACTCCGGGAGTTGGTGATCGACAGGGAGGCCTGGCATTCCGTGATTCATGGGGTCGCAGGGAGTCGGACACGACTGAGCGACTGAACTGAACTGAACTGCAGTTCAGTTCAGTCACTCAGTCATGTTGGACTCTTTGTGATTCAGTTAGCCCCTTTCTCTTTTCTCACTCACTCCACACTCTTACCTGAGCTGTGCATAGTGATTTTTTTCAAAGACTATACCATGAAAAGGATGAAAAAACAGTAACTTCACAGAAAGGAAACATTAAAAAGTATTTCAAGAGAATAATATATATTTTAGGTAACAATTTTGGTAATATTTACATGTGAGAAGAAAAACACAGAGACCAAAAGATGGATTTGAAACCTGTGCATAGAACGGGTAAGAGATGGCAGTGTTTCTCGAACTACTCAGGGTAAATGCAATTTTTATGTTTCATTCTCAGTATATTTATGCGATTTTAAAATTATTTCAAGTTTTTTATCTTTAAGTAGGTGAAAGATGGTTGGATGGCATCACTGACTTGGTGGATATGAGTTTGGGCAAGCTCCGGAAGTTGGTGATGGACAGGGAAGCCTGGTGTATTGCAGTCCAAGGGGTTGCAAAGAGTCAGACATGACTGAGCTACTGAACTGAACTGAACCGAGGTGATCTGCTATCCTCCCTGATTTAATTATTTATTCAATCATTTATTTATATAAATATAGACTTACAGATATTGTCTTCATAGTAAGTGTTAAAATCCAATACTATTTTATTTATTTTGTTGCTTATAATTCTTTTCAGGTTTGGCCACTGGCCAGTATTTCTCTTTGCTCCTAACTCCCTTTGACATACCCCATTTAGGAGATGGCTTTGTTTCTTTGCTTTATTGTTTTTGAGTACTTCTTTACTTTTTATCAATACAAGATGCTTCATGTTTGTCTTGTATAATTCTTCTAGTCTAAGATTAAGCCATTTTTCCAATGAGCTCTGATTCCTTTCTACTGAATAATGGTATTAGAAACCAAGATCTGAGCTCTATGTGTGCTCGTTACTACTGAGGTGTCTTTGCTTCTAAGCACTCTCAGTTGACAGAGCAACACAATATATGGAGTATACAAATCTGTGCATATGTACCTATTTATAAATATTTCAATATTCATCTATATCAAGTGAAGTGAAGTGAAGTGAAGTGAAGTGAAGTCGCTCAGTCGTGTCCGACTCTTTGCGACCCCATGGACTGTAGCCCACCAGGCTCCTCCATCCATGGGATTCTCCAGGCAAGAATATTGGAGTGGGTTGCCATTTCCTTCTCCAATATGTATATTAAGGCAACATAAATCCATTCTTATATCCCTAACTCTAAAATACTACTGTTTGTAATTTTAGAAGCCAGTAATTACTGCCTTCTGCACTTACTTGTCTGTCTCACACTGAATGAGAAATCTTATTCCAATCATGCGACATCCATTTACTAAACTTTTTAGTTACTCTGTGTGTGTGTATATATATATATATATATATATAGTGAATTCTGAATTATTAACCTGTACATGAATAGAAACAACTATCAACTAAAGTCCAGCTCTTATGTGCAGTTGCTTTCCCACTACTATCCAAAGTTACTTATATTAGCACCTCCCCTCCGAACTCATATATGAGATTGTTTCATCCATTTTAAAACAGTTAAACTTTATTGTCACATTATGAATTCTACCCTGGGATTTCCATACTTTTAAATATATATATTTTAATTTGTATTCATCCACTTTCATTTTCTGTGCTTTATAGTTACATGGGTTTTAACCAACTTGTTGTCTTATTTGTCTACCATTGCAGTATTGAACAAAATAGTTTTATCACCCTAAAAAAAAAATCCTTTTTGTACACACAATACACATATTAAAAACAAATAATACTTTTGGAAATACAACTTACATCCTCAATCCCATTAGCATGTTGTAGAGAAAATAAAACTTTTATTTTACCATCTGATTTATACGGGCAAAGTGAAAGTGTAAGTTGCTCAGTCATGTCTGACTCTTTTCGACCCCATGGAATTCTCCAGGCCAGAATACTGGAGTAGGTAGCCTTTCTCTTCTCCAGGGGATCTTCCCAACCGAGGGAACCCAGGTCTCCTGCATTGCAGGCAGATTATTTACCAGCTAAGCCACAAGGAAAGCCCAGGAATACTGGAGTGGGTAGCCTATCCCTTCTCCAGTGGATCTTCCCGACCCAGGAATTGAACTGGGGTCACCTGAATTGGAGGCAGATTCTTTATCAACCGAGCTGTTAGAGAAGCCCCTTATACTTGCAAATGCATGCTTTTTTCTTGTTTCCCTCTCTATGTATTTATAAATTAAATATAATAACTGAATGAAAATATGTTTTAGGAAAATAGTCTGGTGATTATGACACTGTGTTAATAAAAGTTATATTTTATTTTGTTTTTCTTTTGTTTTATATTGAGCCATTTAAATGTTCCTTTGGTTTATGGTGAAAACTGTTTACATCGTGGATATGTTGAGTGAGCACTAGTCTAGGTACAGGAAATCTCTCTTTAAACTGGTTCCATTAATGATCAGATTGGTGATCTTGTCTGTGAGTTTCACATTAATACTTTGGGATAAGATATTGATGATGCCTAGTATAATTTTTTTTTCTCTGATGGGTAATAATATATTAAGCTATCATCTCATATTATTAATTTTATTGATTTAATAACTATCTCGGTTAACCAGATTTTGGTTCCATTTATTCTTTTTTATTTATTTAATTGATTTTTTCTTCTCTATTAATTTAGCTGATTTTTCCTCTTCCTTATTTATTTTCTTATACCTAGTTTGTGTTTATTTTATGATATTAAAAAATGAGATCATTCATTTGAGACCTTTTATTTTTCCTAATTCACCAATAATACTAATATAACAGCAGTTCAATATTTTGTTTTTATTTTCATTCAGTTCAAACTATTTTCAAATTCTGTTATCTCTTCAAAATGTAAATTTAAAAGTTATTTTATTTACTTTGCACATAGTTGCTTCACATATTTGTTTTTATTTTTAGTTGAAAAAAAACTAAAATTGTCATATCTCTTGCTAAATTTACTCATTAATTTCTTAAGGATTCTTTCAACTTAAATCTATTTTATTCTAAGATTAATAAAGTTACTCCATCCTTCTTTTGATTGTTGTTAGCCTTGTCTATTTTCATCCTTTTATTTATATTTGTGTCTTTATTTTCAAAATCCCTTTCTTTAAGGCATTATAAAGTTGAGTCTTTTTAAAAAATCCATTAAAAAATTTTCAGCTTTCTAATCAGATGTTTATATTATTTATATATGATTGATGTAGTTGTGGTTGCTTCTGTCATGGTCCTATTCATTTTTCTATTTTTCTGTCATTTTCTGCTTATATTTTTTCTTTTGCTGACTTCTTTTATTTACTAAGTATGTGTTTATTATTTCATTTGGAGGTATTTTTATTGCTACAAATATTTGCTATGTGAACTCAGGTGTAAAGAATTTTTGACTTACAATATAGTGTGACATTATACAATGTTACATAATGTATAAAAACTACAATAGCATACTTTCATTTTTCCCCCTTCTGGGCCTTTATTGTACAGTTACATTTACATATTTTTATCCACAAAAATATATTTTTTGTTTAAAGTTTAATGTCTTTCAATGAGATTTAATAAAAAGAAAGCATTATTGTATGAGCATCCGTAGATCTGACAGTTCCAGTGTTCTTGGTTTATTCATATAGATCCATAACTTCTTCTGCATGAAGGACTGTCACAATAATTGTATTTTAAGTCTGCTAAAGATAAATTCTTTCAGTTTTGTATAACTCAATAATCTATTTTTTAATTTTTAAAGATATATTCTGTAGATATAGAATTCTGGGTTGGCAGAATTTTTACACTTTATAAAGCAGTTCCACTGTCTTTTCACATAAATTATTACTAATGATAAATCTATAAACTGTATCTTTGTCCCACCATATATAACATGTCACTGTACATGAAAGCTATTAAGATTTTCTCTGTATCACTGGTTTTGGATAATTTGATTAGAATGTGCCTTTTTGTAGTTTTCTTTTTCTGTCTTATGCTTGGAGTTGTTGCACACTTGGATCTGTGTATTTATGTGCTCTGCTAAGTCACTTCAGTCATGTCGAACCTATGGAGTGAAGCCTGTCAGTCTCCTCTGTCCATGGGATTCTCCAGGCAAGCGTACTGGAGTGGGTTGCTGTGCCCTCCTCCAAGGGATATTCCAGACCCATGGATTGAACCCATGTCTCCTGTTTCCTGCATTGGCAGACAGTTCTTTGCCACTAGCACTACCTGAGAAGACCCTGTGTATTTAAACCTGTATCAAATAAGTTTTCAAGTTCAATTTTTTCATTGTACTTCTGCTCTTCTCTCGTCTTTAGAAACTAATTACACATGCTTTGTTTTCCTTAAATATGCCCCACATCTCAATATATCTTTTTAAATTTTCTATTTTCTTGCATTAAAAAAAAAAAACAGTAATACTACACTGTTTTCAAGTTCATTAACCTATTCTTCCAAAATATCTCTTCTTGATCCTATATGGTGTGCTTTCAACTCATTTAATTTGCTTCTCATCTTTGCTGAAATAAATTTCTAGGTCCAAGATGTAGCCACTTTTGCCTAGCATACCTTTTCAGCAAAGTAAAACATAGATAAAATTTGTGTCCCTCTACCCAGGATTGATCACCTTTAGAATGGACTGGTTGGATCTCCTTGCAGTCCAAGGGACTCTCAAGAGTCTTCTCCAACACCACAATTCAAAAGCATCGATTCTTCGGCGATCAGCTTTCTTCACAGTCCAACTCTCACATCCATACATGACCACGGGAAAAACCATAGCCTTGACTAGATGGACCTTGGTTGGCAAAGTAATGTCTCTGCTTTTTAATATACTATCTAGGTTGTTCATAACTTTCCTTCCAAGGAGTAAGCGTCTTTTAATTTCATGGCTGGAATCAGCATCCGCAGTGATTTTGGAGACCAAAAAAATAAAGTCTGACACTGTTTCCACTGTTTCCCCGTCTATTTCCCATGAAGTGATGGGACCAGATGCCATGATCTTTGTTTTCTGAATGTTGAGCTTCAAGCCAACCTTTTCACTCTCCTCTTTCACTTTCATCAAGAGGCTTTTTAGTTCCTCTTCACTTTCTGCCATAAGGGTGGTGTCATCTGCATATCTGAGGTTATTGATATTTCTCCCAGTAATCTTGATTCCAGCTTATGCTTCTTCCAGCCCAGCGTTCCTCATGATGTACTCTGCATATAAGTTAAATAAGCAGGGTGACAATATACAACTTTGACGTACTCTTTTCCTATTTGGAACCAGTCTGTTGTTCCATGTACAGTTCTGACTGTTGCTTCCTGACTTGCATACAGGTTCCTCAAGAGGCAGGTCTGATGGTCTGGTATTCCCATCTCTTTCAGAATTTTCCACAGTTTATTGTGTTCCACACAGTCAAAGGTTTTGGCATAGTCAATGAAGCAGAAATATATGTTTTTCTGGAACTCTCTTGCTTTCTCCATGATCCAGCGGATGTTGGCAATTTGATCTCTGGTGCCTCTGCCTTTTCTAAAACCTGCTTGAACATCTGGGAGTATTTTCTTTGGAAGGACTGATGCTAAAGCTGAAACTCCAATACTTTGGCCACCTCATGCAACGAGTTGACTCACTGGAAAAGACTGATACTGGGAAGGATTGGGAGCGGGAGGAGTAGGGGACGACAGAGAATGAGATGGCTGGATGGCATCACCGACCCTATGGACATGAGTTTGAGTGAACTCCAGGAATTGGTGATGGACAGGGAGGCGTGGTGTGCTGTGATTCATGGGGTCGCAAAGAGTCGGACACGACTGAGCGACTGAACTGAACTGAACTGAAAGGTTTTAAAAAGCAGAGACATTACTTTGCCAAAAAAGGTCCATCTAGTCAAGGCTATGGTTTTTCCAGTGGTCATGTGTGGATGGGACAGTTGGACTGTGAAGAAAGCTGATCACCGAAGAATGGATGCTTTTGAACTGTGGTGTTGGAGAAGACTCTTGAGAGTCCCTTGGTCTGCAAGGAGATCCAACCAGTCCATTGTAAAGGAGATCAGTCCTGGGTGTTCATTGGAAGGACTGATGCTAAAGCTGAAACTCCAATACTTTGGACACCTCATGAGAAGAGTTGACTCACTGGAAAAGACTCTGATGCTGGGAGGGATTGCGGGCGGGAGGAGAAGGGGACAACAGAGAATGAGATGGCTGGATGGCATCACCGACTCGATGGACATGAGTTTGAGTGAACTCCGGGAGTTGGTGACGGACAGGGAGGCCTGGCGTGCTGTGCTGTGCTGATTCATGTGGTCACAAAAAGTCAGGCACGACTGAGCGATTGAACTGAACTGAAAGGTTCTACTTCACCAGAAATACATTTTATGCAGTCAACAAAATCACAAACACCAAGACTACTCTGGACCTTCTCACCCCGAACAAGGTGACTATGTGGCCCCAGCCAGATAATTTTTTTTGTTTCTCCTTTTTTCTTTCCTCTTTACTATAAAAGCTTCTTGCCTCCTGCCTCATTTTTCAGTTATCTGAATGGAGAATATCCATTTAATGACTGTTAAATAAAGTTTGTTTGTATCACCAAAATTATCTCCTCTATTTTTTATCATTTTTCAAAATTTGGGTCCTCCTTTTATGACATACATTTATCTACTAACAAACAAATAGCATATACTTGTAAAAATTGTTTTAATATCCTTGGCTGCTCATTCTAACTCCTCTGTTACCAGTATGTCAATTTTGATTCATTGATGTCTCTCATCCTTGTGTTGTAAAATTCTCTTTCTGCATTTCTTTTACTTTTTAATCAGATGCAAGGTATTGTGAATTTTATATTTTTGGGTACTGAATATGTCTATTAAAAAAAAAATTTCTGAACTTTGTTATGGTTTTAGGCTAGTTACTTGTAAAAACTAACATCACTTTGGAGTCTTGATATTAGTATTTGTTAAGTGATAACCAAACCTGTGTTTAGTTGATTATCCTCCTTCGAAGATAATTCTGAGAATTGTACTCAATTACTTATAAAATTTTTTTCTGTACGGCTGATTGAAACATGAATCATATGGGGAAATAGTGAAAACAGTGAGACACTTTATTTTGGGAGCTCCAAAATCACTGCAGATGGTGACTGCAGCCATGGAATTAAAAGACACTTGCTCCTTGGAAGAAAAGTTACGACCAACTTAGACAGCATATTAAAAAGCAGACCTTTGCTGACAAAGGTCCATCTAGTCAAGGTTATGGTTTTTCCAGTAGTCATGTATGGATGTGAGTGTTGGACTATAAAGAAAGCTGAGCACTGAAGAATTGATGCTTTTGAACTGTGGTATTGGAGAAGACTCTTGAGAGTCCCTTGGACTGCAAGGAGATCCAACCAGTCCATCTTAAAGGAAATCAATGATGAGTAGTCATTGTACGGACTGATGCTGAAGCTGAAACTCCACTACTTTGGCCACCTGATGCGAAAAACTGACTCATTTGAAACGACCCTGATGCTGGGAAAGATTGAAGGTGGGAGGAGAAGGGAAAAACAGAGGATGAGATGGTTGGATGAGTTTGAGTAAACTCCAGGAGTTGATGATGGAGAGGGAAGCATGACGTGCTGCAGTCCATGGAGTCAGAAAGAGTTGGACTCGACTGAGTGAACTGAACTGTGTATATGGCAAGCACTCATCTTTTTGAGTGGTATTGCCCCAGTGTTGGATAATTTTCTCTTGTGTGTACAATTTGTTATTCTGCTGAATATTTCTGGAAAATTTTCTAAAATATTTGCGCTGCTTTTTCCTGTTTGGTGCATATCTACGTTTGTTTTCCTGTACTATTAACTCAATCCTTGGTATTTATTGAGGTTATTTCTCTTGTTCCACAGTCTGGTAACTCTCTCAAGGCAGTAAGCTGGGACATTCACAGTGCTCAACCTGTTTGCTTCCCATCTCTCATGGATAAGTATTTGTTTTTCTTGATGCAGTGTGTAGAAAACCATTACAGGTCTCTCCACACATCTGAAAATAGAATATTTTTAATGGAGCCTTTCGTAAGCTGAAATGGTATAAAGCAAAAAGGCAATAACCTAGTTTGTAAAAATGAAAATCTTTAAATTTCCTTAAGTTTTCCAAAACAAGTACTAATGTAAGTTTTTTCCTAAAAGTGGCATAAAGTTAATTTTTGAAAAGCAGGAAATACCTGTATTTCATTCACTTTGTCCATTTATTTTATGGCTTCATATGTAAGATTAACTTTCCTGTTACTCCATCTTGGCCAGAAACAGAAGTTCCATGTTGCACTTTATTCACATTGGCATATCAATGTGTCATACCAGGACGGGGGAGCCTGGTAGGAGGCCGTCTATGGGATCCCACAGAGTCGGACACAACTGAAGTGATTTAGCAGCAGCAGGAAAAAAGGTATAATAATAGTAATATGGCAGCCATGAGTAAAACGTAGAACAGCAGTTCATGAAGATACAAGAGTACACAGTAGCTGGATGAATGAATGTTAAAGCAGCCTATAAGGATGGAAGAGGCATTAAGCTTAGCTTAGCAAACAAGTCAATTTCACTCTAAAACTCTCTTTGGGTGTTTCAATTCTGAACAAGTTGTTTAACCTATGTAAGTGTTAGTTTCCTCAAGTGTAAAATTGGGATAAAATAATGTTCAACTCATAGAGTTGTTCAGAAGAATAATGTGAGTTAACATGCAGAATGCTTGGAAGACTGCATTTGCTCAGACATTGAAGTTCCCATTTATCTGCCATAAAGATTATTGCAGCATGTGGGAAGAAATATCATTTAAGCCATTTTTGCTGAAGGGAGAGCTTAAATTGAACATACTTTCACCCTTGAGTGTAAATTCTCAACAGAAAATTGCAAAAGTATATTTAGGGAGTGGATAAAAAATAAGGAAAAGAAAACTACGTTTCAAGTTTTATCTTATAGAAACAAGGAAACCCTGGCTATCAACATGTAAACTTTTTATGAATGCTTAAGGGGTTTGGAACTCCATAGTGGAAGCTCAACAATTTATTTTGCTGCCAATTTCAGTTGAATAATTTCAAAGCAGTGCTGACATTTTCTCCTTTAAAGTGTTCCAGTATAATCAGCTAGTTACCTTCACTTTCCTTACATTTCTCATTTCTATCGTGTCACATAGTTTGCTAACTTTCCCCCTTGAATAGACTACCATTCTACCAATTAGGGCAGATAATCAATTACAGAATCTTATCTTTGAAGCTCTCTCCACAGTCATCTCATATAAATAGTATTATGTTCTTTAGGTTTTAGTGCATATTTTTCAAGGGATACAGTCATCCACACTGTAAATAAAACACAGTGGTGATCATTAGACTGAGAGTGTCTAAGTGAAGTAACACCAGAGTGCATAGAATTCTTTTAGACTCCATAATCATTCAATAGAGTAGTTTGCTGTAGAAGCTGAGAAAGTTGTACTATGAAGAGATTAAAAAAAAAAACAAACCCCAAAACCAAGAGACCACTAATCCCAGGTAATGACCTTGAGGAGACATTGTGACTTAGGGAAAGTATATATTGATGTTATGGATATCAGCTAGAAGATTTGAAATTCTTAAGTAAGATGGTGTGGTGGGTAGGGAAACCTTATGGCCATGACTCTAAATGAGATCTTTAGCAGTTGTTCATAGTCTTAGAAGTCCAATTATCCTGGGAGATAAGAGGAGAAAATGAGTCTTACTCTGCCAGAGAAGACAGAGTTTGATACAGTTTATTTTTATTTTTTTTTATCCCACCCTCGCCCTCTCCCACAGAGTCCAAAAGACTGCTCCACACATCCAAGTCTCTGCTGTTGTCTCGTATACAGGGTTATCATTATCCTCTTGCTATATTCCATATATGTGTGTTAATATACTGTATTGGTGTTTTTGTTTCTGGCTTACTCCACTTTGTATAATAGGCTCCAGTTTCGTCCACCTCATTAGAACTAATTCAAATGTATTCTTTTTAATCTCTGAGTAGTACTCCATTGTGTAAATGTACCACAGCTTTCTTATCCATTCGTCTGCTGATGGACATCTAGGTTGCTTCCATGTCCTGGCTATTATAAACAGTGCTGCTATGAACATTGGGGTACATGTGTCTCTTTCAATTCTGGCTTCCTCGGTGTGTATGCCCAGGAGTGGGATTGCTGGGTCATATGGCAGTTCTATTTCCAGTTTTTTAAGGAATCTCCACACTGTTCTCCACAGTGGCTGTACTAGTTTGCATTCCCATCAACAGTGTAAGAGGGTTCCCTTTTCTCCACACCCTCTCCAGCATTTATTGCTTGATACAGTTTATATGACTGTCAGGAAGAGCACCAAGAAGGGCAACAAGGTCTTCTGTTAATTTCAGAAAGAGAGGATTCTTAAAGCCTTATCTGGGAGGTTTATCTTCTCAAAAAAGATATCTTTTTGAGTCATATTATGCTAATGATAACATTTCAAGAAAATCATGTTGCAATTTGACTGAAGAGGCTGTTCAAGATTGTCTGCCTATTCATGTAATATGAAATTAAAAAAAACAGAATTATTCAATGTAAACACCCTCTTCCCTAGTGGACTTCTTTCTTTCTTTTGTGACTAAGACCTGTCCATTCCTGGCCACCAGAATTTTACCGTTCCTGCTGGGGATTAGCATACCTGTATCCTTTTCTTGGAGCAGCAAAGAATGTTCCTGAAAATGAATAGGGGTGACTTCATCGCACATGAACTCCACTGAAAAGGAATAAGAAACAGGGCAATAATTTCTTATTGCAGAATAGAAATTCAACAAAATGTAGAAATACTCCAGTTATAACTAATGTTCAACTTGTACCTACAGTAGGAGAGTCTCGAAGGTACCATTCTGAAAAATAAAAAAGGTTAATTAAAGTTTGCATTTACCAAACCATCCTCATTGTAAACAATGTGAACCTCCTGGACCATTCACTGTGGTCACGTTGGGAGTAGAAAGTAGAGAGAGTACCCAGAGATAAGATATGGAAATTTTAGGTCTATGGAGATGTATCTATGGAAATACATCAGCTAGCTAGAACTATTCCCATTGGTTCCCCTACTACACTAGAAAAAAAACTTGACCAACTCACAGGGACTTTTGCAGATTGTATTAATGTTCATAGTGTAAACATCAGAAGTGGGGTGGATCAACTGGTCTGGAAAGGTTATTGTTAGGAAGCTGTTAGTCATTCCATGTTGTCATTGGGTAATGGGAGACATGAAGTGACTAATAAATTCTATGCCATGGAGTCCATTCTTGGCTAGCTACAGCTGCAAAAAGAATGTCATCCCCTAATTATAATATGCACTCATTTCACATGCTGGCAAAGTAATGCTCAAAATTCTCCAAGCAAGGCTTCAACAGTACGTGAACTGTGAAATTCCAGATGTTCAAGATGGATTTAGAAAAGGCAGAGGAACCAGAGATCAAATTGCCAACATCTGTTGGATCATCTAAAAAGCAAGAGAATAACAGGAGAATATCTACTGCTTTATTGATTACAGCAGAGCTTTTAACTGTGTAGATCACAACAAACTGTGGAAAATTCTTCAGGAGATGAGAATACTAGACCACCTTACCTGCCTCCTGAGAAACATGTGTGCAGGTCAAGAAACAACAGTTGGAACCGGACATGGAACAACAGACTGGTTCCAAAATGGGAAAGGAGTACATCAAGGCTGTATATTGTTACCCTGTTTATTTAAATTATATGCAGAGTACATCATGAGAAACGTGGGGCTGGAGGAAGCACAAGCTGGAATCAAGATTGCAGGGAGAAATATCAATAACCTCAGATATGCAGATGATACCACCCTTATGGCAGAAAGTGAGAGGACCTGAAGAGCCTCTTGATGAAAGTGAAAGAGGAGAGTGAAAAAGTGGGCTTAAAGCTCAACATTCAGAAAACTAAGATCATGGCATCTGGTCCCATCATTCATGGCAGATAAATGGGGAAACAATCGAAACAGTGAGAGACTTTATTTTTCTGGGCTCCAAAATCACTGCAGATAGTGACTACAGTCATGGAATTAAAAGACGCTTGCTCCTTGGAAGAAAAGTTATGACCAACCTAGACAGCATATTAAAAAGCAGAGACATTACTTTGTTGACAAAGGTCCATCTAGTCAAAGCTATGGTTTTTCCAGTGGTCATGTATGGATGTGAGTGTTAGACTATAAAGAAAGAAGAACAGTGAAGATTTGATGCTTTGAACTGTAGTGTTGGAGAAGAATCTTGAAAGTCCCTTGGACAGCCAGGAGATCCAACCAGTCCACCCTAAAGGAAATCAGTCCTGAATATTTATTGGCAGGACTGATGCTGAAGCTGAAACTCCAATACTTTGGCCACCAAATGCGAAGAACTGACTCATAGGAAAAGATCCTGATGCTGGGGAAGATTGAAGAGAGGAGGAGAAGGGGATGACAGAGGATGAGATGGTTGGATGGCATCACCTAATTGGTAGACATGAGTTTGAACAAGCTCCAGGAATTAGTGATGGACAGGAAAGCATGTTGTGTGGCAGTTCATGGGGTCACCAAGAGTCAGACACAACTGAACGACTGAACTGAATTGAATTGAATTATAATATCCAGGAATCTTAGTATTTAGGAAAGAATATATGGTCATTTAGGGCTTTAATGGAGGAGGGCACGGCAACCTCCTCCAGGATTTTTGCCTGGAGAATTCCATAGACAGAGGAACCTGGTGGCTATTGTCCTTGGGGTCACAAAGAGTTGGACATGACTGAAGGCACTTAGCAACAGCAGTAGCAGGGCTTTAATTGTATGTGAATTTTGCCTGCTCCTGCAGGAAACATAATAATTCCACATCCTGGCAAAATGCATATGACAAAATACATTACAGATTCCTGTTCAAAAGTGTATATTTTATCAAAGCTATCAGAAATGCAAATTGGGCTTGTCCACAAATTATATGCTAATATATTTCAATACCCGTGTCCTTGGAGAGGCTCAAAAATAGCTTCTGTTTTGTAAGTATTGATCAATTAGGCATGAATCCCTTATTTAGTACTAAATTCCTTCATGGTGGTTTTGTTTCCCTTGTGAATTCAAGTGTTGACCCAGAGAGCTAATGTAAATACTAGTCAGTATTCATAAGTTAGTAAATAATTACTAATTTATCAGTAATTATTTTTCAAGTTGCTTTCTTCCATTTACTCCCTCTTCTTAAGGGCTCATACCTGTTGTGTTTCCTCTCACTGGAGTTGGCTCTTCATATGGATACACTTTGGCATTAATGGTTGGGTTATAGACTTGGATTACTGTGATACTGAATGATTTCCCTTGGAAATGAACAGAGATCATTCTGTCATTTTTGAGATTGCACCCAAGTACTGCATTTTAGACTCTTTTGTTGTCTATGAGGGCTACTCATTTTTCCTAAGAGATTCTTGTCCACAGTAGACATCATGGTCCTCTAAGTTAAATTTCCCCATTCCAGTCCATTTAGTTCACTGATTCCTAAAATGTCGATGTTCACTCTTGATATGTTCTGTTTGACCACTTTCAATTTATCTTGATTCATCGACCTAACATTACAGGTTCGTATGGAATATTGTTCTTTACACCATTGGACTTTACTTCCATCACCAGTCACATCCACAACTGGGTGTTGTTTTCACTTTGGCTCAGCCTATTCATTCTTTCTGGAGCTATTTCTCCACTCTTCTGCAGTAGCATATTGGGCACCTACCAACCTGGGGAGTTCATCTGTCAGTGTCATATCTTTTGGCCTTCTCATACCATCCATGGGGTTCTCAAGGCAAGAATACTGAAGTGGTTTGCCATTCCCTTCTCCAGTGGACCATGTTTTGTCAGAACTCTCTACCATGACTTGTTCATCTTAGGTGGCCCTACATGGCATGGCTCATAGTTTTATTGAGTTAGACAAGGCTGTGATCCAAGGCCACTCTTGACCCACACCTCTACCAGAGACTCCTGGATACTCACAGGGTAGTCTGGCCCAGTCTATTGTGGGGTCACTGCTCCTTTCTCCTGGATCCTGGTGCACACAAGATTTTGTTTGTGCCCTCCAACAGTCATTTTCCCAGTCCTGTGGAAGTTCTGTAATCAAATCCCACTGACCTTCATAGTCAAATTCCCTGGGAGTTCTCAGTCTCTTTGCCATATTCCCAGGTTGAGAAATTAGTTGTGGGCCCTAGAACTTTCACAATAGTGAAAGAAATTCTTTGGTATAATTGTTCTCCAGTTTGTGGATTGTCTGCTCAGTGGCTCTGTGGTGGGATTCACAGGTCATACCTCCCAGGTCTGCTGCAGCCAGAGCCCCTGTCCCCACGGCAAGCCACTGCTGAACCATGCCTCTGCAGGAGACACTCAAATACACAAAGGCGGGTCTAGCTCAGTCTCTTGTAGGGTCCCTGAGTCCTGGTACATGTAAGGTTTTGTTGGTGCCCCCTGGGTGTCTCTGGCAGTCATGAGGTTTGATTCTAAACACAATTTAACCCTTCCTTCCACCTTGTTGGGGCTTCTCCTTTGCCTTTGAACATGGGTCATCTTTTTTTGGTGGGATCCAATATTCTACTGTTGATAGTTATTCAGTGATTAGTTGCAATTATCTTCTATAACTAACACCAAAAAAAAAAAATTAAAGTTCTTTGCATCATAGGGTACTGGAGTGCAAAAGTAGGAAGTCAAGAGATACCTGGAATAACAGGCAAGTTTGGTCTTGGAGTACAAAATGAAGCAGGCCAAGGTTAACAGAGATTTGCCAAGAGAGCACACTGGTCATAGCAAACACCACTTCAAAAAACACAAGGGACAACTCTACACATGGACATCATCAGATGGTCAATACCGAAATCAAATTGATTATATTTTTTGTAGCCAAATATGGAGAAGCTCTACAGAGTAAGTGAAAGCAAGACCAGGAGCTGACTATGGCTCAGATCATGAGCTCCATATTGCCAAAGTCAGACTTAAATTGGAGAAAGCAGGGAAAACTACTAGACCATTCGAAAGTATGACCTAATCAAATCCCTTACAATTATACACTGTATGTGACAAATGGATTCAAGGGATTAGATCTGATAGAGTGCCTGAGGAACAATGGACAGAGGTTCATGACATTGTACAGGAGGCAGATATCGAGATCATCCCCAAGAAAAAGAAATGCAAAAAGGCAAAATGGTTGTCTGAGGAGGCCTTACAAATAGCTGAGGAAAGAGGAAAAGCTAAAGGCAAAGGAGAAAAGGAATGATACGCCTGCAATGTGGGAGACCTGGGTTCAGTCCCTGGGTTGGGAAGATCCCCTGGAGGAGGGCATGGCAACCCACTCCAGTATTCTTGCCTGGAGAATACCCACGGGCAGAGGAGCCTGGCGGGCTACAGTCCATGGGGTCACAAAGAGTCAGACATAACTGAGTGACTAAACACATACCCATTTGTATATAGAGTTCTAAAGAATAGCAAGGAGACATAAGAAAGCCTTCCTAAGTGATCAGTGCAAATAAACAGAGGAAAACAATAGAATGGGTAAGACTAGACATCTCTACAAGAAAATTAGAAATACCAAGGGAACATTGCATACAAAGATGGGCACGATAAAGGACAGAGATGGTATAGACCTAACAGAAGCAGAAGATATTAAGAGGTGGGAAGAATACACAGAAGAACTCTGCAAAAGAGATCTTAATGACCTCACTCACCTAGAGCCAAGCATCCTGGATTGTGAAATCAAGGGGGCATCACTATGAAGAGAGCTAGTGGATGTGATGGAATTCCAGCTGAGCTATTTCAAATCCTAAAAGATGATGTTGTTAAAATGCTGCACTCAATATGCCAGCAAATTTGGAAAACTCAGCAGTGGAAAACCAGGACTGGAAAATGTCAGTTTTCATTAAAGTTCCAAAGAAAGGCAACACCAAAGAATGTTCAAATACTGCACAATTGCATGCATCTCACATACTAGCAAAGTAATGCTTACAAATTTCCAAACAAGGTTTCAATTGTTCATGAACTAAGAAATTCCAGATGTTCAAGCTGGATTTAGGAAAAGAAGAGGAACCAGAGGTCAAATTGTTAACATCTGTTGGGTCATAGAAAAGGCACAGGCAAAATTCCAGGAAAAACATCTAATTCTGCTTCATTGACTACACTAAAACTTTTGACTGTGTGTACCACAACAAACTGTGAAAATTCTCAAGGAGATGGGAATACCAGACTACCTTACCTGGCTCTTAAGAAATCTGTATGCAGGTCAAGAAGTAACAGTTAGAACTGGATAAGGAACAATGGACTGATTCCAAATTGGGAAAGTTAATCAAGGCTGTATATTGTCACCCTGCTTATTTAACTTTTATACAGAGTAGATCATGCAAAATGTTTGACTGGATGAAGCACAGCCTGGAATCAAGACTTCAGGGAGAAATATCAACAACCTCAGATATGCAGATAACACCACCCTTATGGCAAAAAGCAAAGAGGAACTAAAAAGCCTCTTAAGTTCAGTCACTCAGTCTTGTCCTACTCTTTGTGACTCCATGGACTGTGGCACACTAGTCTTCCGTGTCCATCGCCAACTCCCAGAGCTTGCTCAAACTCATGTGTATCCAGTCGGTGATGTCATCCAACCATCTCATCCTCTGTAGTCCTGTTCTCCTTCTGCCTTCAATTTTTGAGGCATGAAGATCTTTTCCAATGAGTCAGTTCTTCCCAACAGGTGGCCAAAGTTTGGAGCTTCAGCTTCAGCATCAGTCATTGCAGTGAATATTCAGAACTGATTTCCTTTCAGTTCAGTTCAGTTCAGTCGCTCAGTCGTGTCCGACTCTCCACGACCCCATGAATCACAGCACGCCAGGCCCCCCTGTGATTTCCTTTAGGATTAACCTAAAGAGCCTCTTGATGAACGTGAAAGAGGAAAGTGAAAAAGCTGGCTTAAAATTCAACATTCAAAAACTAAGATCATGGTATCCAGCCCAATCATTTCACGGTGGATAGACAGGGAAACGATGGAAACAGTGTGAGTGAAATTTGCTGAGTCATGTCTGATTCACTATCGAGTCCATGGAATTCTCCAGTTAAGAATACTGGAGTGGGTAGCCTTTCCCTTCTCCAGCCAACCCAGGGATCAAACCATGGTCTCCTGCATTGCCAATTACCAGCTGAGCCACAAGGGAAGCCCAGGAATACTGGAGTGGTTAGCCTATCCTTTTTCCAGTGGATCTTCTGGACTCAGGAATAGGACTGAGTCTCCTGCATTGCAGGTGGATTCTTTACCAACTGTGCTATCGGGGAAGCCTGGAAACAGTGAGAGACTCTAGTTTTTGGGGCTCCAGAATCATTGAAGCCATGAAATTAAAAGATATTTGCCCCTTGGAAGAAAAGCTATGACAAACCTAGACAGCATATCAAAAAGCAGAGATGTTACTTTGCCGACAAAGTTCTGTCTAGTCAAAGCTGTGGTTTTTCCAGTAGTCATGTATGGATATGAGAGTTGGACCATAAAGAAAGCTGAGCACTGAAGAATTGATACTTTTTAACTCTTGTGTCGGAGGAGACTCCTGAGAGTCCTTTGAACTGCAAGGAGATTGAACCAGTCAATCCTAAAGTAAATCAGTCCTGAATATTCATTGGAAGGACTGATGCTGAAGCTGAAGCTCCAATACTTTGGCCACATGATAGGAAGAACTGACTCTTTGGATAAGTCTCTGATGCTGGGACAGAATGAAGGCAGGAGACAACAGAGAATTAGATGGCTGGATGGCATCACCAACTTGATAGACATGAGTTTGAGCAAGCTATGGGTGTTAGTAATGGACAGGGAAGCCTGACATACTGCAGTCCATGAAGTCACAGAGTCAGACACAAATGAGCAACTGAACTGAACTGATGGATATGCTTTGAATAATCCAGTCCTTGAGGAGTCAAGGGATCTATCTCTATGAGCTATTAACATTAGCACTCAGATCACAAGAGAGGTATATTTCAGTGGATCTCAGAATGACATATTCTCTGGCAAAAAACTTGAGCTTAGTTACATTGAGTATATAATACCATGTGCTGCCAACAGTTTTCTATAACCATGGTGAATTGCTGCTGCAGGCTTTTGAATTTTCCCATCTCTTAAGTTCCATCACAGAATCATGCTCTTTTATGTGTAAAATCAAACTTGTGGATAACATTCCCCATTGGAACAGTGTTTTTGTAAAACATCCGCTGGAATCAGTTCTATACGCAGTAGTTGAATTGCTGCTCAGGTTTTCAGTGTGTTGTTTTTCTTTTTCCCTCAGAAGATAAATTTGTCCATTGATTGGATGTGACATTTCCCGTTCATGAATAACTATTCTCATAGTTTTACTATGAACTTCTGGTTCAGAAGCAACTAATTGCAGTATGGGAACGTCCTATTAGAAGACTACAATTTACCCCTTCAGTGAGGTGAAATGTTTCCAAAGCCAACAGCCAGGATTAGTTCCCATTCAAAGGAAAGCAGAAGAAAGTTCTTGAGTCACAAATTCTGGGACCAGAAATCACAAATAACTTTCACCACCTATAAGGGGACTTTAGTCTAACTCCATAGAGGTTACAACTTCATAACTAGAGCAGAAAGGGTACTTGAAGATAGACAGTGTTTTGCCAGCATTTGGACTCCAGTTTTCCAGACTATAATTACAAGACCTCCATTAAACTTTGCCACTTACCTATCTTTTTTAAGTGCAAGCTATCTTCCAAGATATGGAATATGTTACCTCTGTGTCAGTTCTACTTTACACATCTGTCTGGAGTGCATATCTTTGACAAAACAAATTAAATCCAAAAACAGCTCCAGAGGAGTCTTGTGAGGACAAACAAAATAAAACGAAACAGATTTTAGCCTTCAGTTCTCTGAAAGTCAAACTAAGTATCAAAAGAGATAGAAAAAAAGCTGAGCACTAAAGCACAATAGCCACAAGAATATTTTAAATACAGAGTTGCTCATTTACCTATAGTCTAAACTCCAATACTTTGGCCACCTCATGCAATGAGTTGACTCACTGGAAAGACTCTGATGCCGGGAAGGATTGGGGGCGGGAGGAGAAGGGGACGACAGAGAAAGAGATGGCTGGATGGCATTACCGACTCGATGGACATGAGTTTGAGTGAACTCCAGGAGTTGGTGATGGACAGGGAGGCCTGGAGTGCTGTGATACATGGGGTCGCGGAGAGTCTGACATGACTGAGCGACTGAACTGAACTGAACTGAACTATAAGTAGCTGGCCCATCTTAGAGAAATTGCTGATTCTGGATATAGGATACATGGTGATTCCAGAATATCTTAACATTAAAGAAAATAAGTTGGTTTTCAAAGACTACTGATCATGGATATGGCTCATGACTACATGTCAAGAAACCTCTCAAAGCTTAAGAAGCCACTCACTGGCAAAACTGAAACATTTTAAATATCAACAAGAATAATCACTGCTATAAATTAAATATATATTAAATGTTTTTAAATCCACAAGTTCTGTGCTTCCCTGGTGGCTCAGTGATTGAGTCCTCCTGCCAGTGCAGGGATAGTTTTGATCCCCGATCTAGGAGGATCTCAAATGACTTTGAGCAATGGGGCCCATTAAGCACACAGATTGAGCTTGTGGTTTAGAGCCTGGGAGCCACAACTACTGAGCCTATGTGCCCTCAAGGCCATGCTCCATGTCTAGAGACGCCACAGCAATGAGAAGACTGGGAACAGCAATTAGAGAAGCCCCTGCTTGCCTGCAGCAATGAAGACCCAGCACAGCCAGAAATAAATAAATAAAATTATTTTTAAAAAGTCCACAAGTTCTTAATATATGTGAAAGGATCCTAGTTTGCTTTCATCATCTCTGGAAAATTAAAAAAAAAAATTCAGAACATGCTACAAGATAAAAAAAACAAACAAACAATCATTTACCTTGCCTTTTATTAAATATCTTCATTATCTTTACTAAATACCTTAATCTTTTAGCCAAATAGTTAATAAGTGTTGTGTTAGTCGTTCAGTTGTATCTGACTCTGTTACCCATGAACTGTGGCTTGCCAGGTTCCTCTCTCCATGGGATTCTCCAGGCAAGCATACTGGAGTGGTTTGCCATTCCCTTCTCCAGGGGATCTTTTCAACCCAGGGATGGAACCCTGGTCTCCCTTGTTGCAGGAATATTCTTTACTGTTGAGTCACCAGGGATGATCGGAAATAGTTAATAAATTGAAGTTAATTTAGAGACATATTATTGATAATGTAAGAAAATAAAGAAAAGAATTAAAATGTACATATTTTTTCAACTAATCATGAGTTAATGGGTCTAGTCAATGATCCTCAGTGGTTGGTACAACAAAAAGTGTGATATTCAGACTTGTACTCCTAGTGGAAATATACAATATCATCCTTCTTATATGACATTGAAATGGAATCTGATTAAGCCTCTTGATCAAACTTATAATTTATTTTCAGGTACAAAAAGGGACAGAAAAATATGTGAAAAAGCATCACAAGATTATAATCAACAAAATTCAGACCATGGCAAACTAAACATGATTAAAAAAAATCTAATTTCTTCAACAGCAACAATAACAAACATTGCAAGAAAAAAGAACAGAGAAAGGTAGAACCTAAAGATCAAAAGACTTAAGATGCTTGTTAAAAAATTGTATTATCTGGGCCTTATTTGGATCCTAGTTCAAGCAAAAGGCAAAATCAACCAACCAAATAAAAAAAATATTTATGAGACAACTGGATAAATGCAAACATTGGCTGGGTATTTTATAAGAGAGAGGGTTAATTCACTTTGATTTGATAATAGTATTCATGTTTTTGAAAATCCTTTATCTTTTAGAAGTGCATAATGAAATATTTACAAAAGGAATATGTCGTCTTGGGTTGATTTTAAATAGTGCAATAGTAAGGGAGATGATAGTATATTAAAAAGCAGAGACATTACTTTGCCAACCAAGGTCCGTCTAGTCAAGGCAATGGTTTTTCCCGTGGTCATGTATGGATGTGAGAGTTGGACTGTGAAGAAGGCTGACCGCTGAAGAATCGATGCTTTTGAACTGTGGTGTTGGAGAGGACTCTTGAGAGTCCCTTGGACTGCAAGGAGATCCAACCAGTCCATTCTAGAGGAGATCAATCCTGGATGTTCATTGGAGGGACTGATGCTAAAGTTGAAACTGCAATACTTCCACCTCATGCGACGAGTTGACTCACTGGAAAAGACTCTGATGCTGGGAAAGGTTGGGGGCGGGAGGAGAAGGGGACGACGGAGAATGAGATGGCTGGATGGCATCACCGACTCTGTGGACATGAGTTTGAGTGAACTCCGGGGGTTGGTGATGGACAGGGAGGCCTGGCGTGCTGTGATTCATGGGGTCGCGGAGAGTCGGACACGACTGAGCGACTGAACTGAACTGAACTGAAGGGAGTATACTGACACATGATTGGCCATGTGATGAAGACAGTTAAAGCTGAGTGATAGGTCACTCTTCCTTCAAGTTTTATACACAGATCTTCTTTGACTTACAGTGAGATTATGTCCTGATAAATCCATTGAAAGTTGAAAATATTATATATTGAAAATGCACTTAATTCATGTAACTTCCAGAACATCATAGCTTAGCCGAGCCTACCTTAAACATGCTCAGAATACTTACACGCTTACATTAGCCTGTAATTTGGCAAAAGCATCTAACACAAAACCTATTTTCTAATAAAGTGCTGAATATCTCATGTAATTTATTGAATACAGTATGAAAGTGAAAAACAGAATGGCGGCCTGGGTACAGAATGGTTGAAAGCGTATTGCTTGTTTACCCTTGTGATCACTTGGTTGCTGAAGTTGTAGCTCCTTGCTGTTGTTCAACATCATGAAAGCGTATCTTACCACATATCATTAGTCCAGGAAAAAAGTCAAAATTAAAAATCTGAAGTACAGTTTCTAATGAAGGTGGCTCACTTTTGCACCATTGTAAAGATGAATCATCATAAGTTGGGACCATCTGTACATTGAAATACTTCTGTAATATTAATTTTCAATGTGCAAAATGTTAGAAAATTAAATGTATTTTTTTAAATGAAGCACCTGAACTTGAAGACTTGATGTTGGATTTGGAGAAAAGAAATAAGAAACTTCTGACACTTGTGCACGTCTTTGGTGACTGAATATTTATGATTATTTATTCAGTGACCACAGGATACAGTGGGATGAGTTTCTGCTTCTCTTTTCTTATCTCATCCCATACCAACAACTTAGAGTTGCCTAGTACAGTTGAAGTGTTTTCCTTTCCTTTCCTCTTCTCTCATATCTTCTCCTTTCCTTTCTCTTTCTTCCCTCCTCCCTTCCTTCTCCCCCCCATCCTCTCTCCTTCTTTCTTTCTTCTTTTACAGTACATCAGTAGCTACACATCTTTGTCATCCACACAGTACTAGCTCTAGAATAGTCTTTATAAAGGGAAGTTACAGTTATCTGCTTAGGAGTGTGATTAAGTGTCTTGGGGTTGTTAGAAGACTTATGATGAAACTACATTTGGCAAGCTTACTGTTTAAAAGGATTTACAGAAGTGGTGATGAAGCTTGTAGTTGGCCAAGACCTATCCACCAACCGCATTTGCCATCTCTTGCCCCAACTATTGCACTTGCATTTGTTTTATGAATAACAAAGTTAAGAGTATCTTTGCCAAAGGGAAACAGACTCTGCTTTATTTTTCTCCATACTATTGCTCATATAAATATGTTTTTCCTTAAGAGCTGAGGTGCTATGACTGTCTGGTTTGGCTTACTTATATAGGTTATAGAATGTGAGAAAATTATTAATACCTCATTCTAGTGCTTCTGGCCTATAAAAGGAAAGAAGTAGAAGTGAACTAGATCCCAGTGGTCTACCTTCATAAACTAGTTCTCCTTACTAGTTCTGTGACTATAGAAAATTTAGTTAACTTTATGTTCTTCAGTTGCATCATTGTAAAAATGAATATAGTAGTATTTTCCATTTTCAAGTTTGTGGCAAGAATAAAATGAGTTAATTAGCAAAATAGTAGTCATTGTTATTGTGAGTTGTTAGAAAGTACCCTAAGAATCTCAAAGCTGTGAGCACAGGTGACCAGAGGTGGGGGGCCAGGGGATAAAGACAACCCTGAAATCTTGCAGAGAAGCCAGAGAAGTGCATAAGCCTTGTGAAAGATTGTTGCTGAAGCACACAAAAACACCAGGATTCTTGGCCTCCTGAGGAGAGGAATTCAAACTGGGGCCAGAGACGAGGCTTGATTGCTCAGAGCTTTTGTGTAATACAGTTTTGTTAAAGGATAAAGGAGATAAAGAAAGCTTCAGACATAGGCATCAGAAGGGGGCAGAAAGAGTACCCCTTTGCTAGTGTTAGCAATGGAGTTATATACTCTCCAGTGAATCCAAAGAATGTCTGGAGGTTGTAAAGACCTCACCAGTTCAGTTCAGTTCAGTCGCTCAGTCGTGTCTGACTCTTTGCCACCCCATGAATCACAGCACGCCAGGCCTCCCTGTCCATCACTAACTCCCGGAGTTCACCCAAACTCATGTCCATCGAGTTGGTGATGCCATCCAGCCATCTCATTCTATGTCGTCCCCTTCTCCTCCTGCCCCCAATCCTTCCCAGCAACAGAGTCTTTTCCAGTGAGTCAACTCGTCGCATGAGGTGGCCAAAGTATTGGAGTTTCAGCTCTAGCATCAGTCCTTCCAATGAACACCCAGGATTGATCTCCTTTAGAATGGACTGGTTGGATCTCCCTGCAGTCCAAGGGACTCTCAAGAGTCTTCTCCAGCACCACAGTTCAAAAGCATCAATTCTTCGGCAATCAGTTTTCTTCACAGTCCAACTCTCACATTCATACATGACCACGGGAAAAACCATTGCCTTGACTAGACGGACCTTTGTTGGCAAAGTAATGTCTCTGCTTTTTAATATACTATCTAGGTTGGTCATAACTTTCCTTCCAAGGAGTAAGCGTCTTTTAATTTCGTGACTGCAGTCAGCATCCGCAGTGATTTTGGAGCCCCCAAAAATAAAGCCTGACACTGTCTCAGTGTCAGACCTCACCAGACCTACTCCCATAATTTATATATATATATATTTTTGTAATTAATTTATTTTTTATTGGAGGCAAATTATTTTACAATATTATATTGGTTGGTTTTGCCATACATTGACATGAATTCGCCCCGGGTTTACATAAGTTCCCCCTCCTGAACCCCCCTCGCACCTCCCTCCTCCCTCCTCCCTCCACCCTTTATCCTCCCTCTGGGTCATTCCCGCATGCCAGCCTCGAGCATCCTGTAACATGCATTGACCCTGAACTAGTGATTCATTTCACATATGACAACATACGTGTTTCAATGTCATAATTTATATTTTAAGATAACAGAATTAGCCAGAAGGTTTAATCCAGGGACTGTCTTCAGTCAGGATACATTATTGTTATATAATCTTAGAAAGGAAATCTGTAGAGGGAAAAAAATTTGTCATTTCTTCCTCCTTGAGAATTCCAGACCCTTCTCCTCTTGGGGACTCCTAGACTTCTTTTCCACCTACCTAGAAAATGACTCTCTCACTTGGTGACCTGAGAAGGGTCTTGGAAAGGGTAGCCTGCATGAAAAAAGTTGTCTTTTTCTGGTCTCTCCCCAAGTGACTCATGCAGTTCAGACTTTGCCTAGATTTTGCATCTTTAAATCAGAAAATTTCTTTCTTTTCCCTTCTATTATTTCAAATCCACCAGGGGCCTATGAAGAACAATAAAAAAAATTGAACAGTTTTATCTTTTAAGAAAGAACATTTAGGAAATGGAGTTTTTAATATCCGTTCCGTCACTCAGTCGTGTCCGACTCTTTGCGACCCCGTGGACTGTAGCTTACCAGGCTTCTCCGTCCATGGGATTCTCCAGGCAAGAATACTAGAGTGGGTTACAGTTTCCTTCTCCAGGAGTTTTTAATATAGAAAAGTAGTTATTTTGTATTATAAAATGCAATATCACCTGGAACATAAATTTATAGTTTTCTTATAAAATGGAAAAATTTCCATATACTTATATAATAATCATTTATTCATGATAGAAAACTTCAAATTTTTATCTAATTCTAAATGTGTCTTAATTGACATATACCTGTATCTAAAATGTGTCCATGTCTCTGAATCATGTGATTGAAAACAGAATATTTCGCAATATTCCCCTATTCTAAATGTTATAAAAAGAACTGTTGGAGGCAATTGCAATTATTTGAATTAACATCTACAAATCACTTTGCTTAATGTTAGTCTCTCAGTCGTGTTTGACTCTTTGCGACCCCAAGGACTATAGCTTCCCAGGGTCCTCTGTCCATGGGATTCTCCAGCAAGCATACTGGAGAGAGTAGCCATTCCATTCTCCAGGGTATCTTCCTAATCCAGGGATCAAACCCTGGGTCTCCTGCACCATGCATGGCAGGTGAATTCTTTACTATCTGAGTCACCAGGGAAGCCCCCCAAATAACTTTGCAATATAATAAATCCTACAAAGTTCAGCTTTTATCACCATAGGATATGTATGTATTTTTTGTTATTTGAATGCTAAGTTACCTCATTTTCCTGCTACTGATATCTTGACCATGGCTAATTAACCTCTTAATGATTAACGAAGAAAGACACTTGCTGATGTCAAATAAATGAAAATAATAACTTCCATGAATTTTGTGAAAACAAATTTATTAGATTGGTCCTTAACATCTTGGATGACTTCCAGCAGAATAAATGAATGGAATCCAGCAATTAAGGTTTTCCTTTGAAGGCAAGATTTATACATGAGAATGTGTTAGAAAGACCCTTGTCTTTTTCACAGTGGGAATGATTAGAAAATTATATGTATGGCATGGTTTAAGATGGAATTTTGAAGAATGAGGTTAAAATAAGACTTAAAAATGGTGAAGGGCATATTTGATAATTTGATATCACTTTCAAACATAGGGTATTTAACTCCCAGAAGCCACTTTAAGAGGAACAATTAACAGTCCTTAAAATTCACTTTTACATACGATATAGAATACACAGAAGAGCTATACAAAAAAGATTTTAATGTCCGAGATACTATGATGGTGTGATTGCTCACCTAGAGCCAGACATCCTGGAATGCAAAGTCAAATGGGCTTTAGGAAGCATCAATACGAACAAGGCTAGTGGAGATGATGGAATTCCAGCTGAGCTGTTTCAAGCCCCAAAAGATGATGCTGTGAATGTGCTGCACTCACTATGCCAGCAAATTTGGAAAACTCAGCAGTGGCCACCAAACAGAAAAAATTCAGTTTTCATTCCAATCCCAAAGAAAGGCAAAACCAAAGAATGTTCAAACTACCACACAATTGCTCTCATCTCACATGCTAGCAAAGTAATGCTCAAAATTCTCCAAACAAGGCTTCAACAGTACATGAATAGAGAACTTCCAGACGTTCAAGCTGGATTTAGAAAAGGCAGAGGAACCAGAGATCAAATTGCCAACAACCATTAGATCATAGAAAGAAGGAGAGTTCCAGAAAAACACCTACTTCTATTTATTGTCTATGTCAAAGCCTTTGACTGTGTGGATCACAACAAACTGTGGAACACCTGCCTCCTGAGAAATCTGTATGCAGCTCAAGAAGCAGCAGTTAGAACTGGACATGGAACAACAGGCTGGTTCCAAATTGGGAAAGGAGTATGTCAGGACAATATATTGTCACCCTGCTTATTTAACTTATATGCAGAGTACATCATGTGAAATGCTGGGCTGGATGAAGCACAAGCTGGAATCAAGATTACCAGGAGAAATATCAATAACCTCAAATATGGAGATGGTACCACCCTTATGGCAGAAAGTTAAGAGGAACTGAAGACCCTCTTGATGAAACTGAAAGAAGAGAGTGAAAAAGCTGGCTTAAAACTCAACATTCAGAAAACTAAAATCATGGCATTGGCTCCCATCACTTCATGGCAAATAGATGGGGAAACAATGAAAACAATGAGAGACTTTATTTTCTTGGGCTCCAAAATCACTGCAGATGGTGATTGCAGCCTTGAAATTAAAAGACTCTTGCTCCTTGGAAGGAAATCTATGACCAACCTTGACAACATATTGAAAAGCAGAGATATCACTTTGCCGACAAAGGTCCGTGTAGTCAAAGCTATGGTTTTTCCAGTGGTCATGTATGGATGTGAGACTTGGATCATAAAGAAAGCTGAGTGCCAAAGAAGTACTGCTTTTGAACTGTGGTGTTGGAGAAGACTCTTGAGAGTGCCTTGGACTGCAAGGAGATCCAACCAGTCCATCCTAAAGGAAATCAGTCCTGAATATTCATTGGAAGGACTGATGCTGAAGCTGAAGTTCCAATACTTCAGCCACCTGGTGCAACGAACTGTCTCATTGGAAAAGAGCCTGATGCTGGGATAGATTGACAGCAGGGTGAGAAGGTGACAACAAAGGATGAAATGTTTGGATGGCATCACTGAATGGATGTACATGAGTTTTAGCATGCTCCGGGAGATGGTGATCAACAGGGAAGCTTGGTATGTTGCAGTCCTTGGGGTTGCAAAAGAGTTGACTCATTGGAAAATACCCTGATGCTGGGAGGGATTGAGGGCAGAAGGAGAAGGGGACGACAGAGGATGAGATGGCTGGATGGCATCACAGTCTTGATGAACATGAGTTTGAGTAGGCTCCAGGAGTTGTTGATGGACAGGGAGGCCTGGTGTGCTGCGATTCATGGGGTCGCAAAGAGTCGGACATGACTGAGCGACTGTACTGAACTGAACTGAACGTGGGCCATAGAGATATCCAAAGCTCTCCATGGATATATTTATGTCTCATTCTCCAGCTTCCACTTGCTCATGCATGGCACACACACTTTGAATTGCCATACTCAAATATTTCCAATTTTCCATACTTGTCATTCGTTATATACCCTTGGACTTTGTTTCATGTTTCTTCCTTACTCCTGAATGCACTTCTCTCCTTTCCTGTTGCACAAAACAGAAATAGCAAATAGCTACTCCATTTTTCAGACTCTACTCAAGACAACATTATATGTCATCTTCTCCCCACAAGGAAAGTATTAATCATATCCTTCTTTGGGCTATGACATTTGTAATGCATTATCAAACTGATACTTAACAAATCTGTCTCTTCATTCCAAACTTGATCATTTTTTCCTGTGCTGCCAGCATGAGGATTTTAACTGATTATTTGAATACATCCTGTGGTTTAACTAAAATTGCCCATTAGACTATCCATGATGATTAATGGGTTATTTATTTATTTTTTAAGATTCAAATGCCAAGACGCCTGAATTCGATCAGTCTTAGGGATAGTTTAGGTGTAATTTAAGATATACTTGTAGGTGGCTCTAATGGTAAAGAACCTGTCTGCCAATGCAGGAGACATGAGAGATGCAGGTTCAATTTCTGGGTTGGGAAGGTCCCCTGGAGGAATGCTTGGCAACCTGCTTCAATGTTCTTGCCTGGAGAATTCCATGGACAGAGGAGCCTGGCAGGCTACAGTCCATAGGGTCTCACAAGTCAGACACGACTGAGGACTTAGCACGTACACGTACACTGTGAAAATTATGGATTTCAGCTCTGTGCATCTAATCTTGAGAACACATATAACAGATGTATAATCAAGAAAGCTGAGTGCTGAAGAACTGATGCTTTTGAACTGTAATATTGAGAAGACTCTTTAGAATCCCTTGGACAGCAAGGAGATCAAACCAGCCAATCCTAAAGGAAATCAATCTTGAATATTCATTGAAAGAACTGATGCTGAAGCTCCAATACTTTGGCCACCTGATGCGAAAAGCTGATTCATTGGAAAAGACCCTGATGCTGGGAAAGACTGAGGGCAGGGGGACAAAGGGATGACTGATGAGATAGTTGGTTTGTATCATTGACTCAACAGACATGAGTTTGAGCAAACTCCAGGAGACAGTGAAGGACAGAGAAGCCTGGTATGCTGCAGTCCATGAGGTCTCAAAGAGTCATACATGACTGAGTGACTGCACAACAATGTAACAGATAATTTTGAAATATCATCCTCTTGAGAAGCAGTAACCAGTAAGACATTGTGCAGTGATGGAAATGTTCTGTAACTGAAGTGTCTGATAATATGATAACTGCTAGTTATATGTTGCTATTTAGCATTTGAAATGACCAACATGACTGATAAGATAAATATATGGTTTCTTTACACTTAATTGATCAATACTTATATTTCAGTAGCCACATATAACCAGTTTCTGTCTTTCAGACAGCACCACTTTTGAGTTAGAAAGTAGTTAAAATTCAAACATTTTCTATGCCATGGTATATACTAAACAAGCATCCTATAGATTGCCATTTAGTTAAATAACTTCATTAATGGATGAAACTCCATTGCTGTGCACTGGGAATTCAAATATGGTAGAGTCTCAGAAATATAGACATTTTTACTCTTGCAAAAAGAAGTTCTGATAAATTCTATGGCAAAGTTCACAATAAATATGTGCATTTATGTGTGAACACATAACAAATGTTTGCCCTTACCTATATTCCCTCACCCAAACACTATAGTTTGCAGAAAAATGATAGAAGAATGAGAAAAACAGAGTAGGTTTAATAGAGCAGGGAGACAAATATGAAAGAGAGAGTGAGGATATGAATTATAGATTAAAAAGATTCAAAATGAATGTGATCAGGGATCCAGAAGAAGAAATCCTGGATAATACTAGTATAATAAACATTCATGCAGAGAAATGATCTTTTAAATTTTTCTAAATTTAATAGAAATGCTTAAGATTTCAGATTTTATGTCTTTTGATATATTGATTTATTCAATATTATCCCTTCTAGACTGTGTTTATGGTGAGAATCAAGGATAGTTTGCTTGTTTAGAAAGCTTTTTCTCCTAGAATAGCACTTAGCCAATAGGAAGTCCTCAGTAAATATTAAATGAAAAATTGAATTTTTTACTCTGTCCTGAAACATATCACAGAAAAGGATAAATCCACATAAAAATGTGGATAAATCTAAACATAAAAGACAATAAATATTGGAAGTAACTTGGAAATTTCAAATTATTTGAAGAGGGTGACAGAGGATGACATGGTTAAATAACTTCATTGACTCAATGGACATGAGTTTGAGCAAACTCCAGAAGAATAGTGAAGGACAAGGAAGCCAGGTGTATTGCATTATATGGGGTCACAAAGAGTTGGACATGACTTAGTGACTGAACAACATAACAACAATAGCAACATAATTCTCACTAAAGAAATATCTTTCAAGTGACATGATACACTAATGATGACAAATTAAAATTATAATGGAGTAATAATAGTTTTGTATACAACAATGGAGTCTGACAGCCATTGAGGATCTAGTCTCAGACAAGTCACTGCACCACTGAGAATTTGTACTTTATTTGATCTGTACTATCCTCAAGGACACCACCAACTGTATTCAGAATAACACCTGCCAGATGTAACCTTATGTCCCCAAGGTTTCCCCTTATAACTATGCTACCATTTTTTACCCCAACCAATACTTACTTAACAAACACCCTACTGTCCTGCTCAGGTACTCAGTCCTGTCTGATTCTTTGTGACCCCGTGTCACTAATACCATAACTCCTCAGTCCATGGATTTTGCAGGCAAGTGTATTAAAGTGGATTGCCATTTCCTCCTTCAGTGGACCTTCCCAATCCAGGGATCTGTCCCACGTCTCCTGCATTGGCATGTGGATTCTTTACCACTGAACCACTGGGAATGCCGACAAATGCCCTTATTTCTTACCAGTTCCAATTATGTTTCTTGATAAGCAACACGTATAACTGACTGTAACCTTGAGATGTTTGCTTTTATGAGTCTCCTCCATTTTGTAAGACAGAAAACAGTTTAAGTGCTTCTTAGATCTGTGTCACCCAGACTGCAGTTTTTTTAAAAATCCTTAAATAAATGTCTTTTAATTTCAATCATGTCTAAAATTTGGGTTAAGCTAACAGTGTCCATAGGTTGTTTTGTTGATGTCAAAAATTTAGCTTTCAACTATCTCATTTCCTTTTCCTTTCTCAAAGGCTATTTTCCTTTTTGAGATGCATGTGTTTTATTTTTTCCAGTGTTTTAATACATACAATATTACTGTGCATATGTGTGTTCACATGCACACATATTTATGGGTGCTTTCACAAATTTTTTTTGGACAAAAATTCAGAGCAAATCCCGAAACACAGTGTTCTCAGTGGAAAGAAAGAAGGGTGAACTGCTTAAAACTGTTTTAATATTTTATTTCATATGTTATTTCAAAGACATCTTAAGTAAATTATGCCAATACATAATTGAAATCATGAGCCTCCCTATTAGCTCAGATGGTAAAGCATATGCCTGCAATGCAGGAGACCTGGGTTTGATCCCTGGGTCAGGATGATCCCCTGGAGAAGGAAATGGCAACCCACTCCAGTATTCTTGCCTGGATAATTCCAGGAAAAGAGGAGCCTGGCAGGCCACAGTCCATGAGGTTGCAGAGTTGGACACAGCTGAGCAAATAAAACACACATAATTGAAATCTGAATGGAAGGACTTTCTTCTTTGTATGTCATTAGTCTTTACATTTAATATTTTAGAATATGTCATAATTAAAAATTCAACCAAAATATATGTATGATGTAAATCTGAATTTGAGGCACTGTTATATATTCCTAAAACATGAAAAAAGTATTGCATAAATCAACTATGTACAGATTAACATGAATCCACAACTTTTATTGCATGCCAACCATGATGAATCCTTGAAAGTATGCAAGTTATTTAAAATTATTCCTTATTAGCGCCATTGTCACATACTTATTGTGACACTATTCTTAAGTAAATAATAGTTTACAGTTTAAAAACCAACTTTAAAGTATCTAAAGTGTTATTTTTAATAACTTTCATTAGCAACTGCATTTTAGATAAATGAATCTACATTTCTTTGAGTTTAGGAACATATTTACTTACATCTTAATTTATATTTGAGCAAAACATAAAAAATGATTAATTATAGTTTTACTCCATGTTCATAAAACGTATACATTTTTATTCCTGATGGCTGTTTTCACCTACTTCACAGATTTCATTTTTTTTACCCTTTCAGGAGAGCTCTTGATGAATATTTTCCATAAAAGATTTTATTCTAGTATTGAGTCATATTAAAATACGAAAAAGTTAAAGTTGGCAGGAAACACATGAAATCAGCAAAATTAAGAAGAACATAGTAATACTGGGGGATTTGAGAAAACGCTGCTTTTCCAGCATCACTGTGCTGGCTGCCTAGAGGCTAGTTTAATTAGGCTACAATTCATATGGTAGAAAGCAGTTTTGTAATTACCTTCAAATGACCAAATGATATAGAACTCTAAGGAGAGTTTCATATTCCCAGTAATGAACCAATTTGCAATTGGCTGGACTTTTTATTTAAGGCATTTATTGGGCAAACAATATTTAAATATATGTCACTTCATTTCCACATCCTTGTAAATATTTGAATTTTAAGACCTTATTTCAGAATGTATAACATGATGTTAAAATAAATCCTATCAATTTTTAAAGACTTGCCTTGCTTAAAGTAAAAATACTGAATCAAACCCAGAAATACTTACAGCAATTAACTTCAGATTATACCAAAAAATGTTTAATTAGTTAATTATGAAAAATAGTTAATTAAGCATGTAATTAAAATCAGTATTCCTTAATGGTGAGGTGATGTAAATACCTCATTTTCTGTGCCAATTACTACAGTCAGTTCTTTGCTATCATATTGACTCAAATATCTTAGCTTCTTCATAACATTTCTTATCTGTATTTATGTCTTTTCCAAAGGATAAATCACTAGCATGCAGGCATACCTCAGAATGCTAACGGTTCAGTTCCAGATCACAGCAATAAAGCAAATAGCACAAAAAGAGTGTCACACAATATTTTTGGTTTCCCAATGCATATTAAAGTCATGTTTACACTGCAGAGTGGTCTATTAAGTGTGCAAAAACTGTATATCTAAAATAAAGCAATATTCATGTCTTAATTAAAAATACTTCATTGCTAAAATAAGCTAATCATTATCTATGGCTTCGGTGAGTTGCTTTCTTTGGCTGGTGGAGGGTCTTGCATTAACATAGATGGCTGCTGACTGATCTAGTGGTTGCTGAAGATTGTGGTAGCTTCGGCACTCTCTTAAATTAAGAAAAATGAAGTTTGCCATGTCAACTGACCCTTCCTTTTATGAAAAATTTCTCTGTAGCATGTGATGCTATTGATAGCATCAATACAGTTGAATTACAATTACAATTACCCACAGTTGAATTCCTTTCAAAACTGAAGTGAGTCCTATCAGACCTGGCTGTAGCTTTAACAACTATGTTTATGTAATATTCTAAATCCTTAGTTGTCAGTTCTATAATCTTCACATCTCCACTGGGAATAGAGTCCATCTCAGGAAATCACTCTTATGTGTCCATCCATAAGACGCAGTTCCTCATCTGGAACAGTTGTACCATGGGATTGGGGCAATTCAGTCACATCTTCAGACTTCACTTCTAATTCTAGGACTTTTGCTATTTTTACCACACTTGCAGTCACTTCTTCCACATCATATTGCAGCATGATCTGGCACTGCCTGACCAATGCAGATAATAGTTTGGGGCAAAGAGTTCAATTTCAGCAAATCTAAAATGTGTGACAAGCTTATAAGTTGGAAGTGAAGGAAACAACTAGCAGAGGCTGGATAGATGTCACTTTTAAATAGTAGAAGAATATTTGATTACATCACATCTCTAAAAAATCTTGCAAGGCTGATTGCATGTCCAATTATTTTATAGTTCTAGGGGAAGTGGTTAAAAAAAAGCAAAACTGACTTGTTACTGACTGAATTTTATCAAGTATTACCAGAAAGAGATAAGATAAGGAAAGAATTTGCTGAAAAGCAGAAATGAAAGGAAGTAAAAATATTCTGGAACTTTGGACCTTGATGCTATGAGGCCCAAACGATAGGAGATAATTGATAAAGATTTTAAGAGGCAACATCATATCAAAAATAAGCATTTTGGCAAAGATAAAAGAGTGTAGTCTTCCATTTATTTAAAAAAATTCTCAGGATTCAAGTGCCTCAGGGGCAATGATCAGATTAAGGATATGGAGGACAGTTAAATCTCAGACTCAGATTAACAGATTTTGAGAAAATTAGGCTATAACTTTTGCCCAAAAGCCCAAGATTTCAACATGAGAATATATACACAGCACATTTATACACATATATATATGTGTATGTTTTGTGTATATATATATATATATATATTCAGATATAAAATATATGAAATAATATATATCAATATGAAATTATACTTTGAGAACTATAAATTTGAATATTTTCTAACATATATAAGGGGCTAACAGCAAATAGATAAAAATTTTACTCAGTTTTGAGAGAGTAATATTGCTAAAGCAAGTACAAACCTGAGATAACAATAATCAAAACAAAATTGCTGTTAGTATTTGAGACTTTTGCTCCTTTCCTCAAATTCTTTAATTGGTCATGAGTTTAAAAAAATTTGACCAAGTATAGGATAGGCTCATACCCTCATCAGAAGCCAAAAAGAAGTATATGCCCAAATGCAGGGTAGCATCATAGAAAACAATTCACCATGGAACAGATCCTATATAGCAGAAACAGGATCTAATCAATTAATATTCACCAAAACTGTTTATTGTAGAGCCTGTTCACAATGTCTGTTCACCAGGATTTCACAAATACTACAATCCTGTAACTGTTCAGACCAAGATAATCACGATAACATGATCACTGACCTAGAGCCAGACATCTTGGAATATGAAGTCAAATGGGCCTTAAAAAGCATCATTACGAACAAAGCTAGTGGAGGTAATGGAATTCCAGTTGAGCTATTTCATATCTTGAAAAATGATGCTGTGAAAGTGCTGCACTCCATATGCCAGCAAATTTGGAAAACTCAGCAGTGGCCACAGGACTGGAAAAAGATCAGTCTTCATTCCAATCCCAAAGAAAGGCAATGCCAAAGAATGCTCAAACTATCGCACAGTTGCACTCATCTCACACGCTAGTAAAGTCATGCTCAAAATTCTCCAAGCCAGGCTTCAGCAATATGTGAACCGTGAACTCCCAGATGTTCAAGCAGGTTTTAGAAAAGGCAGAGGCACCAGAGATCAAATTGCCAACATCCGCTGGATCATGGAGAAAGCAAGAGAGTTCCAGAAAAACATCTATTTGTGCTTCATTGACTATGCCAAAGCCTTTGACTGTGTGGATCACAATAAACTGTGGAAAATACTGAAAGAGATGGGAATACCAGACCACCTGACCTGCCTCTTGAGAAACCTGTATGCAGGTCAGGAAGCAACAGTTAGAACTGGACATGGAACAACAGACTGGTTCCAAATAGGAAAAGGCATACGTCAAGGTTGTATATTGTGACGCTGCTTATTTAACTTATATGCAGAGTACATCATGAGGAATGCTGGGGTGGAAGAAGCACAAGCTGGAATCAAGATTGCTGGGAGAAAAATCAATAACCTCAGATATGCAGATGACACCACCCTTATGGCAGAAAGTGAAGAGGAACTCAAAAGCCTCCTGATGAAAGTGAAAGAAGAGAGTGAAAAGGTTGGCTTGAAGCTCAACATTCAAAAAACAAAGATCATGGCATCTGGTCCCATCACTTCATGGGAAATAGATGGGGAAACAGTGGAAACAGTGTCAGACTTTATTTTTTGGGCTCCAAAATCACTGCGGATGATGATTGCAGCCATGAAATTAAAAGACACTTACTCCTTGGAAGGAAAGTTATGACCAACCTAGATAGTATATTAAAAAGCAGAGACATTACTTTGCCAACCAAGGTCCATCTAGTCAAGGCTATGGTTTTTCCCGTGGTCATGTATGGATGTGAGAGTTGGACTGTGAAGAAAGCTGATCGCCAAAGAATTGATGCTTTTGAACTGTGGTGCTGGAGAAGAGTCTTGAGAGTCCCTTGGACTGCAAGGAGATCCAACCAGTCCATTCTTAAGGAGATCAATCCTGGGTGTTCATTGGAAGGACTGATGCTAAAGCTGAAGCTCCAATACTTTGGCCACCTCATGCGACGAGCTGACTCACTGGAAAAGAGTCTGATGCTAGGAAGGATTGGGGGTGGGAGGAGACGGGGACGACAGAGAATGAGATGGCTGGATGGCATCACCAACTTGAATGACATGAGTTTGAGTGAATTCTGGGATTTGGTGATGGACCGGGAGGCCTGGCGTGCTGTGATTCATGGGGTCGCAAAGAGTCGGAAACGACTCAGTGACTGAACTGAACTGTAACTGTTCAGAGTCTTTTACACCTTCCTTTCTGATAAGGAGAATTTAGTGCAGATAGATGACCAGAGCTTTTTTCACCACTGTCTATTAGGAGTGTGTATGTTCTTTCTTTGGACATCCCTGGTGGCTCAGAGGGTAAAGCAACTGCCTACAGTGCCAGAGACCCCAGTTAAATCCCTGGGTCAGGAAGATGTCCTTTAGTTCACTGTTTGTTTTCTTTTCAAATTAAGAGCCACTCCAATTAGACCTGTTGTTGAAGTTACTTCACAGCACACAGACATTTTGGAATTAGCTGAATACTGTGACTGCATGGCTTGTTAGGTTGTTTCCTGTGTGGATGGTTGATGTCTTAAAAAATAAAATGCACTAAAACAGAAACAAAGTGGTATTTGGCAACAAAAACATTAATAAAATTAATATTTGACAAATAATCTGTTTGACACTTTATATTAACCAGTCCTTTTGCATTTGAGCTCAGAATTGACATGTGACAAGTCTGACCGATAAAATAAGAGGCAGAGTGATTGTATGCTAGCTACTCTGAAGTTTTATTTTCCCTCTGACACAGTGTATTTTGAGGTCACTTATTGAGGTGCTGTTACCATAATGAATCTGAGTCTCTAGATGACTACATATGATAAAGGACCCTCTCAACTATGGCCCACAGTTCCTACATGGGACTTGCGGTATGGAATAGAAATGAATACTTAGTCCACTGAGAGTTTATGGAGAGTGTTTCCACAGCATAACCTAGATAATCTGTAATAAAACACACTTGATTGATGGAAAAGAAGCATATTGAAAAGATCAGTGATCCTTGCTCATGTTCTATTATGTTCTGATATCAATGCCTTCTTATGAAACATGTACATGGATAATCACTCTGTGGGTACTAGTATTGAAATCTGAGAAAATAATACAGAATTTTGCAGGAATTGTAAACTAATTGGAATTATAAATTAATTTAAAAATATGAACCAAGTGTCAGGATGAGGTTCAAATCTGATAAATGATGGTTGATATCTGTTAGTTTTTAAAAAAATCAATTCTAAGTAATATATATATTTTACTGGAATCTCTCAAGTGTTATGTGAATCTATTCTAGAAGTGTCCACTGAATAAATTTGGCTTTCATTATCCACTGGTCAAGAATTGTCTCTAAGAGTGAATACATTTCATGCATGATATTAATGAATAAGTACAAAATAGATTTAAGTATATATTTTTCATATTTTTGCCTGAAAAATTCTGTGGACAGAGAAACCTGAAAACTACAGTCCAAAGGGTCACAAAGAGTTGGACACAACTGAGCAACTAAGCTTTCACAATATGTATAGTAGATCACACATACTCAGTCACCTGTCATAATAACACAAATGCTCGGTACTTGCCACTGTCTTTAATAGACTTACATATTTTCTAAAACAGAAAATATTAATGCTATGAATTTTAAATAGTAACCCTAAATCAGATAAATTTTTTTGTAAAATTAAAAATATGATACAAAATATGACTGTTTCAAATATTTAAAGATGAGTCTTTTATGAATATAGGACAGGGTACAAATTTATCCTGATCATCTTGCATTCATTTGGTTGTGAGAAAATTTGTACAGTTTATACAATAGGGGAAAAAATGTTTCAGAGATATTTAATATATTTCAAATAGCATGTTTAACTTATCAGTAGGACTATTAAAACAAGAAAAGTAACAGCTCTTCTTCACGTAATAAGTACATGGTTAGTTAGTTAGTTCAGTCGCTCAGTCGTGACCGACTCTTTGCAACCCCATGAATCACAGCACGCCAGGCCTCCCTGTCCATCACCAACCAACTCCCGGAGTTCACTCAAACTCAAGTCCATCGAGTCGGTGATGCCATCCAGCCATCTCATTCTCTGTTGTCTCCTTCTCCTCCTGCCCCCAATCCTTCCCAACATCAGAGTCTTTTCCAGTGAGTCAGCTCATCGCATGAGGTGGCCAAAGTATTGGAGCTTCAGCTTTAGCATCAGTCCTTCCGATGAACACCCAGGATTGATCTCCTTAAGAATGGACTGGTTGGATCTCCTTGCAGTCCAAAGGACTCTCAAGATTCTTCTCCAGCACCACAGTTCAAAAGCATCAATTCTTCGGCGATCAGCTTTCTTCACAGTTCAACTCTCACATCCATACATGACCACTGGAAAAACCGTAGCCTTGGCTACCTGCATTTTAAGAGTCCTGAATCCAAATTCTTTTTCATATGTATCTTGGACAAGATGCTACGTTTAATGAACTTATACATGATGTGAAGTCAGAAAATATTCTTTTCATTAAAAGCAATATTGGAAGATACATCACAGAAATGAGATATGATGACTTCCGCTAGTTACGGGCAAGAGTAAAAGTTGATGCCCACTATTACTGATATGATTTAATTATTTCCTGGAAGTTTCATTAATTTGTATCAAAAGAGAAGAAAATTTCCATTATCAGTAGTTGACATAATAGTCTACCTTTAAAGCTTAGAGAAATCAATTGAAAAGCTATTACACCTACAAATAAGATTCACTAAAGTGCCCACTTACAAAGTGAAAATACAAAAATCAATATTGATGCAAGTTAGTCATCCTTTAAGTATCAGTTTAAATATTATCCTCCAGATTAAATTTTAAATAAGCTCTTACATCTCTGTCATACCTTCTAATTTTCCTTCATAGTTTTACCACCTTGGTAATACTGTGATTATTTATATTATAAAAATTGTAAATTTACTATTTCAAACATAATACTAAAGAAATGTTTAAAATGTGACCATTTATAAAGTTCACTTGGAAGAATAAATCAGTGCAAAAATTAAAACAATTCTATGAAGGAAAATAATAAGTGAATAACTATACCACAATCAATTAAATGCATTACCACTTCAAAAGCTTAAAACTATGTGATTTTGGCACAGGAACAGAAAAATATTTCACATAGCATAATAATTACATATGTGATCAAATAAGAAGAGAACCCTGGTTTTGAAATTTAATATCTTAATTTTATTTCTTTTCCTTAATAACATGACATATATGATTTTTCCAAAATTATTAATGAAAACAAATAATTTAAAATGAGGTGTTGAATTAAACACACAACATATTTACCCACTGATTTGAAAATCCAGATTGCTATTAAACCCATTCTGGTCAGTCTTTACCTGTTTTTCTCACCTCTTCACCATTTTATGTCCTCTGTCCAATATCAATGAAATACCTGCAACAGTGTTATGAGTCATCACTGGTATGTGAGCAAACAGTGATTATACAAATGCAGTGGCAGGTGAAAACTCAGGTCAGAGAGCCAGTCCAGTATTTCTCACCATATTTTAAACGCTCACACACCCCTATTAAAAAAATTATTTCCCCTCAGGATTTCTGATCATTTTCTACACATTTTTTTTCCCTTCAATATTCAAAATATCCATATGTTAATCTAGGGAGTGAAAAAAGCATACTTGGTACATATTCAGAATTTTGGCAAGGCAAGTTTTTTGGTCATATCTGAAGTGGGTGGTATTGGAAAATATGCTTTCCTTGAGGATCATGTAATTTTTCAACTTATTTCTTTCTAATAGTTAAGTGTGGCCTCAAAGGTCATTTTAAGTTTCAGTGACAGAATTTTTTACAGCTGTGAAACTATCTTAAAAAAAAAAAAGTGCTCTGTGATAACCTAAAGGAGTGGGATGGGGTAGAGGGTGGGAAAAAGGTTCAAGAGGGAGAGAGCATATGTATACTAATGGCTGGTACATTGTTGTATGGCAGAAACCAACACAATATCGTAAACAAGTTATCCTCCAATTAAAAAGGAAAAATTTTGTAAAGCAATTATCCTTCAATAAAAAATGAATTAATAAAATAAAATAAACTATTAAAAAAATAATATGCTCCCATAGAATCCCTTACTTGGATTCCACCATTATATGTTATTGAAAGGACATGCTGTCCACCTTTTAATCTTATATCCTAATATTCAAGTTTTGTATAATTTTTCTGATACATACTTGTACAATCTCTGTATAGTAAGAAAAAAATATGGTGAATCACATAATGGCTTTCAAAATTTTTGCCTAAAATTAAAAAATGCTGTTTCTACTTATATTTAATGATACAGTAACATGGCCATCAGTTCAGTTCAGTTCAGTCCAATCGCTCAGTCGTGTCCGACTCTTTGCAACCCCATGAATCACAGCACACTAGGCCTCCCTGTCCATCAGCAACTCCCGGAGTTCACTCAAACTCATGTCCATCGAGTCGGTGATGCCATCCAGCCATCTCATTCTCTGTCGTCCCCATCTCCTCCCACCCTCAAACTTTCCCAGCATCAGAGTCTTTTCCAGTGAGTCAACTCGTCACATGAGGTGGCCAAAGTACTGGAGTTTCAGCTTTAGCATCAGTCCTTCCAATGAACACCCAGGATCGATCTCCTTTAGAATGGACTGGTTGGATCTCCTTGCAGTACAAGGGATTCTCAAGAGTCTTCTCCAACACCACAGTTCAAAAGCATCAATTCTTCGGCGAGAAGCTTTCTTCACAGTCCAATTCTCACATCCATGCATGACCACGGGAAAAACTATAGCCTGGACTAGACGGACCATTTTTGGCAAAGTAATGTCTCTGCTTTTTAATATGCTATCTAGGTTGGTCATAACTTTCTTTCCAAGGAGTAAGCGCCTTTTAATTTTATGGCTGCAATCAGCATCTGCAGTGATTTTGGAGCCCAAAAAATAAAGTCTGTAACTGTTTCCACTGTTTCCCCATCTATTTCCCATGAAGTGATGGGACCAGATGCCATGATCTTTGTTTTCTGAATGTTGAGCTTCAAGCCAACCTTTTCACTCCCCTCTTTCACTTTCATCAAGAGGCTCTTGAGTTCCTCTTCACTTTCTGCCATAAGGGTGGTGTCATCTGCATATCTGAGGTTATTGATATTTCTCCCAGCAATCTTGATTCCAGCTTGTGCTTCTTCCAGCCCAGAGTTCCTCATGATGTACTCTGCATATAAGTTAAATAAGCAGGGTGACAATATACAACCTTGACGTACTCCTTTTCCTATTTGGAACCAGTCTCTTGTTCCATGTCCAGTACTAGTTGCTTCCTGATTTGCATGCAGGTTTCTCAAGAGGCAGGTGAGGTGGTCTGGTATTCCCATCTCTTTCAGAATGTTCCACAATTTATTGTGATCCACACAGTCAAAGGCTTTGGCATAGTCAATGAAGCACAAATAGATGTTTTTCTGGAACTCTCTTGCTTTCTCCATGATCCAGCGGATGTTGGCAATTTGATCTCTGGTGCCTCTGCCTTTTCTAAAACCTGCTTGAACATCTGGGAGTTCATGATTCACATATTGCTGAAGCCTGGTTTGGAGAATTTTGAGCATGACTTTACTAGCGTGTGAGATGAGTGCAATTGTGCGGTAGTTTGAGCATTCTTTGGCATTGCCTTTCCTTGGGATTGGAATGAAGACTGACCTTTTCCAGTCCTATGGCCACTGCTGAGTTTTCCAAATTTGTTGGCATATTGAGTACAGCACTTTCACAACATCATCTTTCAGGATTTGAAATAGCTCAATTGGAATTCCATCACCTTCACTAGCTTTGTTCGTAGTGATGCTCTCTAAGGCCCACTTGACTTCACATTCCAAGATGTCTGGCTCCAGGTGAGTGATCACGCCATCGTGATTATCTTTGTCATGAAGATCTTTTTTGTACAGTTCTTCTGTGTATTCTTGCCACCTCTTCTTAATATCTTCTGCTTCTGTTAGGTCCATACCATTTCTGTCCTTTATCGAGCCCATCTTTGCATGAAATGTTCCCTTGGAATCTCTAATTTTCTTGAAGAGGTCTCTTGTTTTTCCTATTCTGTTGTTTTCCTCTATTTCCTTGCATTGATCGCTGAGGAAGGCTTTCTTATCTCTCCATGCTGTTCTTTGGAACTCTGCATTCAGATGCTTATATCTTTCCTTTTCTCCTTTGCTTTTCGCCTCTCTTCTTTTCACAGCTATTTGTAAGGCCTCCTCAGACAGCCATTTTGCTTTTTTGCATTTCTTTTCCATGGGGATGGTCTTGGTCCCTGTCTCCTGTACAATGTCAAGAACCTCTGTCCATGGTTCATCAGGCACTCTATCTATCAGATCTATTCCCTTAAATCTATTCCTCACTTTCACTGTATAATCATAAGGGATTTGATTTAGGTCATATCTGAATGGTCTAGTGGTTTTCCCTACTTTCTTCAATTTCAGTCTGAATTTGGCAATAAGGAGTTCATGATCTGAGCCACAGTCAGGTCCTGGTCTTGTTTTTGCTAACTGTATACAGCTTCTCCATCTTTGGCTGCAAAGAATACAGAATACCCACAGCGCAGATGCGAGAGACGCCGGCTCCAGTGGCACAGATGCGAGATACGCTGTCTCCGCGCAACCTACCATGCACAGAAGCGTGGCCGAGAGGAGCTACCCCACGTCCAAGGTAAGGTACAGTGGCTGTCCTTTGCTGGAGCAGATATGAAGAGATATTCCACTACCAAGGTAAGAGAAACCCACATAAGATGGTAGGTATTGCAAGGGGGCATTTGAGGGCAGACACACTGAAATCATAATCACAGAAAACTAGTCGATCTGATCACATGGACCACAGCCTTGTCTAACTCAATGAAACTAAGCCATACAGTTTGGGGCCACCCAAGTCGAACAGGTCATGGTGGAGAGGTCTGACAGAATGTGGTCCACTGGAGAAGGGAATGGCAAACCACTTCAGTATACTTGCCTTGACAACCGCGTGAACAGTATCAAAAGGCAAAATGATAGGATACTGAATGAGGAATTCCCCAGGTCGGTAGGAGCCCAGTATGCTACTGGAGATCAGTGGAGAAACAACTCTAGAAAGAATGAAGGGATGGAGCCAAAGCGAAACAAATACCCAGTTGTGGATGTGACTGGTGATAGAAGCAAGGTCTGATGCTGTAAAGAGCAATATTGCATAGGAACCTGGAATTTTAGGTCCATGAATCAAGGCAAATTGGAAGTGGTCAAACAGGAGATGATAAGAGCGAACGTCGACATTCTAGGAATCAGCAAACTAAAATGCACTGGAATGGGTGAATTTAACTCAGATGACCATTATATCTACTACTGTGGGCAGGAATCCCTTAGAAGAAATGGAGTAGCCATCATGGTCAACAAAAGAGTCTGAAATGCAGTACTTGGATGCAATCTTATAAACGACAGAATGATTTCTGTTCGTTCCAAGGCAAACCATTCAATATTACAGTAATCCAGGCCTATGCCCCAACCAGTAACGCTGAAGAAGCCGAAGTTGAACAGTTGTATGAAGACCTACAAGACCTTTTAGAACTAACACCCAAAAAGATGTCCTTTTCATTATAGGGAACTGGAATGCACAAGTAGGAAGTCAAGAAACACCTGGAGTAACAGGCAAATTTGGCCTTGGAGCATGAAATGAAGCAAGGCAAAGGCTAATAGAGTTTTGTCAAGAGAATGCACTGGTCATAGCAAACACCCTCTTCCAACAACACAAGAGAAGACTCTACACATGGACATCATCAGATGGTCAACACCGAAACATGGCCATACCTAACAACAAACATGGTAGGACATTGCATTTCCATCATGTGCCTGAAAACTAGATAGACAGAAGCAGTAATGATCACAACACAGAGTTGGAGAGAGCATAAAATGGAGTTTTTCAAAGACAAAATAATTGGAATTGGTTCCATCATTCAGCAAACTCATTGTAAGTCTTATTTTTTGACTTACAATGATAGAGCAGTAATACAGTCATATATAGGTATATATGAATTAACAAAAGCAGTTCCCGTCTTTTGATGGGGAGCTCGTAGTTTATAATATGAATGGCATTATTTTGGGAGAGGGATGGCTTAGGTGTGTCACTGGGTTTTTTTCCTTTTTGCAGCTTGAAGCAAAAAAAAAAAAAAAATTATCATTTGCAGTATTCTGTATTACCTGAATTTCATCTACCTTTTTAGTCTTTTTTAAAAGTGTTAGTTGCTCAGCCATGTCCATCTCTTTGCGACCCCATGGACTGAAGCCTGCCAGGCTCCTCTGTCCATGGAATTCTTCAGTCAAGAATACTGGAGTGGGTTGATATTCCCTTCTCCAGGGGTTCTTCCTGACCGAGGGATCAAACCCAGGTCTCCTGTATTTCAGACAGAGTCTTTACCAGTCTTTTTAAGGAACCATCTTTTCCTGGTCTTAATCCTCTATATTTTAGCTTTCTTACTACCCCCAACCCAGCTTTATTGAAGTATAATTGATGAATAAAACTTGTACAGATTTAAGATGTACAGTGCATTGTGAAATAATCCATATTCAAAATAATTAATAATATCCTTCATTTAACATAGAACCTATGTGCATGTGTGTGTGATGAGAACACTTACAATGGATATTTACCCAGAAGTGGGTTTGCTGGATTGCAACGTATGTCTATGTTTAATTTTTTGAGAAACTGCATAGTTTTCCATTATAATTGCATCAATTTAGAGTCTCACAAACAGTGTATTAGCATTTCTGTTTCTCCACATCCTTGCCAATGCTTATCATTTGTCTTTTTCATATTAGCCATTCCAACAGATGTGAAGTAGTATCTCATTGTGGTTTTAATTTGCGTTTCCTGGTGGCAAGTGAAGTTGAGAATCTTTTCAAGTCAATTGTTTCTTTGTTGGTGTTATGTCTGGGTGATCTATTTAGTAATATTTGCTTAATAATTTAGGTGTTTTTATGGTAGGAGCATATATATTTATAGTTGTCACAACTTTCTATTGAATTGGCCTATTTATCATATAATTACCTTCTTTGTCTTTAGAGACAGCTTTAAATTTAAAGTGTGTTTTGCTTCATGTAATTATAGTGATAGCTTTTTATTGATAACAGAATTGAAAAGGGAACCTTCATGCTAATGTCAATGATCTATGCTCAGGGAACTCTAAGAAGTGGGAGTTATTTGGATTAGGTTGAAATATTACCTGTTATATAAAACTATAAAGATAGATGGAACCCAGTGTGTGGCTCCTTCTATCACCGTCAAATTACACAGTCCATAAATTTGATGAGAATTAGTTTGATAGTCTCCTAATCTTTACCAGTTCTGATTCTTCTAAGCTTTCTATAAGAAGATTAAGTGAAGAATATTGTGCTTTAAAAACTTACTATTATTAATTGGATCCATAAATGGATAAATGGCTTTACTTTCACTTTAAAGTTATATGTAAATTGAGAATGTTCAGAGAACTTGAGTTTGTAAGTTTGAAGATAATTTCAGACAATGACTATAAGATCTCTTTGCCACCAAGTTGTTCTGAGTTGTTGGTATCAACTTCAGAGGTGTTTTGCAATGCAACTATTGTGTAGACTAGAAGATACTGGTTCTGTTTCACAGGTGATAATATCAAACATCTGGAGTCAATATTTCTGAGTGAGAAAATTAAAAAATGGCATCATTAGTATTATTTACTTTAATAGAAACTAATAGAAGTTTAGGTATAATACAGATATAAATTTTAAAATATGTGTTCTTTTTCCTCTTCATTTATCAAGTTTTATGTATTTTTGTCTCAAAACATATCTTAATTAATATTCTTATATTTCTGTTTTAACATTATAGTTTTAAAATTGCCATAGTGCTTTCTTTCACATACCTCAAATAGTACCTGAATAAATAAACCTTATCTATACAAAAGCTTTTTGCTTCTACTGAGGCTATAAATTAGAGACTTGCAAAATCACGCTGTCTAATATTTTGTTTGCAAGTGCTGAAACAGCTAGATAGATAAAAAGACAGAGATATAGAGAGATAAATCCCCTGGACAACTGATAGCTAAAAATGAATGGATTTTATACATTTTTAAAAATAAAGTATATTTAGGGCTTATAAATTTTGTTTTTTATATCTTATTTTTTAATTGAGTACTTGCCTAAATATCAGCAAAAACTTTTCATCATATATAATTTATGAAAGATAATTTATTATATCTTTAATAAAACAATACTGATTTTCAGATTTTACATACTATTCACAAATGGTATGCCCATCTTACTATTGATCCAGTCTTTACAAAATGCAGGTAATGTGGGCCAAATCAAAGATGAGGGTTTTTTATGTGTGTGTGGACCAAGAGTGGATTTCAAACCCTAACTCTACTGTAAAAATGATCATTCAATACATATCATTGGGATATTTGCTTAATGATCTGGAAAATATATAAATTCATAGCTTCCACTCTACACCATATCATATACCTGTAGCATATTAAGCATGCATTAAACTATAAATTTTAAAAAATTAGTTAAAATACATTCTACACCTAAATGCAATTACATCAATAGTAAAAATGCTTTTAGTAATACATTTTGTATTTAGTAATACGTTTATATAGCATTATTATATCTATCCATGTCATTTATGATAAATAGAAAAAATAATTAGCAAACTAGATTGAGAGTCAGCAAACTATTGTTTTCAGACCAATCCTAAACTATTTCACATTTATCTACTATATATGAACTAAAAGTGAATTTTAAATCTTTAAATATTGTATGAAAACAAAAGAAGGGATCATAACTTTCTATTTCTAAATGTGAGCTGTGTACACTGACTTACCTCTAAAGAGTATAGAGAAACGAGAGAAACAAGCAACTTTGCAATGGAGAAATTTTACAAAACTACCTCATCTAGGTGATCAAGGCCAATATTAACAACCATAAATCATTTTGATAGTGTGTACCCTTGAAATATTATGAGAAAATGACATTTTACCTCGGTGATCTTCCATCCCCAAACCCATATCTCTAGTCTAATAATGAGAAAAATATTGGACAAATTCCATTAGAGAGGTATATTTCCTAACACTTCAAGACTTTCAAGATCATGGGAAACAAGGAAAGTCTGAGAAACTTCCACAGTCAAGATGAGCTTAATAAGATGTGACAAGTAAATATGATGTCAAATCTTGGATAGGATCATGGGACATAAAAAGGATGATAGGAAAAGACTAAGAATATGTGAACAAATTATGGACTTATGTTAATAATAGTGTGATAATATCTGTTCATTTTTACAAATGTTCATTAACATTTTTACACATATTAATATAAATTGTTAATAATTGGTACAGTTGTACAAAGAACATATTGGAACTTTATATTATATGCTCACAATTCTAAAAATTTAAAGTCTATTAATAAAAATAATAAAAAGAAGAACATGTAACAGGAAACATATTTGCTCCACAAAGCCTAAAATGTTTGCCATCTGGCAATTTACAGAAATGTTTTTTGATATCTGAGTTACAGTTTAAAATAATTTTAATTTCACCAGGCTAATTCAGTTGATAGAGGATGAGACTTTTAAAAATATATAGTCTATTAATATTAGGATATGGTGAAATAATGACCCCAAATCTCAGCAGTTTACTTAAGTTTAGGTAGCAAAAACATCCTAGTTTTTCCCTTTAATAATCTAATTTCAATAATGTTTCTTTTCTTATTGATCTTACTATATTGAAGTTATAATTTGAGTGTATGTCTTGCCTACCAGACAGTCAAATCTTAGGAGAAAGGAACTATGCCTGTTTATATTTCCATTACCAAGTATATGACTTGGAACATAGAATGAGTGAAAACCATATATATTCAACAGAACTAAAGTCTTTAAATATAACTCCAGGTAAATATGACTTCTCAGTAGCAGGATGTAATATATTATCACGAATTTTGATACTGAAGGGATTCCCAGGTGCCTCAGATGATAAAGAATACACCTGCAATGAAGGAGGCCTGAGTTCCATCCCTAGGGTTGAGAAGATACCCTGGAGAAGAGAATGGCTATCCACTCCAGTATTCTTGCCTGGAGACTTTCATGAACAAAGGAGCCTGGTGGGCTACAGTCCATGGAGTTGCAAAGAGTAAGACATGAATGAGCAACTAACACTATCATACTAAAATCTATCTCAGCTATAGTGGAGAATAGACTTCAGAGAATCAAACAGAAATAAGTACTGTAGAGGAGAAATTAATAGGGTCAGTTTTGCAGAGTTCAGGTTTTAATGTTTGGTAAATTAGATTTCAAACTGCTGTAAGGATAACTTAATAACTCTATGACTTTTAAGATGTACTCTCTTTTTTTCTTTTTGGCTGCAGTATCTAACCTGTGCCCCTTGCAGTGGAAGCATAAAGCCTTAACTACAGTACTACCAGGGAAGTCCCAATGTACTCTTTTTATATACCTCATTTTCATTATACTTTTGAGCATAGTAACAATATTAACTCCATAAAAACGTTGTGATGAATAAATGAATCTTTGCGTGCAACTTCCGCAAGCAACTCTGAGACAAGAAATCAAGCATCAATTTTACTACATTGTAAGGCTAAGATGATTGCTCATATTTTTATAAAACCTATGAGTGCTATACTATATTAATTCTATATTAAGGTATATGTTCAAGCAAATATAAATTGTAAGTATATTTTGAAACATAGAATAATTTATTCATATGTCCCTTGATGAACAGATTTTTATTTTCAAAAGAGTAATTGTATTTGTCTTTCTCATTCTTCAGTTCAGTTCAGTTCAGTTCAGTCGCTCAGTCGTGTCTGACTCTTTGCGACCCCATGAATCACAGCACTCCAGGCCTCCCTGTCCGTCACCAACTCCCGGAGTTCACTCAAACTCATGTCCATCGAGTCAGTGATGCCATCCAGCCATCTCATTCTCTGTCGTCCCCGTCTCCTCCCACCCCCAATCCTTCCTAGCATCAGACTCTTTTCCAGTGAGTCAACTCGTCGCATGAGGTGGCCAAAGTATTGCAGCTTCAGTTTTAGCATCAGTCCTTCCAATGAACACCCTGGATTGATCTCCTTTAGAATGGACTAGTTGGATCTCCTTGCAGTGCAAGGGACTCTCAAGAGTCTTCTCCAACACCACAGTTCAAAAGCATCGATTCTTCGGTGAGAAGCTTTCTTCACAGTCCAACTCTCACATCCACCCATACATGACCACAGGAAAAACCATAGCCTTGACTAAATGGACCTTGGTTGGCAAAGTAATGTCTCTGCTTTTTAATATGCTATCTAGGTTGATCATAACTTTCCTTCCAAGGAGTAAGTGTCTTTTAATTTCATGGCTGCAATCAGCATCTGCAGTGATTTTGCAGCCCAAAAAATAAAGTCTGACACTGTTTCCACTGTTTCCCCATCTATTTCCCATGAAGTGATGGGACCAGATGCCATGATCTTTGTTTTCTGAATGTTGAGCTTCAAGCCAACTTTTTCACTCTCCTCTTTCACTTTCATCAAGAGGCTTTTGAGTTCCTCTTCACTTTCTGCCATAAGGGTGGTGTCATCTGCATATCTGAGGTTATTGATATTTCTCCCGGCAATCTTGATTCCAGCTTGTGCTTCTTCCAGCCCAGCGTTCCTCATGATGTACTCTGCATATAAGTTAAATAAGCAGGGTGACAATATACAACCTTGACATACTCCTTTTCCTATTTGGAACCAGTCTGTTCCATGTCCAGTTCTAACTGTTGCTTCCTGACCTGCATACAGGTTTCTCAAGAGGCAGGTCAGGTGGTCTGGGATTCCCATCTCTTTCAGAATGTTCCACAATTTATTGTGATCGACACAGTGAAAGGCTTTGGCATAGTCAACGAAGCAGAAATAGATGTTTTTCTGGAACTCTCTTGCTTTCTCCATGATCCAGCGGATGTTGGCAATTTGATCTCTGGTGCCTCTGCCTTTTCTATAACCTGCTTGAACATCTGGGAATTCACAGTTCACGTACTGCTGAAGGCTATCTTGGAGAATTTTGAGCATGACTTTACTAGCGTGTGAGATGAGTGCAATTGTCTGGTAGTTTGAGCATTCTTTGGCCTTCCCTTTCTTTGGGATTGGAATGAAGATTGACCTTTTCCAGTCCTGTGGCCACTGCTGAGTTTTCCAAATTTGCTGGCATATTGAGTGCAGCACTTTCACAGTATCATTTTTCAGAATTTGAAATAGCTCAACTGGAATTCCATCATCTCCACTTGCTATCTCAGTGGTTAGAGCACTGGTCTTGTAAACCAGAGGTCACGAGCTCGATCCTCGTTGGGTCTTCTTACCCGCTTCTCATTCTTAGGTTTTATGAAATAGCTATAGAACTGTAGAAAGAAAGCTTTGTAGTTGTCATTCAAATCATCATAATTAGTTTAGGAATCATGGTGTGCCTGAGAAATTATTTTCTTTAATGGATTTGCCTATATATTTCAAATATAAGTATTTGACATAGCATCAAATCACATTCTTACAGATATCCTTCTTAACTGTAACAATGGTGGTAGATAGATTTTTGTGAAAAAGTCACTGTTGTTTTAGTTTGTGTTAAAGTTACATCTTTTAATTATTTTGTAACATCACAGTTTAGTAATTAGTTTCCTTTATTAAGCTGAAATTATAACCCCTAAATTAGAAGTAGTTTCAAAAAATAACTAAATAAAACTATATATTACCACTATTTAACTAGCATTAATAATCATTGCATTTATATCTCTGTTATGAGATATAAATGCAATGATTATTAATGCTAGTTAAATAGTGGTAATATATAGTTTTATGTTATTTTCTGAATATGCTAAATTAAAACATTTTAAAATTAATTTTTTTATTTAATCATTTTGGGAAACTGATATTCCTGAAGTAATTCATTTTAAGATAGAGTACTGGAAGATTTCTCTGGCACATCATTTTCTGTTCCCCATGAGCATTTTACAGTGAGAAAAACTTTTTTCATATATAGTAATTGGATGATTCTGTGTAAATAAAATAAACAGTTAGCGTACTATTTCTAAAATGCATGAACTATCACTTTACTGAGTCATGTTTGGGCACTTATTAAGAAGTAAAATTACTATCTCTTATCAAGAAGAGTGGAAAGTGTATGAAACATAGAGAAATATTAAACATTTAAAATAGTTTATTCTAAATATACAGACAGTGTTTTGCCTACGTTCTCCTCTAGGAGTTTTATAGTTTCTGGTCTTACATTTAGCTCTCTAATCCATTTTGAATTTATTTTTGTGTATGGTGTTAGGAAGTGTTCTAGTTTCATTCTTTTACAGGTGGCTGACCAGTTTTCCCAGCACCACTTGTTAAAGAGACTGTTTTTTCTCCATTTTATATTCTTGCCTCCTTTGTCAAAGATGAGGTGAACACTCTCCGACATAAATCACAGCAGGATCCTCCATGACCCACCTCCCAGAATATTGGAAATAAAAGCAAAAATAAACAAATGGGACCTAATTAAAATCAAAAGCTTCTGCACAGCAAAGGAAACTATAAGTAAGGTGAAAAGACAGCCTTCAGAATGGGAGAAAATAATAGCAAATGAAGCAACTGATAAAGGATTAATCTCCAAAATATACAAGCAGCTCCTGCAGCTCAATTCCAGAAAATTAAATGAACCAATCAAAAAATGGGTCAAAGAACTAAACAGACATTTCTCCAAAGAAGACATAAAGATGGCTAACAAACACATGAAAAAATGCTCAACATCCCTTATAATCAGAAAAATGCAAATCAAAACCACAATGAGATACCATTTCACACCAGTCAGAATGGCTGCTATCCAAAAGTCTACATGCAGTAAATGCTGGAGAGGATGTGGAGAGAAAGGAACCCTCTTACACTGTTGGTGGGAATGCAAACTAGTACAGTCACTATGGAGAACAGTGTGGAGATTCCTCAAAAAACTGGAAATAGAACTGCCATATGATCCAGCAATCGCACTCCTGGGCATACACACCGAGGAAACCAGAATTGAAAGAAACACATGTACTCCAGTGTTCATTGCAGCACTGTTTATAATAGCCAGGACATGGAAGCAACCTAGATGTCCATCTGCAGACGAATGGATAAGAAAGCTTTGGTACATATACACAATGGAGTATTACTCAGCAATTAAAAAGAATACATTTGAATCAGTTCTAATGAGGTGGATGAAACTGGAGCCTATTATACAGAGTGAAGTAAGCCAGAAAGAAAAACACCAATACAGTATACTAACGCATATATATGGAATTTAGAAAGATGCAAATGATAACCCTGTATACGAGACAGCAAAAGAGACACAGATGTATAGAACAGTCTTTGGGACTCTATGGGAGAGGGTGAGGGTGGGATGATTTGGGAGAATGGCATTGAAACACGTATGTTGTCATATGTGAAACGAATCACTAGTTCAGGGTCAATGCATGTTATAGGATGCTCGGGGCTGGCATGCAGGGATGACCCAGAGGGAGGATAAAGGGAGGAGGGAGGTGGGAGGGGGGTTCGGGAGGGAGGTTCAGGAGTGGGAACTTATGTAAACCCGGGGCAAATTCATGTCAATGTATGGCAAAACCAACCAATATAATATTGTAAAATAATTTGCCTCCAAAAAAAAAAAAAAAAAAGAAATACCATTACAACTAAAAAAAAAAAATTAATAAAGAATACATGGCATAAAAAAAAAAGCCTTCTATTTAAAAAAAAAAAAAAATGAGTGGGAATTGAAGGGACATACCTCAACATAATAAAAGCTATATATGACAAACCCACAGCAAACATTATCCTCAATGGTGAAAAACTGAAAGCATTTCCCCCTAAGTGGGAATTGAAGGGACATACCTCAACATAATAAAAGCTATATATGACAAACCCACAGCAAACATTATCCTCAATGGTGAAAAACTGAAAGCATTTCCCCTAAAGCCAGGAACAAGACAAGGGTGCCCACTCTCACCACTACTATTCAACATAGTTCTGGAAGTTTTGGCTACAGCAATCAGAGCAGAAAAAGACATAAAAGGAATACAAATTGGAAAAGAAGAAGTAAAGCTTTCACTGTTCGCTGATGACATGATCCTCTACACAGAAAACCCTAAAGACTCTACCAGAAAACTACTAGAGCTAATCAATGATTACAGTAAAGTTGCAGGATATAAAATCAACACACAGAAATCCCTTGCATTCCTATACACTAATAATGAGAAAATAGAAAGAGAAATTAAGGAAACTATTCCATTCACTGTTGCAACGAAAACAATTAAATACTTAGGAATATATCTACCTAAGGAAACAAAAGACTTGTACATAGAAAACTATAAAACACTAGTGAAAGTAATCAAAGAGGACACTAATAGATGGAGAAATATACCGTGTTCGTGGATTGGAAGAATAAATATTGTAAAAATGAGTATACTACCCAAAGTAATTTATACATTCAATGCAATCCCTATCAAGCTACCAACAATATTTTTCACAGAACTAGAACAAATAATCTCACAATTTTTATGGAAATACAAAAAACCTCGAATAGCTAAAGCAATTTTGAGGAAGAAGAATGGAACTGGGGGAATTAACCTGCCAGACTTCAGGCTCTATTACAAAGCCACAGTCATCAAGACAGTATGGTACTGGCATAAAGACAGAAATATAGATCAATGGAACAAAATAGAAAGCCCAGAGATAAACCCACACTCCTATGGACACCTTATCTTCGACAAAGGAGGCAAGAATATAAAATGGAGAAAAGACAGTCTCTTTAACAAGTGGTGCTGGGAAAACTGGTCAGCCACTTGTAAAAGAATGAAACTAGAACACTTCCTAACACCATACACCAAAATAAACTCAAAATGGATTAAAGATCTAAATGTAAGACCAGAAACTATAAAACTCCTAGAGGAGAACGTAGGCAAAACACTCTCCGACATAAATCACAGCAGGATCCTCCAAGACCCACCTCCCAGAATATTGGAAATAAAAGCAAAAATAAACAAATGGGACCTAATTAAAATCAAAAGCTTCTGCACAGCAAAGGAAACTCTAAGCAAGGTGAAAAGACAGCCTTCAGAATGGGAGAAAATAATAGCAAATGAAGCAACTGATAAAGGATTAATCTCCAAATTATACAAGCAGCTCCTGCAGCTTAATTCCAGAAAACTAAGTGACCCAATCAAAAAATGGGCCAAAGAACTAAACAGACATTTCTCCAAAGAAGACATAAAGATGGCTAACAAACACATGAAAAAATGCTCAACATCCCTCATCATCAGAGAAATGCAAATCAAAACCACAATGAGATACCATTTCACACCAGTCAGAATGGCTGCTATCCAAAAGTCTACATGCAATAAATGCTGGAGAGGGTGTGGAGAGAAGGGAACCCTCTTACACTGTTGGTGGGAATGCAAACTAGTACAGCCACTATGGAGAACAGTGTGGAGATTCCTCAGAAAACTGGAAATAGAACTGCCATATGATCCAGCAATCGCACTCCTGGGCATACACACCGAGGAAACCAGAATTGAAAGAGACACATGTACTCCAATGTTCATTGCAGCACTGTTTATAATAGCCAGGACATGGAAGCAACCTAGATGTCCATCTGCAGATGAATGGATAAGAAAACTTTGGTACATATACACAATGGAGTATTTCTCAGCCATCAAAAAGAATGCATTTGAATCAGTTTTAATGAGGTGGATGAAATTGGAGCCAATTATACAGAGTGAAGTAAGCCAGAAAGAAGAACATCAATACTGTATATTAACGCATATATATGGAATTTAGAAAAATGGTAACCTGAACCCTGTATAAGAGACTGCAAAAGAGACATAGGCATTTAGAACAGTCTTTGGGACTCTGTGGGAGAGGGTGAAGGTGGAATGATTGGGGAGAATGGAATTGTAGCATGTATATTATCATAAGTGAAAAAAAAAAATGAAAAAAAATTTATGTATTTAGAAAAAAATAAATAAATATACAGACAGGATCTGTAGTGTGTGTATGTGTGTATTTGTGCATGCACATGCATGCATGCCTAATTTTTATTTGTAAATTTTAGATAAAATAGATATAATTATCATGAAATATTAATTTTTAAATTTTTTATGTGGATCATTTTTAATTCAATTCAAAATACTGAATTAGGAGAGGGAGGAAGATGGTGGAGGAATAGGACGGCGAGACCACTTTCTCCCCCACAAATTCATCCAAAGAACATTTGAACACTTCGCAAATTCCACAAAACAACTTCTGAATGCCGGCAGAGGACATCAGGCACCCAGAAAAGCAGCCCATTGTCTTCAAAAGGAGTTTGGAAAAAAGATAAAAAGAGAGACAAAAGAGGAAGGGACAGAGCTCCATCCTGGGAAGGGAGGCTTAAAAAAGAGAGGTTTCCAAACACCAAGAAACAGTCTCACTGGCGAATCTGTGGTGAGCCTTGGAACCTCAGAGGGCCACATAACCAGGAGGAAAAAGAAAGAAATAATTAAAACCCACAGATTATCTGCCAAAGGGTAACTCCCAGTGGAGAAACAGCACAGACGCCTGCATCCGCCATTAGCAAGTCGGGGCTGGGCAGGTAGGAGCCGACTGAACTACTTAGAGGGAGGACCGGGCCTGAATGCCGTGAGGGCAGTCTGGAGGAGCTGACTGGAGATAGCAGAGCAGACTGTGGGGTAGCTACCCTGTGAAAAAGCGAAAAGCACTAACCTAAGTACCCGCCAGTCCTGCTCACAGAACAAAGGACTGAGCAGAAGGAGCTGGCTGTGGCCGGCCCATCCCCCACTGACACAGGCAGGGGAGGGCAGCCAGAGCTGGAAGCGGGCAATTGCGGCCCCAGAGAGGCAGCCAATACCAAACTGCAGGCAGGCTTCGTTGCTAATCAAGACTTCATGGGTTTCTGACCAGACAACATCCTCCTGAGAAGGTGCACTGGCTGTACACACAGAAAACCGAGTGGGAGGGACCAGTGAGGCGATAAGTCGCAGCGACCACGCTCACCAAATGCCTGGTCACCTGAGCTTCTCGGACCAGGGAAGGCACAAAACGCAGGCCCAACCAAGTCTGCGCCTTTGTGGATTACCCGAGTGCCTGAACCTGAGCTGCTCAGACCTGGGAAGTGCATGCAACCCAGCGCTGGCCTTGGACAGTTCCTGGCAGAGCAACCTAGACCCTGTGCAGTGTAGACTGGGACAGCACACATGCCGTGAGTGGGGGCAAACCCAGTGTGGCTGAGACACTGCGAGCACTCCCCACAGACACCAGAGATATTTGTCTGCAGCATTCCACCCTTCCCAAAACAGGACTGAACAACTGAGCCTTAAAAAGTGTCCACCACCGCCCCCTAGTGTCTGGGCGGAAATTAGACACTTAAGAGACCAGGAAACAGAAGCTAAAACAGAGGGAACCACCTTGGAAATGACAGATAGAGAAGTCTAGAGGCTACTCCAAGAATAAGGCCGAAAACCAGAGGCAAGAGGCTTAAGCCCGAATCCTGAGAACACCAGAGAACTCCTGACTCCAGGGAACATTAATCAATAGGAGCTCATCAAACGCCTCCATACCTACACTGAAACCAAGCACCACCCAAGGGTCAACAAGTTCCAGAGCAAGACATACCATGCAAATTCTCCAACACAGGAAAATAGCCCTGAGCTTCAATATATAGGCTGCCCAAAGTCACTCCAAACCCACTGACATCTCATAACTCATTACTTGACGCTTCAATGCACTCCAGAGAAAATAAATCCAGCTCCACCCACCAGAACACCGACACAAGCTTCCCTAACCAGGGAGCCCTGACAAGCCACCCGTCCAACCACACACACAGCGAGGAAACTACATAATAAATAGAACTCCACAAACTGCCAGAAGACGGTAAGGCCACTCCAAGCACAGCAATATAAGCAAGATGAAGAGGCAGAGAAATACCCAGCAAGTAAAGGAACAGGATAAATGCCCACCAACACAAAAGAGGAAGATATAGGGAATCTACCTGATAAAGAATTTCGAATTTTGATGGTGAAAATGATTCAAAATCTTGAAAGCAAAATGGAGTTACAGATAAATAACCTGGAGAAAAGGATTGAGAAGATGCAAAAAAGGTTTAATAAGGATTTAGAGGAAATAAAAAAGAGTCAATATACAATGAACAATGCAATAGATGAGATCAGAAACACTTTGGAGGGAACAAACAGTAGAATAATGGAGGCAGTAGACAGGATAAGCGAGCTAGAAGATCAGTATCAGTTCAGTCGCTCAGTCGTGTCCGACTCTCCACGACCCCATGAATTACAGCACGCCAGGCCTCCCTGTCCCTCACCAACTCCCGGAGTACACTCAAACTCATGTCCACAGAGTCGGTGATGCCATCCAGCCATCTCATTCTCCGTCGTCCCCTCCTCCTCCCGCCCCCAACCTTTCCCAACATCAGAGTCTTTTCCAGTGAGTCAACTCGTCGCATGAGGTGGCCAAAGTATTGCAGTTTCAGCTTTAGCATCAGTCCCTCCAATGAACATACAGGATTGATCTCCTTTAGAATGGACTGGTTGGATCTCCTTGCAGTACAAGGGACTCTCAAGAGACTTCTCCAACACCACAGTTCAAAAGCATCAATTCTTCGGCGATCAGCTTTCTTCACAGTCCAACTCTCACATCCACACATGACCACGGGAAAAACCATTGCCTTGACTAGACGGACCTTGGTTGGCAAAGTAATGTCTCTGCTTTTTAATATACTATTAAGGTTGGTCATAACTTTCCTTCCAAGGAGCAAGTGTCTTTTAATTTCATGACTGCAATCAGCATCTGCAGTGATTTTGGAGCCCAAAAAAATAAAGTCTGACACTGTTTCCACTGTTTTTCCATCTATTTCCCATGAAGTGATGGGACCAGATGCCATGATCTTTGTTTTCTGAATGTTGAGCTTCAAGCCAACCTTTTCACTCTCCTCTTTCACTTTCATCAAGAGGCTTTTGAGTTCCTCATCACTTTCTGCCATAAGGGTAGTATCATCTGCATATCTGAGGTTGTTGATATTTCTCCCAGCAATCTTGATTCCAGCTTGTGCTTCTTCCACCCCAGCGTTCCTCATGATGTACTCTGCATAGAAGTTAAATAAGCAAGGTGACAATATACAGCCTTGACGCACTCCTTTTCCTATTTGGAACCAGTCTGTTGTTCCATGTCCAGTTCTGTATGTTGCTTCCTGACCTGCATACAGGTTTCTCAAGAGGCAGGTCAGGTGGTCTGGGATTCCCATCTCTTTCAGAATGTTCCACAGTTTATTGTGATCCACACAGTCAAAGGCTTTGGCATAGTCAATGAAGCAGAAATAGATGTTTTTCTGAAACTCTCTTGCTTTCTCCATGATCCAGCAGATGTTGGCAATTTGATCTCTGGTGCCTCTGCCTTTTCTAAAACCTGCTTGAACATCTGGGAGTTCACGGTTTACATACTGCTGAAGCCTGGCTTGGAGAATTTTGAGCATGACTTTACTAGCGTGTGAGATGAGTGCAATTATGCGGTAGTTTGAGCATTCTTTGGCATTGCCTTTCTTTGGGATTGGAATGAAGACTGACCTCTTCCAGTCCTGTGGCCACTGCTGAGTTTTCCAAATCTGCTGGCATATTGAGTGCAGCACTTTCACAGCATCATCTTTCAAGACGTGAAATAGCTCAACTGGAATTCCATCACCTCCACTAGCTTTGTTAGCAGTGATGCTTTCTAAGGTCCACTTGACTTCACATTCCAAGATGTCTGGCTCTAGGTCAATGATCACGTTATCGTGACTATCTTGGTCGTGAAGATCTTTTTTGTACAGTTCTTCTGTGTATTCCTGCCACCTCTTCTTAATATCTTCTGCTTCTGTTAGGTCCATACCATTTCTGTCCTTTATCGAGCCCATCTTTGCATGAAATGTTCCCTTGGAATCTCTAATTTTCTTGAAGAGGTCTCTTGTTTTTCCTATTCTGTTGTTTTCCTCTATTTCTTTGCATTGATCACTGAGGAAGACTTTCTTATCTCTCCTTGCTATTCTTTGGAACTATGCATTCAGATGCTTATATCTTTCCTTTTCTCCTTTGCTTTTCACCTCTCTTCTTTTCACAGCTATTTGTAAGGCCTCCTCAGACAGCCATTTCGCTCTTCTGCATTTCTTTTCCTTGGGGATGGTCTTGGTCCCTGTCTCCTGTACAATGTCACGAACCTCTGTCCATGGTTCATCAGGCACTCTATCAATCAGATCTAGTCCCTTAAATCTATTTCTCACTTCCAGTGTATAATCATAAGGGATTTGACTGATGTTGTATCTGAATGATCTAGTGGTTTTCCCTACTTTCTTCAATTTAAGTCTGAATTTCGCAATAAGGAGTTCATGATCTGAGCCACAGTCAGCTCCTGGTCTTGTTTTCGCTAACTGTATACAACTTCTCCATCTTTGGTTGCAAATAATATAATCAATCTGTTTCCGGTGTTGACCATCTGGTGATGTCCATGTGTAGAGTCTTCTCTTGTGTTGTTGGAAGAGGGTGTTTGCTATGACCAGTGCATTCTCTTGACAAAACTCTATTAGCCTTCGCCCTCCTTCATTCCGTGCTCCAAGGCCAAATTTTCCAGTTACTCCAGGTGTTTCTTGACTTCCTACTTTTGCATTCCAGTCCCCTATAATGACAAGGACATCTTTCTTGGGTGTTAGTTCTAAAAGGTCTTGTAGGTCTTCATAGAACCGATTAACTTCGGCTTCTTCAGCATTACTGGTTGGGGCATAGGCCTGGATTACTGTAATATTGAATGGTTTGCCTTGGAAACGAACAGAAATCATTCTGTCATTTTTAAGATTGCATCCAAGGACTGCATTTCGGACTCTTTTGTTGACCATGATGGCTACTCCATTTCTTCTAAGGGTTTCCTGCCCACAGTAATAGATATAATGGTCATCCGAGTTAAATTCACCCATTCCAGTCTATTTTAATTCACTGATTCCTAGAATGTCTATGTTCACTCTTGCCATCTCCCGTTTGACCACTTCCAATTTGCCTTGATTCATGGACCTAACATTCCAAGTTCCTATGCAATACTGCTCTTTACAGCACCGGACCTTACTTCTATCACTGGTCACATCCACAGCTGGGTATTGGTTTTGCTTTTGCTCCTGCTCCATCACTTTATTCCTTCTATAGTTATTTCTCCACTGAGCTCCAGTAGCATACTGGGCATCTACCGACCTGGGGAATTCCTCATTCAGTATCCTATCATTTTGCCCTTTGTTACTGTTCATGGGGTTCTCAAGGCAAGTATACTGAAGTGGTTTGCCATTCCCTTCTCCAGTGGACCACATTCGGCTGTGGTCCATGTGATCAGATCGACTAGTTTCCTGTGATTATGATTTCAGTGTGTCTGCCCTCTGACGCCCCCTAGCAATACCTACCGTCTTATTTGGGTTTCTCTTACCTTGGTCATGGAAAATCTCTTCACAGCCGCTCCAGCAAAGTGCAGCCGCTGTACCTTACCTTGGACGAGGGGTATCTCCTCAAGGCCGGCCCCCCTGACCTTGAATGCGGAGTAGCTCCTCTCGGCCCTCCTGCACCCGTGCAGCCACCGCCTGTTGGACGTGGGGTAGCTCCTCTCGGCCGCCGGCCCTGGCCTCAGGCATGGGGTCACTCCTCACGGCCGCACCTCTTTGCGTTGTTCGTTGCTCCGGGGCCGGCGTCTCTCACTTCGCATCTGCGCCGCCGGGGCTGGCGTCTCTCGCGTCGCGTCTGCGCCGCCGGGGCCGGCGTCTCTCGAATGAAACAGAGAGGAAAAAAGAAAAATGAATTAAAAGAAATGAGGACAATATTAGAGACCTCTGGGACAATGGTAAATGCCCCAACATTCGAATCATAGGAGTTCCAGAAGAAAAAGACAAAATGAAAGACCATGAGAGAATACTTGAGGAGATAATAGTTGAAAACTTCCCTAAAATGGGGAAAGAAATAGTCACCCAAGTCCAAGAAACCCAGAGAGTCCCTAACAGGATAAATCCAAGGCGAAATACTCCAAGACACATATTAATCAAATTAACAAAGATCAAACACAAAAAAACAAATATTAAAAGCAGCAAGGGAAAAGCAACAAATAACACAAGGTGATTCCCATAAGGATAACAGATGATCTTTCAACAGAAACTCTTCAGACCAGGAGGGAATGGCAAGACATACTTAAAGTGATGAAAGAAAATAACCTACAGCCCAGATTACTGTACCCAGCAAGGATCTCATTCAAATATGAAGGAGAACTCAAAAGCTTTACAGACAAGCAAAAGCTGAGAGATTTCAGCATCACCAAACCAACTCTCCAACGAATGCTAAAGGATCTTCTCTGGACAGAAAACACAGAAAGGGTGTATAAACTCGAACCCAAAACAATAAAGAAAATGGCAACGGGATCATACTTATCAATAATTACCTTAAATGTAAACGGGTTGAATGCCCCAACCAAAATACAAAGGCTGGCTGATTGGATACAAAAACAAGACCCCCATATATGTTGTCTACAAGAGACCCACCTCAAAACGAGGGACACATACAGACTGAAAGTGAATGGCTGGAAAACAATATTTCAGGCAAACAGAGACCAAAAGAAAGCAGGAGTAGCAATACTCATATCAGATAAAATAGACTTTAAAACAAAAGCTGTGAAAAGAGACAAAGAAGGAAACTACATAGTGATCAAAGGATCAATCCAAGAAGAAGATATAACTATAAATATTTATGCACCCAACATAGGAGCACCACAATATGTAAGACAATTACTAACAAGTATGAAAGGGGAAATTAACAACAACACTATAATAGTGGGAGACTTTAATACTCCACTTACATCTATGGACAGATCAACTAAACAGAAAATTAACAAGGAAACACAAACTTTAAATGATACAATAGACCAGTTAGACCTAATAGATCTCTATAGGACATTTCACCCCAAAACAATGAATTTCACCTTTTTCTCAAGTGCATGCGGAACATTTTCCAGGATAGAACACATCTTGGGCCATAAATATAGCCTTAGTAAATTCAAAAAAACTGAAATCATTCCAAGCATCATTTCTGACCACAATGCAGTAAGATTAGATCTCAATTACAGAAGAAAAACTATTAAAAATGTCAACATATGGAGGCTGAACAACAGGCTGCTGAATAACCAACAAATCATAGAAGAAATCAAAAGAGAAATTAAAATATGCATAGAAATGAATGAAAATGAAAACACGGCAACCCAAAACCTCTGGGACACTGTAAAAGCAGTGCTAAGGGGAAGGTTCATAGCAATACAGGCACACCTCAAGAAACAAGAAAAAAGTCAACTAAATAACCTAACTCTACACCTAAAGAAACTAGAAAAGGAAGAAATGAAGAACCCCAGGGTTAGTAGAAGGAAAGAAATCTTAAAAATTAGGGCAGAAATAAATGCAAAAGAAACAAAAGAGACCATAGCAAAAATCAACAAAGCCAAAAGCTGGTTCTTTGAGAGGGTAAATAAAATTGACAAACCACTAGCCAGACTCATCAAGAAACAAAGGGAGAAGAACCAAATCAATAAAATTAGAAATGAAAATGGAGAGATCACAACTGACAAGACAGAAATACAAAGGATCATTAGAGAATACTATCAGCAATTATATGGCAATAAAATGGAGAACTTGGAAGAAATGGACAAATTCTTAGAAAAGTACAACTTTCCAAAACTGACCCAGGAAGAAATAGAAAATCTTAATAGATCCATCACAAGCAAGGAAATAAAAGCTGTAATCAAAAATCTTCCAGCAAACAAAAGCCCAGATACAGAGGGCTTCACAGCTGAATTCTACCAAAAATTTAGAGACGAGCTAATGCCTATTATACTCAAACTCTTCCAGAAAATTGCTGAAGAAGGGAAACTTCCAAGCTCATTCTATGAGGCTAACATCACCCTAATCCCAAAACCTGGTAAAGATCCCACAAAAAAAGGAAACTATAGGCCAATATCACTGATGAACATAGATGCAAATATCCTTAACAAAATTCTAGCAATCAGAATCCAACAACACATTAAGAAGATCATACATCATGACCAAGTGGGCTTTATCTCAGGAATGCAAGGATTCTTCAATATCTGCAAATCAATCAATGTAATACACCACATTAACAAACTGAAAAATAAAAATCATATGATTATAAAAGCTATATATGACAAACCCACAGCAAACATTATCCGCAATGGTGAAAAACTGAAACCATTTCCCCTAAAGTCAGGAACAAGACAAGAGTGCCCACACTCACCACTACTATTCAACATAGTTCTGGAAGTTTTGGCCACAGCAATCAGAGCAGAAAAAGACATAAAAGGAATCCAAATTGGAAAAGAAGAAGTAAAACTTTCACTGTTTGCTGATAACATGATCTTCTACACAGAAAACCCTAAAGACTCTAGCAGAAAACTACTAGAGCTAATCAAAGAATACGGTAAAGTTGCAGGATATAAAATCAACACACAGAAATCCCTTGCATTCCTATACACTAATAATGAGAAAATAGAAAGAGAAATTAAAGAAACTATTCCATTCACTATTGCAACGAAAAGAATTAAATACTTAGGAATATATCTACCTAAAGAAACAAAAGACCTGTACATAGAAAACTGTAAAACAGTTGTGAAAGTAATCAAAGAGGACACTAATAGATGGAGAAATACACCGAATTCGTGAATTGGAAGAACAAATATTGTCAAAATGGGTATACTACCCAAAGTAATTTATGCATTCACTGCAATCCCTATCAAGCTACCAACGCTATTTTTCACACAATTAGAGTAATCTCACAATTTGTATGGAAATACATAAAAACTCGAATTGCCAAAGCAATCTTGAGAAAGAAGAATGGAACTGGGGAATCAACCTGCCGGACCTCAGGCTCTACTACAAAGCCACAGTCATCAAGACAGTATGGTACTGGCATAAAGACAGAAATATAGATCAATGGAACAAAATAGCCCAGAGATAAATCCACGCACTTATGGACACCTTGTCTTTGACAAAGGAGGCAAGAATATAAAATGGAGAAAAGACAGTCTCTTTAACAAGTGGTGCTGGGAAAACTGGTCAACCACTTGTAAAAGAATGAAACTAGAACACTTTCTAACACCATACACAAAATGAACTCAAAATGGATTAAATATCTAAATGGAAGACCAGAAACTATAAAACTCCTAGGGGACAACATAGGCAAAACACTCTCTGACATAAATCACAGCAGGATCCTCCATGACCCACCTCCCAGAATAATGGAAATAAAAGCAAAATTAAACAAATGGGACCTAATTAAAATCAAAAGATTCTGCACAGCAAAAGGAACTATAAGCAAGTTGAAAAGACAGCCTTCAGAATGGGAGAAAATAATAGCAAATGAAACAACTGACAAAGAATTAATCTCCAAAATATACAAACAGCTCCTTCAGCTCAATTCCAGAAAAGTAAATGACCCAATCAAAAAATGGGTCAAAGAACTAAACAGACATTTCTCCAAAGAAGACAGAAAGATGGCTAATAAACACATGAAAAAATGCTCAACATCCCTCGTAATCAGAGAAATGCAAATCAAAACCACAATGAGATACCATTTCACACCAGTCAGAATGGCTGCGCTCCAAAAGTCTACATGCAATAAATACAGGAGAAGGTGTGGAGAGAAGGGAACCCTCTTACACTGTTGGTGTGAATGCAAACTAGTACAGCCACTATGGAGAACAGTGTGCAGTTTCCTTAAAAACCTGGAAATAGTACTGCCATATGATCCAGCAATCGCACTCCTGGGCATACACACCGAGGAAACCAGAATTGAAAGAGACACATGTAATCCAATGTTCATCACCGCACTGTTTATAATAGCGAGGACATGGAAGCAACCTAGATGTCCATCTGCAGACGAATGGATAAGAAAGCTTTGGTACATATACACAATGGAGTATTACTCAGCCATTTAAAAGAATGCATTTGAATCATTTCTAATGAGGTGGATGAAACTGGAGCCTATTTTACAGAGTGAAGTAAGCCAGAAAGAAAAACACCAATACAGTATACTAACTCATATATATGGAATTTAGAAAGATGGAAATGATAACCCTGTATACGAGACAGCAAAAGAGACACAGGTGTATACATTTGTCTTCTGGACTCTGTGGGAGAGGGCGAGGGTGGCATGATTTGGGAGAATGACATTGAAACATGTATATTATCATATGTGAAACAAATCACCAGTCCAGGTTCGACACATGATACAGGATGCTCGGGGCTGGTGCATGGGGATGACCCAGAGGGAGGATAAGGGGAGGAAGGATGTGGGAGTGCAGTTCAGGAAGGGGAACTCATGTACACCCGGGGCGGATTCATGTCAATGTATGGCAAAGCCAACCAATATAATATTGTAAAACAATTTTTTAAAAAAAGAAAAAAAAAGGATTAAGTGAGAAAAAGATATGTAAGGCACTTGGTATAGAACATAATAAACATGTTAGAACAGTAAAAATATATATATATTGAATTAAAAATATTGAATTTGTTACAATATTACTTCTGTTTTATGTTTTAATTTTTTGACCAGGAGGCATGTAAGTCCTTAACTCCCTGACCAGGGATTGAACCCATGCTCAGTGTGCTATAAAATGGAGTCCAAACCATTAGATCATTAGGTAAATCTCAAGAGATACTATTTTTTTATTTTTATATTTTAGTTGGAGGCTAATTACTTTACAATATTTTGATGGATTTTGCCATACAGTGGCATGAATCAGCCATGGGTGTACATGTGTCCCCCTGTCCCAAGCCCCCCCTCCCACCTCCCTCGCATCCCATCCCTGTGGGTTGTCCCAGTTCACCAGCTTTGAGTGCCCTGTTTCATGAATCAAACTTAAACTGGTTATCTGTTTCACATATGGTAATATGCATGTTTCAATGCTATTCTCTCAAATCATCCAAACCTCAGCTTCTCCTACAGAGTCCAAAAGACTGTTCTTTATATTTGTGTCTCTTTTGCTGTCTTGCACATAGGTTCATTGTTACTATCTTTCTAAATTCCATATATATGGGTTAATATCCTGTATTAGTGTTTTTCTTTCTGACTTACTTCACTCTGTATAATAGGCTCCAGTTTCATCCACCTCATTAGAATTGATTCAAATGTGTTCTTTTCAACGGCTGAGTAGGAAAAGGAGTACGTCAAGGCTGTATATTGTCACCTTGCTTATTTAACTTATATGCAGAGTACATCACGAGGAACGCTGGGCTGGAAGAAGCACAAGCTGGAATCAGGATTGCTGGGAGAAATATCAATAACCTCAGATATGCAGATGACACTACCCTTATGGCAGAAAGTGAAGAGGAACTCAAAAACCTCTTGATGAAAGTGAAAGAAGAGAGTGAAAGGGTTGGCTTGAAGCTCAACATTCACAAAAATAAGATCATGGCATCTGGTCCCATCACTTCATGGGAAATAGATGGGGAAACAGTGGAAACAGTGTCAGACTTTATTTTGGGGGGCTCCAAAATCACTGCAGATGCTGATTGCAGCCATGAAATTAAAAGACGCTTACTCCTTGGAAGGAAAGTGATGACCAACCTAGATAGTATATTAAAAAGCAGAGACATTACTTTGCCAACAAAGGTCTGTCTAGTCAAGGCTATGGTTTTTCCCGTGGTCATGTATGGATGTGAGAGTTGGACTGTGAAGAAAGCTGATCGCCGAAGAATTGATGCTTTTGAACTGTGGTGTCGGAGAAGACTCTTGAGAGTCCCTTGTACTGCAAGGAGGTCCAACCAGTCCATTCTAAAGGAGATCAATCCTGGATGTTCATTGGAGGGACTGATGCTAAAGCTGAAACTCCAATACTTTGGCCACCTCATGCGACGAGTTGACTCACTGGAAAAGACTCTGATGCTGGGAAAGTTTGGGGGCGGTAGGAGAAGGGGACGACAGAGAATGAGATGGCTGGATGGCATCACCGAATCTGTGGACAAGAGTTTGAGTGAATTCCGGGAGTTGGTGATAGACAGGGAGGCCTGGCGTGCTGTGATTCATGGGGTCGCAGAGAGTCGGACACGACTGAGCTACTGAACTGAACTGAACTGAACTGAATATTCCATTGTGTACATGTACCACAGCTTTCTTATCCATTTGTCTGCTGATGGACTTCTAGGTTGCTTCCATGTCTTAGCTCTTGTAAACAGTACTATTATGTACATTGTGGTACCTGCATCTCTTTCAATTCCAGTTTTCTCAGTGTATATATATAGCAATGGGATTGCTGGGTCATTTGGCAGTTCTATTCCTAGTTTTTAAGGAATCTCCATACTGTTCTCCATAGTGGCTGTACTAGTTTGCATTCCCACCAACAGTGTAAGAGGATTCCCTTTTCTCCTCACCCTCTCCAACAATTATTATTTGGAGACTTTTTGATGGCAGCCATTCTTACTGGCATGAGATGGTACCTCATTGTGGTTTTGGTTTGCATTTCGCTGATAATGAGTGATGTTGAGCATCTTTTCATGTGTTTGTTAGCAATCTGCATGTCTTTGGAGAAACGTTTGTTTAGTTCTTTGGCCCATTTTGTGATTGGGTTGTTTAATTTTCTGGTATTGAGCTGCATGAGCTGCTTGTCCATTTTGGAGATTAAGTCTTTGTCAGTTGTTTCATTTGCTATTATTTTCTCCCATTCTGAAGGGTGTCTTTTCACCTTGCTTATAGTTTCTTTCGTTGTGCAAAAGTTTTTAAGTTTAATCAGGTCCCATTTGTTTCTTTTTGCTTTTATTTCTGTTACTCTGGAAGCTGGGTCATAGAGAATCTTGTTGTGATTTATTTCAGTGAGTGTTCTCCCTGTTTTTCTCTCACAGTTTAATAGATTCTAGTCTTAAATTTAGATCTTTAATCTATTTTGAGTTGACTTTTGTGTATGGTGTTAGAAAGCATTCAAGTTTCCTTCTTTTACAGGTGGTTGACCAGTCTTCTCCTCACCACTTGTTAAAGAGATTACCTTTTCTCCATAGTATATTTTTTCCTTGGTCAAAGTTCAAGTGTCCATAGGTACGTGGATTCATCTCAAGGCTTTCTATTTTGTTCCATTGATCGATATTTCTGTCTTTGTGCAAATACTGTACTGTCCTGATGACTGTAGCTTGTAGTGTTGTCTGTAGTCAGGTAGGTTGATTCCTTTAGTTCCATTCTTCTTTCTCAAGATGGCTTTGGCTATTTGAGGTTTTCTTATGTCCATATCAACTGTGAAATTACTTGTTCTAGTTCTGTGAAAAATACCATTGATAGCTAGATAGGGGGAGAAGGCAATGGCAAGCCACTCCAGTACTCTTGCTTAGAAAATCGCATGGACAGAGGAGCCTGGTGGGCTGCAGTCCATGGGGTCGCTACTAGTCGGACACGACTGAGAAACTTCACGTTCATTTTTCACTTTTACACACTGGAGAAGGAAATGGCAGCCCACTCCAGTGTTCTTGCCTGGAGAATCCCAGGGATGGCGGAGCCTGGTCAGCTGCCTTCTATGGGGTCGCACAGAGTCGGGCACGACTGAAGTGACTTAGCAGCAGCAGTAGCAGCTTGATAGGGATTACATTGAATCTATAGATTGCCTTGGGTAGTATACTCATTTTCACTCTATTGATTCTTCCAATCCATGAACATGGTATATTTCTCCATCTATTTGTGTCATCTTTGATTTCTTTCATCAGTGTTTGATAAGTTTCTATACGTAGGTCTTTTGTTTCTTTAGGTAAATTTATTCCTAAGTATCGTACTCCTTTCTTTGCAATAGTAAATGGGATTGTTTCCTTAATTTCTCTTTCTGTTTTCTGATTGTTAGTTATAGGAATGCAAGGGATTTCTGTGTGTTGATTTTATATCCTGCAACTTTACTATATGCATTGATTAGCTCTAGTAATTTTCTGGTGGTGTCTTTAAGATTTTCTATGTAGAGGATCACTTCATTTGAAAATAGAGTTTTACTTCTTTTCCAATATGGATTCCTCTTATTTCTTTTTCTTCTTTGATTGCTGTGGCTAAAACTTCCAAAACTATGTTGAATAGTATTGGTGAGAGTGGGCACCCTTATCTTGTTCCTGACTTTAGAGTAAATGCTTTCAATTTTTCACCATTGAGGATAATATTTGCTATGGGTTTAATGTAGATGGCTTTTATTTTGCCATGGTATGTTCCTTTTATGCCTGCTTTCTGGAGAATTTTTATCATAAATAGGTATTCAATTTTGTCAAAATCTTACTCTGCATCTATGGAGATAATCATACGGTATTTATTTCTCAATTTGTTAATGTGGTGTATCACATTGATTGATTTGTGAATATTGAAGAATCCTTGCATCTCTGAGATAAAACCCACTTTGTCACGATGTATGATCTTTATAATATGTTGTTGGATTATGTTTGCTAGAATTTTGTTAAGGATTTTTGCATATTTACCCGTGATATTCGCCTGTTGAGTTCTTTTTTGTGTAATCTTACTCTGGTTTTGATATTATGGTGATGGTGGCCTCATAGAATGAGTTTGGGAGTTTACCTTCCTCTGTGATTTTCTGGAAGAGTTTGAGTAGGATAGTTGTTAGCTCTTCTCTAAATTTTCGGTAGAATTCAACTATGAAGCCATCTGGTCCTGGGCTTTTGTTTGTTGAAAGATTTTTTTATTACAGTTTTGATTTCTGTGCTTGTGATGGGTCTGTTAAGATTTTCTATATCTACCTGGTTTGGTTTTGAAAGATTATACTCTTCTAAGAATTCATCCATTTCTTCCAAGTTGTCCATTTTATTGGCATATAGTTGCTGATAGTAGTCTCTTATGATACATTGTATTTCTGTGTTGTCTGTGTGATTTCTTCATTTTCATTTCTAATTTTACTGATTTGATTCTTCTCCTTTTTTTATTGATGAATCTGGATGATGGTTTCTTTATTTTATTTATCTTTTCAAAGAACCAGCTTTTAGTTTTGTTGATTTTTTGCTATAGTCTTCTTTGTTTCTCTTTCATTTATTTCTGCTCTGATTTTTATGATTTTTTTCCCCTTCTACCACCTGACCTGCCTCTTGAGAAACCTGTATGCAGGTCAGGAAGCAACAGTTAGAACTGGACATGGAACAACAGACTGGTTCCAAATAGGAAAAGGAGTACATCAAGGTTGTATATTGTCACCCTGGTTATTTAACTTATATGCAGAGTACATCATGAGGAATGCTGGGCTGGAAGAAGCACAAGCTGGAATCAAGATTGCTGGGAGAAATATCAATAACCTCAGATATGCAGATGACACCACCCTTATGGCAGAAAGTGAAGAGGAACTCAAAGGCCCCTTGATAAAAGTGAAAAAGGAGAGTGAAAAGTTTGGCTTGAAGTTCAACATTCAGAAAACGAAGATCATGGCATCTGGTCCCATCACTTCATGGGAAATAGATGGGGAAACAGTGGAAACAGTGTCAGATTTTATTTTGGGGGACTCCAAAATCACTGCGGATGCTGATTGCAGCCAGGAAATTAAAAGACGCTTACTCCTTGGAAGGAAAGTTATGACCAACCTAGATAGCATATTAAAAAGCAGAGACATTACTTTGCCAACAACGGTCCGTTTATTCAAGGCTATGGTTTTTCCCGTAGTCATGTATGAATGTGAGAGTTGGACTGTGAAGAAAGCTGATCGCCGAAGAATTGATGCTTTTGAACTGTGGTGTTGGAGAAGACTCTTGAGAGTCCCTTGGACTGCAGGGAGATCCAACCAGTCCATTCTAAAGGAGATCAGTCCTGGGTGTTCATTGGAAGGACTGATGCTAGAACTGAAACTCCAATACTTTGGCCACCTCATGCGACGAGTTGACTCACTGGAAAAGAATCTGATACTATGAGGGATTGGGGGTGGGAGGAGAAGGGGACGACAGAGAATGAGATGACTGGATGGCATCACCGACTCGATGGACTTGAGTTTGAGTGAACTCCAGGAGTTGGTGTTGGACAGGGAGGCCTGGCATGCTGTTATTCATGGGCTTGCAAAGAGTCGGACACGACTGAGCGACTGAACTGAACTGAACTAACTTTGGGCTTCTTCATTTCTTCTATTTCTAGTTGCTTTAGGTGTAAATTTCGCTTATTTTTTTTTTTTTTGATTTTTTTTTTTCTTGAGGTAAGCTTGTATTGGTTTGAATCTTTCTCTTAGCACTGCTTTTACTGATTCCCATAGGTTTTTGGTTGTCGTGTTTTCATTTTCATTTGTTTCTATGTATATTTTGATTTCCTTTTTGATTTCTTCAGTGATCTGTTGGTTATTCAGAAGTATGTTGTTTAGCCTCCATATGTTTGCATTTTTAATAGTTATTTTTTTCCTGTAGTTGACATCTAATCTTACCTCATTGTGATCAGAAAAGTTGCTTGTAATTATTTCTTTTTTTTTTTTTTTTTTATTTACCAATGCTAGATTTATGTCCCAGGATGTGACCTATCCTGGAGAATGTTCCATGTGCACTTGGGATAAAGGTTAAATTCACTGTTTTGAGGTGAAATGTCCTTTAGATATTAGTTACATTTAACTGGTTCATTGTATCGTTTAAAGTTTGTGTTTCCTTGCTAATTTTCTGTTTGGTTGATCTATCCATAGGTGTGAGTAGGGTATTAAAGTCACCCACTACTATTGCGTTAGTGTTAATTTTCCCATTCATACTTATTAGTATTTGCCTTAAGTATTGAGGTTCTCCTATGCTGGGTGCATGTATATTTATAATTGTTATATCTTCTTCTTGGATTGATCCCTTGATCATTATGTAGTGTCTTTCTTGATCTCTTTTCATGGTCTTTCTTTAAAAGTCTATTTTGTCTAATATAAGTATTGCTACTCCTGCTTTCTTTTGGTCTCCATTTGCATGAAATATCTTTTTCCTGCCGTTCACTTTCAGTCTGTTTGTGTCCCTTGTTTTGAGGTGGGTCTCTGTGGACAGCGTTTATAGGGGTCTTGTTTTGTATCCATTCAGCCAGTCTTTGTCTTTTAGTTGGGGCATTCAACCCATTTACATTTAAGGTAATTATTGACAAGTATGATTCTGTTGTCATTTACTTTGTTGTTTTGGGTTCAATTATATAAAGCTTTTCTGTGTTTCCTGTCTAGAGAATATCCTTTAGGATTTGTTGAAGAGCTTGTTTGGTGGTGCTGAATTCTCTCAGCTTTTGCTTACCTGTAAAGCTTTTAATTTCTCCTTCATATTTGAAAGAGGTACTTGTTGAATTCAGTAATCTTGATTGTAGGTTTTTCTTTTTCATCACTTTAAGAATGTCCTGCCATTCCCTTCTGATCTGAACAGTTTGTATTGAAAGATCAGCTGTTATCCTTATGGGAATCCCCTTGTGTGTTATCTGTTGCTTTTAGCTTGCTGCTTTAATATTTGCTGTTTGTTTTTGATCTTCATTAGTTTGATTAATACGTGTCTTGAGGTGTTTTGCCTTGGGTTTATCCTGTTTGGGACTCTCTGGATTTCTTGGACTTGGGTGGTTATTTCCTTCCCCATTTTAGGGAAGTTTTCAACTATTATCTCCTGAAGTATTTTCTCATGCCCTTTCCCTTTGTCTTCTTCTTCTGGGACACTTATGATTCGAATCTTGGGGCATTTAACATTGTCCAAGAGGTCTCTGAGGTTGTCCTCATTTCTTTTAATTCTTTTGTTCTCTATGCTTAATTTATTTCCACCATTCTATCTTTCACATCACTTATCCTCTCTTCTGCCTCAGTTATTCTACTGTTGTTTCTCTGCAGAGTGCTGTTGATATCAGTTATTGCATTATTCATTATTGATTGACTATTCTTTATTTCTTCTAGGTCCTTGTTAAACATTTCTTGCATCTTCTCAATCCTTATCTCTAGTCTATTTATCTATAACTCCATTTTGTTTTCAAGATTTTGGATAATCTTGACTATTATTATTCTGAATACTTTTTCATGTCTACTGCCTATTTCCTCCTCTATTTTTTTTTTTTTTTTTTTTGGTTTGGTGAGTATTTATCATGCTCCTTTACATGCTGAATATTTCTGCCTTTTCATTTTGTTTATATTGCTATGTTTGGGTTGTCCTTTTTGTAGGCTGGATATTTATGGTTCCTCTTTATTGTGGAGTCTTCTCCCTGTGAGTGAGGTTGGACTAGTAGCTTGTCAAGGTTTCCTGGTTGGGGGAGCTTGCCTCTGTGTTCTGGTGGGTGGAGCTGAATCTCTTCTCCCTGAGTTTTGGGGCATCTATGGGTTTGGCATGGATTTGGGCAGCCTGTCTTTTAATGCTCCGGTTGTGTTCCTGCTTTGCTAGAGAATTAGTGTGGTATGTCTTGCACTGGGACTTGTTGGCTCTTGGGTGGAGCTTGGTTTCAGTTAGGTATGGAAATTTTTGGGTGAGTCCTTGTCTATTAATGTTCCCTGGAGTCAGGAGTTCTCTGATGTTCTCAAGTTTTGGAGGTAAACCTCCTGTTTCTGGCTTTCAGTCCTTCTCTTACAGTATTCTCAAGACTTCTCCATCAATACAGCACAGATGATAAAACATCTAGGTTCATGGTGAAACAATTCTCCACAGTGAAGGACAAACAGAGAGATTCACACAGTTACATAGAGAAGAGAAGAGGGAGGAGGGAGATGGAAGGGACCACAAAAAGAAGCGGGAGAGTGAAAAGGGGAGAGAGCAATCTATCCAGTAATCAAATCCCTAAGTGCAAATGGATACTCAGAACACCCAGAAAGATTCACAGAGTTAAGTAGAGAAGAGAAGGCGGAGGAAGGATATAGAGGTGACCTTGGGGAAAAAAGGGAGAGACAAAAGGGGAGAGAGTAATCAAGCCAGTAATCAAATCCCTAAGTGCAAATGGATATTGAATATTAGATTCTTAAAGGAATAAAATTGGTAACAAATACCAAAAAGCAAAGATTAAAAATCTAGAACACAGGTTAAACTCTCAAAAATACAATATAAAAAATATAAAACAAAATCAGTCACAAAAATGACAAAACACTTATATATGAAATATGCTGTAAAAATAGTGTCTTTTTTGTTTTTGCAAAGTAATAGTAGGTTATAAAAATGAAAATTAAGGACTAATAAAGAACCTAACTTTAAAAAAAAATTAAAAAGTGATAATAGTAAAAATATACATAGGAATTTCTCTGGAGCTGTTGTGGGCAGTGTGGGGTCAGTTCAGTTTCAGACAATTCCTTGTTCTAGCTTGTACTTGTTTTCAAGTTCTATAGGCCTCCTCCAATGCACAGTCAATATCAGCTGCAGGGTTTTAATCTGTTGCACCTGTTGCTTCCAGAATGGTTCCCTCTTCTTTGCCTGTTTTGGCTTCCTCTGTTTTCAAGTCTCTTCAGTATCTAATCTCTGCCCTGACACAAGGGGCAAAGGTGGTCACTTATTTAGGTTCACTTGTTCAATTGTGTTATGGAGAGGGAGGAACACTGCAAATAAATGTTGCTGTCATGTGTGGGGAGTGTTCACAGTGTATGGACCACACTAGGCTTGCCACAGTCAAAAGTGGTGTATGCTTCCTGGGTCTACACTGCTGAGGCTCCAAGGTGCTCTGCAAGGGTACTGTCCCACCTGGGCCCTCTGTTTCATGCCCTTCCCAGGTCTAAGCTGCTCAGGTTCTCAGGTACTCTGCAATAGTTCAGTCCCAGTTGGGGTGTGCATTTTCTGCCCTTCCCAGGTCCAAGAAGCTCAGGTAACCAGTTGCCTGGGAGCACTCTGTCCCATGTGGGCTGTAAGACTTAATTACCTCCCCAGTCCTGGCTGCTTGGTTTCTCGGGTGTGCCATGAAAGCACCGTCTCAGGTGTGCTGTGTGTCTCCTCTGGGGAGCTGATCTCAGGCTGTGACACTCTTGGCTAATGTCAACCGTCCAGGATCCCAGGAAGATGTGGTTAGCAACTTGTAGCCTGCTCACAGTTTTGTGAAAGATGCTGTCTCTGGGGCCAAGATGGCAGCAGCCCCTTGACTTCTGGCTCTGGCTGTTGCTCACTTGCCTCTCTGCCTCCAGGTGGGGAAGAGGCTGATACAGATGGCTAGCTATGCTTTGGTATTTGCTCAATCCTTTGTTCTGTGAGTGTGCCAAGCTGCACATTTGAGCCTTCTGCGTGAAAAGTTTTTTTTATTCTCTCTGGTGTTCCCATGGTTTAAGGTGCTGTCTCACGTTAGCTCCCTCAGACTGTCTTCAGGGCATTCAGGCCCAGTCTTTACCCTGAGGACTATTGATGCAGCATGCGCCTTCCAACCAGCCCTGCTTGCTGGTGGTGGATTCGAGTCTGGGCTACTTCTCCACTGGAATTTGAGGTTATGTGTGTATTCTGTTTTTTTTTTTTTTTTTCTCCTGGTTATGTTGCCCTCTGAGATTCCAAAACTCCCCACAGACACACCTGTGGGAGGGTTTCCAACTGGGTGGAAATTTCTCCTTCACAACTCCTTCCCCAGGACAGGTATCGGTCCCTAAGTCTTTTGTCTCCCCCAACTTTTTTTTTTTTTTTTTTGTCTTTTATATTTTGTCCTACCTCCTTTCCAAGAGAATCAGCTGCCTTTCTGGGTGCCTGGTATCCTCCACCAGCATTTAAATGTTGTTTTCTGGAAGTTGTTCAACATTCAAATGACTTATGGTGAATTTGGGGGGAAGAAAGTGGTCTCCCCATCCTATTCCTCTACCATCTTGGGATCGCCTCCAAGATACTACTTTTTAAAAATTAGTGAGCAAGGAACTTAAGACTGGAAATATATATGTACATGACTGCAATAGTTATTTATTTTTGTTGTAAAATATATAGTAAATAAATTTATTTAAAAACTAAACTTGAGCATAATATAATCTTTTTATCTTTAATCATGTGATTTTATCTTCTAATCATATTTTGAGTATTTTCCAAAAAAAAAAAACAAGTCAATGAAAGATGGCAAAGCAGTAAAAATATTTCATTGTCAAAAGTACTGAGACCTGAGAGACAGAAAAATATTTACCCCTTAATTTTTTATATCCAACTCATAAAATTTAAAGTTGTATGCAATGCCAGTGGGCATTCAAAACCATTTAAAACTTTTTATTTTTTTCTTATCAGTTACACAAGTTATGCCACTAATTCATAGCAGAAAACAAGTAGAAAATCCAGAAATTGCAACCAGGATGCCCTTCAGTAAGTGAATGTATGAATAAACTATGTATGTCCCAGTAATGGAATTCACACTCAAACAAACAAAAAAAAAAAAACAAAACATGAGTTATTAAGGCATGCAAAGGCATGGAGAAAACTTAAATGCATAGATCAAATTGCCAACATCCACTGGATCATGGAGAAAGCAAGAGAGTTCCAGAAAAACATCTATTTCTGCTTCATTGACTATGCCAAAGCCTTTGACTGTGTGGATCACAATAAAATGTGGAACATTCTGAAAAAGATGGGAATACCAGACCACCTGATCTGCCTCTTGAGAAAACTGTATACAGGTCAGGAAGCAACAGTTAGAACTGGACATGGAACAACAGACTGGTTCCAAATAGGAAAAGGAGTATGTCAAGGTTGTATATTGTCACCCTGCTTATTTAACTTATATGCAGAGTACATCATGAGGAACGCTGGGCTGGAAGAAGCACCAGCTGGAATCAAGATTGCCGGGAGAAATGTCAATAACCTCAGATATGCATATGACGCCACCCTTATGGCAGAAAGTGAGGAGGAACCCAAAGGCCTCTTGATGAAGGTGAAAGAGGAGAGTGAAAAGGTTGGCTTGAAGCTCAACATTCAGAAAACGAAGATCATAGCATCTGGTCCCATCACTTCATGGGAAATAGATGGAAAAACAGTGGAAACAGTGTCAGACTTTATTTTTGGGGGCTCCAAAATCACTGCGGATGCTCATTGCAGCCATGAAATTAAAAGATGCTTACTCCTTGGAAGGAGGGTTGTGACGAGCCTGGATAGCATATTAAAAAGCAGAGACATTACTTTGCCAACCAAGGTCCATCTAGTCAAGGCTATGGTTTTCCCCGTGATCATGTATGGATGTGAGAGTTGGACTGTGAAGAAAGCTGATTGCCGAAGAATTGATGCTTTTGAACTGTGGTGCTGGAGAAGACTCTTGAGAGTCCCTTGGACTGCAAGGAAATCCAACCAGTCCATTTTAAGGAGATCAATCCTGGGTGTTCTTTGGAAGGACTGATGCTAAAGCTGAAACTCCAATACTTTGGCCACCTCATAACGACGAGTTAACTCACTGGAAAAGAGTCTGATGCTAGGAGGGATTGGGGATAGGAGGAGACGGGGACGACAGAGAATGAGATGGCTGGATGGCATCACCAACTTGATGGACATGAGTTTGAGTGAACTCCGGGAGTTGGTGATGGACAGGGAGTCCTGGCGTGCTGTGATTTATGGGGTCCAAAGAGTCGGACACGACTGAGCGACTGAACTGAACTGAACTGAATGAAAGAATCCAGTATAATCTGTATGATGTCATATGATGGGCACATGTCACTATACATTTGTCCAGACTCAGAATGGACAACACGAAAAGTGAACTGTAGTATAAACTATGGACTTTGGATAAAAATGATGTGTCAGTGTAGCATTCATTAATTATAATGAATATACCACTCTTGTGGCAGTGTGAATAATGGATAGGGAGGCTGTGAACCTGTAGGAGGAGAGGTATATGGGGAATAATTGTACCTCCCCCTCAATTTTACTGTAAATTCAAACCTTCTATAAAAAATCGTTATTTCACATTTCAGAATTATAGATATATGAATTATGTTAATCATCACCTAAAACTGTAAAGTTAAATATATATATTTACAAAGACTTTGGCCAATTATTATTTAGAAAATATTTTATGAAATTGATATAGAATACTGTAGTAATGTAAAGTGTCTTCTTATATTCAATTTATAACCATAAGGCTTATGATCATTACCTGATTAATTTTGCTTTCTTTTTATAACTTGCAGCTCCATTTCTAAGCTCCCATTTGCTCCTCAAGTCACACTAATAAAACATCTACCTCTATAAGATTCTAAAGTAATCATTGTTAAGTAGAATCCAATATTCATCACTTTGATAATTCCAATAGCATCACATCTATATTCTCATTTTATAGTCTCTTAGCAGTTTTTGTCCAACCAGCAAATAGTTTTATTTACAAATTTATTTTATTCTTTATTTCTGTGTTGTATAACTTAAACACAATTTATAAATTGTCTTCACTCTATCAGTTATTTTCAATGAATACTTAAAAATCTAGAGTGGTAAGAACCTGATGTACATATACAATGGATATTATTATTGTAGCTCTTAAGTATTCATTATAGTGTTTTATATCTGTTATATTTGAGCATTATGTGACATCTATTAGCTTACTGATACTTACTGTATGAATTTTCAATAGCACATAATTTGCAAAAAAGTTTTTTGTTTCTGTTTCATTGTATAGATTCCTTATTGAACTGTGGATAGACTTTTTTTCTTTAATATATAGGTATATTATATCCATATTATCCTGTTTTCCAGGACTTTCATTTGAAATATTAAGCAATGTGATTTAACTGTCACAGACTAAATCCTGTATTTGTAAAAGCTATTTCATCATTGCTAATAAAGCATGAAGTGAAGTGAAGTCGCTCAGTCATGTCTGACTCTGCGACCCCATGAACTGTAGACTACCAGGCTCCTTGGTCCGTGGGATTTTCCAGGCATGAATACTGGAGTGAGTTGCCATTTCATTCTCCAGGGGATCTTCCCGACCCAGGGATTGAACCCAGGTCTCCTGCATTGTAGGCAGACGCTTTACCATCTGAGCCACCAGGGAAGCCCTTAATAAAGCATATCTAAAAATAAAATACAGAAGTAGAAATTAACATCAAATTATTTTGTGCTTTATAAAAAGGCTGCTGCTGCTGCTGTTCTTGTGCATTATAAATACCAAATTAAATGATTCTTAAATTCCTAATTATTTTTAAGTCACTGCCTTACTCTACATATACCAGAAACTATTGGAAAACTGTTGTGGATAAACATCTACAATAGAGTAATAAAATTATAAAATTCAGAATTACATTTATGTTCATATTTAATTGATTCCCTTACTGTAGATCCTTCACTATTTTGATCTGTTCACATCAAATCTTGGTGAATAATATTTCACTCCTCTACAGTAAATCTTATTAAGTGAAACTGGATACAATTTCATGCTGGCTCAGAAGAATACAGTTGGATGCACACTGATGTTTTGGAATTTCTGACGGAAATTTGTTTTAAACAGGTTGCGATAATCCAATTTCATTTTGACAAGTTACTGCTAAATGTCACTTAAGGATATTTAAAAATATTTGTCAACTTCAAAAATAAAATTTTAAAGTTGAAAAAGGGATAATTCTTATCATTTATGTCAAAACCATTCGTTCTAAATTTGAGAAAGCTGTTGCACAGAGGTTATAATAATGTGCTTAGTCACATAGCTAATGGAGATGTGAAATTAGAAAATAATTTTTTGATGTGACTACATTTTAATTTGTATTGCTTTGCAGCAAGAAAGCCACAGAAGGAGACATTTGGGAGTGGAGCCAAGTCTTTTAAATGAAAGGTTAAAGAAACTTTTCAAGAAAAAGATTGTGACTTAGAGATTATTTCTTGTTACTTTTCCTGAGCCTCCAGTCCAAGGAGTGTGTCAGTAGATCCTTGTATATAATGTAAGACTAAATGAAACCACATCTTTCTGAGATGGACTCAATGAGTAGTAACATTGAATTTTCTTATTGAATCACAGATGAGGGCTTTGAGCTCACTACTTCACTGAAGGAGTTTAGTTATTTGGTGGAGCTATAGGGGTATTGATATAAATTGTTCTCACAAAGGTTTTAGACAATGTCCTTAAGATCGTTTAACTCACTATAGGCTTAGGTAATGTTTAAGAAGTAAAAGAACTTGGAACATAAAATGGGCACAAAGTTTCAGAATTGAGAGAAACTGAGGATGCTAAGCAGCACACTTAAAAAATAGCTAACAGAGCCACATTAAAAGTCAATAGAATCCTCAGAACATACACATATAGATTAAAAATCCACTTTATAAAATCATTCATAAGAAAATGTTTCAAGACATATGCCACATAAAAGAAAATAATGACAAGTAAATAAGATTCTTTTGCCTAGTAATCATCCATTCCAAATTAATTGAGATCCTATAGTATAGCTGATAATATTTTAGGTGCTAGGTAAATATGAGAAAATAATACACAGTCTTAATCTCGGTTATTTCAAAATATGCAGAGAAATGCACATTCAAAAGTCAAGATGTATAAGAAATCTAATGAAAGAAAGTAGATAGGTTATTAAAGTGAAAGTGATAAAATTGCTGAGTCGTGTCTGACTCTTTGCGACCCACGGGCTATACAGTCCATTGAATTCCCAGGCCAGAATACTGGAGTGGGTAGCCTTTCCCTTCTCCAGGGGATCTTCCCAACCCAGGGACTGAACCCAGGTCTCCCACATTACAGGCAGTTCTTTACCAGCTGAGCCACAAGAGAAGATAGGTTATAAAGTTGAAGAATAATGGAGATGATTCTTTGACTGTTTTAATGAAGCAGTAAGACTTTTCTAGTATATAATGGGGGAGGAGAATTCCAATGACAGTGACGAAAATTGCACTTTTGCAGATGGCTTATTGAGTGTGTGAGTATTTAGAAAAATGCCTGGATATTCCCTGACATTTTCACTTAAGTTCTTTTGCTGGAGAATAGCTACCCACTCCAGTATTCTTGCCTGGAGAATTGGACAGATGAACCTGGCAGACTACAGTCCATGGGGCTGCAAAGGGTCGGGCATGACTGAGTGAATAACACTTTTCTTTTGCCTAAAGAGTATTTATAAATCTTTGCCAAACTAAATGTTTTTGTAGTCTGATATAAGGTATGCAGACTTTAGAACAGTGGCTGAAAATAAGTATTTTTGATATATTAAAAAAAAAAACTGGATGTAAGAAATAAGTTATGTGACAAAAAAAGACTGAATACTTAAAAACTGGAATAAGTGGTTGAATAATTAAAATATAAAACTTTTTAGAAAAGCTTTTCTATGAGTCTGTCAGTCCTTTTTTCATGTTGTTTTCAATTCAAGGCACTGCCATTCTCCAACATCATGTCTTTCTGTCAGCCTCATTGTCTAGTCAGTTTCTACCTTGATCATGGGTTGTATGTGCATGCATGCTATCATTCAGTCATGTCTGACTCTTTGCAACCCATAGGCCGTAGCCTGCAGACTTCTTTCTCCATGGAATTTTCAAGGCAAGAATACTGGAGTGGGTTGCCATTGCCTACTCCAGGTGATCTTCCCGACCCAGGGATCAAACCGGTGTGTCGTGCATTTTCTGCATTGGCAGGAGAATTCTTTACTCCTGTGCCACCTGGGAAGCTCAATCATGGGCTGTTTGTACCCAATTTGTTTTCATTGGTCAAATTGTTAAATAGCTTGTTGCCAGATAGCCATGTCAAGTACTCTGCTAGAAGCCAGTTGTAGTGATTATCCCAGATGTCAATTTCCAGTGCCAAGTATTATATTTTCTTGCATGTTTTTCTTTTTGCATTGCAATTATCATTGCATAAAGCCTGATAAAATATATCTATATTTTCTACTAGAGATAAAAATTGGTGGGATCTGTTAATGCCCCATATGGCTATGTCTGAAATACAAATAAGGCATTATTCACATAATGAAATCATAGAATAAATGTTCTTATCACTTACATATCTCCTATTTTCTCTTTGCTTCTTAATTTTCTGTGAACTTTCTTCCATTATTTAAAGCAAAATACTTGTATTTGAGAATTTTCACTCTTCATTTTTCCCTTTTCTAAAAAGAGAGGGAGAGCTTACTTTGCATTCCTACTTTTATCCCTTCAAGTTCAAAACAGGAAACTGTCTCTAAATAAGGAGACATATTAATTATCACGTATGTCAAAATGGAAACATTGTCAAATGTATCAGGCCAAGCCTTGTCTATTCTATATTCCATTCTCTCAGGTCACTAAACAATGAATATAAATTATTAGATTTAATTGCAACATTTTAATCAATACATTCGGTTACTTTGTAATCATGAAATATCCATTTGTATAGTGCTATTTCAAATTTATATAAATTTGAAAATTTACAGAAAATATTTTATAGAAGTATGTCAATTTTAAACATGCTTAATGTAAGGCATGTATCTTGTTATATATGGGAGGTATCATGCTCTTTACTTTGTTACTAACAAATGTTAGATTAAAAATATGTTTTCAGTTAGATAGAGCCGTTTCCCAAAGTGATAAAGCCTCATGGGCACAAACGTGTCTTTCACATTTAAAATAAACTTAAAGTATTATAATTGGGTTAATTGACCATGTGAAAAGATATACTTTATTAGTGTATCGCATCTTTACATGTAATTAAAATAAATCCAAAAGTTTGGGTTTTGACTGACAGTTACTTTCTTTCCACAATGATTATAGAACTTTAGCATAGTACAGCTCCTGAACATCTTCTTTCAAATCTGGAAGGAAGATGTTCAAATCTTCCTTCCTTCAAAAGCAAATCTTCCTTCACAATACTGATCAAAACACTGCATCATACTACTGATTGATAAAATATGAAAGTCAGAAGCATAGATTCTTCATAGAGATGCTGCTGCTGCCACTGCTAAGTTGCGATGGCCTAGGTTCAAGTCTTGGTTTGTTCAATTTTTCCTTTTTGACCAATGTCAAGTCACCTAAAAAGTATAATCTACAATCCCACTAATTTTACAGTTATTTCTGTGTATTTTAAGAGTTCATCAAGGTAAAGAATAGTGTTCTGCAAATGGTAGGAATAAAAAACAAAGTGTTGGTGTTTAATTAAAATATATAAAACACACAGCCAAAATAATCGCAAATACTAAGTTCCTTGATATTTAGTTTTTCTAGTTCTGTTTATTTTGTTCCTTCATTCATGTATCTGTGAAATTGCTCATTTATTTTTTTCAAGTCATTCTAAAGTTATGAATATATGAATAAGTATAACAGTTAATCAATTTGAAATGGACTTGTTCTCACTAATTGTTATTCAGAGTGTTTACTATTCTAGTCATCTTTTTGATAGTCTAACTTTGGGATTCTCAATTAAAAACTGATAAAATATTTCAAGTCAGAGTTATAAGAACATCAGAGAATTCCAAGTGGGATAATTAAATACATATTATCATTATTTATTGTTAATTTCAATTATTAGTAATAATAATACTAGATACTCCACTAGAAAACACATCATATTCAAACTTCAGAAAACCCAATTATGATAGACAGAGATAAAAAAAAGAAAAAAAACACTGATGGCAGGAAAAAAAGATAAAAACAGAAGCAGATTTTCTAATAGAAAACAGAAAACTAGAAGTTGTAAGGAAAGGAAAAAAATAATCCTACCTATCAAGTATTCCATCATAAGCAAAAATATATTACAAAAAGTAAGTTAAAAAAATTGTCAGGAAAGTAAAATGTGAGAGAATACAATGCCAGCTTATCAGTGACATAGGAAAATGTAAAGGAAATTTTTCAGACAGGCATTTGACATGACACAGTTGTATCTGTCAAACATGAGGAATACTGGAGAGAATAAAGGAGGTAAGTGAATTTTTTTTCATTTTCATTGCTAAAAGACAGTTCAGTTCAGTTCAGCTGCTCGGTCATGTCTGACTCTGTGCAACCGCATGAACTGCAGCACCCCAGGCCTCCCTGTCCATCACCAACTCCCGGAGTCCACCCAAACCCATGTCCATTTGAAGTTGATGCCATCCAATCATCTCATCCTCTGTTGTCCCCTCTCCTCCTGCCCTCATTCTTACCCAGCATCAGGGTCTTTTCCAATGAGTCAGCCCATCACATCAGGTGACCAAAGTGTTGGAATTTTAGCTTCAACATCAGTTCTTCGAATGACACCCAGGACTGATCTTTAGGATGGACTGGTTGGATATCCTTGCAGTCCAAGGGACTCTCAAGAGTCTTCTCCAACACCACAGTTCAAAGGCATCAATTCTTCAGTGCTCAGCTTTCTTTATAGTCCAACTCTCACATCCATACATGACCACTGGAAAAACCAAGGCCTTGACTAGACAGACCTTTGTTGGCAAAGTAATGTCTCTGCTTTTTAATGTGCTATCTAGGTTGGTCATAACTTTCCTTCCAAGGAGTAAGCATCTTTTAATCTCATGGCTGCAATCACCATCTGCAGTGATTTTGGAGCCCAGAAAAATGAATTCAGCCACGGTTTTCCCATCTATTTACCATGAAGTGATGGGACCAGATGCCATGATATTCGTTTTCTGAATGTTGAGCTTTAAGCCAACTTCTTCACTCTCCTCTTTCACTTTCATCAAGAGGCTATTTAGTTCCTCTTCACTTTCTGCCATAAGGGTTGGAGTCATGTGCATATCTGAGGTTACTGATATTTCTCCTGGCAATCTTGATTCCAGCTTATGCTTCCTCCAGCCCAGCGTTTCTCATGATGTACTCTGCATATAAGTTAAATAAGCAGGGTGACAATATACAGCCTTGATGTGCTTCTCTTTCTATTTGGAACCAGTCTGTTGTTCCATGTCTAGTTCTAACTGTCACTTCCTGACCTGCATACAGGTTTCTCAAGAGGCAGGTCAGGTGGTCTGGTATTTCCATCTCTTTCAGAATTTTCCAGTTTATTGTGATCCACACAGTCAAAGGCTTTGGCATAGTCAATAAAGCAGAAATAGATGTTTTTCTGGAACTGTCTTGTTTTACCCATGATCCAGCGGATGTTGGCAATTTGGTCTCTGGTTCCTCTGTCTTTCCTAAAACCAGCTTGAACATCTGGAAGTTCAAAGATCATGTATTGCTGAAGCCTGGCTTGGAAAATTTTAAGTACTACATTACTAGCTTGTGAGATGAGTGCAGTTGTGCTGTAGTTTGAGGATTCTTTTACCTTCCCTTTCTTTGGGCTAAAAGATAATTGCCTGTCTAAAGTGAAAGTAATAAACCTGCACTATGGTATTTATGTTCTTCCTACATGGTGCTAGTTGTAAAGACTCTGCCTGACAATGCGGGATATATGAGATGCAGGTTTGATCCCTGGGTCGGGAAGATCCCTTGGAGGAAGGCAAGGCAGCCCACTCCAGTACACTTGCCTGGAGAATCTCATGGACAGAGGAGTCTGGTGGGCTATTACAAAGAGTCAGATATGACTGAATTGAGTTAGAACACACACACACATGGTATTTATAATGCACGAAAAATAAAATGACTGGTGATATTACAGAGGAGGTTTGAGAAGAATTTTAACTATATCTAAAGTAAAATAATAAAAAGGTTATCATTTATAAGTTATTTGAAAGTTCAACATAATGAATTACATATATTATATGTCTAATGGTTGTCTCTCATATTTTTAAACAGAGATATAACTAACTAGTTAGTAAAGCTCCTATCTTCCTTCAGAAACTGGACATAGTGGGGCACCAGCCTTCATGATTATATTTCAAAGGCTTGTTTTCCAGAGCTCTTAAGAAAGGCAGTCTTGGGAAAGACTACCAAGAAACTTAAAATTTTTTACATCTCAAAGGGTCAGAGAAAGGTTTTAAAATGACAACTTTCTAAAATAAATGCTTCAGTGAAAGAGAAATCAGGTATAGAAAGTCAGGAGAAGCCTGTCTAATGTTTGTCATACTGCAAGGAACATTAGAGATGTCTTGGTCATATTTTTGTTTTTCAGATTTGAAAATTGAAACAGATATATTGCCTGAGTACTTCATATTTATCTGGAAACTCATGCATCATATACTTGATTCAAAATTTATGATCTTTTGATCACATTGTTTAATGAAAATTTTAAATTTAACATGTATACATATTTTAAATTTGATGTATATATGTGTGTGTGTGCACATTAAGTCCCTTCAGTCATGTCCGACTCTTTGAGACCCTAGGGACTGTAACCCACCAGGTTCCTCTGTTCATAGGATTCTCCGGGCAAGAATAATGGTGTGGGTCACCTTGCCCTACTCCAGGGGATCTTCAGACCCAGGGATTGAACCCACATCTTTTATGTCTCCTGCATTGTCAGGTGGGTTCTGTACCACTAGCGCCACCTGGGAAGCCACATATATATATATTATTTATTTATTTATTTATTCACACACATATTTAACTCCCTATATTAATGTAAACAAATTCTATACTGATGTCTCCAACACTGCTCACCATTTGGGCATTTTAGCCTTCTCTCCATTCTTTTCTGTAAGCTCCCCTTCTAATAATGATAAACATGGTTCCCACTAGAGGCCTTCAGTTTACTTAATTGTTCAGTTGCAGCACTCATGAACAATGTTATAATAGTTTTTCACCTATAATCTTGGGGGAAGAAATATTTGTCAACCAGAATTGAGTGTTAATGTGTAATTATTTTGTTTCTGATCTAACAAACACCAATCATTTCCAAAGTCAGCAACTTTTTCTCTCCACCCATTTATAGACTTTGTTTTCATGCATTTTAATTACCATTAGACTGTTAGGTCAGAGTCTGCATTCTGTTTTAGGATCCTTTGATTGCTTTAAAGTTTTGTGGGTTTTTTTTTTTAATATTTGTGCACATAAACTTCCCTTTTGTGCTATGAAGACCTCTCGGTTTGACAAGACACAATATCATGTAATCACCATTGCAGTATCATACAAAATAGCTTCACCACTATAAAATATTCCTTCACCTCAAAAATTCAGTGTTTTTCTACTTCACCTGAATTAGTTTGCTGAGGCTGTGAGAAACACACACACACTAACACACACACACACAAACACAAAATATAAAAATGGAAATTTATTTTCTCATAGTTCTAGAGGTTGGAAGTCTAAGATCAAGGTGAAGGCATAAAAAATTACTATACACTTGTTGGCTTAAAAAATGGAAATTTATTTTCTTAGAATTGTGGAGGTTGGAAGTCTAAGATCAAGGTTGTTTTCCACTGAGGCCTCTCTCCCCGGCTTGCAGTTGGTGATCCTCTTGCTAGCTCTTTACAAGGTCATCTTTCTAAGCTTGCACACTCCTGGTCTTTCAGTTCAGTTCAGTTGCTCAGTTGTGTCTGACTCTTTGCGACCCCATGAATCACAGCACGCCAGGCCTCCCTGTCCATCACCAGCTCCCGGAGTTCACTCAAACTCATGTCCATCGAGTCGGTGATGCCATCCAGCCATCTCATTCTCTGTCGTCCCCTTCTCCTCCTGCCCCCAATCTCTCCCAGCATCAGAGTCTTTTCCAGTGAGTCAACTCGTCACATGAGGTGGCCAAAGTATTGGAGTTTCAGCTTTAGCATCAGTCCCTCCATGAACACCCAGGACTGATCTCCTTTAGAATAGTGGACCCTAATTTCTTCTGCTCATAAGGACACCAAGCATATGGATTAGGGCCCACTCTGAATGCCTGGTTTTAATTTTCTTACCTTTTTAAGACCCTATCTCCAAATGCTGTTATATTCTGAGGGGCTGTGGATTTAGGACTTCAATATAGGAATTTTGAGGGATAAACTTCAACCCGTAACAATCCCCAAACCCATGGTAATCAGTGACCCTTTAATCTTTGCCACAGTTTTGCTTTTTATGGAATGTCCTATAATTGGAATCATACACATTCAGCCTTCAAAGACTGTACCCTTTCACTTGCAGTATGACATTAAGATTATTTCTTATTTAATGATATTTAATTGCATCAATATGCCTTAGCTTGTTTATCTGTTCACCTATTCAATGATACCTTGATTGCTTCTAGATTTTTATAAGTATGAATGAAATTGTTCTAAACAGTTGTGTGAAATTCTTTGCATGCACTTGTTTTAAATCAGTTCAGTAAATACCTCGAAGTGTGATTACTTGGTGTTACCTTCCTTTCCAATCTGTATACCTTAATGAAATTTGTCATGCTGAATGCACAGGAAGAACAACTGATTAATTTTGTAAGCATGGTATTTGTATAGAGTACATGATGTAACATACACTTTGAAAGTGATAATTACTTGCATAGCTAGTAAACAATACCTTATTTTTCACTTAATACTGAAGAGAACCATCTGTTCACAGTGATTCATTTTGTTAAGCATTATCTTATGATTCAAAATTATTTTGAAGTAAATTCTTGATATCTTTTTATATTTTTGTATTGAATGCAGTTTCTTTAATGTTTATTTTCTTTTGGTATTGCAAAAACAATGCTTTTAGAAAATTCTAATATAATATTCTTGCTGCTGCTGCTAAGTCACTTCAGTCGTGTCCAACTCTGTGTGACCCCATAGACGGCAGTCCACCAGGCTCCCCCGTCCCTGGGATTCTCCAGGCAAGAACACTGGAGTGAGTTGCCATTTCCTTCTCCAATGCATGAAAGTGAAAAGTGAAAGTGAAGTCGCTCAGTCGTGTACGACTCTTAGCGACCCCATGGACCGCAGCCTACCACTCTCCTCCATCCATGGAATTTTCCAGGCAAGAGTACTGGAGTAGGGTGCCATTGCCTTCTTCGTAATGTTCCTAGAAGGACGTTGCTATTATCCTCTATCCTGGATTCTTAGTTTTCATTCTGGAGCATTGTAATTATATCAGGGCTACCCTTCATTATTTTACCAGATTAATTCTTTATTTCCTACATTCCGTGCATTAACCTTTCATGGGTAACTCCTACATTCTAAACAAGAATCACTTCAGGTGACATTCAAAGGGGAACATAAGTTCAGTTCAGTTCAGTCACTCAGTCATGTCTGACTCTTTGTAACCCCATGAACCACAGCACGCCAGGCTTCCCCCTCCATCACCAACTCCCGGAGTTCACCCAAATCCATCAAGTCAGTGATGCCATCCAACCATCTCATCCTCTGTCGTCCCCTTCTCCTCCTGCCCTCAATCTTTCCCAGCATCAGTGTCTTTTCAAATGAGTCAGCCCTTCACATCAGGTGGCCAAATATTGGACTTTCAGCTTCAACATCAGTCCTTCCAATGAACACCCAGGACTGATCTCCTTTAGGATGGACTGGTTAGATCTCCTTGCAGTCCAAGGGACTCTCAAAAGTCTTCTCCAACACCACAGTTGAAAAGCATCAATTCTTCAGTGCTCAGGTTTCTTTATAGTCCATCTCTCACATCCATACATGACCACTGGGAAAACCATAGTCTTGACTAGATGGACCTTTGTTGACAAAGTAATGTGTTTGCTTTTTAATATGCTATCAAGGTTGGTCATAACTTTCCTTCCAAGGAGTAAGCGTCTTTTAATTTCATGGTTGCATTCACCATCTGCAGTGATTTTGGAACCCAAGCAAATATACTCAACCACTGTTGTCACTGTTTCCCCATCTATTTGCCATGAAGTGATGTGACCAGATGCCAAGATCTTGTATTCTGAATGTTGAGCTTTAAGCCAACTTTTTCTCTCTCCTTTTTCACGTTCATCAAGAGGATCTTTAGTTCTTCTTCACTTTGTGCCATAGGGGTTGTGTCATCTGCCTATCTGAGGTTATTGATATTTCTCCCAGCAATCTTGATTCCAGCTTGTACTTCATCCAGCCCAGCATTTCTCATGATGTACTCTGCATATAAGTGAAATAAGCAGGGTGACAATATACAGCCTTGACATTCTCCTTTTCCTATTTGGAACCAGTCTGTTGTTCCATGTCCAGTTCTAACTGTCACACAGTCAAAGGCTTTGTCATAGTCAATAAAGCAGAAATAGATGTTTTTCTGGAACTCTCTTGTTTTTCCAATGATCCAGCGGATGTTGGCAATTTGATCTCTCATTCCTCAGCCTTTTCTAAAACTAGCTTGAACATCTGGAAGTTCATTGTTCACGTATTGCTGAAGCCTGGCTTGGAAAATTTTGACCATTACTTTACTAGCATGTGATTTGAGTGCAATTGTGTGCTAGTCTGAGCATTCTCTGCCATTGCCTGTCATTGGAATTGGAATGAAAACTGACCCTTTCTAGTCCTGTGGTCACTGCTGAGTTTTCCAAATTTGCTGGCATATTGAGGGCAGTACTTTCACAGCATCATCTTTTAAGATTTGCAATAGCTCAACTGGAATTCCATCACCTCCACTAATCTTTGTTTGTAGTGATGCTTCCTAAAACCCACTTTGACTTCCCGTTCCAGGATGTCTGGCTCTAGGTGAGTGATCACACCAACGTGATTATCTGCGTCATGAAGACCTTTTTTGTACAGTTCTTCTATGTATTCTTGACTCCTCTTCCTAATATCTTCTGCTTCTGTTAGGTAGGTCCATACCATTTCTGTCCTTTATTGAATCCATCTTTGCATGAAATATTCCCTTGGTACCTCTAATTTTCTTGAAGCCATCTCTAGTCTTTACCATTCTAATGTTTTCCTCTGTTTCTTTGCATTGATCACTGAGGAAGGCTTTCTTATTTCTCCTTGCTATTCTTTGGAACTCTGCATTCAAATGGGTACATCTTTCCTTTACTCCTTTGCTTTTTTTTTTTCTCTTCTGTTTACAGCTATTCGTAAGGCCTCCTCAGACAGCCATTTTACTTTTTCGCATTTCTTTTTCTTGGGAATGATCTTGTTCCCTGTCTCTGTACAATGTCACGAACCTCCGTCCATAGTTCATCAGGCACTCTATCAGATCCAGTCCCTTAAATCTATTTCTCACTTCCACTGTATAATTGTATGGGATTTGATTTAGGTCATACCTGAATGATCAGCGGTTTTCCCTACTTTCTTCAATTTAAGTCTGAATTTGGCAATAAGAAGAACAAAAAGGGAACATAAGTATTGTCAAAAAATGTCTTTATTTGGATTTCACATATGACTAATAATTTGACTGAACACAGGACTCTCAATTTAAAGCAATTGCCTATCTCAATTTTAAAGTATTACTTTGTTGCTGTCTAAAACTCTTCTTCTATTATGAAAATCCGAAGACTATCATGTTTATTATTTTTTAAAATACTTATTTTTCTCCTTTGAGAATTTTTTATTTTTGATTATATGAAATTTCACAAAGATTTGTAGTGCTTTGAATGTGTGACCCTTGCTTTCTCTAAGTTGGTGAATTTAAATAATTTATTTTGTGTAGAACTTGAGCTATTTAAACTGAGGAAGACATCATCTCAAAACAATATAGCAGTAAGATTTTTTGTTGCTTTATTATTATCATTTTTTAAGATTTTTCAGGTAGATTTGATTCTCTTTCTCAGCCGTGCTTGTTGTATAAGTAGATCTTTGTTCCTTATAGCAAAGGATGTATATTCCATTTCTGTTAGATCCTTCATAAATTCCTAAATTCCACAAGTGACACATCTCTTTCAAATATTCACATTTAAAACCAACCTTTGCAACAAAATATCTCAAAGAAATTTCCATCTGTAATCATTCACTGCTCTTATTAAACAAAATATAGTTTAAAACTGTATCTGAGCAAAACTTAATGCTCAATTTTTTTCTTTTTTTATCATCTTTGGATGTTAGCATACAGATATATTACTCATGAATGGTTAAATGTGTTAAGGACTATAAAACATGCTATTTTCTATCTATGTATCCAGGTATATTAATAACATTATTGTTTATGTCCCACTTTATAGCTAGCACTGGCTCTGTATTTTTTTTAAAAATTATTATCATTATTTAATAAATTCTTCCTAGGGTACAACATTTAGTATAATATCTTTGTACAGTTTTATTTGTGAATGGATATTAAGACTTAAGGTGATGAGAATATAAGCTGTTGGTGAAACTGCATTCATTTATGATTAAATTGCAAGAATCACATATTTCATGACAATGAATAAATGTATGTCCATTAATAATATAGGGCTTCCCTGGTGGCTTAGTGGTAAAGTATCCACCTGCCAGTGCAAAAGATGCAGCCTCAATCCCTGGGTCAGGATGATTCCTGGAGAAGGAAATTTCAACCCACTCCAGTATTCTTGCTGAGAAATCCTTCAGGAACAGAAAAAGCCTGGCAGACTACAGACCATGGGGTCACAAAAGAGTCAGATACAACTTAGCAACTTAACAACAATATTAATAATATAAATATGTTGGCATATATCATATATAATTTAGAATCAGACAGATATAATGGAGTTTACAAAGACCTCAGGATGTTTGCTACACATTTTGTAATAATAATTATTTAATATTAGTAAGTGCATTTAGTAGAAATTTTATTGTATTTATTAAAACATATTGATTCTGTTGTTTCATTTTGAGGTAGTGTGTTCATTTTCTATTTTTCTTCCATTTGACCATTTCCCTACCCAGTCTCCATCATCATTTTCCATTCACCCAGCACTATTAGTCTTTGTTTTCCCATTTCTCAGGGAAGGTATGTGGTGGAAAGGTGAGAAGCAGCAATGTCTCTATGAATCCTAACCAATATTTCAAGATTCCACCTGAGATAGAAGAGAGATGTAAGAAAGCAGAAATGGTAGATTAGCTTTCGAAAATCAAAAAAGAAACAGTTAACTTAAAAGAGATTTGTGTTGGTTGAGAAAAGGAGTTCTTTGGACCCAGAGCAGTGGTTACTCCTTGCATTGCAGGGCAGCACTTGAGTGGAGATGACAAAGCTCTAAGAAGACAAAGGTAATATGATTCAGCTAGGCAGATATTAATAGCATCCTAGATTTCAGCCTTTTCAAGACTGAGAAGAAATTTCAGTGTTTCAGACTTGTCATAATAACAGTTGGAAATTTGCCAGTCCTGAAGGGGACAGATGTAACGGAAGATACAGATGACTGAAGATAAAGGAACACTTTTCGTCCACCAACCCCACACATTCCTTAACTCTTTGTAAGCCTTAGAGTCTCACTGTTGTGATGAGGAAAAAAGCTATTTTGAGTTGCTGCCTAGGCATGACAATGCTGCTGACACAGAGAGTCTGGACATTTAGATAGAACCTGAATTTAGGATTTCAGCATCAAGTTCCCACTTTTATTTTCCTGGGGCACCTTTTAAAATAACTGTTTAGAGTTAATCCTCAAAAAGTTAGTGATGTTGGTCTTAACCATTTTATTATTATTATAGGTGCTTCTACCTTGCTTTCTATCTCTTGTTTGCTGGTGACCTGGGATAGAGGACAGCCCTTCTTCCATCTCATTATGACAAAGCCCCATTCTGGGATCTGTAAGTAATGAATCTTGTTACTTTACTTCTTTTGAAGTATTGAAACAGCTTTCAATCAAAATGACCCCAGTGTTTGCATTTCCCAAAAGTTGGAACTTGGATGTTGAGCTTGTTTGCTGGGATGACCTGGGATAGAGGACAGCCCTTCTTCCATCTCAGTGATACTGCCCCATCCTGGGATCTGTAAGTAATGAATCTTGTTACTTTACTTCTTTTGAAGTACTGAAACAGCTTTCAATCAAAATGAACCCAGTGTTTGCATTTCCCAAAAGTGGAGGGAGCTGCTTGTCGACCCTGTGTGGGTAGCTTGTATTTCCTCTTTCAGAAGACCATAATCTGCATATTTTTATTTTAATACACCAGGTATTGCCCTCCCCCAACATAACTGCTGTCTCAAAAGTTATGTCTTTGAATGTTAATTGCAAAGCGTGAGAGATAAATTGCATGTTTCAAGTTTTCCATGCAATTCCTTTTTGTATTATTTATTTTATATAGGCTAACTCTAGTGGCATTTTATGGCAGAAATGCACACTCAGTTACTTCTGATCATGTAAATTTAATGAAAAGAGCATATATAGGATTTGGAGTTAGAAGACATCTCAAACCTTGTCTCTGTTGCTATTAGCATCAGTGCCTTACACAAATCATTGATCAACTCAGACCAATTTCTCTACTCATAAAAATTATGATAATGTTTCCAAAGTCTCTTACTTGTATTAAAAATCAAATGATTTAGCGAATAACTTGTAAATTTCAATAGATTATCATAGTGTGGAAGCTATATAAAATCATAGACAATTTGAATAATTAAAAACCCTGTTTAACGTTGAGACCTCAACATTTTTAACAAATCATAAAATCTTAAGGAATGTTGTTAAGAAATTGCATCCTGACATATCTTTGGCATATGATTGTAACTTAAGATATTGCATGAAATTATGTTGATTGTAATTACGAATGGATTTGGTGTAATAATTTAATCCGATAAAATTTTATAAATTTTATAATTTATAAAATTATTTGAGCAGTGATTATAAAAGTTTATTTTAAAGAAAAAGGTTTTTTTTATTTAAAAAAAGTTTACTTTAAAATATTTTAAAGTCATTTGAGCAGTGATTTTAAAAGTTACTATATGGTATATGCTACCCTGTTTAGTAAAATATCAGAAGTAAATCTAGAATAAAACAGTTTTTTTGAGTCATTAATGCTATTTGTCTCTAAAACAGAACGTTTTCCTCTTCATTCAGCACTCAACAATGCTGTGAACATATTGATCTGTAATCAACTGCTGACACAGTTATTTGGCTTAAGCCATATATTTCCTAAACTGCAAACACAGCATCATGACAGGCATATATAAAACAGTTTTCTAGTACACGCAAAAACTCATTGCAAACACTTTATCTCAGTGACAATTTTATCTACAGTTTTCTTTCTTTAATTTGTTCATTAAAAAGGGTGTATGTTAGTCCCCATAAAACTAGCATATTGCTATAAATCATCTTCTAAAACAAAATTAATTTTGCATTTTCTCATTTATAATAAAGATCCTAATAGATTTTAAAACCCTATGAATAGCACATATTCAATATAGCTTGATTGCAAAGCATTAGCATTTTGAATTTAATTTATCAGTAATATTTAAAAATGGTGGGTCAACTTTTCACTTAAAGATTTATTAATTTAATTAATATTTCAAAAATAGTTCCAGTTTTACTACTTTATAACACATTTTATATGAGGCCAACTATGTTTCAGTATATATCACTAAGCAAATGTAATGAAAAATCATTGATATGCATGACTGTGATAGCTTTAAGGAATTATACTTTTCTTATTTAATACCTATTTCATAATGTAGTATTTTCTGAGGTTTACAGCTAGAGAGTATATAGATGTCATGTGTCAAGAACTGTTCTAGGTGCTTAAGAGTTTAAAAATGGAAAAAAAAAGAATTTTTATATATCTAGTTTATGAAAACTTCTATGTGTATTAGACTCCTATAGGATAAAAGATATATATATTGGAGAAGGAAATGGCAACCCACTCCAGTATTCTTGCCTGGAGAATCCCATGGAGGGAGGAGCCTGGTAGGCTACAGTCCACAGGGTCGCAAAGAGTCGGGCACTACTAAGCTACTTCACATGTCACATGATACATATATATTCATAGGTGTATATATATAGGTATATATATATATATTTATATACACATAGGTGTAAAGAAGACATAATTGATTTCAATTTTCTCTTGATCATCTTGGAAGGCCTTTCAAAAGAAGAGTTGTAAGTTTGGGGTTTCACTTTGACTTCCATATAAGACACAGAGAAGTATGTGCCATAAAGCAGGAAATGAATCTGATATTACTAAATTAGTGACATATTGTTTTCAGGGTTTTCTGGTCATATATGACCAAGTTTTTGACTATTTGAATGTGTTTGTAACTCAAACAAGTATATTATTATAAAATGCCCCACAATTTAATTGTGGATCAGGTGGTTGGATGGCATCACTGACTCAATGAATGTGAGTTTGCGTAAACTCCAGGACATAGTGAATGACAGGCAAACCTGGTGTGCTGCAGTCCATGGGGTCGAAAAGTGTCAGACACAACTTAGTAAATGAACAACAATTCAATCACACATTTGTTAAACAGTGTTCTGAAGAGTGAGTCTTTCAGGAATGATGCTAAGGACCACGATCTTCACGTTGTGTTGTATGAAAAGTATCATGAAAATATTCCTAAAGAAAATACCAGATAATTGCATATTTTAGAAATCCCTGTTCAATGGCAGAAAAATATGGGAATTTCTTGGAAATCAGAAACAAAACGAATTGAAAGTTCAGATATGTCAGTGATCATTGGGTCCAGGGTATCTGAAAATCTCTACTGCCCTTAAAACTGCACTTAAAGGATTGTACAGACCAGTGTCAGAGCTGTCACATGGGACACCAGACAAAGCCTAGCACTCAGAAACTTCCATGTTTTAATCTAGAGACTAGAAGAAGGAGATTTTTAATGTCTAATCAGATTGACAGAAAATTAAACAGAGAATTGGGATTCAGTTCAGTTCAGTTCAGTCGCTCAGTCATGTCCGACTCTTCGCGACCCCATGAATCACAGCACGCCAGGCCTCCCTGTCCATCACCAACTCCCGGAGTTCACTCAAACTTATGTCCATCGAGTTGGTGATGCCATCCAGCCATCTCATTCTCTGTCATCCCCTTCTCCTCCCGTCCCCAATGCCTCCCAGCATCAGAGTCTTTTCCAGTGAGTCAACTCGTCACATGAGGTGGCCAAAGTTTTGGGGTTTCAGTTTTAGCATCAGTCCATCCAATGAACACCCAGGATTGATCTCCTCTAGAATGGACTGGTTGGATCTCCTTGCAGTCCAAGGGACTATCAAGAGTCTTCTCCAGCACCACAGTTCAAAAGCATCAATTCTTCGGTGATGAGCTTTCTTCACAGTCCAACACTCACATCCATTCATGACCATTGGAAAAACCATAGCCTTGACTAGACGGACCTTGGTTGGCAAAATAATGTCTCTGCTTTTTAATATACTATCTAGGTTGGTCATAACTTTCCTTCCAAGGAGTAAGCGTCTTTTAATTTCATGGCTGCAATCAGCATCCTCAGTGATCTTGGAGCCCCCCAAAATAAAATCTGACACTGTTTCCGCTGTTTCCCCATCTATTTCCCATGAAGTGATGGGACCAGATGCCATGATTTGTTTTCTGAATGTTGAGCTTCAAGCCAACCTTTTCATTCTCCTCTTTCACTTTCATCAAGAGGCTTTTTAAAAAAAATAGTATTCACATGTTCCAGAGTTGTTCAAAAAGCACAAATCAGGAATCCCAAAGAATTCCAAACAGGTTTAAACTAAAGAAAAACTATGCCTAAACCTGCTTTGTTGTATTGTGGTTAGTCTCTCAGTCATGTCCTACTCTTTTCAACACCATGGACTGTAGCCCGCCAGGTTCCTCTGTCCATGGAGATTCGCCAGGAAAGAATACTTGAGTGGGTTGCCATGACTTCCTTCAGGTGATCTTCTCAACCCAGGAATTGAACCTAGGTCTCTCCTGTATTGCAGATGGATTATTCTTTACTATCTGAGCCATCAGGGAAGCAACCCCCCATCCCCCCACCCCCCACAAAACCTACTAATGAATATTAAAAGACAACATAATTAAAGTAGGTTAAATAAATTCAGGTTAAATTAAATTAAATAGGAGATTGATTTGAATAAGAAGATGAAGTAGTACAACTATAGATAATTTAAAGTTGAAAATAGATTTCAAAGGGGGATTTTTTTTTTTAGGGAAAGTCATACAATTGTTTCCTGACCCTCATTAAAATGTATTATTGAAATACATTGCATGTCTGAATGAGAGCATCTTCCTTTAACCAAACAGTTGGCAAAAGGAAATAGTGCAGATCTGCTCTTCATCCTGTTTAATATGGCATACAAAATAGTGAAATTTTAGAATTACCTAAACCCAGTCAAGTAGCTAATTTAAAACATTTGGCCTGAGGCCACAGGTGAGGGGGGCAATTGGAAAATTTCAACTAACTAATTAACCACTACTACTTAGAAGAAATGTCTGTAATGTCCACCTCACTAACTGGAACCTCTGTAAAAGCCTGTGGCCGCCAGTCACCATCTACTGTTGAAATTTAATGCAGTTTCAAGGTACACGCCATTTGAAAGGAATTGGTTGACTTGTTACTGAATTTTCACTAAAAACTCCTAATTCCAGGGGAATGTAACACGTGTGTGCTGTGTGCCCAGTCGCTTCAGTTGTATCTGATTCTTTGTGACCTTGTGGACCATGGCCCACCAGGCTCCTCTGTCCATGGGAGTCTTCAGGCAAGAATACTGAAGTGGGTTGCCATGCCCTCCTCCAGGGGATTTTCCTGACCAGAAACTGAAGGCCTGTCTCTTATGTCTCCTGCATCTTCAGGCGGGTTCTTTATCAGTAGCACCATTTGGGAAGCCTGAATGTAATCTATTGTGAGCTAAAATAACCCTCTTTCTTGGGCTATGACAAATTCTATTCCCAAAGAGATGAGAATGCCCAGATTTCCCACATCAAATGGAAATGCATTAAAGCATACATGACACTGGTAACCATTGGAGTTTCAGGGACTATATTAACTGGTGGCTGCCATGCTTTTTGGCTGGGCCAACAGAGATCCACCCCCAAGAGTTACCTAATCCCATAGTCAAACTGTTTTCTTCTTATGATCAGTTATTGAAAGATGTCAAGCTGTATTGTTTACAGAAAGTAAATCAGAGGTAGATTAGTGGTTCAGTTCAGTTCAGTGCAGTTCAGTCACTCAGTCGTGTCTGACTTTCCGTGACCCCATGAATCACAGCACGCCAGGCCTCCCTGTCTGTCACCAACTCCCGGAGTTCACTCAAACTCATGTCCACAGAGTTGGTGATGCCATCCAGCCATCTCATTCTCTATCGTCCCCTTCTCAAAGTGGTACTTGGTCTAAAAAGCAACTGCATTGCAAATAGCTGATTGCTGTACTTTGAAAAGAAAGGGAAAACTGGGAGTCACACAATTGGCATAATTAAGATTGATGTTTCTTGAGAGATAGGAGGAAATTGATAATAACAACTACATAGTGATATGGATTTTAGTCATTCTTGAACAGTAGGCACTAGAGTTGTGCTTTTTGAAAATGTAAGTTGCTTTGTTATAGTAAGCTTTATGGAATTGGAAAAAAAATATTAAATGAGAATGTTGATAGCCATTACAATTTAGAATGAGATAAAGGTCAACAAATTGTTGCCTTCATTGGAAGTTGTACCATGAGGATATAGATAAGTGACCATACAGAGATTTAAGAAATGAATCAATGGGTAGAAAAATGTATCTCACAGTTTAAGTCAGAATCTCACAATGTAATGAACAATCATTCAGTTTACTAGGGACTAAAAACAGCTATAGACTGTCTAGTAGAGGATCTTGTTCAGAACATATCTAGCAGGAGGCCAATAGAGAAATCCATTTCAGCACAACCACGGTATAAGCAGTACATGTGGCTACACTCTCAAGAGACTTGCTATTCCAATTTAATTGAGTTAAACTCTCAGGTCTGTTCCCCAATCCAGGAAAATATCTGAATGGATAAATGTTCCTCTTGTTTGGAAGACCAAGAAAATGTGAATCAAACTAATGTACTTTGCAATGATTTTACTCCAACTCATTAATATAACTGCTACTTGGTATATATTTCTATATAATTGATATGATTCATTTGATTGATTTAACCAAGTATTTAATACGATGGTGAACAAATGTATCAAGGCTTCTCAGGTGGTGCTAGTAGTAAAGAACCCACCGCCAATGCAGGAGATGTAAGAAATGTCAGTTTGATCCCTGGTTTGGGAAGACTCTCCTGGAGGAGAGCATGGCAACCCACTCCAGTATTCTTGCCTGGAGAATCCCATGGACAGAAGAGCCTGATGGAGTATGGTTCATAGGGTCCCAAAGAGTCAAACATGACTAAAGCGACTTAACATGCACAAATGTATTGGGAGTTTGAATTAAAATCCCTACAGAATACTTTTCTAATGACAGGTGACTGGCAAAACCATGAAGGAAAGTTAGTTAACAATCACTTAATTATTTTTAAAAAATATTTATTCATTTTTGCTATGATGGTCTCCATTGCTATGTGGCTTTCTCTAGTTGCTCAGGGAGGCTACTCTTTGTTGTGCTTTGTGGGCTTCTTTTTGCAGTGGGTTCTCCTGTTGCAGCTTCTCTGGTGGCTCAGATGGTCGAGAATTTGCCTGTAATGGGGGAGACCTGAATTTGATCCCTGGGTCAGGAAGATCCCCTGGAGGAGACCATGACAACCCACTCCAGTATTCTTGTCTGGAGAATTCCCTGGACAGCAGAGCCTGGAAGGTTAGAGTCCACAGGGTTGCAAAGAGCTGGACACGACTGAGCAACTAACACTTTCACTTTCACCCCTATTATGGCACATGGGTTAGGTTTATTTGCAGCTTGTGGGATACTCCTGGACCAGGGATCAAACCCTTTACCTATGCTTTCAGTTCAGTTCAGTCACTCAGTTGTGTCCGACTCTTTGCGACCCCATGAATCACAGCACGCCAGGCCTTCCTGTCTATCACCAACTCCCGGAGTTCACTCAAACTCACATCCACAGAGTTGGTGATGCCATCCAACCATCTCATTCTCTGTCGTCCCCTTCTCCTCCTGACCCCAATCCCTCCCAGCATCAGAGTCTTTTCCAGTGAGTCAACTCTTCACATGAGGTGGTCAAAGTATTGGAGTTTCAGCTTTAGCATCAGTCCTTCCAGTGAACACCCAGGACTAATCTCCTTTAGAATGGACTTATTGGATCACCTAAGCTTTAGCAGTCATATTCTCAACTACTAGACCACTGTTGAAGTACCAATTACTTAATTCTTACATGGAATCAACTTTTCATTAAGTTCAGTTTTCTATAGTTGAAGGAAGTAAAAGTGTACTTTGGGGAGTAATTTGAAGAACACTTGAGTTTGGATTTTTTATGGTAAATGTAAATGTATCTTTAAAAAATAGCTGCACCTCATTGGAATACAAAAATAGTGTGCCCTTTTTTTTGCTCTATAATGAATACAAATGATGCATAAAAAAATAATAACTAACAATTTAGAAACAAAATTTGCAGGATGAATTATGTAAGTCCCAGTTAATTTGCAGGTATTCTGGGACAATGTCCTGCTTATCTCCAGTGTTTCTTCAAATATTAGTACTGAGTCTTGATGGCGATAAGGACCAACTGGCTAAATAATGGTATGTAGTGTAGTGTGAAAGTGCTGCACTAAATATGCCAGCAAATTTGGAAAACTCAGCAGTGGCCACAGGACTGGAAAAGGTCAGTCTTCATTCCAATCCCAAAGAAAGGCAATGCCAAAGAATGCTCAAACTACCGCACAGTTGCACTCATCTCATACGCTAGTAAAGTCATGCTCAAAATTCTCCAAGCCAGGCTTCAGCAATATGTGAACCGTGAACTCCCAGATGTTCAAGCAGGTTTTAGAAAAGGCAGAGGCACCAGAGATCAAATTGCCAACATCCGCTGGATCATGGAGAAAGCAAGAGAGTTCCAGAAAAACATCTATTTGTGCTTCATTGACGATGCCAAAACCTTTGACTGTGTGGATCACAATAAACTGTGGAACATTCTGAAAGAGATGGGAATCCCAGACCACCTGACCTGCCTCTTCAGAAACCTGTATGCAGGTCAGGAAGCAACAGTTAGAACTGGTCATGGAACAACAGACTGGTTCCAAATAGGAAAAGGAGTACGTCAAAGTTGTATATTGTCACCCTGCTTATTTAACTTATATGCAGAGTACATCATGAGGAACGCTGGGCTGGAAGAAGCACAAGCTGGAATCAAGATTGCCGGGAGAAATATCAATAACCTCAGATATGCAGATGACACCACCCTTATGGCAGAAAGTGAAGAGGAACTCAAAAGCCTCTTGATGAAAGTGAAAGAGGAGAGTGAAAAGGTTGGCTTGAAGCTCAACATTCAGAAAACGAAGATCATAGCATCTGGTCCCATCACTTCTTGGGCAATAGATGGGGAAACAGTGGAAACAGTGTCAGACTTTATCTTTTGGCCTCCAAAATCACTGCAGATGCTAACTGCAGCCATGAAATTAAAAGACGCTTACTCCTTGGAAGGAAAGTTATGACCAACCTAGATAGCATATTAAAAAGTAGAGACATTACTTTGCCAACCAAGGTCCATCTAGTCAAGGCTATGGTTTCTCCCGTGGTCACGTATGGATGTAAGAGTTGGACTGTGAAGAAAGCTGATCGCCAAAGAATTGATGCTCTTGAACTGTGGTGTTGGAGAAGACTCTCGACAGTCCCTTGGACTGCAAGTAGTTCTAACCAGTCCATTCTAGAGGAGATCAATCCTGGGTGTTCACTGGAAGAACTGATGATAAACTGAAGCTGCAATACTTTGGCCACCTCATGCGACAAGTTGACTCACTGGAAATGAGTCTGATGCTAGGAGGGATTGGGGGTGGGAGGTGATGGGGACGGCAGAGAATGAGATGGCTGGATGGCATCACCGACTCGATGGACATGAGTTTGAGTGAACTCCCTGAGTTGGTGATGGATAGGGAGGCCTGGCGTGCTTTGATTCATGAGGTCACAAAGAGTCAGACACGACTGAGTGACTGAACTGAACTGAACTGAGTGAGTTATTTAAAATTAAAAACTCTGCCAGCAATACCCGTGGTAAGCTTGTTTATCATATGTTACATTTGGTATCACTGAGTAGTAAAGTTATGTTATAAAATAAGAAGGGCTTCACTGGTGGCTCACATGGTAAAGAAACCACCTATAATTCAGGAGACCTTGGTTCAATCCCTGGGTCAAGAAGATCCCCCTAAGAAGTCATTGGTTAACAGGTAAATGAAAATGCATGGCTGTTATATTTCTGGTTTTCTATAACTTGTAAGCCCAAGACACTATTCTGTATATTTTTTTCCAATAATCATGTCATGTTCCACCCACCCATCTCAGCCTACCAGTAGAGTAACACTCCATCCTTATTGTTGGCTCAGCATCCACTAGGATAATGACTAAGTGTTGGTATATTTTCATTAATATCTTGAAAATAATGTATAAACTGGTTTCCTTTAACACAAACTGCTTTTGTTTTATTATTTATTTGCTTGCTGTTTGCAGTAATTTTTAAAATCTGTGTTATTCATCAATTACTGGTATGTGAGGCCACCATTCTCTTCTATGGGGATACATTCTTTCATTTCATCAATTTAATCATTTTTCCTTTTACCCTGCATTCCTTACTGTTATATCTTTATAGAGTGCCCATAAAACTGCCATATATTTTGGATATACTCAGATCTTCTCTGTAGGTTAAGATGCTTTGATTTTTTTTTAATTTTTTTTTATTTTACAATATTATATTGGTTGGTTTTGCCATACATTGACATGAATCCGCCCCAGGTGTACATGAGTTCCCCTTCCTGTACCCCACTTCCACCTCTGGCTTTGATTTTATTTACGTTTTTCATTCAATTATTTTTTTCAGGCTGCCTCAATCATCCTTTATTTCATTTCAGGCCATTATGTTATATGATTCCAAATATTTAATCATATCACTACTTTAAACATTATTTTCCAAAATATTATAATAAATGTTTCTATATTTCACATTTCTTCTAAAAATACTATAGATAAAATTTAGATTAAATAACATATATTATCCATTGGCAAGGGAAATGACAACTCATTGCAGTATTCACGATGTAAAAAATGTAGAATGTAAGAAGTAAATGTTGTATTTTTATAACATAGAACACATATTTTCCCTTTGATGTATTGTTCTGTGGGAGTTAATCTAAATATTTAACTTTATATTGAAGAGTCTCTAATTGACATCAGATATAAACCTTTTACCAGCATAGATAGATCAATGAAATACAAATGTATCATTTGGTATGGGATTGGGAAATTCAACATCTGCCATTTGTCACCAAAGGTTACCAAATTGAGAGATGAGTTTGAAAAGAGATTTTCAGTCAGATCTCTCCTTCCCTTTCTTCCTTTTCTTCTTCTTTCCTTCTTAAAACTCAATCCACATAGATTATATAAGAATTTAATCCTTAGGTAAACACCGAATATTCTTTTTTCTCCTCTTCTTCCCAAGTATACAAGATCTCTGTATGAAAAAAAAACATATGCAGTTGCCTACCCTGTTCCAAGGCTCAGCAGTAAAGAATCCTCCTGCAATGTGGGAGACCTCGGTTCAATCTCTGGGTCAGGAAAATGCTCTGGAGGAGGGCATGGCAACCCTTTCCAGTATTCTTGCCAGGAGAATCCCAAGGACAGAAGGCCCTGGCGGGCTACAGTCCGTGGGGTCACAAAGAGTTGGACACGACTGAAGTGACTGAGTGCCTCGGCCCAGAAGCACAGTAAGCCCTACTCGTCATTGAAATCACCAGCAGGCTCATATCTCACTTGGGCATATTTTTTCCCTCAGAGATTCAAGGAAAACTTTGGTTTTACTTGTATTTGGTTTTTAAAGTTAGCTTTCAATGAATTAAAAACATATTATTAACATCAGATTATAACATAATATTATTATTATTATTTAATAAGTTAAATAAGTTCCAAAACCTGGAACAACAACCAATTATTTAATTCATGCTTTTAAGTGTGGATGATAGACTGGAATGAACTAAATAGTTCTGCAGGATGACTCACCTTGGCAGGGTTCACTGCTGGGTCCTTTGGAGGCTGGCTTATCTGTGATGGTTCTGCAAAGATTTTTCATCTCTGCTTACTGTGGTAGCTCATCCTCTAGATTATCTTTCATTGCTGTTGCTCAGATGGTGGACCAGTAGATTCCAAGAGGAAAGTAGAGGCATGAAAGCTCTTTATAGAACAAACTCATCAGATAAAATATTGCTTACACTATATTTTAATGTCCAAATCAAGTCACAGTGCTAGACCAGATCTTAGGAATGAAGGACTAAATTTCTCCAAATTAGAGGGAGAATTACATGGGAATCATTACATCATACCTTATCCTGTATCATACCTTATCCTGTTTTTCTTCAACAATTTCTCAAAGCATGTCAACTAGATTAGATTGAATTTAAAAAGAATTAGAATTTAAATCAATTTTAAAAGTTTGAAAAAAAAAGATGTCCATCTGCAGACGAATGGATAAGAAAGCTTTGGTACATATACACAATGGAGTATTACTCAGCCATTAAAAAGAATGCATTTGAATCAGTTCTAATGAGGTGGATGAAACTGGAGCCTATTATACAGAGTGAAGTAAGACATAAAGAAACGCACCAATACAGTATACTAACACATATATATGGAATTTAGAAAGATGGAAATATAACCCTGTATACGAGACAGCAAAAGAGACACAGTTGTATCGAACAGTCTTTGGGTCTTTGTAGGAGACGGTGAGGGTGGGATGATTTGAGAGAATGACATTGAAACATGTATGTTGTCATATGTGAAATGAATCAGCAGTTCAGGGTCAATGCATGTTATAGGATACTCGGGGCCGATGTGCGGGGATGACCCAGAGGGAGGATAAAGGGAGGAGGGAGGTGAGAGGGGGGTTCAGGAGGGGGAACTCATGTACACCTGGGGCAAATTCATGTCAATGTATGGCAAAACCAACCAATATAATATTGTAAAATAAAAAAATAAAAATAAAGATGAAAAAAAAAAAAAAAAAACTCTTTCTCATGGCATTGTCTTCATTCCAAACTGCCATGTTAAAATTATTAATTTGGGGTATTTCCTGATGGTCTGATGGCTAAGACTCCCATTCCCAATGCAATGGCTTAGGTTCCATGCCACAACTAAGACCCAGTGCAATCAAATAAATATTTAAAAATGTTAATTTGTCCCTAATGACAATATATCCTAATTATAGGGAAAGTTAATCAATATCTTTTTAATGTGTGCAGTGGTAAATCTTATTGTACAGCTGTTTTTAATGTAGTGTTCAATGCTGGCTTCTGAGTCTTTATAAAATTCTTGAGGAATAAGGTAAATTTTTTGAAAGCATATGCATTTTCTGAATTGATCATCTACAGTCAATCAGACTGTTGTCTCCTATACACAGTATATAGATGGTATAAGGAATATTAGTACTTCTTGAAAAAATACATATTTTATTTGATGATCAGTTGATTCATTATTTATGTGTTTTAGTTTTTATCAAAATTTGGGTGACTTATGCCTTTAATTGATCATTTGTTTGTAGTTATCAATACTCCACTTACTGAATAAACAAATTATTTTAAAAGTTGAAAAAAATATTTTGATAGTAGCAGACTAATATATTGTGACTAATGTCTACTTAAAAAGCATTATATTCTTGGCTTCCTATCTGGTGACAAATGTAGGGTTTCTCCTAAAGTGAGAGAGTAATCGAGATCTACATTGCATTAGAGCCTTTCAATTGTAAAGAATAAAGGTCTGATGGCAGGTGACATGCCTGCTGAGGAATTCAAAGGCACTGATGAGATAATACTGAAGTGACAAGAGTCTTTTTGCTCTACATATGTAATACTTGATATAAAGAGATTCCAAAACTGCTGTTGGCATTATTATCTTTGTGATAAAAAGGTGAATATTCTAGCTGCCTCTATGGTTATCTGCCAATTATTATGAAATTGAGAAAGGGAAAAGTAAGTGTAAATGAATACCATGCATAATCCCTAAATTTAGATCTTAACTACATTTGAATATTACAATTTCAAGCCACAGTTTTCACAGATTGTCAAACGTGAAGATTTTAATAATAGAATCACATAAATTAAAAAAAAAAAACCTGGGAGATACATGACACAGTAATGAATGCCTCATGATGAATCGTATTTTTAAAGTAACAATGAACATTAATTACACAATATGTTTGTGTTACCTTCCTTTTTAAATATCATCAAAAATTTTATAGAATATAGGGAATATACAGAAACAAAAAGAGGATTCCCTGGTCTTGGAGGAACTTGAGTGCACTAACTTTATTATACTTTATATATGTACTGAGATTACAGTGCTGAATTAAGTATACATACTTAATATAATTTTATTAAAAAATACATGTGGACTCTAAAGGTTATATTATTATTATTTTTTATGGTATGGCACAGGGAGCTCTATGCAATGTCTTTTTATTTTTTAATTTATTTTATTGGAGGCAAATTACCTTACATTATAAATGTTATATTAAAACTGTGTCATACAACTGCATATCAAAGACCATTGTTAAATATTTGAAAATTCTGTGAGCCAGCTAATTTTGTGTTGATTGCTTGAAATTCAGTTAGGGGTATTTTTAATCATGGGAGTTGCAAATGCCATGGATCAATGTTTGTTCTTTTCCTCTAGAGAAGATTATTAAACAGTTACCAGCACATTATTGCTTGTAAATAAACCTTTGAAAATGTTACACGCCCTTTAAACACTTTCCTTCAGTCTCCATTCTTCTTCTCTCTCTTGGCTTTTGTGAGCTGTTTTTAATTGAAAAGCCATAATCATATTAAAGATGTATGTTTAAAAACTTAAGCAAATATAGAAAATACACAAATTAAAATGTATTATTTTATATCAGATAAAAATATATGGAAATATATAATACAATTATAATTTTAATTCTTTTAAAGTAATTTTTTCTCTGAGGCTTCTGTAACAGAAATGATAGAAATCCAAGTGACTAGTCACTAGATTTTTAACCAGAGGAGCTAATTATCAAAAAAAATTTCAAGTTATAATAGGAAAGACACTATTTTTCATACTTAAAACAGAAAAAAATATCACATATCTGAAATACCCTTGGTGAGAAATAACTCACCTCCATAAATATTCATGTGCTCTATAGTCTCTAACTTGTATAGTTTCATTATTGCTGGTCATACTGATGTAAGAATTTCTTTCAGGTACACTTACCATTTACTCTGCAAGCTCAGACAGTGTCATGACAGAAAAGTACAGGGCATTTATTTATGTAATCAAAACTACAGCGTCTGGTAGTATTGTACAGTAAGGAAAACAAAATTCTCTAGCAAAACAAATTGATCCATATATGCTAAATTTTTATAACTTATTGATTTTGTTTTTCTAATATTTCATCTAAGATATCTGCTTCATCATGTCATTGACAATTTATACCTTTTTTCCTGAAAAATCTTTTCTGCTACATGTATAACAGTTTATGAATCTTTGAGATAATCTGCTTTTACATTATATGTTTTTGCCTTTAGAGACATCTGTGTCTTATCTTTTCTCAACTGAAATTTTTAAAAGTCCCATTCCATTTCTTCTTGATTATAGAAATTTTCATTCCATTCACTTTTGAAACAAACATGTTAAATAATAGTATTCTTCAAGTTTACTATATTCTTCTAAATTTTAAATTTTAGTAGTAATTTTTACCCAATCACTGTCTTTTCAACTGCATGAACAGTTAGGTATATCTTTTCTTAATAACTTAGTTACCTTAAAAACCTATAACATCTTGCTAAATTCAGTCTAATAGAACACGAATAATGTCAGGAAAACATAAAAGGCAGAATAAGAATAATAATTTGAAGAATACTTTACTAGAAATATACACTAAACATATACTCTTGGAATTGTTTTAGCTTTATATGGGAATTCAGAGTTGAAATAGTTTAATATTGTGTGCATATCCTTCCCCACAGCCCCCACCAAAATTCAGTAGCAATCATCTGAGCATCAGAAGGACTTGTATGATAGTTATCTGAGGCAGACCAATTTAACTTTCCAACGTGATATATTTTTCTGCCGGAATACTTACTTTTTGTGTTGCATCCAATAATACCATTCCCATTTTATTTGCCCTTGGCCATCTTGAAATTTCTTTTTTTATGTGATTTTTTTAGCTGAATATATCTCTATATTTTTATGATATATAGACATTTTTCCAATATCACATTTTACCTAAGCCTCCAACCATGTGATATTATTTGTTCTTCCCATCACGCTCTGCTATACAAAACAGATTATTTTGTCCTTATAGTCTCCCCATATGACTGCACTCATATTAAAGCATCATCAAATTATAATATTTTTATTGCTAAGGATGTAGTATACTGTTCTCTGTAATGCCCCTTCAAGGTCAACTTACTTAAGGACTTTGCAAATAATAGGGGACCAAAATATGTTTTATATTTAGGTAATTTTTTTTCTTTCAGTACTATCCATTCAGTACTTAATGTTAAAATGGTAATTTTTTTCTTTGATGAGTTTATTCACAAAAGTACCTTAAAATGAAGCTAATCATTCAAGAAAGACAACTAATCATTAAAGAAATTTTAAAATTTTAGGATACGATATGAGTCTTTGACAATAATTATTTAAACAGAAACAAAAATATATGATTCAAAACAGCAACATAAATTTCTGATCTTTGTGAACTAATTCTTATTTTTGTCATATATTTGTATTTGAATGTGAAATAGTTTTTACTGAGACTTGGTTTATCTGACCTCTAATTTACTATAGCTATTTAAGTAACCATTGTTACATAAAGTAAGGGATGTTATAGGGGTAAACTGCAGTGATTCATACATATTTATAGTAGAAATCCAAGATGTTTGTCTTTCTCAAAGTAAGCCTTTTTCCCCCCTCTGCAATAAAATAATACTATTCCCTGTCAGAAAAGAAAAATGTACTTTCCAGAATTATTCAAAGAACATAACCCTGTGAGAAAAACACAGTTAAGTCATGTCCTGATTTATGTTCTGTGTGTGATATTATGATGTAATATAATTTTTTAAAAAACACGTTCAGTTAATCAATAAATCATTTAAAAATACTGTAATAAATATATGATCCAGTTTAAATCAGTACAAAATATGATGTTATCATGGTTACAACATGAATATAAAGTCAGTGCAATTGAAATATTGGAAGTATCACTACATATATTTCTTGAGGTGAATTATACTCTCTGGGTGTTTATTTTATGCCATGTATTTTTCTGTTGTCATGGAAATAAATTATTAGAAAAACATATCTAATACCTAAGAACAGAATATATATATATATATATATGTATATATGTGTGTTTTATATATATATATATTTATATATAGAGAGAAACTTCCCTGTAGCTTAAACAGTAAAGAATATGCCTGTGAGGAAGGTGACCAGGGTTCAATCCCTGGGTTGGGAAGTTTCTCTGGAGGAGGGAATGGCAATCCACTCCAGTATTCTTGCCTGGAGAATTCCATGGACAGAGAAGCCTGGCAGGCTACAGTCCGTGTATGGGATCACAAAGAGTCGGACACGACTGAGTGACTAACACATTATATATTTATATATAGTCTGAACTTTTCCCGTTTGTTCTGTATTTTCCATGTGAAAGTGAAAGTCGCTCAGTCATGTCCAAGTCTTTGCAACCCCATGGACTATACAGTACATGGAATTCTCCAGGCCAGAATACTTTCCCTTCTCCAGGGGAGCTTCCCAACAAAGGAATTGAACCCAGGTCTCTTACCTTGCAGGCAGATTCTTTAGCAGCTGAGCCACAAGGAAGCCCAAGAATACTGGAGTAGGTAGCCTATCCCTTCTCCAGCGGAGCTTCCCAACCCAGGAATCGAACCAGGGTTGCCTGCATTGCAGACAGATTCTTTACCAACTGAACTATCAGGGAAGCCCATTTTCTATTTATTGGTTGACAATAAATCCCTATATGCATGCCAAATTAGTGGTCCTTGATTATTGATAGATAACCATTTATGGATATCAATGAATAAACTTATAGGATGCTTATAAAGATTGATTCTATAACTACACTAATCATAATGACTTCTATCAGTTAAATATTAGATAAGAATAATTTCATTTTTCCTATAAATTGAAAATTTTAATTAACAAAGTGAATATATAGCAACAACTATGTTTATAGGCAAAATTGTATTCCATAAACTTCAATATATTCTAATATGTATATACAATTCTATCCACTTCAAGCTACTCTCTACAATCTTCAGCATTGTCTATATTCTCAATTTTAGTAACCACTTTTTCTTTATTCCTTGAGTCCATATAGTCATGATTTGACTCTAAAACATAAACGGACCATGTTTTCTAAGGTCATTGATGAATTTCATTATTTCAGATTCAATGGCTGTTTCTCAGTTCTTTTTATTTTTCTCTTCATCTTGAAAAATATTCTTCAGTTGACTTTTGGACAGCATATACTCCTACTCCCCATGATAACTCAGTGGATGTTTGCCTCACTTTTCTTTGCTGGATCTTCTTCCCCTTTAAAATCTTTAAGTACTAGAGGAAATCAGGAGTCAATCCATGTGCTTCTTTTATTCTCTGTCTTTAGTAGCTTCTTGCTACTGCTGCTGCTGCTTAGTTGTGTCAGTCGTGTCCGACTCTTAGTGACCCCATGGACTGTAGCCTACCAGGCTTCTCCATCCGTGGGATTCTCCACGCAAGAGTAATGGAGTGGGTTGCCATTGCCTTCTCCATAGTGGCTTCCTAGGTGATCTTATATTTATGCTTTAATATGGCTCTGGATGTACCTGGAATACAAACTTGGACAACAATTGCATGCTGAATGTTTAATAGACATCTCAAATATAATATGTTTAAGCCCACATATTTGCTACGCCTACCAATCAGTATCTGCAAAAGGGAATTAAAATATATTACATTTAATGATTCCCATTTAATAAAGTATTCTGAGTTACTCTTTCCCTCCCACCCTCTCTCTCTCTCCCCCATCTCTCTCTTTATATATATATATATATACATTTTGTGCACTTAAAAACCTAAACATGTATATGAGAAGATGTGTTAATTAACTTGAATATAGTAATTGTTTGACTAAGTATATGAATAACATTATTTGTATAACTTAAATATACACAATTCTTGTTTTTAAAAGTTGTATCTTAAAAATAAAATTTAAGGGTAGATCTCATGGTAAGTGTTCTGAAAACAAAACAAAACCAAAAGCAGCAAATAAGCAAAAAATAAACAGAAATATCAAAGGGACATGAGAAACTTTTCAGAGGTGATGCATGCATACTAAGTCGCTTCAGTCGTGTTGACTCTCTGTGACCCCATGGACTGTATCCCCCTCAGGCTCTTCTGTCCATGGGATTCTCCAGGCAAGAATAATGGAGTGGGTTGCCATGCCCTCCTCCAGGGAATCTTACTGACCCAGGGATCAAAGTCACATCTCTTATATCTCCTGCATTGGCACTGTTTACCACTGGTGTCACCTGGGAAACCTCTCAGAGGTGTTGGATATGTTTAGTACCTAGTTTGTGATGTTGGCATTATGAATCTCTCTCTATATATACATATATAATGTCCAAACTCACCAAATTGTATGCCTTAGTATATGAAATTTTAAAAATATCAATTGTAACCTCAATGAATCTGTTAAGAAACCTACAAAAACAAACAAAAAATACCTTTCAGATTACATGATATATACTCTTCCCTTCTAAAAAAAGAAAGCAATAGTTTTCTAAGGATACTTTTTACTTACCATTATTGTTCTAAATAAACTAATTATATTAATCATTCAATAAAGTTCCCATAAATAAAGTTTATGGAAAAGTCTAGTTAATACAGTTTCTGAAAATTATGAAAGAATATAGTCTCCTGAAATCCTGGCAGTGAGAAGGTCACAAGGAATATCAGTATGAAGGCATAGAGATAGTACATCTGTGGGTGTGAATTTTACAGAATGGCTTCTTCATGGACTATGCCCAGACTTTTAGATACAAAATGGCAACCTCTCTACCTACTGTGTCTTTGAAAATAAATATTGATATTCCATGTCTATGAAACACTTAAGTGCTCAAGCCAAATTAACATATTAACTGGCTAGTACATGCTCCATTCTTTACAGTGCATAGCATTATAAATAATTTATAGCATGCATAAGCAGCTTGCAAGTACTCTGGGTCACTAAGTCCAACAGTATAATATATATTATTGCACATCAGTGTTCATGGTACTCTACAATAGACATCGTATTACCACATTAGGAATACAGTATTTTTACTCAGGAAAGAAGTGTATATAATCCATAATTTATGGGAATAGACAACAGACACGGACACTAGGAGAGCACCAGAAAGAAGGATGGATCGAGTCAGGGAAAGCTTCAAAGCAAAACAAAACAATACATCGTTTTAATTTGAACTAGTAAGAAAATGTCAGCACTTTTTAGAATATATGTATGGATACTATCCCTGTAGAAAATTATATAGTAATTTTATGTAAATTATTGTATAGTAAATTGATATGAATATAGTAAATTATTATATAAATTATAGTAAATTATATATGAATATATAGTAAATTATTATGAAAATAAATTATAGTAAATTATTATGAATAATCTGCTCCAGGGAAATTGCCCATAGTCATTCAGAGAAATTAGAAAGAAGAGCTCTAAAGTAAAAAAAAGAAAAGGGACAACATCTACAGACTTTCTAAACAAAAATATGATTTTAGAATAAAGATAGCTGAACCTGGGAAAATAGGAACTAGGAGTATGAAAAATATTTTTGTTATTGTTTTACTGAAAATGAATTATGGAAGACAGAGGAGCCTGGTCGGCTATATTCCATGGGGTTGCAAAGAGTCGAACACAACTGAGCAACTAAGCATACACAGTAGAAACAAAGATATGAAAATGGAAAACAAATTCCAATCAATACCATTTCCAGGAATGTAAATGTACATAAAAGCATTGTAAATTATATATTTCCTATTTGAGTACCCATTTGGAAAAATGGTTGTGCTTTTTTACTAGGATCTAAATCAATTTTCATTATTAATGTTTTATATAGAGATACATAGTAGATAAAATCAATAGAAATAGATATGGATTGAGCTGATTCCTTTTGTATTGTCTGATACTAATATTTCCCATAATTGTGGTTCAGTTCAGTTCAGTTCAGTCGCTCAGTCGTGTCCGACTCTCCGCGACCCCATGAATCACAGCACGCCAGGCCTCCCTGTCCGTCACCAACTCCCGGAGTTCACTCAAACTCATTTCCACAGAGTCGGTGATGCCATCCAGCCATCTCATTCTCCGTCGTCCCCTTCTCTTCCCACCCCCAACCTTTCCCAGCATCAGAGTCTTTTCCAGTGGGTCAACTCATCGCATGAGGTGGCCAAAGTATTGGAGTTTCAGCTTCAGCATCAGTCCCTCCGATGAACACCCAGGATCGATCTCCCTTAGAATGGACTGGTTGGATCTCCTGGCGGTACAAGGGACTCTCAAGAGTCTTCTCCAGCACCACAGTTCAAAAGCATCAATTCTTCGGCGATCAGCTTTCTTCACAGTCCAACTCTCACATCCATACATGACCACGGGAAAAACCATTGCCTTGACTAGACGGACCTTGGTTGGCAAAGTAACGTCTCTGCTTTTCAATATATTATCAAGGTTGGTCATAACTTTCCCTCCAAGGAGTAAGCGTCTTTTAATTTCATGGCTGCAATCAGCATCTGCAGTGATTTTGGAGCCCAAAAAAATAAAGTCTGACACTGTTTCCACTGTTTTTCCATCTATTTCCCATGAAGTGATGGGACCAGATGCTATGATCTTCGTTTTCTGAATGTTGAGCTTCAAGCCAACCTTTTCACTTTCCTCTTTCACTTTCATCAAGAGGCTTTTGAGTTCCTCTTCACTTTCTGCCATAAGGGTGGTGTCATCTGCATATCTGAGATTATTGATATTTCTCCCAGCAATCTTGATTCCAGCTTGTGCTTCTTCCAGCCCAGTGTTCCTCATGATGTACTCTGCATAGAAGTTAAATAAGCAAGGTGACAATATACAGCCTTGACGCACTCCTTTTCCTATTTGAAACCAGTCTGTTGTTCCATGTACAGTTCTGACTAGTAAGACTCTCAAAACTAAGACTACTGATAATGTTTGATTTCACCAGTGTTCAAGCCAATACTTTTTCTCTCAATCTGGACCCTGTCTTGGATCATATATTGTATTCATTGGTAAAGATTTTTATCCTCCAGTAAATGGTAGTCTGTCCTTAGTTTTCATGACCTTGATACTTTTGAGTACCACCAGGTACCCTGTAAAATGTCACTCAGTTTGTGTTTATTTTATATTTACTGTAATAGAGGCTATGGATTTGTTTGGAGGGAAATAATTCACAGTTATTATGCCCTTCTTAGGACAGGTATCAGGGGACACTGATATTCATATCTTTGATATTGATATGTCTCATCACCACTGGTACTAACCCTGATACTGTGCTTAATGTGGTATCTATCCAGTTGTTCAATACAAAATCACCATTTTCCTCATTTGTATTCAACAAATATTTTGGTGAAGACACATAGAAGCTATAAAGATATATCATATACAAAAACTGAAAATTTTAGATTTCATGTTTATCTGGCCAACAGGAATTATTGTTCCATTGTTCTAACGGTTATTTATATTTTCCTCATTCTATTCACTTTTATTAATTTCATTTTTCTGTAAACAGAAGTTTTCTGTTTACTTATATTAATATAAACTCATTGATATTTATTTTATCCTTTGGATTATAATCAAAACTATCATTATCATTATTTACTTGCTGCTCATTTTTTTTTCAGTGTTCGACACTAAAATTTATATTTGCATGTGTATGTATCTGGTATTTCTCCAGACCTTGGCAACTCGCATTCTATCCTTCGATACTATGAATTTAACTATTTTAGATAGCTCATATATGTGGAATCATACAGTATTTGTATTTCTTTGACTGACTTATTTCATCTTGTATGATGTTCTCAAGATTCATCTATACTATCACATATTGAAGAATTTCCTCTTTTTCTTTTAAAGGCTGAATACTTTCCATTGCATGTATATACCCTATTTCCTTGTTAAGTGAACTCCCATGATCATTGCAGCACAATTCACAATAGCCAAAATGTGGAAACAAATGTCCATGGACAAAAGAATAACAAGGATCCCATTTACCTGTATCTTTTAGCTGAAGTCCTAAGTAGATTACTCTGCCAGAGTTTAGTGAAATTACCATGTTCTTTTTAGAACAATGATGAATTTTGAAAGTCAAGTAATAAATTAAAGTCTCAGGAAAGTTCCAAAGGAAAAATCTTGCACAAATAATCAGCAACATTTAGGTTCAATAAAGAACAATGTGAGAGTCTAAAAAAAGAATAAATGTCAAAATGATCAGTAAGCTCCCTAGACTCCTATATAACTTCTATTTTTAGCCATTCTAAAAGAGATAAAAGCTTGCTAAGATTAGATTTCTTTTCAGGCAGCTTTCTTTGCCTAAATTAGTTGGGCATTCCAGGCCCTCTAAAATAAATTTTGAAATTTTTTTGTTAGCTTAGTTTTCTTTGTAATGCAAATAAGGATGGTATCATAATGGAAGTTTTCAAATTAATCAGTGACTGGTAAGATTTTTATTTTTTAGATTTTTTTTCCAGAAGATATTTTGTTATCATGTTTGTATATGCCATTTGATTTATATTTGATCTTTTTTTTTTTAACATCTGTCTTTTAGACCTTGTGGTATATTTTCATTTTTGTTGCCATGAACATAATTGAAAAAAGAATTAAACAAAAGTCAATAATAAACCACACTCTTTAGTAAATAACTTAGATACCCATTTCAATATTCTCTGTTCCTCTTAAGCAATGTATTCACTTAGCAAATGAAAATTCTGCCAATATTAGAATTTTTCATCTAATATTCCAAAACCTTGCAGCCACATTTAGGGAAGTAAAGGAGATAAACACATTAGCATTAAAAAATGACTAACAGTGGCAGTTGTATTCAATTGCTAATCCCAGAAATGTAGGGAGCACAAACCTGTATGTGAAGATACATAGGAACATTTAGCCCTTGCAGATGGGCACTTTATTACATTTTTCTACAGAATTCATTGAAGAAATCCTTTCATCTTTTCTAGTGCTTCTAAACCACAATTTCCCACACTTAACGGGAATGGTCTTTCTTCATTTTCTCTATACTCCTTTATCTTCTTTTCTTATCCCACTGCTCTGCTTCTCTGGCCTCTTGTGCTACAATTTTCCTTCCATGTGCTTTCTCCTTACTTTTGAAGAAAGCCATGTCAGTAACCTGAGAGCAAAACAGTAATAGTTGAAAAATTAGCAAAGGCAATGTTTTACTTGAGGAAGCACTGTTTTTGTTGCTTAAGTAAATGTATTAAGATAGCAGATATCATTTTACCTATTGTATCAGATGATCCTGCTTGTTGGCCTGAGGAATTATTCCATATATTAATCTCTGTATCCTGTCTTTAGTTACTATAGGCAGTTCACACACAAAAAACCTAAGGTGGTTATCAGGTCAGTATATATGGTGTGATAGTAATTTTTTTTTAAATTGGCATGATTATCATTGTGTGTTTAGTCTCTCAGTCGTGTCCAACTTTTTGTGAACCCATGGACTGTAGCCCACTAGACTCCTCTGGCCATGGGATTCTCCAGGCAAGAATACTAGGAGTGAGACCCCATGCCTTCCACCAGGGGATCTTCCCAACCCAAGGTCGAACCCATGTCTCCTATGTCAACTACATTGGCAACTGGGTACTTTACCACTGGTGTCACCTGGGAAACCCATTTTATCATCCAATTACTGTCATTTTCCACCAAAGTGGACACTAGCTATTAATATTTTGTATTAGACAACTGTCTGAATTTCCCATACTTTATTTTTAGCTGATAGATAACTAAACATATAAAAAATATACAGCTACACATACACATATATATATATAACTAAATATATACAGATACTAGTGGAGGTGATGGAATTCCAGTTGAGCTATTTCAAATCTTGAAAGATGATGCTGTGAAAGTGCTGCACTCAATAGGACAGCAAATTTGGAAAACTCAGCAGTGGCCACAGGACTGGAAAAGGTCAGTCTTCATTCCAATCCCAAAGAAAGGCAATGCCAAAGAATGCTCAAACTACCACACAATTGCACTCATCTCACACGCTAGTAAAGTGATGCTCAAAATTCTCCAAGCCAGGCTTCAGCAATATGTGAACCGTGAACTCCCAGATGTTCAAGCAGGTTTTAGAAAAGGCAGAGGCACCAGAGATCAAATTGCCAACATCCGCTGGATCATGGAGAAAGCAAGAGAGTTCCAGAAAAACATCTATTTCTGCTTCATTGACTATGCCAAAGCCTTTAACTGTGTGGATCACAGTAAACTGTGGAAAATTCTGAAAGAGATGGGAATCCCAGACCACCTGACCTGCCTCTTGAGAAACCTGTATGCAGGTCAGGAAGCAACAGTCAGAACTGTACATGGAACAACAGACTGCTTCCAAATAGGAAAAGGAGTGTGTCAAGGCTGTATATTGTCACCTTGCTTATTTAACTTCTATGCAGAGTACATCATGAGGAACACTGGGCTGGAAGAAGCACAAGCTGGAATCAAGATTGCCGGGAGAAATATCAATAACCTCAGATATGCAGATGACACTACCCTTATGGCAGAAAGTGAAGAGGAACTAAAAAGCCTCTTGTTGAAAGTGAAAGAGGAGAGTGCAAAGGTTGGCTTGAAACTCAACATTCAGAAAACAAAGATCATGGCATCTGGTCCCATCACTTCATGGGAAATAGATGGAAAAACAGTGGAAACAGTGTCAGACTTTATTTTTGGGGGCTCCAAAATCACTGCAGATGCTGATTGCAGCCATGAAATTAAAAGACGCTTACATCTTGGAAGGAAAGTTATGACCAACCTTGATAATATATTGAAAAGCAGAGACATTACTTTGCCAACCAAGGTCCGTCTAGTCAAGGCTATGGTTTTTCCCGTGGTCATGTATGGATGTGAGAGTTGGACTGTGAAGAAAGCTGATCGCCGAAGAATTGATGCTTTTGAACTGTGGTGTTGGAGAAGACTCTTGAGAGTCTCTAAGACTGCAGGGAGATCCAACCAGTCCATTCTAAGGGAGATCAATCCTGGGTGTTCATTGGAAAGACTGATGCTAAAGCTGAAGCTGCAATACTTTGGCCACCTCATGCGATGAGTTGACTCACTGGAAAAGACTCTGATGCTGGGAAAGTTTGGGGGCGGGAGGAGAAGGGGACGACCGAGAGTGAGATGGCTGGATGGCATCACCGACTCTGTGGACATGAGTTTGAGTGAGCTCCGGGAGTTGGTGATGGACAGGGTGGCCTGGCGTGCTGTGATTCATGGGGTCGGGGAGAGTCGGACACGACTGAGCGACTGAACTGAACTGAACTCAACTCAACTGAAATATATACAGAAAATGCAAGCAAAGTAATTTCTGACTTTTCTGTGGCTATTCTGATTATAAAAGTGACAAAATTCCCGTTTAATCATATTCTATATAAAGTAGTAAAATTAATATAGTATGTTCAGCAGTATTCAGAAAAGATGATGCTTATTTGAATATTTACATTACAATTCGGTCTTCAGACTCATTAGAAACTAGCTGGAAAAAAGCCTAAGTGAAGGGAATAGTGGCCTATTTAACATCTGATGTGAGTAACACTCATAAATGAAAGCATCTAGGGAAAGTGCCTTTACTGGGAAAACTCCCTTTTGATTACTGCTATCTGGAGGGCTCTAGTGGACATTTGTTGGTGGCTTCCTGCTGCTGCTGCTGCTGCTAAGTCGCTTCAGTCATGTCCGACTCTGTGCGACCCCATAGACGGCAGCCCACCAGGCTTCCCCGTCCCTGGGATTCTCCAGGCAAGAACACTGGAGTGGGTTGCCATTTCCTTCTCCATGTGTGAAAGTGAAAAGTGAAAGTGAAGTCGCTCAGCCGTGTCCGACTAGTAGCGACGCCATGGACTGCAGCCCACCAGGCTCCTCTGTCCATGCAATTTTCTAGGCAAGAGTACTGGAGTGGCTTGCCATTGCCTTCTCCGGGGTGGAAGTCTAGGTGGCTTCCTAGACATTCCAAATTTTAATTCCCTTTGTAATTCTCTACTGCTATCCTAGACTTGCGACTTTGGTGTGATTACTAGGTCAGTAGTGTTTCACTTCACACGCCCATCTACCAGTGCATGAGATTAGATTAATCTATGGTTCAATTCAGTTCAGTTCAGTCGCTCAGTCATGTCCGACTCTTTGTGACCCCATGAATCACAGCACGCCAGGCCTCCCTGTCCATCACCAACTCCCGGAGTTCACTCAAACTCATGTCCATTGAGTTGGTGATGCCATCCAGCCATCTCATTCTCTGTCGTCCCCTTCTCCTCCTGCCCCCAATCCCTCCCATCACCAGAAAGTTTTCCAGTGGGTCAACTCTTCTCATGAGGGGGCCAAAGTATTGGAGTTTCAGCTTTAGCATCAGTCCTTCCAATGAACACCCAGGACTGATCTCCTTTAGAATGGACTGGTTGGATCTCCTTGTAGTCCAAGGGACTCTCAAGAGTCTTCTCCAACACCACAGTTCAAAAGCATCAATTCTTCAGCAATCAACTTGTTATCTAATTCTAAATCAAAAGGGGCAGATAGATGACAGTCAATTTGGAACTTTTGATCTATTGAGAAAATAAAAACTGCATTTCATTTTAAATAAGAATAAAGATGCTTGCAACCCCAATAGTTTCTGGCACAATCTAGTGAACGAGAAAGAATATCATGACAAGAATAGAATAAAAACTTTATAAGACATAGAAATTGATTTGGATCTTGAAAATTAGTTACAATTAAGTAGAAAATCCTTCTATAAAATGAATCAATAAGCCAACATTACCCTCTTAGAATAATGATACAGCTAAGAAGTTGTATTGATTATCTATAAAACTTACTGTCTCCATAACTGATCATTATATTAATGATTAAAGATAATATAATAAATGATAAAAATTTGAATAGTAACAATTATCTTTAAACAGAATGTTCTCAACGAAATAACATCTTCATTAAAAAATACAAGCAATGGAGAGAGTTAGCCAATTGTTCTTAAAAGGGAATTAAAAGCCACAAGAACTAGAAATACACAATAAGACAAAAGTATATTTTCATCAATATGTGATGAGATTTATGAAAGAGATGAAAAGAAAATATGAAGAATAGGAAAAAGGAGAAGCAAATTGGGAAGGAAGCAAGGTTGTATAAATGAATTACAAATAACGAATAACAATGATTAGATTAAATAATAGATTAGACCCTCCGGAGGAAAGAACTAATGAAGTTAATGTTATATCTTTAGGAATCAGCCAAAAGGAGGTTAAGATGTGGCAAAGAATAAGAAGATCTAACACATCAAATAATAGTTCAAAAAGGAATGAATTGATGGGATGGGAGAGTAATGATTTTAAAAGATAATAGACCTAGGAATATATATAAATTATCAGATTGAAGAAGCATACCAAGATTCAGCCAGGCCATGAAAATATATCATAACCAAAATTGTGTACAATGTTTTTAGAAATGTCCTCTGAACTATTCTAAACTCTGATCAAAACATATCAGTAGAGAAAATAGAGACAGGTAGAGTACACCAGTTCCTCTTTCTCTAGGTGCCAATCATTTTAGTAGGTGAGTCACCTCATTTTTTAAATTATATGTTGAAATATATACAATTCCAGCATTTTCTTTTTATCCAATTTTGCAACATTTCTTAAGGAAATAGAAGAACTATGCTACAAAAAAAATTAAGGTCTACTGAATGATTATAAGGACTGTATGGTAAGAACTGGTAAACTGATAAGAATTGGCAAACTGCAGACCACTACCACTGTAAGATTAGTTCAGATGATACCTTCATTGACTTTGTAAAAATTTCATAACATCTGGTAAAACAGCCATCATTGGGCTGTGCAAAACATCTGGTAAAGCTCTCAGGCCCATCATTATCAAGCCCCAAAAATATTGATAACAGCCATTCAGATGTTCAACTGAGCACACATGCACCACCCTGCTGTCCAGTGGTTAAGACTCCACCTTTCCAATGCAGGGGGCTCAGGTTCCATTCCTGCTCAGGGAACTAAGATCCCACGTGCCATGTAACATGGCCAAAAACAACAATAAGGCATATCCATGAATGTTCTAATATACAGTTGTTTTAAAAAAGAAAGGAAAAGTAGTTTCACTGATAGAACACAAAAAATCCAAGAAATTATTAATTTGAAAAAAAGCATATGCTTTCAATCTAAAGATATAAAGAATCATAAAAATAAACTTTACTCAGTAGGATTATATTTCACACTAATATTAGCTTACAATTACTACAAAAGCTTTCAACAGATTTCAGGATGTTAGGGGAAAATTTTCTCAATTTGAGAGACAAGTGACGGAAATATGGAACATGGGAAGGTTCAAATGAAGCTGAGGTTCTGTTTCAAAGATGGAAATTTCAAAATAAATTCATGATTTCAATACACACACGTAAACATATATGTATGTTTTTATAACAGGTGCATATATATATATATATACACACACACATTTGTGCATGTTTATTTCATAACTCTGTTTGCTGAACAGACCTAGAAGCAATGACTTTCAGTAGTATCAACAGCAATAAACAAACCTTGACATGCTTTTGGTTTCTAAATACTATCCCTTAATAAAAACATCCAACATACCTTTGAGAGATGGCTGAGTTTAGCTCTCAGGCAGAGAAAGTACCAGCACAAATTCCACATCCTATTGTGCCAAAAATTAAGGTAATTGTAAAAAAATTATGGGGTATTGTCAAAATGACACCTGAACTAGATTTAAGGGATTTCACTTATTAAAATCTCTGGCAAACTGAACTTCAGAAGAGATATTAGTAGTTTAGGATTATAACCCACTGATTAAAAAATAAACCCATGAGTATGTCCAGATAATAAATGAGGACAAATAAATAGCAAACGGATGATAGATAGACATATACATACAAACTTGGACATAACAGTGACTAAACAGCAACTTACATACATACGAGTGAAAAACAGCTCTCCACTACAGTAGAATATTCATTATTAAAGTACTAAGAAAAATTTATGTAAAAACAACTTGTTTGAAACATGGGTAATGATAATGTACTTACACATGAATTATCTATGGATGTTCAAACTATAAGTTGAAGATTAATGGGGAGAGGAACGTTTACATAGTTTCAAAGTGTACGACTTTTTACTACACACACACGCACACATACACATATATATAAGGAAAGAGAGAATGATTAAGAACACATCACAGTTTAACAGTTGGATAATCTGGTGAGGAGTATAAATTCAGGGATAAACTTGCCTATTTTCTTTAGGTTTGAAATGATCTTCAAACAAAAATTTTATAAAATCATTTTGTAAGCTTTATTTTCTTCAGTTTTACTTTGGTTTAGAATCCAGGGTCTAAATAGTGAAAGAAAGTAAAAATAGAAAACAAAACCACATTTCTATCAAAAACAAATGAGCTAGATGCAATTCAAATTAAAATGCTAAATCAGGTACTGTGATTTGAAATATGCAAGAATATGAGATGAATTTTTCATTTATGTTCTTGGACGTGTGATGGGACAGTTCTCTAATAGGTGTAAGTTATATTGATGACTTTCTCTCTGAGAGCAGCAGTGATTTTCACACATTCAAATGATTAATATTTGCATTAAAACTACAGGTTCAATAACACACTCAGTTAATTTTGTGCTCCACAGGATTTTAGATTTACTTTACACCATAGTTTCTTTGATTTATTTTCTATTAATAGCAGTTTGTGTCATCAAATTTAATATAATACATTAACCTAGATAAGCTCCTCCTCCAGAACATGTGCTTTAGGAGAGATTTATTAAAATCTCTGTCTTCAAATATATATTCAAAATTCAGAATGTCATGTAATGAGTAATTTTACTCAAATTCTGAGTTTTTCAGAGGCTTATTTGATTGTGTATTTCTTTTTTCTTAAAAGATTATCTCATGTTCAAAACTGTCACCTTTTCATTTATCTTTATTAATTCACCATTTTCATACACAAATTGTATTCTATGCTACTTTCTCTTATAACTTTCCAAATCATTGTATTCCCTCATCATAATTAGTTACTAAAAATATTCATATTGGATTTAATACAATAGTATCAGCACAGTTATTTATATACAGCAAAATCTAGATATTTGAGAATTTAATATTCTTTCCCTTACTTTACGACCATTTTCAGTAGTGTCAAGATAGGTGAGATATCCTTTATACAACTTATAGTAGTGTTGAATTATATAGACCATGATGTTGGTAGGCATCTCCTTGAAAATTAACTAAAATTATTTTGTGTAGTGTTCTCCCATTGTTTTGAGTCTGTTGCTAACTGCTACTCACATGCTTTGTTATTTAGTCCCCCACAAATAACTCATAGATCATTACTGATTTCATGCAGTAATATGGGCTTCCCCAATGGCTCATCAGGTAATGAATCCACCTGCCATGCAGAAGACACAGGAGAAAACTGAAAAGAAAAAAAAAGAATGTGTCTTTTAAGATAACAAATGGCAGATGTGAACTTGGATTTGAATTTTTCAGGTGGTGGAATATAGTTCATTAAGATCAGGACCCTGGATCTAAATTTCTTCAGGGACTTAATACTATATCACTTTCAAATAGACAAATTCCTGCTAGTATCTATTCCCTGCCCTCCTATATTTCCTTCCCACATTGCTCTTAGCTTTCTTTTCTCTAAGAAAATGTTTACCTCTTTACTCCCTGAATCTGCTTGTTATATACAATTCCCATTACGTAGGATTAAAGTATTTATGTACTCTCACTGAATATTCCCTTTTTATCTTGTTTTGAAGGCTGAGTGTTTATAGAGAAAAACTTTTCCAGACAATTCCTCTCATAACTCGGAGACATTCATTTGCCTCTAAAACCCAGAAACCTGTTGCATGTTATCAAGACTGTACTACTTATTTCATCAAAGATTGAGTCTTCTCATAGGCTTTCTTAATATCCCGATTTGGAAACCACCCTGGAAGATTTAAAGATAAAGTATGTGACCTATCTGTTTTTTTGCTTGATGAAGACCATCTTTAAAGTAATGTTTTAAAATAAGTTCATTTCATGATTCTTGGCTGGGTATCATGCAGTGAGGAAATGTACATCCTGCATGTAGTTAAGTTCTGTGATGGATATTCAGAGTAAAACATAAACTGTTCAAGAGAAGTCCTATTATTTAACATTTCTCAAACTTCACAGACTCATCCTTGGTTCCATCTCCCTTCAGCACTGTAACAACTTTTCATTTTGAAAGTTATGTATTATCTGGAAGAATAATAAATTCTAAGGATATCTTAAAATATTATCCACTATAAGTAAGTAAGTAAGTAAGTGTTAGGTGCTCAATTGTGCCTGACTCATTATGACCCCATGGACTGCAACCCTCCAGGCTCCTCTGTCCATGAGATTTTTCCAGGCAAGGATACTGGAGTGGGTTGCCATTCTCTTCTCCCAGGGATCTTCCCAACCCAGGTATCGAACCTAGGTCTCCTGCACTGCAGGCAGATATTTTACTGATTGAGCTGTAAGGGAAGCCCATTATCCACTACAAACATCATCTAATGAGTTTTAGTGAACTCCAGGAGTTGGTGATAGACAGGGAGGCCTGGCGTGCTGTGATTCATGGGGTCGCAGAGAGTCGGACACAACTGAGTGACTGAACTGAACTGAACTGACTGAATTGTTAACTATTGTTGTTTAACTATTCTGAAAGGTATAAACTGAAAGCAGAAGGAGTCTAAAAATAGATGAATATATTAAAACAGAAGCAGAGTCACATATATGAAAAACAAACTAGCGGTTACCAGTGGGGACATGAAAGAAGGGAGGGGCAAAATAGGGATAGGGGATTAAAAGACACAAACTACTGTGTATAAAATACATAAACTACAAGGATATATTGTATAACACAAGGAATATAGCCAATACTTGATAACAACTTTAACTGAAGTATAATCTATAAATATATTGAATCACTGTGCTGTACACCTGAAACTAATATAAAAAGCTTAAAAAATAAAAAAAAATTATGTATTATTTATCCTAAATTTATCATCAGCTAAGTAGAGTTGCTGATATTATTTGTGGATATTCAATCAGCCATTGGGTATGCTGGGGAAGCTGGAATAGGATGGCCCTGGCTGTAGCAACCAGGCTTCATTCCACATGATCTCTCATACATCAACTGACTCACCCAGGCTTTTCCTTAGGTATTGGCAGGGTTCCAAGGAAGGATGTAAAACTGTAAAACTAGTGGTCAAGCTTCTGCTTACAGCAAATTTGCTACTTTCTACTGACCAAAGAATATCGTAAGGTTAAACCTGTTATTAGTATGGAAAGTGAAGTTGCTCAATTGTGTCCCACTCTTTGCGACCTCATGGACTGTAGCTTATCAGGCTCCTCTGCCCATGGGGTTTTCCAGGCAAGAGTTCCGGAGTGGTTTGCCATTTCCTTCTCCAGGGGATCTTCCCATTCCAGGGATCGAACTCAGGTCTCCCACATTGTAGGCAGATGCTTTACAGTCTGAGCCACCAGGGAAGATCAGTAGTATGGAAGGGCTCTGGAAAAAAAAATTTGAATGCAGAGAATAAATGAAAAAATGAGGCCATTCTTGAAATTAAAATCCATCACTAGACATCTTAAATTCTTATCGCTAATGAACTGAGATCTGATAAGTGAATGTTGATGATGAGGTCCCTTGACTAGATTTCAGTTGACTTGTATCTGTGAAAATAGAATTCTACTACTCAAGATCATATGTGCTGACTCATAGCTGACTCTCTGTGACCCAAGACTCTTCTGTCTGTGGGATTTTCTAGGCAAGAATACTAGGGTAGGCTGCCATTCCCTTCTCCAGAGGATCTTCCCCACCCAGAGATTGAAACTGTGTCTCTTGTGTCCCCTGAATTGGCAAGCAGGTTCTTTACCACTGGTGCCATCTGGGAAGAAAGATCATATAAGGTCAAATAAATATTGTACTACTAAACATATGATAAGTTTTTCCAGCTCTCTACTGTAGAGGTAAATAAATCCAGTTCAGGTTAGGAGATTGGGCAGCTGGAGGATTTGTAATCAGTTTTTGTCTATGTAGTATTGATTGGGATCCCAATTAAACAGTAGGAAAAATTGAAAGCCAAAACTGCTAAAACTTAAAAAATACATTTGCAATCCAAGGAAAAATTAACTTTCCTCCATAATACTTTGCAGTAAGAACAGGGTGAATTCTCTGTTCTAAATGACCAATTTACTCACATAAAAAGAAAGATGACATGACATGCCAGGATTCAGAAAAACAAATGGCAGACTCTCTTTGTATGTGTATCAAAATGCTAAGTATTGGAAATGGGCCTTAAGAAGAACTAATAACAGTTGTTATTGGCTATGACTACTATCATCTTCTTTAATGCAAATATTCCTTTTTATTTCTTTCTTGAACTCTTAAAATATTATGGCAGTCAACTACTTATTTTGTTACTTTGGGCTGTCAGGTTTCACTAAGAATACAAAGATAATATATGACAACAAAGGTAAAGACAGATTATCAGATGAAATGAGTAAAGATTTGCATAAGATATCTGTAAATAAAATTATGTCTGTGGAGAATAAAATTATGTAAAGTGAATTCTAAATTAACTTTTATTCTAAAGTTTTTGTTAGCAATTGAACGGGATCTGAAAGTAAATGAGCAATTCTGATTTTCAGTTCAGTTCACTTTAGTCGCTCAGTTGTGTTGTTAAAACGTCTAGACTATTGGTTTCTGCATTAGCAAGTTTCCCAATTTTGCTTGTCTACATTTGGGCACAGAATTTACAGGTGTGAATCCATAAAATGTATTTTAAGATTTTCTTTTTCCTCTATAAGGCATAAGTAAAGGATAAATATGTTGCCTCTTACATAACTAAAAATGAAAATTTCACTGAGCTTTTCTTCTATCTTCAGTAACTCAAAGAAGGTTTTGTCAAATTATTGATCAGTTGGGTTCAGTTCAGTCGCTCACTAGTGTCCAACTCTTTGAAACCCCATGAATCTCAGCACGCCAGGCCTCCCTGTCCATCACCAACTCCCGGAGTTCACTCAAACTCATGTCCATCGAGTCGGTAATGCCATCCAGCCATCTCATACTCGGTTGTTCCCTTCTCCTCCTGTCCCCAATCCCTCCCATCATCAGGGTATTTTCCAATGAGTCAACTCTTCGCATGAGGTGGTCGAAGTTTTGGAGTTTCAGCTTCAGCATCAGTCCTTCCAATGAACACCATGACTGATCTCCTTTAGAATGGACTGGTTGGGTCTCCTTGCAGTCCAAGGGACTCTCAAGAGTCTTCTCCAACACCACAGTTCAAAAGCATCAATTCTTCAGTGCTCAGCTTTCTTCACAGTCCAACTCTCACACCCATACATGACCACGGGTAAAACCATAGCCTTGACTAGACGGACCTTTGCTGGCAAAGTAATGTCTCTGCTTTTTATGATTCTATCTAGGTTGGTCATAGCTTTCCTTTCAAGGAATAAGCGTCTTTTAATTTCATGGCTGCAATCAACATCCACAGTGATTTTGGAGCCCCCCAAAATAAAGTCTGACACTGTTTCCCCATCTATTTCCCATGAAGTGATGGGACCAGATGCCATGATCTTTGTTTTCTGAATGTTGAGCTTTAAGTCAACCTTTTCACTCTCCTCTTTCACTTTCATCAAGAGGCTTTTTAGTTCCTCTTTACTTTCTGCCATAAGGGTGATGTCATCTGCATATCTGAGGTTATTGATATTTCTCCCAGCAATCTTGATTCCAGCTTGTGTTCTCCAAGCCCAGCGTTCCTCATGACGTACTCTGCATATAAGTTAAATAAGCAGGGTGACAATATACAGCCTTGACGTGCTCCTTTTCCTATTTCTAACCAGTTGTTATTCCATATCCAATTCTAACTGTTGCTTCCTGACATGCGTACAGGTTTCTCAAGAAGCAGGTACCCAGATTCAATATCATGTGAAATCTTAGCTCTTAGTTCCTTAGCTTCTTATCTTCAATATTTTCAAACTTCCAGAGTGTATCAGTAATTCCAAACTATAATGATAGCCTAGACCTTATCATGAGAAGAAACGGAAATATTTGGGAAATATTAAAACTTTCCGGTTATTTTAAAGTTGTTCCAAATTGTAAATTGAGTTGCCTATACTGAATCTGTTAATTGACCTTATCAAACCAGTCAGTGCTGTTTACAGCCCTCTCTGTTTAATCCCAGGCCTTCCTTGGTAGCTCAACAGTAAAGAATCTGCCTGCTAATGCAGAAGACTCAGATTCTATCCCTGGGTAGGGAAGATTCCCTCAAGAAGGAAATGGTAACCCACTCCAATACTCTTACCTGGAAAATCCCATGGACAGAGGAGCTAGGTGGGCTATAATCCATGGGGTCACAAAAGAGCTGGACATGAGTTAGTGACTAAACAACAACATCAACAAGAACAGCCTTCTTCAGGGTAAAACTCTCACATTTGTACATGACCATGGAAAAACCATGGCTTTGATTCTACAGACCTTTGTTGGCAAAGTGATGTCTCTGTTTTATAATACGCTATATAGGTTTGAAATAGGTTTTCTTCCAAGGAGCAAGTATCTTTTGATTTCATGGTTGCCATCACCATCCGCAGGTGTTTTGGAACCCCCCAAAATAAAATCTGTCACTTTTTCCACTTTTTCCCAATCTATTTGCCAGGAAGTGATGGGACAGGATATCATGATCTTAGGTTTCTGAAGATTGAGTTTTAAACCAGCTTTTTCACTTTCCTCTTTCACCCTCATTAAGAAGCTCTTTAGTTCATCTTCACTCTCTGGCATTAGAGTGGTGTAATCTGCATATCTGAGGTTGTTGATATTTCTTCCAGTGCACTTGATTCCAGCTTATGAGTCATCCAGCTTGGCACTTCCCATGATGTACTCGACATATAAGTTAAATAAACAATTGACAATATACAGCTTTGATATACTCCTTCCTCAATTTTGAACCAGTAAGTTATTCTAAGTAAGGTTTTAACCGTCGTCTCTTGACTTGCATACAGGTTTCTCAGGAGATAGGTAAGGTGGTCTGTTATTCCTGTGTCTTTAAGAATTTTCCATACTTTTCTGTGATCCACACAATCAAAGGCGTTTGCATAGTCAATGAAGCAGAAGCAGATTTTTCTTTCTGGAATTCCCTTGCTTTTTCTCTATGAACCAACAGATGTTGGCAATTTGATCTGGTTCCTCTGCCTTTTGTAAATACAGCTTGTGCATCTGGAAGTTCTTGGTTCATGTACTATTGTAGTCTAGTTTGAAGGATTTTGAGCATTACTTTGCTAGCATGTGAAATGAGAGCAATTGCACTATAGTTGAACATCTGTAGCACTGCCCTTCTCTGGACTGGAATGAAAACTGAACTTTTCCAGTTGTGTGGCCACTGCTGAGTTTTCAAGGAAAGTTTACTTAATGTACTATGGTGACTTGAATGGGAAGGGAGTGCAAAAGGGAGGGTCTATATGTATATGTATGGCTGATTAATTTGCTCTATAGTAGAAATGAACATAGAATTGTAAAGTATCTGTATTCCAATAAAATTAATTTATAAAATAATAAGCTTGTAAACAGGTAGATAATAATAAATTCATTGTTCTTCCTTTCATGCAAGTTTATTGGCTTGTTGTTTTTTTTTTTTTGCAGTCTGACAAACAAATGCAAACTAATTGTGCTGTGAACTCAAGTGACAGTTTCAATGATCTTTCTTGGTTTCTTGACTCTTTTTTGCTTTAAGAGAAACTGATGCAGTGTTACTTAAAAATTATTAAAAATGCTTCATTTGCTTAGAGTTAATCACTTTTGTATATATAATGGTCATCTAATAACCTCAGAGAAGGAAATGGCAACCCACTCCAGTGTTCTTGCCTGGAGAATCCCAGGGACAGGGGAGCCTGGTGGGCTGCTGTCTATGGGGTCGCACAGGGTCAGACATGACTGAAGCGACTTAGCAGCAGCAGCAGCAATAACCTCAGATATGCAGATGACACCACTCTTATGGCAGAAAGGGAAGAGGAACTAAAAAGCCTCTTGATGAAAGTGAAAGAGGAGAGTGAAAAAGTTGACTTAAAGCTCAACATTCAGAAAACTAAGATCATGGCATCTGGTCCCATCACTTCATGGGAAATAGATGGGGAAACAGTGGAAACAGTGTCAGACTTTATTTTGGGGGCTCCAAAATCACTGCAGATGCTGATTGCAGCCATGAAATTAAAAGACACTTACTCCTTGGAAGGAAAGCTATGACCAACGTAGATAGCATAATAAAAAGCAGAGACATTACTTTGCCAACAAAGGTCTGTCTAGTCAAGGCTATGGTTTTTTCCAGCGGTCATGTATGGGTGTGAGAGTTGGACTGTGAAGAAAGCTGAGCACTGAAGAATTGATGCTTTTGAACTATGGTGTTGGAGAAGACTCGAGAGAGATCCAACCAGTCCATCCTAAAGGAGATCAGTCCTGGGTGTTCATTGGAAGGACTGATGGACTGATGCTGAAGCTGAAACTCCAATACTTTGGCCACCTCATGCGAAAAGTTGACTCACTGCAAAAGACTCTGATGCTGGGAGGGATTGGGAGCAGGAGGAGAAGGGGATGACATGAATGAGATGGCTGGATGGCATCACTGACTGAATGGACATGAGTTTGAGTGAACTCTGGGAGTTGGTGATGGACAGGGAGGCCTGGTGTGCTGTGATTCACGGGGTCACAAAGAGGCGGAAACTACTGAGCGACTGAACTGAACTGAACTGAATTAAATTTGCCCATTCCTGTCCATTTTAGTTCACTGATTCCTAAAGTGTTGGTGTTCACTCTTGCCATTTCCTGTTTGACCACTTCCAATTTACCTTGATTCATGAACCTAACATTCCAGGTTCCTATGCAATATTGTTCTTTACAGTATCAGACTTTACATTCATCACCATACATAAACACAATTGGGCGTTGTTTCTGTTTGGCTCAGCCTCTTTATTCCTTCTGGAGCAATTTCTCTGGTCTTTTTCTGTAGCATATTGGACACGTACCAACCCGGGGGGGTTCATCATTCAATGTCATGTCTTTTTGCCTTTTCATACTGCTCATGGGGTTCCAAGGCAAGAATGCTGAAGTGGTTTGCCATTTCCTTCTCCAATGGACCACGTTTTGTCAGAACTCTCCACTGTGACCCATCCATCTGGGGTGGCCCTCCATGGCATTGCTCATAGTTTCATTGAGTAAGACAAGGCTGTGGTTCATGTGATCAGTTTGATTAGTTTTCTGTGCTTTTCATTCTGTCTGCCCTCTGAGTGTTACGGGTAAGAAGCTCATGGAGGCTTCATGATAGGAGAGACTGATTGTTTGGGAAACTAGGTCTTTTTCTGATGGGCAAGGCCATGCTCAATAAATCTTTATTCCAAATCTGTTGATAGGCTGGGCTGTGTTCCCTCCCTGTTGTTTGACCTGAGACCAAACTATGGTGACCTGAGACCAAACTATTATCCACCATAATAGTGAGCTCCTTCAAAAGGTCCCATGAACTGCCACACTCAGTGCCCCCAACTCTGCAGCAGGCCACTGCCAACCCACACCTCAGCCAGAGACTCCTGGACACTCACAGGCAAGTCTGCGTCAGTCTCTAGGGGTCACTGCTCCTTTTTCCTGGTCCTGGTGCACACAAGGCTTTGTTTGTATCCTCCAACAGTCTGTTCCCCCGGTCCTGTGTAAGTTCTGGCAGCTCTATGATGGGGCTAATGGTGACCTCTTCCATGAGGGCTTATGTCCCAGCCAGGTGGGCTGCACCCAGAGCCCCTGCCTTTATGGCAGGCCACTGCTGACCCATACCTCAGCAGGAGATACTTAAACACCCAAAGGCCAATCTGGCTCAGACTCTGTGAGGTGTCCTCTTGTGCACAAGGTTTTGTTTAAGCCATCTGAGCATCTCTGGTGAGGATGGGGTTTGATTCTAAATGCGATTTTGCCCCTTCTATGACCTTGCTGGGGCTTCTCCTTTACCCTTGGATGTGGGATATCTTTTTTTGGTGGGATCCAACATTCTCTTGTTGATGAATGTTCAGCAGCGAGTTGTAATTTTGGAGGTCTTGCAGAAGATGAGCATATGTCCTTCTATTCTGCTATCTTGTGGGATACAAGCATGATGTATGGTATAGAAAAAAATATTTTCTATACTCTAAGATCTTAAAATCTGTGTGCACCACAAAAGGTAAATGTACATACCTGAAAATATAAATGTAAATTAATATTTGAATAATAATTTGCAGTTGTGATAGAAGATAAATAAAGGAACATAGTATGATCAAACTGGATTCAAACTGCAAACGGGATTCAAATCCTGACTCTTCTATTTACTTTTTTTTTTTTCATTTGACAACTGTGCTTCAGCTATTTGTCAGGCAGTTTTCTTGGCACTGGAAGTCAGCAGTGACTAACAAAGAAAATCTCCTGCTCTTTTACTTTATAGTGGGAGTAGAGATGAGCAATGAACAAATAAATATACTATGTGCTAGATAAAAGTTGGTGCCATGAAGAAGGGCTTCCCAGGTTGTGCAACTGATAAAGAAACTGCCTGCTGATGCAGGAGACATAAGAGACATGAGTTTGATCCCTGGGTTGGGAAGATCCTCTGGAGTAAGATATGGCACCCTCCTCCAGTATCTTGCCTGGAGAATTGCATGGACAGAGGAGACTGATGGTCTACAATCCATCGGGTGGCAAGGAGTCAGACACAACTGAAGCGACTTAACATGCATGCATGCCATGAAGAAAGGTAATGCAGGACATGTGTACAGAGCAGGCAAGGTTCTATTTTATATAAACTTAGGAAAGAGATCACTTTGATAAGAAGACATTTGAGCAAAACCTGAAGAAGGTTGAGAAACTAGCTATGTATATATATGGCAGAAGAGTGTTTTAGGCAACTTGACTTAACTATGATACTTAGCGTTGATTGTCTTAACCAGACAGATTGCATTCAAATTTTGGTTCTTTCATTTTCTGTATTATCTTGGCAAGGTTCATAATTTTCTCTGCCATCTCTTTCTTCATATGAGCAGCACATTTTATAGATTTCTTAGAGTATTAATTAAGAACTTAAAAGTCAGTGCCTAGCACCTACTAAGTACTCAGAGATTTCATTAGTTACTATTTTTAGTAGAGGAAACTGCAAGAGCCAATAGTCCTAAAGCATGAATGTATTACTATTCCAGTAGTGATAGAAAATTAGTGGGAGAAATTGGAGATGAGAATAGGGGTACATTAGAGGAGAGACTAGGAATGAAATCAGAGAGCTTGCAGTGAAGCAGATCATTTGGAACCTTGCAAGTCAAGGATTTGGATTTAACTTTGAGTGATAAGCAAAATTACTAGGAAATTTAAAGCAGAATATGTGTTCTCTTCTGTTTTATTCATATATGAATGACTTTCACTGTGTCTTGAAAATACAATATATGTTCAACAAGTCTAATGCATGTGAGCTAATCATGCATGCTAAGTTGCTTTGGTCGTGCCTAACTCTATGCAACACTATGGAGTGTAGCCCACCAGACTCCTCTGTCCATGGGATTCTCCAAGCAAGAATACTGGAGTGGGTTGCCATACCCTTCTCCAGGGGATCTTACTGACCCAGGGATCAAACCCACGTCTCTTATATCTCCTGCTTTGGCAGGTAGGTTCTTTACTACTAGCACCACCTGAAAAGCCCAACATGTCTAATACCTGTTACCAAAAATCCATAAACTTCAGTTTATTTATTTCTGATAAAGTATTAGTTGCTCAGCCATGTCCGACTCTCTGTGATCACCCCTGCCAGGCTTCTGTCCATGGAATTCTCCAGGCAAGAATACTGGAGTGGATTGCCATTACCTTCTCCATGGATCTTCCCAACCCATGAATTGAACCAAGGTCTCCTGCATTGCAGGTAGATTCTTTACCATCTGAGCCACCAGGAAAACTGATATAATATTATTAGTGGCTCTATGTTAGGGCTGTTTAAAAGTAAAAATAATATTAGCCATGTAAATGAGCCAAAAGTCTATGTTACCTGGCTTCCTTTGTTATGGCAATGCTCATGGATTACAGCTTTGATTATTGGTTTCCGAGTTCACCACAAAAGTTAGTGTTCATTAGTACAATAATGAACTGTTGCGTGTATGTGATCAGTCTCTCAGTTATGTTCAATTATTTGTGACCCATGGACTGCAGCCAGCAAGGCTCTTCTGTCCTTGAAATTTTGCAGGCAAGAATCCTGGGGCGAGTTGCCATTTCCTTCTCAAGGGGATCTTCTTCTCAGGGAGGATCTACCTTTCAGGGCCTCGTCCTCTCCATTTGGCTTTTCCACACACTCTATCCTCTTGCATCTACAACTGAGAAGCTGTACTTATTGGACAGCTCAAGGTTCCCAAAAGGCCATGCCTTCTTGAGGTTTAGTCCCAAAGTTGGCTCTATGTTACACCTGCACTCTCCATGGTTAAAGTGAATCTTAGGGCCAGATCACTTTCACTGCGGCAAGAGACCACAAAAGAAGGTAAATACCAGAAATTGTAGTTCATTAGGGGACACTTTAGTTCAAGATCTACCACAGTCACCATGCACCCTAGATTTTCTTTTTTTCATCCAGGCATGTCTAGAACCTCAGTGTTTCACTAACTCTAGGATTGTAAAGCACTGTGGATGAGATTAAATACCTCTAAATATTTTATATCATTTTATTTTTGTATGAAAAAATGTAGAAGACACATTCTTTGTTTTATAATTAAATTCAGAAAAATAGAAGACATTTCAAAAACTGTTTGATAAATATGAGCAAAATTATTCAAGAGATTCAGAGAAATGACAATAAAATCAAAATAATTTAAAAATAAGAATACTTTTATTTCCCCCATTCCACTGTTTTCAAAATGCATGTAGATTAGGCACCTGTCAGCCTTAGTCTGCATGTTAAAGACCTTCTGCTTAAAATTGTCTTTTACTACAACTAAAATGCATCTGGAATTGAAAAGAGAAACACAGTTATTCTTTTTTATGCTGTGTATTAGTTGCAGAAAAAATTAAAATCAGTATGTATTTTTTTAATGTCAAAATTATTCACTAATGCACAGAGGTATAATCTAATTTTAATTTTTTAAGATGATTTTATTTTTAAGCATAAATGGTGTTCTGGTTTCCTGAAAGAACATTTTCACCTTTTATAGATATCAAAATGGCCTTGCAAGAAAGTGCCTGAGCCCAATTTGCCTAATTATTATATCAAATAGTAATAATGAACATTTTTATGATCACCCACAGTGAGTTTCCTGTGCCTAAGAACAGCTGCACAAATGCATTCTCTTCCCAGTGGGCTCAAATAAAAGAGAACTGTTATCTGTAGTTCTTCATCACGAGACCACTGCTGACTAATCTGATGAAGGAGGTCTGTAGAGGAATGCTGATTGAAAAAGGAAAGTACTCAGTAGGATGTACTATTTCTTTAAATGTCAGGAAAGGGATATTTATTTTTCTTGTGGATCAATATGAGATAATGGGAGCAAATGGTGACTAATCTAGATACTCTATTTTTATCACAAAACTTAGAGATTTGCTTGTTGACCTATTTCAGTAAAGTCCTTTTGTTCTGAACACTAAAATGCTGATATCTTGAACAAAAGAAGGTCTAAGGTTAGGTTACTATATTTTAGTAAGAACTCTTACTTTATCCATGGCATAATTTATAAAGAAAAAATAAGTTTTAGCCCATGTGGCACTCATAACCCATCTCGTGACTTCTGGGAACCTCTATTGCAATCACCAATTATTGCTAATGTTAATCTATTTCGTTATTACTGCTTTATAGTCATCCCATCGTGTCATGTTTCTGAGTTTCATATTGCTTTTGGGTTTGAAAACTCCCTGGTTGTGAATTGTTTCTTACTCACCTTCTCTGAATTTTCTTTTAAGTGCATAAGAGAAAATAGCATTTTCCCTATTATGGAACAGAGTTAAATGGAAATAAACAAACATGTTGCTTAACATAGTCATACATGCAAAAAAGCCAGTTGAAGTCCTGAGTAGATGTAGAGGCCTCACTTATAGGTCAATGGAGCATCAGAGGTAAACTGAATTTTTGGTATCTTTATTGAAACTGGTGTCCAGATCCTTGAGGAGCCTCAGCCCTTACCAGTGTGACACTACTATTTTCACTATGTCCTGAGCCAAATGTACTATGTCCAGTTGCCTTATCTAAGGTGCTCTGATACATTAAAGGTGCCTGAAATTGTATGTGTCTCTATCTGTTTCAAGAAGTTTTCTTCAAGGAATCTGCAGAGAAATTCCTGTGTGTGTGTGTGTGTGTTATTTTATTTTTTATTCACCTGGAAGTATTTCTTTAAGTGGTGGCTGGAGCCAAGGACAATCTTTTAACTCTAAAAGGGGCACTCCTGCTCAAATTTCTCTGGACCTAAATGATGCGTACCCCTCACTGCAGCTCTGATCCTAATTGTTAAACCAGAGAGAATTTTTCCCAAGGTGGAGAAGGGAGATCTGTACGAGTGCAGATTCAAAGATGGAATTAAATCTAGCTAATCTTGTAGGGTCTGTGATACAGTTGTTATACTCAGGGGTTTCTCTCACACATACCCACACAGAGGCATGCCCTTCAAAAGATGTATTAGCCCACCTATGTCCTAGGTGGGTGAAGTTATCTCAAAGACCTTCTCCATTTGATATACAGAATGTTTTTTTTTTCCCCCCTCATAACGGCTTCCACTATAAATAAGATCCATGAGGAAAATCATTTTAGTTACTTTTTTTCCCCTTTTTCATTTCTATGACTCCAGAATGTAGAACAGTGCTTAAGACATTATCATTTCTCAATATTTATTAATTGGATGGATAGATAAATACATGTCTCAAAATTGAGCTTAATATAATACATTATTGGGGTATAGAAGGAATGTAGAGGGAGCAAATTGTATAAACTGAGAATCAGAAAATATATTTATAAAGCAGTTATTAGAGCTTGGTTGGCCCCTTAACATATATTTAAAACTCATTTTTACTGTTTTCCAATTACTTGCATGCCTTTATTCCACTCTTAACTGTTTAAAAATTTCTTGTGTTTGATTTGTCAAGCATCTGATGTTTCATACATATTGACTATTCAAGTATATTCTGCACGAGATAATATCAGTATTGGCCTTTATTCAAGATGCAAAGTGCTTGAAAATTATATTTTGCTCCTTCACCTCTCCAATTCTACTCCATATAAACTGCCCACTCATGTTTTCTTTAGCTGGATTCTTGTTAAATAATCCAAGAACCCCAGTCCTTAAATTGAGAGCCTCTAATCCCTTAATTGAATCTGGTCTAAATTCAGAAAGAACATTGACTGTTGATGGCACTGCTCTGTGAGTCGAGATTGGGGGTGGATATTGGCTTGTTAAACCCTATGAAATTCTAATTGGTGGAATTTTGTGTCATATTTAGGAAATATTTTAGAGAAGGGTAATCTTCCCAGAATTTATATTCAGCACTGAAATTTTATCTATAAATTCAGCCCTCAAAGAAGTGTTTTATCAGCTACCTCCCTGTGAGACCTAATCATCCTGCTATACAAATATATACAATTTACCAGTAAAGACTTTACAGTGTGTACTCATTCTAAATGCTGTTCTATTCATAGATCTCAAAGTTTGAAAACAACAGATATTTTCTATTATATGCCCACTAATTGCTGAGACGTTCATATGAATATACCTAGAATAGTTCATACCTTTGATTTTTACTGCATACCCTGTCCTTCTACTAAAAAGGAAGGCAGATGGAAAATAGAGTATATATCCAAAATGATTGCATATATATAAACACACATATTTCTGTGTAGCCAATTTGTCTGTCATTGTAGAGGTTAATTCCTAATGCTTTACTCAATAATCACTCTCTCTTAACTTTTTAAAGTCTTTGTTCAGGAGACACAAAGCCATGAATAAATCAAAATCCATTATATACTTTTCAAATTTCAGCTAATAATCTAATATGCATTGGGCTATCAGTTTTAATCTGAACCTCGTCAGATGTGGAGAAATATAAATTACTAGATGCAAAATATTGCAAAGTGTTATTTCAGTAGATATTCAGTTCTTTCCTTTTGAATGGATTTTGAGATTAGTCTGAGTTATAAGCAATATTATATAACAAATAAGTGATTAACAAGTATTAAAAATAAAGCAAGCATAAGGATTTTAAATAAATAAAAAGTGAACAATTTGACATAAAGTGCTATTTCTTTCGGAGAAGGCAATGGCAAGCCACTCCAGTACTCTAGCCTAGAAAACCCCATGGACGGAGGATCCTGGTAGGCTGCAGTCCATGGGGTCGCTACGAGTCAGACATGACTGAGCGACTTCACTTTCACTTTTCACTTTCACACATTGGAGAAGGAAATGGCAACCCACTCCAGTGTTCTTGCCTGGAGAATCCCAGGGACGGGAGAGCCTGGTGGGCTGCCATCTATGGGGTCACACAGAGTCGGACACGACTGAAATGACTTAGCAGCAGCAGCAGCAGCTATTTCTTTGGTGGATTCCCTGATGGCTCAGATGGTAAAGCATCTGCCTGCAAGCTATTTCTTTTTTTCCAATATTTCTATTTGCATTTTTACTAAATCCTGCACATTTATGATGGAAATTGTCTGTTACCTATTTATTGTTAACATAAAATTTTAAACCCTTTAAAAACATATCATTGAGATATAATTGACATATAATTAATGGTATATATATTTACAGTGTAAACTTTTATAAGTTTTGACATATGTAGATACTTGTGAAACCATCGCTGCAATCAAGAAAAAGAGCATAACCTCTGCAATTTCTGGAAGAATCTGTATAGAATTAGCATTATTGTTCTCTTAAATGTTTGGTAGAATTTGGCAATAAGCTATTTAGTTTTGGAAATTTCCTTGTGGAAAGATATTTAACTAGAAATTTATTTTTTTAATTGAAGTGTAGTTGATTTACAGTGGCTCAGGTGTACAGCATGTGTGTATATATATATATATGTGTGTGTGTGTGTGTTTGTGCTGTGTGCTGTGCTTAGTTGCTCAGTCATATCTGCCTCTTTGCAACCCCAAGGACTATAGCCCACCAGCCTCCTCTGTGGAATTCTCCAGGCAAGAATACTGGAGTGGGTGGCCATTCCCTTCTCCAGGGATGGAATCTGGGTCTTCTTCTTAGCAGGCAGATTCTTTACCATATGACCCACCAGGGAAGCCTTGTGAAAAAAGTAGAATTACTTTTAACAGCTAAACCAGTTGTTGTCTACATAACCCAGAATTTACATATAAAATAGTCCTGAAATATTTTGCCAAAGGGAAAAAAATGGAGACTTGACTTTATTACCCTTTCCTTCATTGTAGAAAAGAGGATATTCTGCCTGTTGAGATTCAAATGGTTTGGACTAACTTCTTCCTCAATCCAGTGTCACATTTCAACTTTACTGCTCCTACCAAGCACGAAATTCCAGTCCTAGATCTTTAATATATCAGAAAAAATATATGTATAGTCAACATTTAATGAACACTAAACTCTGAGCTTTATTATTGTTTCCTTGTTTACTTAAGTTTGCATACGTTCCATTTTTCCATGGATATACCAACAAGTTAAGGGTATATGAAAATGATTGGAATTTAGTGACATGAAAAATTATTTCATGTTTTTTTTCTCAAAATCTGAGCTCTCCATATTATCTATGAATATGGATAGTAGTAATATAAAGATATTTAATGAAAATTATTGGGAGACAGTAAGAGAGAGACAAAACACTTATTTAAACAGAAATCAGTCCAGTTCAGTCACTCAGCCATGTCAGACTCATGGACTGCAGCATGCCAGGCTTCCCTGTCCATCACTGTCTCCAAGAGTTTCCTCAAACTCATGTCCTTCAGGTCAGTGATGACATCCAACCATTTAATCCTCTATTATCCCCTTCTCCTCCTGCCTTCAATCTTTTCCAGCATCAGGGTCTTTTCCAATGAGTCAGTTCTTCGCATCAGGTGGCCAAAGTATTGATGGTTCAGCTTCAGCATCAGTCTTTCCAATGAATATTCAGGACTGATTTCCTTTAAGATGGACTGGTTGGATCTCCTTGCAGTCCAAGGGACTCCCAAGAGTTTTCTGCAACACAACAGTTCAAAAGCATCAATTCTTTGGTGCTCAGCTTTCTTTAGAGTCCAAATCTCACATCTATACATGACTACTGGAAAAACCATAGCTTTGATAGACGAACCTTTGTTAGCAAAGTAATATCTCTGCTTTTTAATATGCTGTCTAGGTTGATCATAGCTTTTCTTCTGAGGAGTAAGTGTCTTTTAATTTTGTGGCTTTAGTCACCATCTGCAGTGATTTTGGAGCCCAAAAAATAAAGTCTCTCACTGTTTCCATTTTTTCTCCATCATTAGTGACGGGACTGGATGCCATGATCCTTGTTTTTTGAATGTTGTTTTAAGCCAGTTTTTCACTCTCTTCTTTCACTTTCATCAAGAGGCTCTTTAATTCCTCTTTGCTTTCTGCCATAAGGGTAGTGTCATCTGCCTTACAAACATCCACCTTATAAACATCCATTCTTAGAAACAGAAATAGAGAAATAAAAACATTGTGAATCAGATTATTTTTAACTTGTTTAAGCACATAGTTTCTTTTTAAAACTGTATTTTATAATTAGTATATTGTAGTAGGATATATTTCAAATGTAATAGAATTCTACATTAGTACTTTTAATAGTATTTTGTGTTAACCTATGATCCCACTGATGATACTATTTTCTTCCAAATTATTAGGCTCATTTGCTAAAGGAATCTTAAATATTACTTTGGGTTAATTAATTAAATTATAACAAAAAAGTTTAAAGACCCATGTGAATAACCAATCATATTTTCAAATTACAACCTCAATTAAAATGTTATGGTCAAGTAATTACAAACTCATTAGTTAAATACTCCATAGTGTTCTATAATTGTTTTGAAGTAATCATATTTATTTATGTACTTCATATCTTCCCCTCTTATCTTCCATTTAATGCAGAAAATAATTAAGTGCAGTGCTTCCATCAAATCACCACTATCCTGACATCCATATCATATATTCAGTGTTTTTCTTTATTATAAACAACAACACTTTCAGCAACAGAAATACTCTGAGTAATTTTGAAATATCAACTAATCATTTGGATAAGGTCCTTCCAAACATTTAGTAGCAAGATAGATGGAGAAGGAATTGATGGGGAAGGAATCTAGATTGGGACTAATAAATGGGCATTTCTTGTTCTACTGCCAGCTGACTTGCTCTTTTTTTTTTTTCTTTCCTTCTCTATGTCTCTCCATCTCTGTCTCTCTTTAGCTAGCAACCTCCGTCTATCTCACCTTGATGGTTTGTTCTTGCTCAGTCACCATGGAATGTAGCACACCAGACTTAGAGTAAATACTGGTTCAGTTCAGTTCAGTTCAGTTGCTCAGTCGTGTCCGACTCTCCGCGACCCCATGAATCACAGCACTCCAGGCCTCCCTGTCCATCACCAACTCCCGGAGTTCACTCAAACTCATGTCCACAGAGTCGGTGATGCCATCCAGCCATCTCATTCTCCGTCGTCCCCTTCTCCTCCCGCCCCCAACCTTTCCCAGCATCAGAGTCTTTTCCAGTGAGTCAACTCGTCGCATGAGGTGGCCAAAGTATTGCAGTTTCAGCTTTAGCATCAGTCTTTCCAATGAACACCCAGGATCGATCTCCTTTAGAATGGACTGGTTGGATCTCCTTGCAGTATAAGGGACTCTCAAGTGTCTTCTCCAACACCACAGTTCAAAAGCATCAATTCTTCAGTGATCAGCTTTCTTCACAGTCCAACTCTCACATCCATACATGACCACGGGAAAAACCATAGCCTTGACTAGACGGACCTTGGTTGGCAAAGTAATGTCTCTGCTTTTTAATATACTATCAAGGTTGGTCATAACTTTCCTTCCAAGGAGCAAGCGTCTTTTAATTTCATGGCTGCAATCAGCATCTGCAGTGATTTTGGAGCCCAAAAAAATAGTCTGACACTGTTTCCACTGTTTTTCCATCTATTTCCCATGAAGTGATGGGACCAGATGCCATGATCTTAGTTTTCTGAATGTTGAGCTTCAAGTCAACCTTTTCACTCTCCTCTTTCACTTTCATCAAGAGGCTTTTGAGTTCCTGGGTGCTTACCTCCAAATAAGTTCAACAGGGAAAAAGTTAATTCATTCAATAAAATATCTGGACACTAGATAAAGCTTCAAATTTACCACTCATCCTATGTAGTCAGTGAACTATTTCTTCTGGAGTTGGCTGATTATTTAACTAGCAAAACAAATGGGTACTTATACTACAGTCTAAGGATCTCAACAGATAAATATTTAATAAAGGCATAATCTTTCAATCACTGCACAGATTATCTTGGATTTTGGAAGAAAAGCCTCGTTTCAGAGTTTGTATACTTTGAAAGTGAGTTTTAGCCATTTGACCATGTGTGGGCACTGCTTAAGATACTTAAACTCTTTGAATTTTTTTTTGCCTTGTAATGGAAACTGGTTAACCAGTAAACTTCTAGTTCAGTGCAAATAGTTTAGGTTTGAGGTGTGTATATGTTTGTTTGCATGTCTATATAGGAAGGGGTTTATATATTTGGTATTGTTTTGTTGGAAGTGCTCCTAAGACATCCAATTGTCTGTTGGGATTCAACAAAAGCAAATGGATTATAGATTTAGAATGTATAGACAGAGAAGCTACTTAAACCCTAAGAGAGTAACATTTTCTGTACCAGGAGTTCTAAATCAGTGTTATACACATCTGTATAACTTAAATGAAAACTCAGGGTGATAGTGAAGAACAGAGAAGCCTGGTGTGCCACAGTCCATGGGGCTGCAAAGCATCAGACATGACTGAGAAAGTGAACAACATCAAAGACTATTGGATTTTTTTTGATGAAGCACTGACATTTTGTGAATTAATTTATAGGCTTTTTTGACTAAGAATCAGGACAATCCCAACCATGCTAGGAACAGAAAGCAAGGATGACTCACTGCATGAATACAATGAAAAAGAAAGTCTGAATATCTCTTCTGTCGCAAAATATTAAATATGTCAGAAAATGACTTTTTATATTACTGAACAGGACATAAGACAAATACTGATACCAAATATGCAAAACTTGAAATCCAGAAAAGGAAATGTTTAAGAAGCTGCTAGCTGTCCTGTGGATAACTAAAAATCTAAGGAATTTAGATTTTTAGAGCCCTTCACATGTAGAGATAATGAAAGGAGTTGGTAACATAAAGCTACAAAATTCAAAACTGAAATCCTTATTTAAAAGGTAAAACTGAACCCACAGGAAATGCCACAAGAAATCACCTGTATCCAAGAGTGAATAGTTGGAAAGTAGGAGAAAACAAAGCAAAACTTAGGAAATTTACAACTGCTGGAGGCAAGGAGTTACTTTAAAACATTTCTTGGTTGTTGGTAAGCCTGGTACCTACTAAAGCAAACAAAGTCCTCTTTATTCCAAGAATATCACAGATAAAGTTTGATTACATATGATCACACAATAAAAACATCTCAAAATATGTGGGGAGATAAGGGTCCATATTGGAGTCCCAGGGGTTTCCCCGGTAGCTCAGTTGGTAAAGAATTCACCTACAATGCAGGGGACCTCAGTTCAACTCCTGGGTCAGAAAGATCCCCTGGAGAAGGGATAGGCTACCCACTCCAGTATTCATGGGCCTCTCAGTGGCTCAACTGGTAAAGCGTCTGCCTGAAATGCGGAAGACCAGGGTTCAATCGCTGAGTTGGGAAGATCCCCTGGAGGAGGGCATGCAACCCACTCCAGTATTCTTGCCTGGAGAATCCCCATGCACAGAGGAACGCGGTGGAGTTGCAGAGTCAGATACAACTGAGCGACTAAGCATAGCACAGCCCAGCACAGCAATGGAGTCCTGAAAGAAAAAATAGTTGTGGAATAATCAGATACATTATAAAATACATGCACACATGAACATAGACACACACAGTTGAGGAACTATTTCATGTTTGTACAGAATAAGTAACCTGGAGAAAAGTGTTAATAGCAACAAAAATGTAATTGGAAATATGGCTGCAGAGTATAGTAACAGTTTGTGATAGGACTGTTTCCTCTCGGGCTTCTCTAGTGGCTTAGTGGTAAAGAATACAGCTGCCAATGCAGGTGACACAGGAGTTGGGGGTTTGATTCCTAGGTTGGGAAGACCTCCTGCAGAAAGAAATGGCAAACCAACTCCAGTGTTCTTGCCTGAAAAATCCCACAGAGGAACATGGTGGGTTCAAAGAGACACACATAATGACCAAGCAGCATGCATTTTCTCTTGCTGCTGCTGCTGCTGCTAAGTCACTTCAGTCGTGCCCGACTCTGTTTCTCTTGCTAACTGCAATATATATCTTTCCTCATTCTACTGTTTTCCTCTATTTCTTTGCATCGATCACTTAGGAAAGCTTTCTTATTCCCTTTTCTATTCTTTGAAACTCTAGCAAGGAGAAATAAGAAAGCCTTCCTAAGTGATCAATAGAACAGGAAACAATAGAATGGGAAAGACTCAAGGTCATTTCAAGCAAATTACATATCCAAGGGAACATTTCATGCAAAGACGGGCACAATAAAGGACAGAAACGGTATAGACCTAACAGAAGCAGAAGATATTAAGAAGAGGTGGCAAGAATACACAGAAGAACTATACAAAAAAGATCTTCATGACCCAGATAACGATGATGGTATGATCACTCATCTAGAGCCAGACATCCTGGAATGGGAAGTCAAGTGGGCCTTAGGAAGCATCACTAAAAATAAAGCTAGTGGAGGTGATGGAATTCCAGCAGAGCTATTTCAAATCCTAAAAGATGATGATGTGAAAGTGCTGCACTCAATATGCAAGCAAATTTGGAAAATTCAGCAGTGGCCACAGGACTGGAAAAGGTCAGTTTTCTTTTCAAACCAAAGAAAAGAAATACCCTGGGATGTTCAAACTACTGCACAATTGCACTCATGCCACAAACTAACGTAATGCTCAAAATTCTACAAGTGAGACTTCAACGGTATGTGAACCAAGAAGTTCCAGATGTTCACGCTGAATTTAGAAAAGACAGAGGAACTAGAGATCAAATTGCCAACATCTGTTGGATCATAGAAAAAGCAAGAGAATTCCATAAAAATATCTACTTCTATTTTATTGACTACACTAGAGCCTTTGACTGTGTAGATCACAACAAACTATGGAAAATTCTTAAAGAGATGGGAATACCAGACCACCTTACCTGCCCATTGAGTAACCTTTACACAGGTCAAGTAGCAGTTAGAGCCATACATGAAACAACAGACTGGGTCAAACTGGGAAAGGATTACGTCAAGGCTGTATATTGTCACTCTGGTTATTTAACTTATATGCAGGGTACATCATGCAAAATGCCAGGCCGGATGAGTACAAGACGGAATCACGATTGCCATGAGAAATATCAATAACCTCAGATATGCAGATAACACCACCCTTATAGCTCAGATGGTGAAGAATCTGCCTGTAATGCAGGAGACCCGGGTTCAATTCCTGGGTCAGGAAGATCCCCTGGAGAAGGGAATGGCAACCCACTCCAGTACTCTTGGAGAATCTCATGGACAAAGGAGCCTGGTGGGCTATAGTCCATGGGGTCGCAAAGAGTCGGACATGACTGAGTGACCAACACTACTACTACTATGGCAGAAAGCAAAGAGGAATTAAAGAGCCTCTTGAAGAAGGTGAAAGAGGAGAGTGAAAATCTGGCTTAAAACTCAACATTCATAAAACTAAGATCACGGCATTTGGTCCCATCATTTCATGGCAAATAAATGGGGAAACAGTGGGAACAGTAGCAGACTTTATTTTCTTGGGCTCCAAAATCACTGCAGATGTTGACTGCAGCTATGAAATTACAAGTTTTTTGCTCCTTTGATGAAAAGCTATGACCAATATAGATATCATATCAAAAAGCAGAGACATTACTTTGCCAACAAAGGTCTATCTAGTCAAGGCTATAAGTTTTCCAGTAATCATGTATGGATGTGAGTTGGAATGTGAAGAAAGCTGATCACCGAAGAATTGATGCTTTTGAACTGTGGTACTAGAGAAGACTCTTGAGAGTCCCTTGGACTGCAAGGAGGTCCAACCAGTCCATTCTAAAGGAGATCAATCCTGGGTGTTCATTGGAAGGACTGATGCTAAAGCTAAAACTCCAATACTTTGGCCACCTCATGTGAAGAGTTGACTCACTGGAAAAGAGTCTGATGCTGGGAGGGATTGGGGGTGGGAAGAGACAGGGACGACAGAGAATGAGATGGCTGGATGGCATCACCGACTCGATGGACATGAGTTTGAGTGAACTCCGGGAGTTGGTGATGGACAAGGAGGCCTGGCATGCTGTGATTCATGGGGTCGCAAAGAGTCGGACACGACTGAGCAACTGAACTGAACTGAACTGATGTGAAGAACTGACTCACTGGAAAAGACCCTGATCCTCGGAAAGATTGAAGGCTGGAGGAGAAGGGGACAACAGAGGCTGAGGTGGTTGGATGGCATCACCAACTGGATGGACATATGTTTGAGCAAGCTCTGGGAGTTTTTGGTGGACAGGGAAGCCTGGCATACTGCAGTCCATGGGGTCGCAAAGAGTTTGACATGACTGAGCAACTGAACTGAAGTGATTTTTCCTCCCTCAGCTCTCAATTCATACCTGTTACACCCTTTCCTCAGCGTGATTTCAGGAGAGGATAATTGTAGGGAAACCTTGAAAACTGTGCATATTGTGTCAAAAATTTTACTTTATAGTACCTCAAATACTGTGAGAAAAACAGTGTTCTTACAGACTAATGACTGAGCATTTAGTTAATGAAAACAAATGGTTCAGAATACTAGAACCAAAACATATGAATTTAAATATGATAACAGGGGATTTTGCTTCATGCAGTATTGTCATAAGTATTTCCAAAAGTGATCTACATTATATCATTATTGCCTGTCTTTTCAGAAAGAGGAGAATAACCAAGCTGTAGTCAGAATGTGTTATTAGGAAAATTGTCTGTTGTATGGCCTGGTAGGTTATCTCTATGAGCAAATTTTAGAAATACTCTTAAATAAAATGACTTTAGATCTCAAACAAGAAGGATTCCACAATAAAATGCATTTGACCAAAGTAAATGTTTACTACTCAATGAAATCTCTAATTTTTAAAATTAGCAAACCATAAATGTATATTTGACATCTCTTTCTCCTAAATGCTGGTGAGAAAATTTTAGGTTATTGTCAAATGGTTATTTTTTTTAAATCTATTTCTATTTTTATGTTTCCATTTTCAATTTTTATGTATTTTGATTGGAGATAATTATCAGAGAATGTTAAATAAACTTGGGAATTCTTTTTATTTTTATAGTATACATAATCTTCAGTTCAGTTCAGTTCAGTCGCTCAGTCGTGTCCAACTCTCCGCGACCCCATGAATCACAGCACGCCAGGCCTCCCTGTCCATCACCAACTCCCGGAGTTCACTCAAACTCATGTCCACAGAGTCCGTGATGCCATCCAGCCATCTCATTCTCCGTCGTCCCCTTCTCCTCCCGCCCCCAACCTTTCCCAGCATCAGAGTCTTTTCCAGTGAGTCAACTCGTCGCATGAGGTGGCCAAAGTATTGCAGTTTCAGCTTTAGCATCAGTCCCTCCAATGAACATCCAGGATTGATCTCCTCCAGAATGGACTGGTTGGATCTCCTTGCAGTATAAGGGACTCTCAAGAGTCTTCTCCAACACCACAGTTCAAAAGCATCGATTCTTCGGCAGTCAGCCTTCTTCACAGTCCAACTCTCACATCCATACATGACCACGGGAAAAACCATTGCCTTGACTAGACGGACCTTGGTTGGCAAAGTAATGTCTCTGCTTTTTAATATACTATCAAGGTTGGTCATAACTTTCCTTCCAAGGAGCAAGCGTCTTTTAATTTCATGGCTGCAATCAGCATCTGTAGTGATTTTGGAGCCCAAAAAAATAAAGTCTGACACTGTTTCCACTGTTTTTCCATCTATTTCCCATGAAGTGATGGGACCAGATGCCATGATCTTTGTTTTCTGAATGTTGAGCTTCAAGCCAACCTTTTCACTCTCCTCTTTCACTTTCATCAAGAGGCTTTTGAGTTCCTCTTCACTTTCTGCCATAAGGGTAGTGTCATCTGCATATCTGAGGTTATTGATATTTCTCCCGGCAATCTTGATTCCAGCTTGTGCTTCTTCCAGTCCAGCGTTCCTCATGATGTACTCTGCATATAAGTTAAATAAGCAAGGTGACAATATACAACCTTGACGTACACCTTTTCCTATTTGGAACCAGTCTGTTGTTCCATGTCCAGTTCTAACAGTTGCTTCCTGACCTGCATACAGGTTTCTCAAGAGGCAGGTCAGGTGGTCTGGGATTCCCATCTCTTTCAGAATGTTCCACAGTTTATTGTGATCCACACAGTCAAAGGCTTTGGCATAGTCAATAAAGCAGAAATAGATGTTTTTCTGAAACTCTCTTGCTTTCTCCATGATCCAGCGGATGTTGGCAATTTGATCTCTGGTGCCTCTGCCTTTTCTAAAACCTGCTTGAACATCTGGGAGTTCACGGTTTATATACTGCTGAAGCCTGGCTTGGAGAATTTTGAGCATGACTTTACTAGCGTGTGAGATGAGTGCAATTGTGCGGTAGTTTGAGCATTCTTTGGCATTGCCTTTCTTTGGGATTGGAATGAAGACTGACCTCTTCCAGTCCTGTGGCCACTGCTGAGTTTTCCAAATCTGCTGGCATATTGAGTGCAGCACTTTCACAGCATCATCTTTCAAGACTTGAAATAGCTCAACTGGAATTCCATCACCTCCACTAGCTTTGTTCGTAGTGATGCTTTCTAAGGCCCACTTGACTTCACATTCCAAGATGTCTGGCTCTAGGTCAGTGATCACATTATCGTGACTATCTTGGTCGTGAAGATCTTTTTTGTACAGTTCTTCTGTGTATTCCTGCCACCTCTTTTTAATATCTTCTGCTTCTGTTAGGTCCATACCATTTCTGTCCTTTATCGAGCCCATCTTTGCATGAAATGTTCCCTTGGTATCTCTAATTTTCTTGAAGAGATCTCCTGTTTTTCCTATTCTGTTGTTTTCCTCTATTTCTTTGCATTGATCACTGAGGAAGTCTTTCTTATCTCTCCTTGCTATTCTTTGGAACTCTGCATTCAGATGCTTATATCTTTCCTTTTCTCCTTTGCTTTTCGCTTCTCTTCTTTTCACAGCTATTTGTAAGGCCTCCTCAGACAGCCATTTCGCTCTTTTGCATTTCTTTTCCATGGGGATGGTCTTGGTCCCTATCTCCTGTACAATGTCACGAACCTCCATCCAGAGTTCATCAGGCACTCTATCAATCAGATCTAGTCCCTTAAATCTATTTCTCACTTCCACTGTATAATCATAAGGAATTTGATTGAGGTCATATCTGAATGGTCTAGTGGTTTTCCCTACTTTCTTCAATTTAAGTCTGAACTTCGCAATAAGGAGTTCATGATCTGAGCCACAGTCAGCTCCTGGTCTTGTTTTCGCTAACTGTATACAGCTTCTCCATCTTTGGTTGCAAAGAATATAATCAATCTGATTTCGGTGTTGACCATCTGGTGATGTCCATGTGTAGAGTCTTCTCTTGTGTTGTTGGAAGAGGGTGTTTGCTATGACCAGTGCATTCTCTTGACAAAACTCTATTAGCCTTTGCCCTGCTTCATTCCGTGCTCCAAGGCCAAATTTGCCAGTTACTCCAGGTGTTTCTTGACTTCCTACTTTTGCATTCCAGTCCCCTATAATGAAAAGGACATCTTTTTTGGGTGTTAGTTCTAAAAGGTCTTGTAGGTCTTCATAGAACCGATTAACTTCGGCTTTTTCAGCATTACTCGTTGGGGCATAGGCCTGGATTACTGTAATATTGAATGGTTTGCCTTGGAAACGAACAGAAATCATCCTGTCATTTTTAAGATTGCATCCAAGTACTGCATTTCGGATTCTTTTGTTGACCATGATGGCTACTCCATTTCTTCTAAGGGATTCCTGCCCACAGTAGTAGATATAATGGTCGTCTGAGTTAAATTCACCCATTCCAGTCCATTTTAATTCACTGATTCCTAGAATGTCAACGTTCACTCTTGCCATCTCCTGTTTGACCACTTCCAATTTGCCTTGATTCATGGACCTAACATTCCAGGTTCCTATGCAATACTGCTCTTTACAGCACCGGACCTTGCTTCTATCACTGGTCACATCCACAACTGGGTTCTGGTTTTGCTTTTGCTCCATCCCTTTATTCCTTCTATAGTTATTTCTCCACTGAGCTCCAGTAGCATACTGGGCACCTACTGACCTGGGGAATTCCTCATTCAGTATCCTATCATTTTGCCCTTTGTTACTGTTCATGGGGTTCTCAAGGCAAGTATACTGAAGTGGTTTGCCATTCCCTTCTCCAGAGGACCACATTCGGCTGTGGTCCATGTGATCAGATTGGCATAATCTTAATTTTGTATAAATATGTGTACAATGGAATATTACTCAACCATAAAGAAGGAAGAAGGTTTGCCATTTATAACAACATGGAGAGACCTAGAGGGTATTATGCTAAGTGAAATAAATCATACAGAGAAAGACAAAAACTCTTTGATTTCACTTGTATCTGGAATCTAAAAACAAATGAAGAAGCCTACGAAAACTGAAACAAAAGCATAGATACAGTGAACAAGGAGGTAGTTACCAGAGTGAAAGTGGGTGGAGAGGAATAGAAGTAGTAAAAGAGATTAATAAATACAAACTTCCAGTTACAAAATGAATAAATCAACAGTATGAAATTTATGATGTGAGTTAATGTTATCTGTAATAAAATAACAGCTTTGTATGAAAATGGATAGTAGCTAGACTTATCTTGGTGATCATTTTGTAATGCATAGCAATATATCACTCTGTTGTGCACTGGGGTCACACAAAGTGTTACAAGTCAATTATACTTCAAAAACAAAGAAATAAATAAACTCATAGAAAAAGATCAGCTTTGTGGTTCCTCAGAGTCAGGAGGTAGAGGGAAGAGGAACTGGATGAAGATGGTCAAAACCACAGATTTTTGGTTGTAAAGTAAGTAAGTACCTGGGATGAACATAACATACAACATGATAAATTTAATTAACACTTTGTTGTTTAGTCGCTAATTTGTGTTAAACTCTTTTGTGACCCTGTGGATTGTGGCCCACCAGGCCCTTCTGTCCATGGGATTTCTCAGGCAAGAATACTGTAGTGGGTTGCCATTTCCTTCTCCAGGGGATCTTCTCAACCCAGGGATAGAACCCAGCTCTTTTGCATTGTAGGTGAGTTCTTTACCGCTGAACCACCGGGAAACCCACCTAAGGCAATTCCATTATGAGCCTCAACCTTACTGCCCCTCTGACACAGAGAAAACTGCCATTAAAATGCCGGCCAGTCCCAGGGCTGAGTACTGCATTCTAGGAATGGCTTGATTTGATATAAGGAGGTTCTGTTACTGTTTGTTCTACCTCTTTGGGCTTTCAGATAACCCCTCTGTCTGCTCTTACTCATTCTAGTTCTTGCGCTGTGATGAACTCAAGGAAGCCTCATTTTTATCCTTTGCTGAATCTTAGATCAGGGAATCTTCCTGATCCAGGGATCAAACTCATGTCTCCTGAATTGTAGATGGATTCTTTACTGCTGAGCCACCAGGGAAGCCCCATAATTAAATTAAATGTGAAAGCTATTAAGAGTGTATATCCTGAGTGCTCACCAGGAGGAAGATTTTTTTTTTCCTTTTACTTTGTATCTATATGAGATATAGATGCACACTAAATATATTGTGGTAATCATTTCAATGAGTCAATTATTATACTGCACACCTTGAACTCATATAATAGTGTATGTTAACTATATCTCAATAAAACTGGAAGAAAAAAAATCTGTTCTCTTTAATGTCGTGATTTTTGTTCCTTCAGTTCAGTTCAGTTCAGTTGCTCAGTCGTGTCTGACTCTTTGCGACCCCATGAATCACAGCACACCAGGCTTCCGCGTCCAATACCAACTCAAACTCATGTCCATCGAGTTGGTGATGCCATCCAGCCATCTCATGCTCTGTCGCCCCCTTCTCCTCTCATCCCCAATCGCTCCCAACATCAGTCTTTTCCAGTGAGTCAGCTCGTCGAATGAGGTGGCCAAAGTATTGGAGTTTCAGGTTTAGCATCAGTCCTTCCAATGAACACCCAGGATTGATCTCCTCTAGAATGGACTGGTTGGATCTTCTTTCAGTCCAAGGGACTCTCAAGAGTCTTCCACAGCACCACAGTTCAAAAGCATTAATTCTTCGGCGATCAGCTTTCTTCACAGTCCAACTCTCACATCCATACATGACCATGGGAAAAAACATAGCCTTGACTAGACGGATTCTGGTAGGCAAAGTAATGTCTCTGCTTTTTAATGTGCTATCTAGGTTGGTCATAACTTTCCTTCCAAGGAGTAAGCATCTTTTAATTTCATGGCTGCAATCAGCATCTGCAGTGATTTTGGAGCCCCAAAAAATAAAGTCTGACACTGTTTCCACTGTTTCCCCATCTATTTCCCATGAAGTGATGGGACCAGATGCCATGATCTTTGTCTTCTGAATGTCTTTTGTTCCTTAAAGACTGGCAAAAAACAGAGACACTACTTTGCCAACAAAAGTCCATCTAGTCAAGGCTATGGTTTTTCCAGTGGTCATGTATGGATGTGAGAGTTGTACTGTAAAGAAAGCTGAGCCCAGAAGAATTGATGCTTTTGAACTGTGGTGTTGGAGAAGATTCTTGAGAGTCCCTTAGTCTGCAAAGAGATCCAACCAGTCCATCCTAAAGGAAATCAGTCCTGAATATTCATTGGAAGGACTGATGCTGAAGCTGAAGCATCAATAATTTGGCCACCTGATGCAAAGAACTGACTCATTGGAAAAGACCCTGATGTTGGGAAAGACTGAGGGTGGGAGAAGAAGGGGACAACAGAGAATGAGATGGTTGGATGGCATCACCGACTCAATGGTCATGAGTTTGAGTAAGCTCTGGGAGTTAGTGATGGACAGGGAAGTCTGGCATGCTGCAGTCCATGGGGTCACAAACAGTCAGACATGACTGAGTGACTGAACTGAACTGAAAGACTGGTCGAAATACTTATGTTATCTCAATTTATGTGTTTTTCTGTGTATCATGTGATCATGTGCTCTGTGTTTGGTCATGTAGGTGTGCTTGTGTGGTTAGTATGTATATATCTGTGTATGCACATGTGGTATGTGTGGAATTTGTGTGTGCATATATATATATATCGGAGAAGGCAATGGCACCCCACTCCAGTACTATTGACTGGAAAATCCCATGGATGGAGGAGCCTGGTAGGCTGCAGTTCATGGGGTCACAAAGAGTCGGATATGAATGAGTGACTTCACTTTACTTTTCACTTTCATGCATTGGAGAAGGAAATGGCAATCCACTCCAGTGTTCTTGCCTGGAGAATCTCAGGGATGAGGGAGCCTGGTGGGCTGCCGTCTATGGGGCAAAGAGTTGGACACAACTGAAGTGACTTAGCAGCAGTGGCAGCAGCATGTATACACTTGAGCATCTAATGTATGACTATGCAACTTGTATGTTCATATACACATGTGCATTTTTGTTAATGTGGGTTTGTAGATGTATGGGTATCTATATGTGAGTGTTCCTTTGTATATAGTGTGTGTGTGTTTATGAATAGGTGACATGTGTGTCATTGCACATTTGTTTGTGGTCGTATATGTGCTTCCTTTCATTTTTATGTTCCTTCTTGATTTGATCCATGACATTCTTTTGTAATGAACATGTTTCAACATTTAAATTGACAACTTTGCTTCTAAATAACATTTAATAGTTTTTATTGCAGATGTGTCCTTCCCTGTGAAGGCTAGCTGCTTTCTCAAAACAAACTATTCTCTATTCTTTTGAAGATACGAGTTGCACATTTTCTATGTTACTGCCTGCTCTGAACAATAAATCTAGTTCAAAGAAAGTTATTACCTCAATCATTTAGGGTACTCCTCTTATATATCTTTCAGTAGACCATTTTTTTTCTCACTAGTTTTACTGCCTTGACTTTCTGCTTGTTATGTGATTTTCTCTACTATGGAAAGGTGTCACCAAAAAGTTTTATTTTTTCCCTCCTTGTAGTTCCCTTGTAACCCTCTCAATTCACTGACATTAGAAGAGTTTCTATTTTATTCTCCAGAAATATTCCTTCCAACAATGTTGCTATGTCATTAAAAACAGTTTTATCATCCAGGTGTTATTTTCTGTTTCTAATTATTTTTTTAAGTTCCACCTCATTATAGGTAAACATTTAATAAGGATTTTGTCTTTTTATTTTTTTACTAGAATTGGGAAAAAGAAAGAATTAGAAACCACACTATTATGATCTTACAAATGACAAATATTATACTAGAAAAGATTAAAGAATTTAACTTTTTAAAAAATTTATAGGGAACAGGAGCTAGTCTCTATTCCATATAATTATGACTGAACATATTATCGTGCTATATTTGTGTAAAATAATCCTTCTTGTGTCCTGGTACACATAATGTTCTATACTTAACATATGAATGAGCTTTCTTTTCACTACTACACACTACCTCATTTCTACTTCCTGAAAAGTCCCATTTTCTTTCTGTTGTAACATATATTCTTATCTGATACCTCTCTATACTCATCTTCTGACTAATTATTATGTAAACAGTACTATCTTTTGTTTTGTTTTTGTTCTAGAAAACTGAGGAATGCAATAATCAAGCCATTAACATAGATTATATAGACCAAGGAGATTTAGCATAAGGACTATTCTGCTGCTGCTGCTGCTGCTAAGTCACTTCAGTCGTGTCCGACTCTGTGTGACCCCATAGACGGAAGCCCACCAGGCTCCCCCGTCCCTGGGATTCTCCAGGCAAGAACACTGGAGTGGGTTGCCATTTCCTTCTCCAATGTGTGAAAGTGAAAAGTGAAAGTGAAGTCACTCAGTCGTGTCCGACCCTTAGTGACCCCACGGACTGCAGCCTACCAGGCTCCTCCATCCATGGGATTTTCTAGGCAAGAGTACTGGAGTGGCTCGCCATTGCCTTCTCCGAAGGACTATTCTAAAAGCCCCTAAAAAGAAACAAAGAATTTGATACCAATATGTTTCAGACACCAAAAGAGAAAATCAATTTAAGAACCAATTATAATATTAAAGGAGTTTAGAATTATGTCAATTACATAACTGACACAAGAAGAAAAAATTAAGGATGTGGAAGAAAAGAGGGTTATTTGTAATCTGGATGGCATCACTGACTTGATGGACATGAGTTTGAGTGAACTCTGGGAGTTGGTGATGGACAGGGAGGCCTGGCGTGCTGTGATTCACGGGGTCGCAAAGAGTCGGACACAACTGAGCTACTGAACTGAACTGAACTGAACATATTAAAGAATTTGAAACTAATTTTAATTTAATTCAGATATGCAACTAAAATTGTTCAAGGGGCAGCTGCTCAAAGGCTACAGTGCTATTCAGTAGTTATTATTGGATTTAATAGTTTTCAATCTCTGTATTTCTTAAACCATACTTATCCTTATATTTTCTCCACAGCTGTTGATGCAGTTCAGTTCATTTCAGTCACTCAGTCATGTTTGACTCCTTGTGATTCCATGGACAAGAGCACTCCAGGCTTCCCTATCCATCACCAACACCCAGAGCTGGCTCAAACTCATATCCATGGAGTTGGTGATGCCATCCAACTGTCTCATCCTCTGTCATCCCCTTCTCCTCCTGCCTTCAGTCCTTCACAGCATCAGGATCTTTTCCAAGGAGTCAGTTCTTCACATCAGGTAGACAAAGTATTGGAGTTTCAGCTTCAGCATCAGTCCTTCCAATGAATATTCAGGACTGATTTCCTTTAGGATGGACTGGTTGGATCTTCTTGCAGTTCAAGGGGCTCTCAAGAGTCTTCTCCAACACCACAGATCAAAAGCATCAATTCTTTCACACTCAACTTTCTTTATAGGTCAACTCACATCCATACATGACTACCGGAAAAATCATAGCTTTTACTAGATGGATATTTTTTGGCAAAGTAATGTCTCTGGTTTTTAATATGCTGTCTAGATTGATCATAGCTTTTCTTCTGAGGAGCAAGTGTCTTTTACTTTCATGGCTGCAGTCACCATCTGCATTGATTTTGGAGCCCCCCAAAATAAAGCTTTTGATATGCTCTAAAAGAGGAGAGTGAAAAGGCTGGCTTGAAGCTCAACATTCAGAAAACAAAGATCATGGCAACTGGTCCCATCACTTCATGGGAAATAGATGGAAAAACAGTGGAAACAGTGTCAGACTTTATTTTTCTGGGCTCCAAAATCACTGCAGATGCTGATTGCAGCCAAGTAAAAGACGCTTACTCCTTGGAAGGAAAGTTATGACCAACCTTGATAGTATATTAAAAAGCAGAGACATTACTTTGCCAACAAAGGTCCGTCTAGTCAAGGCAATGGTTTTTCTAGTAGTCATGTATGGATGTGAGAGTTGGACTGTGAAGAAAGCTGATCGCCGAAGAACTGATGCTTTTGAACTGTGGTGCTAGAGAAGACTCTTGAGCATCCCTTGGACTGCAAGGAGATCCAACCAGTCCATTCTAAAGGAGATCAATCCTGGGTGTTCATTGGAAGGACTGATGCTAAAGCTGAAACTGCAATACTTTGGCCACCTCATGCGACGAGTTGACTCACTGGAAAAGACTCTGATGCTAGGAAAGGTTGGGGGCGGGAGGAGAAGGGGACGACGGAGAATGAGATGGCTGGATGGCATCACCGACTCTGTGGACATGAGTTTGAGTGAACTCCGGGAGTTGGTGATGGACAGGGAGGCCTGGCGTGCTGTGATTCATGGGGTCGCGGAGAGTCGAACACGACTGAGCAACTGAACTGAACTGAACTGAACTGAACAATTTTAAAGCAAGATGATCATCCAAGGAATAGTTTGTAACACAAAGAATCTAGCATGTGGCCTTGCATTTAGCAGTTAGTTAATATCTTAGAAATAATACATTGACATAGAACTGTAAAATAATCTACCAAAATCTTTCAATAAAGCCAGCACTAATTAAACATCTGTGTCAATGGCAGTTCTGAAGATATTTTTGATTATCGTAACAGGAGATTTGCTTGTAGTTTCTAGTGAGTAGTAATCATAAATGTTGCTAGAAATTTTATAATATGTGGGATAGCTCTCACAACAAAAAATTATACTGTCCAAAATTTTGCTAGAATTAGTTTTTATAAACTTGGATATATACTGATTTAGAATAAACATACTGGAAGAAAAGGAAGAAGGAGGCAGAAAAGAAGGAAGTGGTGGAAGTGAGGTGAAAGTCACTCATTTTGTCTGACCCTTTGCAATCCCAGGGACTGAAGCCCTCCAGGCTGCTCTGTCCATGGAGATTTTCCAGGAAAGGATACTGAAGTGGGTAACCATGCCCTTCTCCAGGGGAATCTTCCCAACCCAAGGATCAAACCTGGGTCTCTGGATTTCAGATGGATTCTTTACGGCTGAGCCACTAGGGAAGCCTAGGAGGATGTGGAGGAGTAGGAAAATGAAGAGGAAGAAGAGGAGGGGAAAAAATGGGAGGTGGAGAGAGAGAGGAGGAAGACGAGAAGAAAGAAGAGAATGGAGAAAAAGGAGGAATAGAAGGAAGAGGGAGAAGTAAGTTTCTTTATTGAAATAGTAAGGAAGTAAGTGTCCTTGCCTGGAGAATCCCAGGGATGGGGAGCCTGGTGGGCTGCCGTCTATGGGGTCGCACAGAGTCAGACACGACTGAAGCGACTTAGCAGTAGCAGCAGCAGCAGCAATCAAAGACATCCTCTGTTTGATTTCCAGGTTTCTTTCTTATCAATCTCTGTATCTGAAAATATTCCAATCCAAGCATGATCTAGTAGAGGTACATTATATGATTATGTTTAAGTCTTTGAAAATTAAGAAGAAAGATGCATGTTTTCTTAGGCTATCAAAATCTCAGAGCATGATTTAAATACACCAGAAAGCCAGCTGTAATTATAATTACAGGTGGATAAGGAAAAAATAATTCCACTCCCCAAAAAGGCAATACCAAAGATTGCTCAAACTACTGCAGAATTGCACTCATCTTACATGCTAGCAAAGTAATGCTCAAAATTCTCCAAGCCCAAGCTTCAACTGTATGTGAACCAAGAACATCCAGATGTTCAAGCTGGATTTAGAAAAGGCAGAGGAAGCAGAGATCAAATTGCCAACATCTGTTGGGTCATCGAAAAAGCAAGAGAGTTCCAGAGAAACATCTATTTCTGCTTTATTGACTATGCCAGAGCATTTGTATGGATCACAACAAAAGTGGAAAATTCTTAAAGAGATGGGAAAACCAGAACACCTGACCTGCCTCCTGAGAAATCTGTATGCAGGTCAAGAAGCAACAGCTAGAACTGGACATGGAACAACAGACTGATTCCAAGTAGGGAAAGGAGTACATCAAGTCTGCATATTGTCATCCTACTTATTTAACTTGTATGCAGAGTACATCATGCTAAATGTCGGGCTGGATGAAGCACAAGCTGGAATCAAGATTCCCAGGAGAAATATCAATAACCTCAGATATGCAGATGACACCACCCTTATGGCAGAAAGTGAAGAGGAACTAAAGAGCCTCTTGAAAGTGAAAGAGCAGAGTGAACAAGCTGGCTTAAAACTCAGCATTCAAAAAATGAAGATCATGGCATGTGACCCCATCACTTCATGGCAAATAGATGGGGAAACAATGGAAACAATGAGAGACTTTATTTTTGGGGCTCCAAAATCACTGCAGATGGTGATTGCAGCCATGAAATTAAAAGACGCTTGCATTAAAACTGTTCTAAGCAATTTGAATAAATTTAAAATCTAAATTCAAGATATCCTATGATCATTATGTTAATTTTATGGAGAATAAGTTGAGCACTTCAAATTATAGGATACAGTGAATTTTATTAAGTTACTGAGGTTTCTATAAGGTCAAAATTTAGTTTTTGTTTATCTTAATTGTATGCTATGTACTTTTTTATAAATTTTATTTAAAGATATTTAAGTTAATTTCACCTTTAGAAAGAAGCTTTTAACAAGACTGCCTTCAAAATAAAAATGATTATATATTTGCAAGCTTAGAATTTTTTCAAAAAATTATAGTATAATTCTTTTGCATATAATTATAATTTAAGATCTCTACAATCATGAATTATGGATGTATCATCATATTCAAAGTACATATGAAGATTGCCCAATATTCTCTTCCTCAATTCATATACGGTCACCTATCTTCACAAATAAGTGAAGTAGCATACAGAAACCTATATTTTTTTTCTTTTTTTTAGACAGGCAAAACTTCTGTTTGCTTGATAACATTAATTTGTTCCGTTAAACACACTCTTATCTAATTATTATGCAGAAAACTGATAAATAAAAATTGAAAATTCCTGATAATTAGAGGCAAATAAATATTATATTTTAAAACTATAAGTTTAAAATTGTTGAATGGCTAAGTCGTGTCTGACTGTTTTGTGACCCCACGGACTGTAGCCCAACAGACTTTGTGCATGGGATTTCCCAGGCAAGAATACTGGAGTGGGTAATCATTTCCTTCTCCAGGGTATCGTCCCAACCCAGGGATCAAACCCACATCTCTTGCTTGGCAGGTGTATTCTTTACCACTGAACCACCTGGGAAGCCCCAAACTTAACATACAAAAAAATGCTATTACCTTTTTAGCTATAAGAATACATAAATATATAATTTTTTAAAAATCTTGGAAGAGAATGACCAGGGCTCGTGAGCTCAATAAAACTATCAAGTTACTGCTGCCAACATTTGCAATCCAAGAAAAGAAGCCGTGGATCAATGTCTAGATAATCCTTTACTGTTTTTTGTTTTGTTTTCTCTTTCTATCCTTTGTACAGAAATTAAAACACTGTGTCTGCCTTCAACGATTAAGTCTAGCATTAGTTAGGATCATGACTTAAGGTCAAAGAATGATTTGGTACCCCCTGTATAATATGCATCTTAATTGCTGGGGAAAAGGAATAATCCAATTTGTATATTTTGTGCCGATCTGCCTACCAAATAACATCGTTATTTTTTGAACTGGTTGATAAATACCAAAGGGCAACAAGAATTAACAATGAAAAGATAGAAAAGGAAAGTAAAAAATAACTATCCTTAAATTGGTAGGGAAGCACAGTGAACGAATCCTTTCAACCTCTCTGGTAGTTTTTCTCTCTTTCTCTATCCATCTGCCATATGATGGGAGTGTGATTATGACATGTTCAGTTCAGTTCAATTTAGTTGCTCAGTCGTGTCCAACTCTTTGCGACCCCATGAACCGCAGCACGCCAGGTTTCTTTGTCCATCACCAAATGCCAGAATCTACCCAAAACCATGTCCATTGAGTTGGTGATGCCGTCCAACCATCTCATCCTCTGTAGTCTTCTTCTCCTCCTGCTTTCAGTCTTTCCTAGCATCAGGGTCTATTCCAGTGAGTCAGCTCTTCTCATCAGGTGGCCAAAGTATTGGAGTTTCAGCTTCAACATGAGTCCTTCCAATGAACACCCAGAAATCATCTGTTTTAGGATGGACTGGTTGAATCTCCTTGCAGTCCAAGGGACTGTCAAGAGTCTTCTCCAACACCAGTTCAAAAGCATCAATTCTTTGGCTCTCAGCTTTCTTTATAGTCCAACTCTCACATCCATACATGACCACTGGAAAAACCATAGCTTTGACTAGACGGACCTTTGTTGGCAAAGTAACGTCTCTGCTTTTTAAAATACTGTCTAGGTTGGTCATAACTTTCCTTCCAACGAGTAAGCGTCTTTTAACTTCATGGCTGGAATCACCATCTACAATAATTTTGGAGCCCAGAAAAATAGTTAGCCACTGTTTCCACTGTTTCTCCATCTATTTTCCATAAAGTGATGGGACTGGATGCCATGATCTTAGTTATCTGAATGTTGAGCTTTATGCCAACGTTTTCACTCTCCTCTTTCACTTTCATCAAGAGGCTCTTTAGTTCTTCTTCTCTTTCTGACATAAGGGTGGTGTTATCTGCATATCTGAGGTTATTGATATTTCTCCCAGCAATCTTGATTCCAGCTTGTGCTTCTTCCAGTCCCATGTTTCTAATGATGCACCCTGCATATAAGTTAAATAAGCAGGGTGACAGTATACCTCCTTGACGTATTCCTTTTCCTATTCGGAACCAGTCTGTTCCATGTCCAGTTCTAACTGTTGCTTCCTGACTTGCATACAGGTTTCTCAAGAGGCAGGTCAGGTGGTCTGGTATTCCCATCTCTTGAGGAATTTTCCACAGTTTATTGTGATCCACACAGTCAAAGGCTTTGACATAGTCAGTAAAGCAGAAATAGATGTTTTTGGGGAATTCTCTTGCTTTTTCGATGATCCAGCGGATGTTGGCAATTTGATCTCTGGTTCCTCTGTGATTTCCAAAACCAGCTTGAACATCTGGAAGTTCACAGTTCACGTATGGCTGAAGCCTGACTTGGAGAATTTTGAGCATGACTTTACTAGCGTGTGAAATGAGTGCAATTGTGTAGTAGTTTAGCATTCTTTGGCATTGCCTTTCTTTGGGATTGGAATGAAGACTGACCTTTTCCAGTCCTGTGGCCACTGCTGAGTTTTCCAAATTTGCTGGCATATTGAGTGCAGCACTTTCACAGTATCATGTTTCATGATTTGAAATAGCTCCACTGGAGTTCAATCACCTCCACTAGCTTTGTTTGTAGTGATGCTTCCTCAGTCCCACTTGACTTCACATTCCAGAATGTCTAGCCTGGTAGGCTGCAGTCCATGGGGTCGCTAAGGGTCGGACACGACTGAGCGACTTCACTATCACTTTTCACTTTCATGCATTGGAGAAGGAAATGGCAACCCACTCCAGTGTTCTTGCCTGGAGAGTCCCAGGGACGGGGGAGCCTGGTGGGCTTCCGTCTATGGGGTCACACGGAGTTGGACACGACTGAAGTGACTTAGCAGCAGCAGCAGCAGCAGGTGAGTGATAACACCATCAGCCCTTAATAAATTTTCAATCTATGGGTATATGAAATCATATCAGCAATTATGTATTTATTAATAAAAATTAACTTTTTCAAAATTAATAAATTGTTATAGTGATATTGATTTTATGGTATTTTTCTTTCAGACAGATGTGTAACATTTTCACTTTTGAAGAAATATCTAGTATGGAAGGAAAGGGAAAGTGGGTCTTAGGAAGCATCACTATGAACAAAGCTAATGGAGGTGATGGAATTCCATTGAGCTATTTAAAATCCTAAAAGATTATGCTGTTAAAGTGCTGCACTCAAAATGCCAGCAAATTTGAAAAACTCAGCAGAGGCCATAGGACTGGAATAAATAAATTTTCATCCCAATCCCAAAAAGGCAATGCCTGAGAATGTTCAAACTACCATACAAATGTACTCATCTCACATGCTACCAAGTAATACTCTAAATCCTCCAAGCCAGGCTTCTTTAGTATGTGAACCATGAACTTCCAGATGTTCAAGCTGGATTTAGAAAAGGCAGAAGAACCAGAGATCAATTTGCCAACACCCACTGAATATTAGAAAAAGCACAAGAGTTCCAGAAAAACATCTACTTCTGCTTTATTGATTATGCCAAAGCCTTTGACTGTGTGGGCCACAACAAACTGTGGAAAATTCTTAGAGATAGGAATCCCAGACCACCTGACCTGCCTCTTGAGAAATCTGTATGCAGGTCAAGAAACAACAGTTACAACTGGCCATGGAACAGACTGGTTCTAAATCAGGAAAGGAGTATGTCAAGAGTATATATTATCACCCTGCTTATTTAACTTATATGCAGAATACATCATGCTAAATTTTGGATTGGATGAGGCACAAGCTGGAGTCAAGGTCTCTGGGAGAAATATCAGTAATCTCAGATACGCAGGTGACACCACCCTTATGGCAGAAAGCGAAGAAAAACTAAAGAACCTCTTGGTGAAAGTGAAAGAGGAGATTTAACAAGCTGGTTTAAAACTCAGCATTCAAAACATGAAGATCATGGCATCCGATCCCATTACTTCATGGCAAATGGATGGGGAAACAATGGTTAAAGTGAGAGACTTTATTTTCTTGGGATCCAAAATCACTGCAGATGGGGATTCCAGCCATGATATTAAATGATGCTTGCTGCTTGGGAGGAAAGCTATAACAAACCTATATAGCATATTAAAAGCAGACAGATTACTTTGCTGACAAAGGTCCATCTAATCAAAGCCATGGTTTTTCCAGTAGTCACGTATATATGTGAGAGTTGGACCATAAAGAAAGCAGAGCACCGAAGAATTGATGCTTTTGAACTGTGGTGTTAGAGAAAATTCTTGAGAGTCCCTTGGACTGCAAGGAGATCCAACCAGTAAATCCTCAAGGAAATCAGTCCTGGATATTCATTGGAAGGACTGATGCTGAAGCTTAAGCTCCAATACTTTGGCCATCTGATGCAAATAACTGACTCATTGGAAAAGACTCTGATGCTGGAAATGATTGAAGTGGGGAGGAGAGGGGGACGACAGAGGATGAGATGCTTGGGTGGTATCACCGACTCAATAGACATGAGTTTGAGTAAGCTCAGGGGGTTGGTGATGGACAGGGAAGCCTGGCGTGCTGCAGTCTATGGGGTCACAAAGAGTCAGATTGGACTGAGTGACTGAATTGAATTGAACTACTATGTTTTACATAATGATCATGTTTTTTTTTAATTTCTTTCTTTCATTAGGACACATTTATAAATATGCCTCTTAAAAATTGATTTTTTTAATTGCATTGCATTACAGGGCTCTTTTCATGCTTTTTTTTATTTTATTAATCTTCATATCATTTTGATTTTAGTATTTTCTTTCTATTCTGTTTTTTATTTATGTCTAACCATAAATTTCATAAACAACTTATTTTCTTGCATTCTACTGAAATTGATTTTTATTTTTCCTAAAATTTTATATTCAATAATGAATTGAAAAGTAATTTTAGAACTAGATAATCTTAACATTTTGGCCATCTTCTTTTACTTTTCATTTTCTGAAATTTTAGATTGGCATTAACATTAGATATTATTTCCTGACAATTACATGTAGTTGTCATAAAAGTGAAATTCTTTAAAAATTAATATTTGTCAACCATAGCACTTTTGGATTGTCTTTTCCTCATCAAGTTCAACCCTCACAATAAGAAGGCTTTTCTTTCTAGAACCACTGCACTAAGGTGAGTTTATGTTCCCAAAACCAATCCCCAGTTCCAGCAAAGTTTCTCCCAGGACACCTTTCATTCAGTACACCTTTGTTCCATGACAATGATGACTCACTAATTTAATCATTTTGCTGCATTTCTGATAGTGAAATAGAGTAAATTCAGATATTTACTGGAAGCTTAAGGAGACTTGAGGCAGGGTGTCCCTTATATAGTAAAAATACATTGAAGGCATATTTTTTTAAGTATATGCAATAGTTATGAATTAGATTCAAAATAATGTAATGACCTATTTTACCAAGTGAAAAAAATGGACTTTGATTCAATTTGTTAAAAGTTAAAAGTAGTAGGATGTTCCTCAAGTTGACAGGGATAAAAAGCCCATGGTGAGTTTTGAAGTTTAGATTGCATAATTTGCCGTTAGAACCTAATATAGTAGCATTAATACCTCCCACTTTTTCCAGGCAAAGACCGTTGTCTCTCATTAGCTATTAGTTTCTCTCTCTTTCTGTCTGTTATTTAATTTATAAGTTGTGTCTGACTCTTTTGTCACCCCATGAACTGTAACCTGTAAGACTTCTCTGTCCATGGAATTTCTCAGGCAAGAATACTGGAGTGGGTTGCCATTTCCTCCTCCAGGGGATATTCCTGGCCCAGGAGGCAAACCAATGTCTTCTGCACTGCAGGTGGATTCTTTACCACTGAGGCACTGGGAAAGGCCTGTGTCTGTATCTAGATATCCATAATCTATATCTGTTGGGAAGAGGAGAAAGTCAGTTTAATGTGAAAAAAATGTGTGTGTGTGTGTGTGCTTGATTAATCAATAAACATTTATTGATAATAAACAAAGCTATTAGAAAAATTTGATCTTTATCTAAGGTATATGTAATTCATTGGGTGCAGTGGGGCATTTCCAAGTGTAATAATTTTCTCAGGCATTAAATAATGAGTTACAGTTCACATACTTTCTCAAGGTTTTTTTGAGGTTGATGTTATTCAGTGAACCACTAGGGATGAATACACTTTGTTCGCAGAAACAGTGCGAAAGTAGTTTTCTGATATTTTTCATCATTTAACATTCCCATTTATTATGTGATAATTAATAGTAACTTCAATTCCTGGAAGCATAAGAAATTTTACTTAGAGGAGTGCTTTGAGGTCAGCTGATCCAATACATTCATTTTACCACTAAGGAAAATAAAATACTTTCTTTCATTTAATTTCAGAACAGCTGAGAATTAAGGTCAAAGACTTTATAAGATTCCTTTAACTGCACTCCTACATAAATTGCTGTGCTTTTATTATTCTATAATTCTTTAACTTCTCAACTTTCTTCCTCATTAATTTTTCTTTTGTTTCCTCCTCCTACACTATTTTCAGGACTTCCCACAGTGCTGTTTTATGTATCTAGAGTAGCCTTATGCTTCAAATTTATTCTCCAAGATGCTGTTTTTTTTCTTTTTTTTTTTTTAACCAATGCCATATTAACAGAGGTGCAACAGAAAAAAAATTGAAATGCATTTATTCTATAGTATTTTAACAATGGTTTGATCAAATATAAGTCACATTTCCAAATAATGTTCATGTGAAATATAGAATAACTTGACATAAACTCATTGTGAAAGGAATACTTAGGTCTTTTTTGGTAACTCTGTATATTATGATCTTGCCTATACTAGTCAATTGATATATCAAAAATTGACAAGTATTAGTTAGAGTTAATAAAGGTTTATTTTTAAAATAAGAATTATATATTTTGGTATGACATTGTAAAAAACCTGATTTATTTATAAAATACATATTGAAATAAATATCAGTTAAATATCTTTATGTCATTATTAATAGAATATGTTAGTTTTATGGTTATAATTTCTAAGTCTTTGTACTATTACACTTAAAGAATCTTGGACAGAAGTTTACATATTCTGCCTGTCAGGGATTTAGGTAAATGTATCACAAATCCTCTAGCTTGACCTATGAGAATATAGAGACAACCACAAGATGTTAGTGGATTAAGAGTTTCTCCCTATGGTTATAAATGTTGCCTCACCTGTGTGCAAGCAGACCATTTCAATTCCATCTTAACTGTCTAAAGGCCAAACTCAATCCGTTTACTAATTTCTATAAAAATCTACTAATCAAAATATAATGAAAAGATATTGAGCTAGTAGTTTCTTTAACACATTACTGGTAAAGGATACTATAATGAGCTAGTCTGTGGTATCTGGCTTGTAAATGCCACTAGATTGTGCCTCCTTTCTTCTGCCTTCTCTCTGTCATTCCTCTAATGTCAGTGATTAGGATTGGGGCCTTTTTATTATTAACTTTTTGCAAGTTAGTTTATCAAATAGTTTTAGCAAAAAAGCTGAATCACAGTCAACCGAATTCTGGTACCTACCTAGGCTAAAATATTTCCACCATTCAGTTCAGTTCAGTTCAGTCGCTCAATCGTGTCCGACTCTCCGCGACCCCATGAATCACAGCACGCCAGGCCTCCCTGTCCATCACCAACTCCCGGAGTACACTCAAACTCATGTCCACAGAGTCGGTGATGCCATCCAGCCATCTCATTCTCCGTCGTCCCCTTCTCCTCCCGCCCCCAACCCTTCCCAGCATCAGAGTCTTTTCCAGTGAGTCAACTCGTCGCATGAGGTGGCCAAAGTATTGCAGTTTCAGCTTTAGCATCAGTCCCTCCAATGAACATCCAGGATTGATCTCCTTTAGAATGGACTGGTTGGATCTCCTTGCAGTATAAGGGACTCTCAAGAGTCTTCTCCAACACCACAGTTCAAAAGCATCGATTCTTCGGCGATCAGCCCTCTTCACAGTCCAACTCTCACATCCATACATGACCACGGGAAAAACCATTGCCTTGACTAGATGGACCTTGGTTGGCAAAGTAATGTCTCTGCTTTTTAATATACTATCAAGGTTGGTCATAACTTTCCTTCCAAGGAGCAAGCGTCTTTTAATTTCATGGCTGCAATCAGCATCTGCAGTGATTTTGGAGCCCCAAAAAACAAAGTCTGACACTGTTTCCACTGTTTTCCATCTATTTCCCATGAAGTGATGGGACCAGATGCCATGATCTTTGTTTTCTGAATGTTGAGCTTCAAACCAACCTTTTCACTCTCCTCTTTCACTTTCATCAAGAGGCCTTTGAGTTCCTCTTCACTTTCTGCCATAAGGGTGGTGTCATCTGCATATCTGAGGTTATTTATATTTTTCCCAGCAATCTTGATTCCAGCTTGTGCTTCTACCAACCCAGCGTTCCTCATGATGTACTCTGCATATAAGTTAAATAAGCAAGGTGACAATATACAACCTTGACGTACACCTTTTCCTATTTGGAACCAGTCGGTTCTTCCATGTCCAGTTCTGACTGTTGCTTCCTGACCTGCATACAGGTTTCTCAAGAGGCAGGTCAGGTGGTCTGGGATTCCCATCTCTTTCAGAATGTTCCACAGTTTATTGTGATCCACACAGTCAAAGGCTTTGGCATAGTCAATGAAGCAGAAATAGATGTTTTTCTGAAACTCTCTTGCTTTCTCCATGATCCAGCGGATGTTGGCAATTTGATCTCTGGTGCCTCTGCCTTTTCTAAAACCTGCTTGAACATCTGGGAGTTCACGGTCCTTACAGAAAAGTCTGATATGAATCCTTAAATGAATTTTAAGTGGATAGTCAGAGCAGAGCATTTTTCTGGGTCCTACTGGAACTTCATCATTTTCTCTTAGGTTTCTACTGCCTATCTTTTAGTCAGTGACTTTATTAGTGTAGAACATTTCTCTGGACTTCTATATGAGGCTTTGTACAATCTTCCTTTTAAAATAGCTCAGTAGATTTTTCAACAAATTATTTGTAAGCATTTTAATTTTATCCTATACTTATTACAGATATCAATTACCAGTGGATCTGAATTTAGCTGCTTCTATTTCCTTATGGTCCCATGTTGATATATCAGCTTTAATGTCTGCTTTTATCCTCTTCATCACCAGCATTCTCCAAGTACTATATCAGTGAGGGGCTATTTCAGAAATCCTTTTAGCAAAATGACTCACTTTCTGGTTGAGAAATCTAAAAATATTCATTCTGCCATTATGCAATATTATATATCTTTCTTTTTTATAATATAAAACATAGTATTGCACTTTACTAGAGAATAGTCACATCTTCAGTTCAGTTCAGTTCAGTTCAGTCGCTCAGTCGTGTCTGACTCTCCGCGACCCCATGAATCACAGCACGCCAGGCCTCCCTGTCCATCACCAACTCCCGGAGTACACTCAAACTCATGTCCACAGAGTCAGTGATGCCTGCTATATAATTCATGTCAAATTGGTAAGCTAGTTAGAATGTAAAACATTTATATTTTCAGTACAGTCCACTATTTTGTAAATTTATCAAATATTTTTTCATAACTCTTAATATTGGTTAACACGTTGAAAGTATATCAGTTCAGTTTAGTTGCTCAGTTGTGTCTGACCCTTGCGACCCCATGGACTGTAGCACACCAGGCTTCCCTGTCGATCACCAACTCCTGGGGTTTGCTCAAACTCCTGTCCATCGAGTCGGTGATGCCATCCAACCATCTCATCCTCTGTCATCCCCTTCTCTTCCTGCCTTCAATCTTTTCCAGCATCAGGGTCTTTTCAAATGAGTCAGTTCTTCGCATCAGATGGTCAAAGTATTGGAGCTTCAGCATCAGTCCTTCCAATAACTATTCAGGACTGATTTCACTTTGGATTGACTAGCTTGATCTTGCAGTCCAAAGGACTATCAAGAGTCTTCTCCAATGCCACAGTTCAAAAGCATCAATTCTTCAACGCTCAGCTTTCTTATAGTCCAACTCTTCATATCCATACATGACTACTGGAAAAACTATAGCTTTGACTAGATGGACCTTTGTTGCCAATGTCTCTGCTTTTTAATATGCTGTCTAGGTTGGCCATAGCTTTCCTCCCAAGGAGTCACAGTCTGCAGTGATTTTGGAGCCCCCCAAAATAAATTCTGCTACTATTTCCCCATCTATTTGTCAAGAAGAATGGGAACGTATGCAATTATCTTAGTTTTTTGAATGCTGAGTTTTAAGCCAACTTTTTCACTCTCCTTGAAAGTACATAGAACTTTAAAACAATCACTTGGGTTTACATAGTATTAAATTTTTGAAATGTATTTTCATATTTAACCTGTATTTTGTCTAACCAGTTGAACCTATCTAAACAAAATCATGAGTAACCTGCTGCTGCTGCTGCTGCTAAGTCACTTCAGTCGTGTCCGACTCTGTATGACCCCATAGACGGAAGCCCACCAGGCTCCCCCGTCCCTGGGATTCTCCAGGCAAGAACACTGGAGTGGGTTGCCATTTCCTTCTCCAATGTGTGAAAGTGAAAATTGAAAGTGAAGTCGCTCAGTCGTGTCCGACCCCTAGCGACCCCACGGACTGCAGCCTACCAGGCTCCTCCATCAGTGGGATTTTCTAGGCAAGAGTTTGGAGTGGCTTGCCATTGCCTTCTCCGCATGAGTAACCTAAGTGTTCTTAAATCCAAAGGGCAAAATTCAATTTCTATTTTGTTTGTTTTATTTTGCTTTAGTTTTTGCTTGAGGAACAATAAAATGTTCTGATCATTCTTTCATCTATGGAATATCATTTGCCCTTGTATTCCATGGTATCTATGGAATATCACTTACCCATTTATTCCATGGTATCTCATCTTTTTATGTTTTCTTCCTACTATCTTGGCTACTTTTGAGAATTCTTTGAGGTCTATATTTCCCCTGTGCTGTGCCTAGTCACTCAGTCATGTCTGATTTTTTCTGACCCCATGGACTGTAGCCCATTCCCCCAGGCTCCCCTGTCCATGGTGATTCTCTAGGAAAGAATACTGGAGTGGGTTGCCATGCCCTCCTTCAGGGGATCTTCCCTACCCAGGGATCGAGCCCAGGTCTCCCACATTGCAGGCAGATTTTTTATCATATGAGCCACCAGGGAAGCCCAAAGACAGGGCAGGATTTGAACCTGTGCAAGGACATTCCCAATGGATTTTTAGTCCATCACCTTAGCCACTTGGTCACCGCTACACCCATTTCCCTGAGACAATCCTTTATAATGGAAAGCAATCAAGTTTAACTTGTAGTCTTCATTTCTAACTCTAATGGCTTTCCAGGCATATCACTTGCTTTCTTTTTCTCAGTTACCATCCATATTCTCGAGTCTTCTGTTTGTCTATCTCAAAGACATTAAAACCCAATATACTCCAAATAAAATAATTACCTCTCTGGGAATATCTGTGTCTTTTTTGCTACAACATACTCTGTACAAGATGCTATCATCCATGTATTAGCTTCAAATATCCATGAACATGGGGCTTCCTTAGTGTCTCAGACAGTAAAGAATCAGCCTGCAATGCAGGAGACCTGGGTTTGATCCCTGGGTGTGGAAGATCTCCTGGAGAAAGGAATGGCTACCCACTCCAGTATTCTTGGCTAGAGAATTCCATGAATAGAGGAGCCTGGCAAGCTGAAGAATCCATGGGGTGGCAAATAGTCAGACACGACTGAGCAACTAACACAAACACATTCATAAGCATAGAAGTTATTAGAATTTTTCTTTCTTTCTACACAATTAATTTACCAATTCAAAACAATTTACCTCATAATTGTACTTCACATGTTAATTCTTTATGTTATAACCAAAATATGTTTAGTAGAGTCAACTATAAATGGACACTTCTATAAATGCTTCTATTACTGTCCTTAATTTGATTCTTACTTTCTCTGATTTCATTATTTTCTACTTTGCCTTCCTGTATTAACAACTTCTGACTGATATAATATCACTATGTAGTTACATTTTTAAACCCTTTCCCTCAAAACCCATTGTTATCTCTGTATGGTGAGAAGTTGCCATTTTAATTTATCTAAATATTGACTTAAATATGTATTTATAGAGGTCTAAATGTTCTTCTCTTATAGCAATCAATCAAAAAGTAAATGATGTTATTGAGAGATCCTGTTCAATATATCATATCCATCATGTATTATTGAATATCTTCTTTATGTTTCTTGAAGTTTAATACTATTATTTCACTTATTTATGTTCAGATATTGAGGTTTTAGGAGGAAATTCTTATTGGTTCAGCAGCTTGTGTGTGTTTGTACATGAAGAAATGAAGCCGTTGTCTATAAATTACTATTGCTCTTAAAAAGGTCTAACTTACATCCATCTAAGCCTACAGATATTTATTGTGTGTATCAGTCACTATAAAAGCATCTGGAAAATAGTATTAAGAAACATACACACAATGGAATATTACTCAGCAATTAAAAAGAATACATTTGAATCAGTTCTAATGAGGTGGATGAAACTGGAGCCTATTATAGAGTGAAGTAAGCCAGAAAGAAAAACACCAATACAGTATATTAATGTATATATATGGAATTTAGAAAGATGGTAATGATAAGCCTGTATACGAGACTGAAAAAGAGACACAGATGTATAGAACAGTCTTTTGGACTCTGTGGGACAGGGCGAGGGTGGGATGATTTGGGAGAATGGCATTGAAACATGTATGTTGTCGTATGTGAAACGAATCACCAGTCCATGTTCGATGCATGATACAGGATGCTTGGGGCTGGTATAGTGGGATGAACCAGAGAGATGGGATGGAGAGGGAGGTGGGAGGGGGGTTCAAGATGGGGAAGACATGTACACCCGGGGCAGATTCATTTCAATGTATGGCAAAACCAATACAATATTATAAAGTAAAAAATAAAATAAAATAAAATTTAGATTAAAAAAAAGAAACACACACATATGTACACACAATAAAATTCTCTTTTTCTGGAGCTTACTGCCAAGTAAGAATGATGAGGAGATATGGAAAATAGTTAATAACAGAAAGAGAAAAGTCACATAGAGTATGTAGAAGGTAAAACATGATACAATGAAAAATAAATCAAAAGCTGAAATGGAGAGTATAGAGGACACATCTTTTAAAAGATTACCAGGGAAAACTAACCAGTTTTAACAATAGCCTGATGGTAAAGATGCCTATCATGGGACTTTCTAGGCAAAAGCACTGATGCCAGGAAAACCAAAAACAACAACAACAAAGCAGGTACCCTGGAAGTTCAAGGAAAATCAGGAATACATGAGACTGGACAGACTGAACGAGAGACAGTATGAAAGAGAGCATTTGGGATCCTGGGGTTGTTATGTAGTTTCTTGTTGCCTTTACTGTGAATGGGTGGAGTTGGGCCTGACAAATTTTAAAACTACATGCCTTGAAAATAGGAACCAAGAATATTATTACAAAGATTAAAAAGAAGGTCATTAGGTAATATATCAGGAGGCAAACAATGGAGGTCAAATCATAGTGGCATTGGTGAAAGAGAGAAGAGAGAACCAGACCAGGAAAGGGTTGGAGTTAGGCCATTAGAACTGAGCAGAAAGTCTTGGAATTTGGTGATGGCCATAAGTAGACATCATGGGCATTATATGATTTGTGCCACAAACCAAGCATGGGCTTTAGAAGGAAGTGGGACAGGAAACCAGAGGCTTTCAAATGAAATTTGAAATTAATTTCTGTGCTAGTGTGGAAGCTGTTTATGATGACTCATATACGCAGTTGCCTAAAACACAACTTTGCTTATTGACAAATGTCTTAGAACCTAATTTAATTTTACTTTATTTGCAGTGAAGGGAAGGAAATTGTTGAATAAAACTAAAGGAACAGTGTTTTAGTTACACAAAGCGTTAAATTGAATCCCACCTTGCCCAAGGAGAGTGTGATCTGACAGGAATTCAAGATGAGTTAAACAAAATGAGACATTCTATAAGCAAGACCTTGATGATGGAAAAGATTGAAGCCAAAAGGAGTCATTGGGTCAGCAATTCAATGGACATGAAGTGAAGTGTTGGGCACTCAGTCGTGCTCAGCTCTTTGTGATCCCATGAACTGTAACTTGGAGCAAACTCTAGGAGATACTAGAGGATAGAGGAGCCTGGCATACTACAGTCCACAAGGTTGCAAAGAGTCCAAGACTTCGCAATTGAACCACAGCAACAATGGCCTCTGGAAAGGGTTAAGAGGCATGTCTCAGAAGAATTGCAATGGCCTCAGATTCTTGCATCTTCACATAACAGAAGAGCACTCAAATCATCAACGTGAGATACTTTTTTTGGTGTGTGATTAGCAGTAATCATTTACCAGATGTGTATTTGACTATATATGTATATCACCTTGCCAAACACATTCATATATATATACTGGTTACTCTCCTACCACTTCAGAGCAGCTGCGGAATGGCTGTGTCCAAGGCTTTCATCCTAGTAGATCCTGAATAAACTTTAAATTTGAAACTATCATGTTGTGTTTTTCTCTGTAGGTTCCTGGTTTTTGTGGCCAGTTAGAGACCCAGATGCCATGATCTTAGTTTTCTGAATGTTGAGGTTCAAGCCAACCTTTTCACTCTCCTCTTTCACTTTCATCAAGAGGCTTTTGAGTTCCTCTTCACTTTCTGCCATAAGGGTAGTGTCATCTGCATATCTGAGGTTATTGATATTTCTCCCAGCAATCTTGATTCCAGCTTGTGCTTCTTCCAGCCCAGTGTTCCTCATGATGTACTCTGCATATAAGTTAAATAAGCAAGGTGACAATATACAGCCTTGACGTACTCCTTTTCCTATTTGGAACAAGTCTTTTGTTCCATATACAGTTCTGACTGTTGCTTCCTTACCTGCATACAGGTTTCTCAAGAGGCAGGTCAGGTGGTCTGGTATTCCCATCTCTTTCAGAATTTTCCACAGTTTATTGTAATCCACACAGCATCTGGTCCCATCACTTCATGGGAAATAGATGGAAAAAGAGTGGAAACAGTGTCAGACTTTATTTTTTTGGGCTCCAAAATCACTGCAGATGCTGATTGCAGCCATGAAATTAAAAGACGCTTACTCCTTGGAAGGAAAGTTATGACCAACCTTGATAGTATATTAAAAAGCAGAGACATTACGTTGCCAACAAAGTTCCGTCTAGTCAAGGTTATGGTTTTCCCCGTGGTCATGTATGAATGTGAGAGTTGGACTGTGAAGAAAGCTGATCGCCGAAGAATTGATGCTTTTGAACTGTGGTGCTGGAGAAGACTCTTGAGAGTCCCTTGTACCGCAAGGAGATCCAACCAGTCCATCCTAAAGGAGTTCAGTCCTGGGTGTTCATTGGAAGGACTGATGCTAAAGCTGAAGCTGCAATACTTAGGCCACCTCATGCGACGAGTTGACTCACTGGAAAAGACTCTGATGCTGGGAAAGTTTGGGGGCGGGAGGAGAAGGGGACGACAGAGAATGAGATGGCTGGATGACATCACCAACTCTGTGGACATGAGTTTGAGTGAACTCCGGGAGTTGGTGATGGATAGGGAGGCCTGGCGTGCTGTGATTCATGGGGTCGCGGAGAGTCGGACACGACTGAGCGACTGAACTGAACTGAGAGACCCAGAGCCGACTTTTCCCCTTCTTCTTATCCACAAAGACCTGGAACCTTGGTACCACTGCTATTTAAAAGATCAAGTTTCAATCTCCTTCTGAATTGGTTTACCTCAGTTGGGACTGGAACACATATGCTGGGACTCAAATTTAGCCAAAACCCAGTCTGGGACTTGATCCCATGTGGACGGGACTCAATCCCAGCGGAAACCCACAGTACCTGGTTTCAGGACCTAATGACGCTCTGGTTCTTGATATCTCTTTGCAGAAAGAATTCAGAGACAAAGTGATAAGAAAGAGATGCATTTATTCAGATTTAGAGAAAAGCACACTCCACAGAGACTGGGCCATCACAGAGAACAAGTGCAGATGCACAATGTTTTTATACACAGGGAGTATGAAAAGCATATTTCATAAGCTAATGGTGAGAGGATTATTCCATCTATTTTGGGGAGTTCAGTTCAGTTGCTAAAACATGTCTGACTCTTTGCAACTCCATGGACAGCAGGATGCCAGGCTTCCCTGTCCATCACCAAGCTCTGGGGTTTGCTCAAACTCATGTCCATCAAGTCAGTGATGTCATCCAAACATCTCATCCTCTGTCATTCCCTTTTTCTCCTGTTTTCAATCTTTCCCAGCATCAGGGTCTTTTCCAATGAGTCAGTTCTTTGCACCAGGTGACCAAAGTATGGATGCCTCAGCTTCAGCATCAGTCCTTCTGATGAACATTCAGAACTGATTTCCTTTTGGATTGACTGGTTTGATCTACTTGCAGTCCAAGGGACTCTCAAGAGTCTTCAACACCACAGTTCAAAAGCATCAATTCTTCAATGCTCAGCTTTCTTTTTGGTCCAACTCTCACATCCATACATTACTACTGGAAAAACCATAGCTTTCACTAGATGGACCTTTGGCAGCAAGATAATCTGTCTGCTTTTAAGATGCTGTCTAGGTTGGTCATAGCTTTCCTCCCAAGGAACAAGCGTGATTTAATTTCATGTCTGCAATCACCATATGCAGTGATTTTGGAGCCCAAGAAAAAAAGTCTCTCACTGGTTCCATTGTTTCCCCATCTATTTGCAATGAGGTGATGGGACTGGAAGCCTTGATCTTCGTTTTTTGAATGTAGAGTTTTAAGCCAGCTTGTTCACTTTCTTTCTCTTTCACGTTCATCAAGAAGCTCTTCAGTTCTTTGCTTTCTGCCATAAGGATGGTGTCATCTGCATATCTGAGGTTATTGATATTTCTCCTGGCAACTTTGATTCCAGGTTGTGCTTCATCCAGCCCAACATTTTGCATGATGTACTCTGGTCAGATTAGAGAAATATTTAATGCATAGCTTTAGATGGAGTGCAGCGTCCTTCTTTATGGTCCTTCTTCAAATGTTGGGATCTGGTACTGTGAATGTATTCTGATGTGTGAAGTAAGTGTTGGATTGAATTTTCATTGTGATATTTAATACCAGATTTCTGCTTCTTAGCTTTCAAATTTTTACAATTGAATGAATTCAGTAACAGCTTGGTTGGCTTTTATTTGTCATACCTCTGGAAGATTAATGTCTTTTAGCAATGACTCCAATCTGTCTATCCATTGAGGTAATTATGGTAATCCCTTGAGGTAACCGTAATTCCTTGCCTATGGCTTTTATATTTCTCCTTGGCTTTACAAATCATGTAAATATAGTAGAAGATAGTGTAGATATTTACAGCTATCAATATTTATATATTTATTTATGAGAGAAGAAGAAAAGGATATCAATAATTCTAGAATATAGATTTGTGACTATATAAGATAACCATACTAAGCCTTGTGGAAAAAGTGGTATCTGAGCAAAGATTGATGAAGAGGAGGAAATTTAAAAAAATTTTAAGTGGGTAAGTAGATATCTGGAAACAAAATCTTTCCAATAAAAGGACAGTTAAACTAAAAATCCAGGGCAGGAATGTTTTTCACATTTGATGCCTAGCATGTTCAGAATGGAGTAAGTATGCTAAGTAAGACCAGTATGTTCAGAAGGGAGTAAGCAAGAGAAGAGTAGTAAAAAGAGGTATCAGTTTCTGTAGCACCTTGTAGATCATTTTAAGTAATTAGGATTTTATTTTCAATAAAATGCAAAATCATCAGAAGGTTTTAAGTAGAAGAGACTAGATATGTTTTTTTCTTGTTTTAATTTTTACTCGGGATACTGTTGCTTCTTTTTGTAAATCTTAAGCATTTTCCCATATTAGATATAATTTCTAAAGTTTTGGTTCCTTTGTAAATAATTTTTTCCTTATATAATTTTGTTTAATACTAAGAAGCTGACAATAACCTAAATAAGAAATGACTGATTAAATTATGGTTGGTTGTGAAACAATATCTAGAGTGTCAGTTCAGTTCAGTTCAGTCACTAAGTCGTGTTCGACTCTTTGAGACTCCATGAATCACAGCACACCAGGCCTCCCTGTCCATCACCAACTCCTGGAGTTCACTCAAACTCATGTCCATCGAGATGGTGATGACATCCAGCCATCTCATTCTCTGTCGTCACCTTCTCCTCCTGCCACATCTAGAGTGTACTATTATTTAAAAAGTAACAACAATAACATGTCTGAATTAGAGAATGAGTTGTGCTTAATAGCAAGAAATTTGTAGGCATTATATACACTTGTAAACACTAATGTCCACCTTTAAACGCTGCTCTTTTCTCACTAACCAAATTCTAAAACCTTCTCACAGTTTCTATTTATAAAATGTGTGGAATGATGGATATTAATATATGCATAAACTGCTTAACACAGTAATTGTCCTAAGAATTTAGTACTAAGAGTTTGCCCTTACATAGAGCACTACACATACACACACGCATTTATGCATGAATAAGACATGGAGCATATTTTTAAAAAGACTAATAGTGGACTTGCAACTCCATTTGCTCTAAAAGAGAATAATGCTATTTTTACTTTATTGTTATATAAAACTTTTAGATGGGTTATGTAATTTTGGTTTTATTTTGTTATTGTTTTAGAAATTTTCTTAAAACAATTAGAATACCAACATCTATGAGAGAAGTAAGAAAAAACTATTAAAAGGAATGTTTATGTCCCGAATCTTTACAATTTAGCTATAGTATTGTAAGAAATAATGGTATGTAGTCACAGCAAAGAAATGAAAAAGGATGATATATTTATGATAAGTTAATTAACATTTATTGTATTCATAATTGATAATTAGTTTTATTTGTAGTTAAATTGTTAGAATTGCACTAACAAAGGGGCTGGAGTTACATGGGATATAAATGAATTTATTTCACTGTTATGGCTACAAGTTCATAGAAAGCAATCACATTTTTTCTTCATCATCATTTTCTCTTTATATTCCTGACTTTTGAAGTTTGTAGGATTATAAAAATTAACTTGCACTCAACTGCTTACAACTATTGTACTCCAAAAGAGTTGTCCATAAATTTTATAGCTTCTCCCTTAAAAGAAAATAAGAAATATCATTTTTATACTCTGAATCACATCACTACATCTGTGTCAAGAAGAGTGTTTGTCTGCTCTTTATTCATTCCTTCATAAAACATTTGGTGCCAGATTACTCACTTATTTTCAGACCCAGTTTTTTCTTGAAAATCACAAAAGAATAAGACAATATCTATATTCCAAATAGCTCAGCAATAGTTACCTAATTACAGTAATATTAGCGGGAGAAGGATAGGGAGAGAAAACTCAAACTTTTTCAACACCTAATATATAACATGCATTCTGTTCAGAGATTTGCAAACATTCTTTTATGTATTCTTCATAAGTAAGTGGTGCATTACTGTTGTAAATGTGTAGATGAGGAAGCCAAAAGAATAAAGAGTAAGAACCTTCCTCAGATTACAGTGCCAGTAAGCTGTGACCCTGAATTTGATAAGCATATCCACTTAACAGTAAAATAGTCACTGAGAAACAGAGGCCGTGTTTACAATAATTTATATTACGAAAGTCAATTTCTAGGCAGGTTGATAAGAAGTCTGGCGTTCCCAAGGAGGAGAAAGAGGTCTGGGGCTCTCAAGGAGGAATAGGGGTCTGGAATTCTCAAGGAGGAGGAAAGGACAAATGTCTTTTTATTTCCTCTACATTCCTTAGTCTTAGTCATATAAAACTTTTTTTTTTACTTTAAGCCTGGAACTGATGATTACATAACAAGCAACTTTTCTAAACTCTATCCTAAGGATTATATAACAACAGTGTATCCTGCTTGAGGACAGTTTCTCCTTCCTGACTGGCTAATCCTGTTATCTTAAAATGTATATTATGGGAGTGGGTCTGGTAAAATTTTTACAACATTGAGACATTTTGATTATTGTAATAACCAATTCAAAAAGTATATAACTCCCTTGCTTAGACTAGTGAGGGGGGCACTGTCCATCCCCCTTCTGATGTCTATGTCAGAAGTTTCTTTCTCTGTCCTTTTTCTTACTTTAATAAAACTCTGCTACACAAAAGCTCTTGAGTGATCAAACCTGGTCCCTAGTCCCAAAGCTAAATCTTCTTCAGAGATCAAGAATCTGACACTGATCACCATAAGCTATCAATATACTCCGTTTTCTTTCTCTTTTATTTATTTGAACTTTTGTTAAATAAAGCATGAACATTCTTTTAGTCCATACATGATCTCTAACATTCTTTTTAACGGTCTCTGTAAGTTTTATATATAGCTTTTAATCTTGATTACTCTAATATTTATTATTTATATTTTATTCTGAAAATACAAATTTTATGTATTCTGACTCAGGATACAATGACTCTTTCAGTTTCCTTGTCCCTAATTATATTAACTAGGATAGAGGAGTAATTTCTAAAAAAAAAAATCACAAAAGTACAAATGATTTTAAAAGAATTACTACAAAAAGAACCACATGTTGAAAGTAAACCTAATAATGTAATAGAAGACTTAAAAGGAGGAAATGGCAGCTTTTAAAGGTCTCCTCTATATAATTATATTTATAATAAACTATCATGTAGCCTAATTAATGATGATATAATAAACTCAGATGAGAAATTAGGCATCAATTTTGAGTTTATGGATAAGGATGTTTAAATATGGATTTATATCCAATCTTCTGTAAATGAGAAGTAAGTCTTCTGTAAGGTGTGTTTCTTGGAAAAGAACTAGGGTTACAAGTCATTATTTGCTGGTACCAGTTATGGGATGAAGGGTAAAGAAGCCAAAAACTTCTTTCAAGTATTTGTTATCATGTTAGGTAATGTTGGGCCGGCCTTAGCCCGGACCAACGTCTGGGTGGGCGACCCTGGGACCCAAACACCACGCCGACAGATGCAATCAGCAAGAGGATTTTTATTGAGCGTTTGCGCAAACGGGCCCTCCGCACCTGAAGTGAGCAGAGGACCCCTAGCAACAGTTACAGACAGGTTTTAAAGCCAAAAACCACGTAATTAACATATCACGTGAAGGAAATGGCAACCCACTCCAGTGTTCTTGCCTGGAGAATCCCAGGGACGGGGGAGCCTGGTGGGCTTCCGTCTATGGGGTCACACAGAGTCGGACACGACTGAAGTGACTTAGCAGCAACATATCACAAGGGTAGGTACATGATTGGTTCGTTTAAAGGTCAGGGGAATGCAGTTCAGGGACTTTCCTTGCGAAACATGAGCCTCCGGGGTGGGGCTGTTTTTCTTTCCTCAAGGCACTTTTCGGTTGCTCAAGTTCCAGGAATGCCTGGGTGTGAGCCTTTCCTTGGGTTAACGTTTTCTAGGGGGGAGGGGGTATTTCAGTAAAAACTGAACTCCTGGCTGGAGAGAAGAATACAGATGCCTCTTCCTCTGGCTCAGAGGTCAAAGCATCTACATGCAATGCGGAAGACCTGGATTCGATCCCTTGGTCGGGAAGATCCACTGAAGAAGGAAATGGCAACCCACTCCAGTATTCTTGCCTGGAGAATCCCATGGATGGAGGAGCCTGGTGGGCTACAGTCCACAGGTTCGCAAAGAGTCTGACACAACTGAAAGACTTACATTTACGTCTAGGTAAGAACTGAACTCCTCGCTGGAGAGAATAATACAGATGCTAGTATCTTTGATATGTTAGTCTTATTGGTACCTTATACAAATATATTTAGGGTCTTTTAAAAGAAGCATACAATTTTTGTTTTTATTATTTCTATTTTCTCCTTTTTAAAAATTTTCTCTTTCAGTTGGAGGATTTAGTCTAATTACTGAAATTGCTATTATATTCAGGCTTAAGTCTATCATCTTATTATTTGTGTGTTTTACCTCTTCTCTTTTATACTTAGTTTTTCTTCTTATCTTCTTTTTGTAATTTATTTATTTTTTAATTGAAGGATAATTGCTTTACAAAATTTGTTGTTTTCTGTCAAACCTCAACATGAATCAGCCATAGGTATACATATATCCCCTCCCTCTTATCTTTTTATAGATTAGCCTAGCTTTTTTATTCACTAATTTTAATTCATTAACCTTTCCCTTTATTTGCTTGTAAATTATATATTAATTTTATTATTTTTGTTTTTTCTAGACTCACAGTGCTCTATATATCTTATGAAAATCTTCCTTAGGCTTATAGGTATATATTTATACACAAGTATGTATGTGTGTATATATATACATATATATAATCTCAAAAAAGTGGACCATGCTATTTAGATAATTGTTGAGCTCTTCCTAAAGTAGTCTATGAAGAAATTATGATTCTTATTCATATTGTCTATATTTTATTGCAGTTTTATGTACTTTTAATAATGTGTACCTATTGGTATTGAGCATTAATAATTCAGGATAGGAATGAAGAACTTCAGAGCTAGATCATTGCCTTTGCTTCTTAGAAGGCTTAAGATTTACTTTATAAATTGTTCTGACCTTATTAAAATAGATCACAGAAACACTTTCAACAACAGATTGTATGCTTCCATTCTGTACAATGATTGAAAATAAAAGAAAAATAGCTATTGGATTCAAACAGTTGCTCAGGCCTTCCTTAAGGAACATTGGGTCAGTAAGCACACCTACTTCTCACAACAACTCTAAGGAGTAAATAATACTCACCTCTTTAAAAATTTGAAGAAACTCCTTGGTTGATATATATATAATTATGGCTGATTTGTGTTGTTCTATGGCAGAAACTAATGCAACATTGTAAAGCAGTTTTCCTCCAATTAATTTTTTTTAATTGAGGAAACTGAGTCACTGAGACTAAAGTTCAGGTCACAAAGCTGTTAAGTACTTAATCCATGATTCAAAATTGTACCATCTAGCTTGAACTCACGCTCTTAACTACCACATTAAACAGCCCGTCTGGATTGCCTCCTAATTTGTCTAAGTGGTCTAGTCAAGGTTATGGTTTTTCCAGTGGTCATGTATGGATGTGAGCGTTGGACTGTGAAGAAAGCTGATCGCCAAAGAATTGATGCTTTTGAACTGTGGTGCTGGAGAAGACTCTTGAGAGTCCCTTGGACTGCAAGGAGATCCAACCAGTCCATTCTAGAGGAGATCAATCCTGGGTGTTCATTGGAAGGACTAATGCTAAAACTGAAACTCCAATACTTTGGCCACTTCATGCAACAAGTTGACTCACTGGAAAAGAGTCTGATGCTGGGAGGGATTGGGGGTGGGAGGAGACGGGGACGACAGAGAATGAGATGGCTGGATGGCATCACCGACTCGATAGACATGAGTTTGAGTGAACTCTGGGAGTTGGTGATGGACAGGGAGGCCTGGCGTGCTGTGATTCATGGGGTCGCAAAGAGTCGGACACGATTGAACTGAACTGAACTGAACCATTAGTATATAAAGGCAATCTGTGAAATTACCTATTCTCTTTCTCCTATGAGAAACATCTCTATCTTATGGTGTATTAGTTTGGATTCTTCACTGGCAAGCAATAGATATGCACTCTATTAACATAAGAAAGTGATAATTTATTAAAAAGATATAATATCTCAAAGAATTTAAGTACACTTAAAAGAACATTATATCAGAAATGGCAAGTCCCAGAGTATCAGTTCAGTTCAGTTCAGTAGCTCAGTCGTGTCCGACTCTCCGCGACCCCATGAATCACAGCACGCCAGGACTCCCTGTCCATCACCAACTCCCGGAGTTCACTCAAACTCATGTCCACAGAGTCGGTGATGCCATCCAGCCATCTCATTCTCCGTCGTCCCCTTCTCCTCCCACCCCCAACCTTTCCCAGCATCAGAGTCTTTTCCAGTGAGTCAACTCGTCTCATGAGGTGGCCAAAGTATTGCAGTTTCAGCTTTAGCATCAGTCCCTCCAATGAACATCCAGGATTGATCTCCTTTAGAATGGACTGGTTGGATCTCCTTGCAGTATAAGGGTATCAGTGGGGTCTAATTAACACACATAATTATAACTTTGAAGAATTTCTTTACAGCATTTGCAGCCATCTTCTTCCTATCTTTGTGATATTACTCAAAATTCAAATTACAGTGAAAAATCATATGAATAACATATCTTGGGTCAAATATAAGCAGGGAAGCAGTTAACTGTTGCACTAGCAAGATTGTGTCCATGAAGGAAGTCTTATTTTCCAAAGTAACTTTATTGATGCTATTTCTAGAAAGGCAAAATTGGATGTTGAGAAGACAGCTGTACCTGGGATTCATTTCTTGAAGCCAGTTCTTCAACACACAGTTTGAATAGATCTTTGGCTTTAGTTGTATGCTGTATGTAATGATTATCACCCAAATCTTAACTTGTTGGGTTAACTAGAATGGGTTTTTCTTACTAGATATTTTTTTAATTTATTTTAATTGGAGGCTAATTACTTTATTGGTTTTGCCATACATTGACATGAATCTGGCCAAGGTGTACATGTGTTCCCCATCTTGAATCCCCCTCCCACCTCCCTCCCCATCCCATCCCTCTGATTCATCCCAGTACACCAGCCCCGAGCATCAACAAAACAATTGGCACTGACTTTCTAATATTTTTGTATCCCCTACAATCTCTATTTTATTGTTGGTTACAAAAACATTTACTAAATACATTTTTTTCATTTACTAGTTTATTTAACAATATTTCATTATTTTCTATTAGTCAGATACCTTGTATTAGACTCTGTAGTGAAATAAATTCTAAAAAAACATAGAAAAGATGTTGTTCTATAAATTAGCTAAGAGCTTTTAAAATGCTTTTAATAATTTATAGTCATAAGCAGTATGAGGTACATGACCTGGTATTATAAAACAAAAACAACTGATAGTTTGAGACACACTCATTTCTATAAAAGTAAAAAGTTAATTGTTTACTAATAATTATTAAAAATCACATCACTTTGCATATATACCACAACTTCTTTATCCATTCATCTGTTGATGGACATCTAGGTTGCTTCCATGTTCTAGTAGTTGTAAATAGTGCTGTAATGAACAATGGGATACATGTGTCACTTTCAGTTTTGGTTTCCTCAGGGTATATGCTGGGTCATATGGTGGTTTTAGTCCTAGTTTTTTAAGGGCTCTACGGAATCTTGAAAAATGGTACTGAAGAATTTATATACAGGGCAACAGTGGAGAAACAGACGTAGAAACTAGACTTATGGACATAGGGAGAGGGGAGGAGAGGGTGAGAAGTATGGAAAGAGTAACATGGAAACTTACATTACCATATGTAAAATAAATAGCTAATGGGAATTTGCTGTATGACTCAAGACACTCAAACAGGGGCTCTGAATCAACCTAGAGGGGTGCAATGAGGAGGGAGATGGGAGGGAGGTTCAAAAGGGAGGGGATATATGCATACCTATAGCGAGAGAGTTCCAGAAAAGCATCTATTTCTGCTTCATTGACTATGCCAAAGCCTTTGATTGTGTGGATCACAATAAACTGTGGAACATTCTGAAAGAGATGGGAATACCAGACCACCTGACCTGCCTCTTGAGAAACCTGTATGCAGATCAGGAAGCAACAGTTAGAACTGGACATGGAACAACAGACTGGTTCGAAATAGGAAAAGGAGTACATCAAGGATGTATATTGTCACCCCGCTTATTTAACTTATATGCAGAGTACATCATGAGGAAGTCTGGGCTGGAAGAAGCACAAGCTGGAATCAAGATTGACAGGAGAAATATCAATAACCTCAGATATGCAGATGACACCACCCTTATGGCAGAAAGTGAAGAGGAACTCAAAAGCCTCTTGATGAAAGTGAAAGAGGAGAGTGAAAAAGTTGGCTTGAAGCTCAACATTCAGAAAACAAAGATCATGGCATCTGGTCCCATCACATCATGGGAAATAGATGGGGAAACAGTGGAAGCAGTGTCAGACTTTATTTTTGGGGGCTCCAAAATCACTGCGGATGCTGGTTGAGGCCATGAAATTAACAGACGCTTACTCCTTGGAAGGAAAGTTATGACCAACCTAGATAGCATATTAAAAAGCAGAGACATTACTTTGCCAACCAAGTAGTTGAACAAGCCGTCTAGTCAAGGCTATGGTTTTTCCAGTGGTCATGTATGGATGTGAGAGTTGGACTGTGAAGAAAGCTGATCGCCGAAGAATTGATGCTTTTGAACTGTGGTGTTGGAGAAGACTCTTGAGAGTCCATTGGACTGCAAGGAGATCCAACCAGTCCATTCTAAAGGAGATCAATCCTGGGTGTTCATTGGAAGGACTGATGCTAAAGCTGAAACTCCAATATTTGGCCACCTCATGCGACGAGTTGACTCACTGGAAAAGACTCTGACGCTGGGAGTGATTGGGGTAGGAGGAGATGGGAACGACAGAGAATGAGATGGCTGGATTGTATCACCGACTCAATGGACATGAGTTTGAGTGAACTCCGGGAGTTGGTGATAGACAGGGAGGCCTGGCGTGCTGTGATTCATGGGGTCGCAGAGAGTCAGACACGTCTGAGAGACTGAACTGAACTGATGGCTGATTCATGTTGAGGTTTAACAGAAAACAGCAAAATTCTGTAAAACAATTATCCTTCAATAAAAAATAAAGTTTTTTTAAAAATCACATCATTTTACTGTACTCAATAATAATGAGATCATAAGAGTTTAAAATGTATACAAATTCCCTGAGGCAAATTTTACTGCAACTTCAATATTATTTTATTGTCATTATGTAATTTATCTTTCCATGCAGAAAATATTTGAGTGTGAAAAAGAGTGCAATCACTGATTGTTCTTGGATCACAGTACTAATGCCAAAAAATAGGAAAAAGAAATATTTCTCCTCATTTTACACTGTGTTTCTTTTCTCAGTACAGATTTAAAGGAAAGTTATTCTTTATTGGCTTTATGTCAGGAAATGATTAACAGGAGGATTCCTGCGTGCTGTTTCTCACAAGTCCTTTGTTTCTTTATAAGCGGAACAGCACACTGTTCCCAGGAATTAAGGTCATTGTGTGAGACAGGCTTGAGTCTCCTTTAGTAAACATTTTCTTTATAACAAAATTGCTTAGTCTCGATCCTCTTTCTTGAGATATGGATTGTCTCCCGACCTTGTGACCATTATTAACCCCTGGTTCCCTTGGTAATGGTCACTGTACATTTGGTTTTCTGATCTTTATCACTGTTGAAAGAAATTTCTTGTACCACAGCCTTTATATACTCACAGAGAAATCATTAAAGTACCTTTGCTCCATCAGAGCTTGGGTCCCCGTGTCTTTCTTTCTGTCTCTCTCTCTCTCTGTATCTTCGGCTGATTCCTTAGAGCGCAGAGACCCATCTTGCCCACTCTCCTGCCCGGACTTCTAAGACTCTCTTGAGAAGGTGCCCTGTGCCTTCACTTCCCCTCGAGAGGGAGCCCGGTGCCTTCGTGAGAGATGCAAGTCCTGTGCCAAGGACTTTATTGGTTTTCTGCATAAACTAGGGAATATCAGCCTCTTTCTTTCTTTCACTTTCTTATCGTCATATCCAGACCACCAGGTCCCGGTCCATTAAAGGACCCCAACAGCTTTAAAAGAGGGTAAGTTTCTTATGTCATAAGATGAGATTTGATATAAAAGGGGCTGTGAAAAGCAAAATATCTGAAATTTAAAAGAATATTGGAATATTCAGAGAATAGAGAGCATTGTGAAAGTGAAAGCAGCTCAGTCTTGTCGGACTCTTTGCGAACCCATGGACATCTCCAGGCCACAATACTGGAGTGGGTAGCCTTTCCCTTCTCCAGGGGATCTTTCCAATAGCAAGTCTAAAAATAGTGAAGGTAATAGAATTAGTGTTGGAGAAGAGAGGAAACCTAATGTTAAAAGCTGGTATCTGAATTTGGCTGCTTAAACAGTTCTTATTCTTATTATCTATTTTAAAACTGTCATAGTTGGTAATATTCTTATTTTCTCCTGTGCGTGTCCGTCCACCAGGAAAAATTTTAGAACTCTTTTGCCATAAGAACTATGTGTCCTTTTGTTTTATTTAGACATTTGATGTTTACAGGTTACATCAGTTTACTCTCTGGGTTTTGTGTTTTTTTAGCATTATAAAACTGTCAGGAATCTGAGAGACTGAGTAGACTTGAGTGTATTTTTGGTAACAAGATTTTGAGCAGGCTTGGTGAAAAAATTTGGAGAGTAAACATACTTAAGTGTTAAGCAAAGGCACTATTTGAATATGTGTCCTCCCCAATATATCTTCTCACAGCTTGCAATGGCAAGTTACTTGTGAAGTCAGTGGGAGGAAGGGAATCAGAAGAGTGATTGAAAGGTATTTCAGGGAGGAGATAGTTAGTTCAGTTCAGTCACTCAGTCGTGCCGAACTCTTTGTGACCCCATGAATCGCAGCATGCCAGGCCTCCCTGTCCATCACCAACTCCCAGAGTTCATTCAAATTCACGTGCATTGAGTCGGTGATGCCATCCAGGCATCTCATTCTCTGTCATCCCCTTCTCCTCCTGCCCCAAGTCCCTCCCAGCATCAGGGTGTTTTCCAATGAGTCAACTCATTGCATGAGGTGGCCAAAGTATTGCAGTTTCAGCCTCAGCATCAGTCCTTCCAATGAACACCCAGGACTGATCTCCTTTAGGATAGACTGGTTGGACCTCCTTGTAGTACAAGGGACTCTCAAGAGTCTTCTCCAACACCACAGTTCAAAAGCATCAATTCTTTGGCGATCAGCTTTCTTCACAGTCCAACTCTCACATCCAGGAAAAACCATAGCCTTGACTAGACGGATCTTGGTTGGCAAAGTAATGTCATGGTTTTTAATGTGCTATCTAGGTTGGTCATAACTTTCCTTCCAAGGAGGAAGCGTCATTTAATTTCATGGCTGCAATCAGCATCAGCAGTGATTTTGGAGCCCCCCAAAAAATAAAGTCTGACATTATTTCCACTGTTTCCCCATCTATTTCCCATGAAGTGATGGGACCAGATGCCATGATCTTAGTTTTCTGAATGTTGAGCTTCAAGCCGAACTTTTCACTCTCCTCTTTCACTTTCATCAAGAGGCTTTTGAGTTCCTCTTCACTTCCTGCCATAAGGGTGGTGTTCTGCATATCTGAGGTTATTGATATTTCTCCCAGAAATCTTGATTCCAGCTTGTGCTTCTTCCATCCCAGCGTTCCTCATGATGTACTCTGCATATAAATTAAATAAGCAAGGTGACAATATACAACCTTGACGTACTCCTTTTCTTATTTGGAACCAGTCTGGTGTTCCATGTCTAGTTCTAACTGTTGCTTCCTGACCTGCATACAAATTTCTCAGGAGGCAGCTCAGGTGGTCTGGTATTCCCATCTCTTTCAGAATATTCCACAGTTTATTGTGATCCACACAGTCAAAGGCTTTGGCATAGTCAATAAAGCAGAAATAGATGCTTTTCTGGAACGCTCTTGCTTTTTCCATGATCCAGCGGATGTTGGCAATTTGTTTTCTGGTTCCTCTGCCTTTTCTAAAACTGTCAACTCAAAGTCACCTCTTTAAAAACTGCTCTGTAAATTGGTCCCCAAGATCAATAAAGTCTCCTAAGAATCTAGCAGGATTCCTAGTAAAGGAAAAAGAAAAGTGGTGTCTGTGAATCAGTAACAGAGCCGTTCCCAGAGCAAAAGGAACATGAAGTATAGTAAAAATAGTTTGGAATAATTTTGAACATTCAAATTTAGGATAAGCTGTAGGAAATCTTCTTCCACATTTGAAGAATTTTGAAAATATCAGTGTATACCTGAACATCCCTGAGAGCCCTCTGATAGAATATAACAGGATGAAAATTACACTTAAAACAACAATTTGACAGTAGCGCAATAGGTAGATTGAACAGAGAAGCAGGGGGTTGAAGGCTGAGTGAAGAATTAGAGGGTCAATCATGATTGAATCATTTTAAACTAGTGTTTCAGAGAATGAAAAATGTTCAAATAGTGGCACTTTCATAAGGTTAGACCTAATGGCATTCCAGACATGATTCAATAAGTTACTAAAGTGATGTAAGTGAAAGAATAAAATAAGAAGACAGGTGCAAAAATATTGCCAATTTCAAGAATGTAATTCCAGTGATGTAACAGTATATGACTTAAAATTCTTTTTGGAACTCCCTCCAGTACTCTTGCCTAGAAAATCCCATGACTGAGCGACTTCACTTTCACTTTTCACTTTCCACTTTCACACATTGGAGAAGGAAATGGCAACCCACTCCAGTGTTCTTGCCTGGAGAATCCCAGGGACGGGTGAGCCTGGTGGGCTTCCGTCTGTGGGGTCACAGAGTCAGACACGACTGAAGTGACTTAGCAGCAGCAGCAGCAGGTATGAATAGTGATCACGTTATTGTGACTATCTTGGTCATGAAGATCTTTTTTGTACATTTCTTCTGTGTATGGTTGCCACCTCTTCTTAATATCTTCTGCATCTGTTAGGTCCATACTATTTCTGTCCTTTATCTAGCCAATCTTTGCATGAAATGTTCCCTTGGAATCTCTAATTTTCTTGAAGAGATCTCTTGTTTTTCCTATTCTTTTGTTTTCCTCTATTTCTTTGCATTGATCACTGAGGAAGGCTTTCTTATCTCTCCTTGCTATTCTTTGGAACTCTGCATTCAGATGCTTATATCTTTCCTTTTCTCCTTTGCTTTTCGCTTCTCTTCTTTTCACATCTATTTGTAAAGCCTCCTCAGACAGCCATTTTGCTTTTTTGCACTTCTATTCCATGGGGATGGTCTTGGTCCCTGTCTCCTGTACAATGTCATGAACCTCTGTCCAGAGTTCATCAGGCACTATATCTATCAGATCTAGTCCCTTAAATCTATTTCTCACTTCCACTGTATAATCATAAGGGATTTGATTTAGGTCATATCTGAATGGTCTAGTGGTTTTCCCTACTTTCTTCAATTTAAGTCTGATAGTCATGATAACGTGATCATTGACCTAGAGCCAGACATCTTGGAATGTGAAGTCAAGTGGGCCTTAGAAAGCATCACTATGAACAAAGCTAGTGGAGGTGATGGAATTCCAGTTGAGCTATTTCAAATCTTGAAAGATGATGCTGTGAAAGTGCTGTGCTCAATATGCCAGCAAATTTGGAAAACTCAGCAGTGGCCACAGGACTGGAAAAGGTCAGACTTCATTCCAATCCCAAAGAAAGGCAATGCCAAAGAATGCTCAAACTACCGCACAATTGCACTCATCTCACACGCTAGTAAAGTCATGCTCAAAATTCTCCAAGCCAGGCTTCAGCAGTATGTGAACCGTGAACTCCCAGATGTTCAAGCAGGTTTTAGAAAAGGCAGAGGCACCAGAGATCAAATTGCCAACATCCGCTGGATCATGGAGAAAGCAAGAGAGTTTCAGAAAAACATCTGCTTCATTGACTATGCCAAAGCCTTTGACTGTGTGGATCACAATAAACTGTGGAACATTCTGAAAGAGATGGGAATACCAGACCACCTGACTTGCCTCTTGAAAAACCTGTATGCAGGTCAGGAAGCAATAGTCAGAACTGGACATGGAACAACAGACTGGTTCCAAATAGGAAAAGGAGTGCGTCAAGGCTGTATATTGTCACCTTGCTTATTTAACTTATATATAGAGTACATCATGAGGAACGCTGGGCTGGAAGAAGCACAAGCTGGAATCAAGATTGCTGGGAGAAATATAAATAACCTCAGATATGCAGATGACACTACCCTTATGGCAGAAAGTGAAGAGGAACTCAAAAGCCTCTTGATGAAAGTGAAAGAGGAGAGTGAAAAGGTTGGCTTGAAGCTCAACATTCAGCAAACAAAGATCATGGCATCTGGTCCCATCACTTCATGGGAAATAGATGGAAAAACAATGGAAACAGTGTCAGACTTTATTTTTTTGGGCTCCAAAATCACTGCAGATGCTGATTGCAGCCATGAAATTAAAAGACACTTACTCCTTGGAAGGAAAGTTATGACCAACCTTGGTAGTATATTAAAAAGCAGAGACATTACTTTGCCAAACAAGGTCCGTCTAGTCAAGGCTATGGTTTTCCCGTGGTCATGTATGGATGTGAGAGTTGGACTGTGAAGAAAGCTGATCGCCGAAGAATTGATGCTTTTGAACTGTGGTGTTGGAGAAGACTCTTGAGAATCCCTTGGACTGCAAGAAGATCCAACCAGTCCATTCTAGAGGAGATCAGTCCTGGGTGTTCATTGGAAGGACTGATGCTAAAGCTGAAACTGCAATACTTTGGCCACCTCATGCGACGAGTTGACTCACTGGAAAAGAGTCTGATGCTTGGAAAGGTTGGGGGCGGGAGTAGAAGGGGACGACAGAGAATGAGATGGCTGGATGGCATCACCGACTCTGTGGACATGAGTTTGAATGAACTCCGGGAGTTGGTGATGGACAGGGAGTCCTGGCGTGCTGTGATTCACGGGGTCGTGGAGAGTTAGACATGACTGAGCGACTGAACTGAACTGAAGTGAACTGAGGTATGAATAGGGCATCTATGCAAATAGTTAATATTTATTAAGTGTTCAGAATAAAGCCCACACTCCTCTGTGTCCTATATGGATGAATTCTTGGAATTATCACAAGTATAAGAGATAAATATTTTATTACTTTTTTAGCAAATTAGGACATGTAAGGAAAGGGAGTATTTCCAACTTGCCCAAGCTAACACAGCTAGTAAGACCTGAGGCTAGTATTTGAATTCCAAATGAATCTATTGTTCATACTTTGAATTGCTAAGCTGCACTATTTAGAATAATAGGTTAGTCTCCAAATTATGTGTTCTACATACAGTACTAATTGCATGGATTTCTTTGTTTGTTTTGGCAATTAAAAGAAACATTTAGGACCTAGATTATGTCCAGTTGGAAAATGGATGAAATTTTTATACATAGAAACCCTCAGATCTGACCTACAATTCTAGGACCCTAAGGCCTTAGATTTTTGATTCTTCCATTGATTTAGTAGTATTAATAATTATACTTCAAAATCATTACACTCTATTAATTTTTTGCTGTTCCATAGTCTCTTATATTTCTAGTTCTACTCCTTGAACAAATATATAAATTAATTAAAGTTATATTTTCATATTCATAATGGTTTCTTTGTTTCCTTATGGAGAATATTTGCTTTGTAACTTAACTTTGTTGGCCTTAACCTAAAGAAGTAGGCACTTTATAAACTTCAGAAAACATATCAGCAAGTCATTCTAGGATAAAATTCAGAAATCTTATAGTAAAGATGACTGACATCTCCTTGTAGATTCTACCCCTTCATATTGGAATTTCCTGCTTGTAAAATGAATCTGTGTAAAGTATGTTTATGTTAGAATGATTACATCACTTTAGCAGAAATTCTACTTATGCTCATTGAATTCAGTTCAGTCCAGTCACTCTGTTGTGTCCGACTCTTTGTAACCTCATGGACCGCGGGACGCCAGGCCTCCCTGTCCATCACCAACTCCTGAGTGAGTCAGTTCTTCCCATCAGGTGGCCAAAGTATTGGAGCTTCAGCTTCAACATCAGTCCTTCCAATGAATATTCAGGACTGATTTCCTTTAGGATGGACTGTTTGGATCTCCTTGCTGCCCAAGGGACTCTCAAGAGTCTTCTCCAACACCACAGTTCAAAAGCATCAATTCTTTGGCGCTCAGCTTTCTTTATAGTCCAACTCTCACATCCATATATGACTACTGGAAAAACCATAGTCTTGACTAGACGGACCTTTGTTGACAAAGTAATGTCTCTGCTTTTTAATATGCTATTTAAGTTGGTCATAAGTTTTCTTCCAAGGAGCAAGTGTCTTTTAATTTCATGGCTGCAATCACAATCTGCAGTAATTTTGGAGCCCCCAAAATAAAGTGTGCCACTGTTTCCACTGTTTCCCCATCTATTTTCCATGAAGTGATGGGACTGGATGCCATGATCTTAGTTTTCTGAATGTTGAGCTCATACTTATGCTCATATCCACCTTATATGCTGAATTAATAATTATTTGAGAAGCATTGACCATGTAGATGAAGTTAGCTCTGTCAAACACCTGAGTGATCTTTGTCTGTCTTCACAATAAGCATCTAATCAAGTAAGCAAAGGAACAAGGAAACCTAACATATGTGAATGAGTGCCTCTCAGTAAGTGTTAGTAACTCAGTCTTGCCCAACTCTTTGTGACCACATAAATCGCAGCCCACCGGACTTCTCAGTACGTTGTACTTTCCAGGCAAGGATACTAGAGTGGATCACCATTTCCTTCTCCAGGGTGTCTTCCTGACCCAGGAATTGAACCCAGGTCTCCTGCACTGCAGGCAGATTCCTTACCAGCTGAGCAACCAGGGAAGTCTGCGTCTCAGTAAACTATTTCCTAATTGTTTTGTGACAGTGAATTTTCCTTTAAAATCTAAACTTCAATTTTACTAACAAAAATGGTACCACATATGACAATTCACAAATTTTAACTCATAAATATAATATCTTAATTGAACATTAACAATTATGTTCTTGCAGTTCCAAAGATGGCTATCGTTTGTATTTTTCTACTAATTTTATTTCTTTGAAGATCAGTATCATCCATCATTTGTCTAAACAATTATAATGGCATCAGATCATACATATTCTCATTTGAATTACATAGAACTTGGTCACACAGGGCCTTTAAAATTAATTTAGTTAATAGCTAACTGAAGGTTTCAATAATTTAACCCATGTAAGTTTATCTCTGAATTGTTGATAATAACAGAATGACTTTGCGTGTTAATATCGTATGTGCAAAAGCACTCCAGTTATACATTGGAACGAGATTGGAGAAAATAAGTGATTTATTTTTGAATCTCCTTGCTAAAAGACTTCAATATGTCCAGCAAAATAAAGGGTTATGGTACTAAGAAGGATGGAGGGAAACAGGTAATGGAGTAAACTGTTAGTCCCAACCAGAATTGTAGTACAACACAGAAAAAATTAATAGAGCCATAAACATATACTTTGAACAAGATAACACCTCACCCACTCACCTCGTTCTCTACTTGTTTCTGTATCTGTCTTTCTGTCTCTGATTTTCTCTCTCTGATTGTCTCTCTCTGTGTATTCACGCATGCTAAGTTGCTTCAGTCATGACTGACTCTGTGTGACCCTATGGACTGTAGCATCTCAAGCTCCTTTATCTATGGGATTCTCCAGGCAAGAATACTGGAGTGTGTTGTCATGCCCTATTCCAGGGGATCTTCCTGACCCAGGTATTGAACCTGCTTCTCTTACGTCTCCTACATTGGCAGATAGGTTCTTTACTACTTGTGTCACCTGGGAAGCCCCTATCTGTGTGTATATGTGCTGTGTGTGGTCTCTCAGTTGTGTCCAACTCTTTGTGACCCCATAGACTGTAGCCCCCACTGCAAACTCCTCTCTCCATGGGGATTCTTCAGGCAAGAATAGTGGAGTGGTTTGCCATGCCCTCCTTCAAGGTATTTTCCCAACCCAGGGATCGAACTCAGGTCCTGCATTATAGGTGGATTCTTTACCATCTGAGTCACCAGGGAAGTCCATATATATATACATACATGTGTAAATTCAATGTATTGTGTGTGTGTGTGTATTATATATATATATACACACACACAATGTAACTGGACATACCAAAAGTGCAAAGAAAAGTTAATAAAAATATGTTTGGTTTTACTGAAAACTTCTGGTTGTTTTACAGTTAAAAACCATTTTGTTCATTTCTTTTTGCTTAGAGAAAGGAAAAGAAAAATGTGGCTTCAGTGTTCAGCCTGAAAGGATAAATCACAGCTTATCGGAACTTGTCATAGCAAATGAGGTCCCATTGGCTAGATACTCAATGTCTTTATTTCTTTTCCAGTTAGAAGTGATCTAATAAGCTTATTCTCATCCTGAAAACAAAACAGAAAGTGTGCCATGGGTTTCTATTGAACATTTTCTTGGTTTAACACAAGAAATGATAGCTTACTGTGAATGATGTTGGATTTGTGATCTCCAAAGAAGATTTAGCTTTAGGATCATGGACCAGTGTTGATCACTCAAGAGCATTTGTGTAGCAAAGTTTTATTAAAGTATAAAAAGGGGACAGAGATAGCTTCTGACATAGACATCAGAAAGGGGATGGAGAGCGCCCCCCCCCCACTAGTCTTAGCAAAGGAGCTATATACTTTTTTTTTTTAATTGGTTATTACAATAAACCAAAAGAATGTCTAAGGTTGTAAATGTCTTACCAGACCTCCCATATTTTACATTTTAAGATGACAGGATTGGAACTAACAATAGAAAGATCTTAACAGACCCACTCCCATAATATACATTTTAAAATAACAGGTATAGTCAGGAGGTTCTCAAGAAGGAGAAACACATTCTCAAGGAGGATACGTTGTTATATTAAGACAAAGCAATGTAGGAAAAAAAAAAAAAACACATTTGTTCTTTTCTCCTTCTTGAGAGCCTCAGACTCCTTCCTCCTCCTCAGGAACTCCAGGCTCCTCTCTCCTCCACAGGGACCCCGGACTTCTTATCAACCTTCTTAGGAATTGACTCTCTCAGGAGTAAATTTCTTTCCTCATTTGGAGCATAACATTAAAGATTTTAGTGATTTGGCATAGCATTTTGAAATAAAAATTAAACTACAGTTTGTTTTACTTTTAAAATGCATTTGTAAGTTCTAGACTCTTTACAAATAGATCTGTACTCTGTAAATTAGATGCAAAAAATATACAATGCTGGATTATTGCAACTGATTTAAAAGCTTAAGGGGACGAAGTATATAGTGATAGCTTTGGGGGGGGAAAAGGAAAGAATACAAATAAAAATAGAAAAATATGTAAATGAAGTGTTTTAGTATAGAATTTAATTATTCTAATGTCTTATGAAACAAACATGTATAATAGGTACAATTTATATATGATGTAAAATTTCTAGCTCTGGAAATTCACAAACATTTCTCAACTTGAAAACAATTTTCCAAAATTAATTGAGCTTTAATCAAATGTGGAAACTAGAGTCCATAAGAGTATTAACAAATCATGAAAAAAAAAGCCATCTTCCCAGATAAGAAAATACTTATTCTTTTCTGTTTATGGATGAACAATTCTGGTTTACATAAACAACATAAACATTAGAGGAGTATATACACACACCTCAAATGACCTGCTAAGCCTCCCCAAAACCATTTTACTCTATCTTTTTCTCTGTGTGTTCTTCTGCCCTTTAAATCTCTTTAGTTATGGCACTTTCTCCTTTTCATCTCTTCATGCATCTATATACACCTGATTATGAATTTTATCATTTTCTTAACTGAAATTCCTATTCAGTCTTCTATCCCTCCATAATTCTCTTCAAATTCTAAAAATTAGCCTACAAGTGGTTATATGGTCCATGTCTTTGGCTGAAGAGATAATATTTTGCAAGTCTGAATGTTAAGGAAAATAAAAGAGAAAATGAGCTACTTTTTATTCATTCAGCTCCCAGCTACAATTAAACTAGTGAGCTGGGGGAAAAGTCCCTACACATTTATTAATTAAAACTTTTTTTAAAGTATGGAATATATAATGTAATTATAAATCTACACCATAAAACTCAATGTTTCTTACAGCTATAGAATTTGTAAGAAGATTTTCACATATAATCTTTTCTTATAATTTATCTTAGCAAACAGAAAAAATTTGGGCCAAGCCCTTTCACTTCATGTGTCCTTTATAATTTTATCTGTTTATTCTCAAAATAAGTATCACTATCTAATGGACAAATTCTAATCTATTAACTTACTTTTTAATTTCATTTGTTAGGTCTCTCTCCCCCCCACTTCACCAAATTATTTAAGATTTTGAAAACAAGTGTTTGGTTTTGTTCAGTGCTATATCTCTAGCACCCAGAATACTTACTGGAAGATAGCTGGAGCTCAATAAGTAATGGCTTGATAAATATAAAATGAACCATCCTAAACTTGATTTTACAAATGAAGAGGAAAAAGGATACAGACATTTCCCAAAGAACTATTTAAACAGAGTCAGCACTTTAACTTGTAAAATAATGATATCCACCATCTTACGCTACAAGAATTGAGTGAGTAGCCTCTGTATCACTAACCTGCATTACACCCTAGAGGGAATTCAGAGATCAGGATGAGGTACTCTGTGCCCTGGGAAAAATGGCAAAACAGGCCCTTAGAAATTTAGATAATTCAAGAAAAATTTTCTATGAACCTGAATTCTTTCATCTCCCCATACTTAGTAAAGGGCTATCAGCTGAGTGACTAGCAACAACCTTCTATTGAGATGTATGCTTGGGTGCATTTACCCCTTTGCCAGAATCACATCTCCCCATCTGCCTCTTCAGAACAGTTCCTCAAAACTACTTGAGAGGCCATTTTCAGGGTTATAGTCCTTAGCAAGTCCCCAGAAAAAACTGAAGTTCACAGCTCTCAGGTTGAGCATTTTTATTTCAGTAGATAAAATTGCATCTTGTGCTTCTAAATCAAAGTTCTTTCAACAATTTTATGCCCATCTGTTGATTTTTTCCATTTAAATGATTAAAATTCATTTTCCAAAAACGTAAAAAGGAATCTCTAGTAATGAAAGCTTTTGAAAGAAAAAGGAAAATGATCCTAAGTTGTTTTACTTCTACAGCAGCTTCCATAGTTTCCGAGAACTCAAGAGTCATCTAAAGAAATCATTCTAAATTAAATTATATAGCATTAAAATATTGAAAAAGAGAAACACTTGAAATTTGTTGAAGTGACAGATGGAGCATAATTTCCAGCAATGGGTTGTCAGTTCCCTATAAATGCAAAGTCTTTCTGTTTTATAAGTGCTAAACTGCTATAGAGGCACTTGTAATATGAAACCCAACTAAAGAAGGAATTTGAGATGATGAGCAGTAGTTCCAGGAGTGAACTTAAAGTGAATTGAATGTATTTTAAACATTTTATAAACAGTGAAAAGGGAGAATTATGTACATAATGCAATTTGCTATGCAAAGTTTAAACAATGCGACCAGATTATATGTAAAATGAGTATATTTTGAAAGAAAACAATTCCATTCAAATATGTTTCAGTATGTAATTGCAAAGGGAGTTCCCACCTCATATTTTAAGAAAAATATCTATACTTTTTGAAAAAGTAGTTCTTTTACAACCTGCTGCATTGAACATTATGGTCTCACATTACTATTTTAGACACTGATGGGAAATTTTTAAAAAACCAAAACTAGTGTTCAACAATCATTTTATTTGTTGAAGTTTCTACATATAATTGAAATATATTTGTGCTTATAATCAGTTAGGGACATATTTTAGAAATTGCCTTTAAGTTTATGTCATAAGTTTCCTACAAGTATATTTGTTTTATATTGCTTTCAGTCTTATGGATGGATAGAAATTTAAGTCAGCATTCCAAATCTTCAATAATGGATAATATCAAAATACCATGATCAAATATATTTGATCAAGTTTTTAATGACTCTTTGGTACAATATAATGATATTTTCAAGTGAATTAATTATGACAGCATTAAAATAATGACCTTTCTAATTTTAATAAGAAAGAATTTTCACTATTCTCAAGTTTAGCTGTTTTTCTTTCAGATAAAACTTTAAAATAGCAACTAGTATGATATATTCAAATGAATTTCCTTTTGAGTGTACCTTCAAGGCATATGTTACTTTTTTTTAAGAGAATAAGAGTAATAGATAACAGAGTATTGAATTGCTATCCTGAGTCAGATATTATTCTAAGATTTTCACATAGTTGAAACCATTTTAATAACATGACAGCCATACTAAATGGAAGTGATTTATTTCCCTGGTTTTCTCCTAGAGATAGTTAATACCTTTCTCTAGATCACACTGATAGCATGGCAGAGTGACGTAAAGTAAGGAATTAATAGCAGAAATTTCAAAGCCAAAGGGTTGAACAACCATACATGAAAATACTCCAACAGCATGAAGGTAAATATTCCTATACATATTGCCTTTTAGGAAAGTTCTTTAATAATTTATATATAAGTATGACTTTTTAAATGCATTTTTCTGAGAACCTGCAACTGTTCTAATAACTCTACATTGAAACCAGCAATTTTACCATGGCATTATATTTTGAACCATTATTATTATTTCTGGCACATTTATCTTAAAATTCTGTTCAGTTATCTCACTTCCCAAACAATGCCAAACTATGTTTTCCATATACAAATTTAAACTTTGAAAGCAAGACTGCTGCTGCTGCTGCTAAGTCGCTTCAGTCATGTCCGACTCTGTGCAACCCCTTAGACGGCAGCCCACCAGGCTCCCCAGTCCCTGGGATTCTCCAGGCAAGAACACTGGAGTGGGTTGCCATTTCCTTCTCCAATGCATGAAAGTGAAAAGTGAAAGTGAAGTCGTTCAGTCGTGTCCGACTCAGCGACCCCATGGACTGCAGCCTACCAGGCTCCTCCATCCATGGGATTTTCCAGGCAAGAGTACTGGAGTTGGGTGCCATTGCCTTCATCAGAAAATAAGACTAAAGTCCTCCTCAACCAAGTTCCCAGACTCAAATGATCAGTTTTATGCATTTTATTTCAACTTATATCTCTCTACCTATTTCTCAACTTTTATAGGCTCCATGAAAATATTTAATGATCTTTTGTCCTTAAATATGTATTTGATATTTAATTTGTCCTATTTATTATTTTGCAGCATTATAATAAATCCCTTATTTCTAGCCCATATATTCCAGTATACTGTTTGATTGCTATGTTATATTTCATTATACGGCTTACTTTTCAATACACTTTTTCTTTTTCACTTTCATCACAAACAGTGCTTCAATGTTTTCTTACAGCATGAATGCTTAGCTTGCTTCAGTCATTTGAGTTACAAATTAAAAAGGGTCATATTTGTATCATGGTGTTTTTACCTGTGTGAAGCTTAATTGTATTCACAATATTGCTAATATAATTTTTGTTCACATTAGGTATCATAGTTATTTAAAAATTTTTTAAAGCTTTTCAATGCAATGCTAGGAAAGTAATGCTCAAAGTTCTCCAAGCTAGGTTTCAACAGTACGTGAACAGAAAACTTTCAGATGTTCAAATTGGATTTAGAAAAGACAGAGGAGGCAGAGATCAATCAGTTGGATCATAGAAAAAGCACAAGAATTCCAGAAAAATGTCTACTTCTGCTTCATTGACTATGCTAAAGCCTTTGACTCTGTGGATCACACAAACTGTGGAAAATTCTTCAAGAGATGGGAATATCAGACAGTCTTACCTTCCTCCTGAGAAACCTGTATGCAGGTTAGGAAGCAGCAGTTAGAATGGGACATGGAACAAAGGACTGTTCCAAACTGGAAAAGGAGTACGTCAAGGCTGTACTGCTTATTTAACTTATATGCAGAGTACATCATGAGAAATGCCATGCTGGAAGAAGCACAAGCTGGAATCAAGATTTCTGAGAGAAATATCAATAACCTCAGATATGCAGACGACACCACTGTTACAGCAGAAAGCAAAGAGGAACTAAAGAGCCTCTTGATGAAGGTAAAAGGAGAGTGAGCAAGTTGGCTTAAAATCAACATTCAAAAAATGAAATCATGGCATTCTGCCCCATCACTTCATGGCAAATAGATGTGGAAACAATGGAAACAGTGACAGACTTTCTTTTCTTGGGCTCTCAAATCACTGCAGATGGTGACTACAGCCATGAAATTAAAAGATGATTACTCCTTGGAAGAAAAGCTATGACCAACCTAGACAGCATATTAAAAAGCGGAGACATCACTTTGCTGACAAAGGTTCATCTATCAAAGCTATGATTTTTCCAGTAGTCAGTATTCTTGCCTGGAAAATCCCATGGATGGAGGAGCCTGGTGGGCTGCAGTCTATAGGGTCGCTAAGAGTCATACATGACTGAGCGACTTCACTTTCAATTTTCACTTTCATGCATTGGAGACAGAAATGGCAACCTGCTCCAGTGTTCTTGCCTGGAGAATCCCAGGGACGGGGGAGCCTGGTGGGCTGCCTTCTATGGGGTTGCACAGAGAAGGACATGACTGAAGCGACTTAGCAGCAGCAGCAGCATGTATGAATGTGAGACCGGGACCATAAAGAAGGCTGAGTGCTGAAGAATTGATGCTTCTGAACTGTAGGGTTGCAGAAGACTCGAGATTTCTTTGGACTGTAAGTAGATCAAACCAGTCAGTCCTAAAGGAAATCAACCCTGAATATTCATTGAAGGACTGATGTTGAAGCTGAAGCTCCAATACTTTGGCCACCTGATGCGAAGAGCTGACTCATTAGAAAAAAACCCTGATTCTGTAAAAGATTGAAGGTAGGAGGAAAAAAGGATGACAGAGGATGAGATGGTTGGATGGCATCACTGACTCAATTAATGGACATGAGTTTGAGCAAGCTCCGGGAGATGATGAATTACAAGGAAGCCTGGCTTGCTGCATTCCCATGGGGTCGCGAAGAGTTGGACTTGGCTGAGCAAGTGAGCAACAGCACAGGCAAGGGAGACTTTATCATGTCAGTTAGAATAGGGGTCAAGACCATTGCAAAAGAAAGAAACTGAACCAAACTCTTCTGAAGCAAAAGAGATTCAAGCACTGGGGTGAGCTAGTGGAAAAGAAGTGGAGGACTTTAGAGGAACATTTGTCAATGTTATTAGGACAAATTGGTTTCGTGTTTTCTAATTACTGCTAATTGAGCTTCGGCCCCTCTTCTCCCTCAAAAACTGGGAGATATGACTTTTTCTTGACTACTGCATTTTGAAGGGATAGCTCCCAGATCCTTGAGAGAAGCATGGCTGAGTTACAACATTTTTAAGATTTTCACTTCAAAGAAACAGAAAAAAGATTTGATTGAAAGTTTTCTAATGTAAATTCTCTGAGAAAAGGGAAGTCATGCACCTAGAGTTAAGAACAATCTGTCTTAAGTTTAGTCAAGCTGAGGAGAATGTTATAGCTATTGTGGTCACAACATAGGTTTAACTTATTTCTGTACCCTATCTGTCACATTAATAAAAGGGTCTATTTCTGAGCCATTTTTCATTTAATTGCTTGCCAGTACTTTACTATCTCCTGGAGGAGGAAATGGAAACCCACCCCAGTATTCTTGCCTGGATAATATTCCATGGAGAGAGGAGCCTGGTGGGCTGCAGTCCATGGGGTCACAAAGAGTCGGACATGACTGAGCAACTGAGCACTTTACTATATGGACATTTAAAACTCCTTTCTGTTGCCTTCTTTTTATTAAACTTTTCTTGGTTTTATTTTGGAGCAATTTTCTTGTCTATATGAGTTTAATTTCAGCTTGTCAGCTTCAATGAAAGATTACGTTGAAATACACATTGAATATAAAAGACACTGATAATTGTCTATACAAATTCCATTCTTCTGTTATTGCTTACCAATAAAATACACAACTTTGTTCAGTGCAATAATATATTCAGCTAAAAAAGAGACAGAGAAACATTTGTCAGTATCAGATAAGTGATGACCAATGATTATTAGTAAATGAAATTCCATTGAAAATATCTAGAGTTATTTCATTTCTTGACACAGGTCCTACTACTTCCTCATCATTAATTCTGATGTTTCTTCTTCTTTTTTTCATTTGGAAAGGTGGGCGGAAAGTTGAGGTTGAAATAAACATCAGCAGCAAGAGCAGAACCATCCAAAGATTCACACAACTACATCTATTCACATGTTGTTCCCAGCTGTTAATCTACAAATTTTTTATGATTCTATCAAAATTAAATCTTCCCATATGTACCCTAGATTCTAACCCTTTTCATCTACATAACGACATCAATCAAACAGCTTTCTTGTCCTTTGCAACATGAGTTTAGTTTTTGCTGAAGACTATATTTATATACATGCATGCTAAGTTGCTTCATTCTTGTCCAACTCTTTGCCACCCTATGGACTGTAGTCTGCCAGGTTCCTCTATCCATGGAACTTTCCAGACAAGAATACTTAAGTGGATTTCCATGCCTTCCTCCAGGGGATCGTGTCAACTCAGGGACTGAATCTGCATCTCTTACATCTCCTGCCTTGGCAGGCGGGTTCTTTACTACTAGTGCCATCTGGGAAGGCCTTCACCCCCCATCCCTCATACAGTAGTAAGGAATCCACCTGCCCATGCAGGATATGTAAGAGATACAGGTTCGATCCCTGGGTTGGGAAGATCCTCTAGAGGAGGGCATGGAAACCTGTTCCAGTATTCTTGCCTGGAAAATTCCGTGGGCCCTCATGGGCTACAGAGTTTGAGAAGACAAAGTGACACAACAGCAACACACATATAAATACAATCTGCCCAATTACAGCTATAATTATTTAATTCCAAATAGCAAAATACTTTTCAAAATATAAAATAGTTATGTAACCTCACTAGCGTCAATTCTTTCCTTATTTCTACCCAACTCAACATCAGTTGAACTTCATCACTACATTACAAAACCTGTGCAAATGAATACCAGTGAATCAGTGTAGTTAAAACCAATGTTACTGAAACTCAGTCGTCACTTTTTGCTTCATTCTCAGGAACATTAGACATAGGCCCTCAATTCATTCTTTTTATTTCTTTTCCATGTCATTTCATTCTGTTAGCTTTCCTCCTAGTCAGTAGGTACTCAGTAGGTACTTGTTTTCTCACCTTCTGCATAAACTTATGTTATTGGACTGTCTCAAGACTCAGTCCTAGACCTTCTTTTCTGTCTGCATTTATTCTCTTGGAGAAGAAGTCTTGTGTCATGTCTTTAAATGATGTCTATATAATCACGATCTCTAAATTTCATCTCTAGTATAGACTTTGCCAGACTTGTATATGGATGTCCTTACTCAAGTTTTTCCTGAGGGTTGTTCCAAAATGAATCCCTGAACTACCCTACCACTACCCAGCATCCCGCCCTTCTCAGTTGATGGCCAAACTGTTCTTCAAGTGGATTATGCAAAAATTTGGAGTTATTGAGATTTCTAAGTTACATTTATGGCCTAACAACCTGTATTTAACTTGATTCTATTTTTCATCAAAATGCAGTTATGCTAAGAGAAAGACAAAGGAACCTGAGATACTGATATCTTCATGGAGCAGTTTCATCAATCCATATAGGCTGTCCAAAAATTTGAATGAGTAAAATAAACATTGGTTTTGCTATTTATTTTGCTATATATATATCTTATGCTATCAAATCAATCTTAAGTGAAACAGAAAATTATTTTATGTACAATATTCAGTGAATCATTCCATGAGCTTCTTATGTCTCATTATGACCTTCAGTGATATACTCCTGGTTTTCTCTAATTTTTTCTACTGCAAGTCTAAAAAAAAGCTATTCCTGGAAACTTTATACCTGCCACTATGATTATGATTATGTATATTTTTCTTACATAATATATTTCCTGATTAGATTTTTAAAGAAACTGATAGTATTACTGCTGCTATTGCTGCTAAGTCACTTCAGTCGTGTCCGACTCTGTGTGACCCCACAGACGGAAGCCCACCAGGCTCCCCCTTCCCTGGGATTCTCCAGGCAAGAACACTGCAGTGGGTTGCCATTTCCTTCTCCAATGTGTGAAAGTGAAAAGTGAAAGTAAAGTCGCTCAGTCGTGTCTGACCCTTAGCGACCCCACGGACTGCAGCCTACCAGGCTCCTCCATCCATGGGATTTTCTAGGCAAGAGTACTGGAGTGGCTTGCCATTGCCTTCTCCGATAGTATTACTAATAGTGTATTTATGGTTGGTTAGCTTTGGCTGGGAGAAGGAAATGGCAACCCACTCCAGTGTTCTTGCCTGGAGAGTCCCAGGGGCGGGGGAGCCTGGTGGGCTTCCGTCTGTGGGGTCACACAGAGTCAGACACGACTGAAGTGACTTAGCAGCAGCAGCTTTGGCTGAATGCTTCAGACAAATATCTGGTATTAAACAGATCTCATGCTAGCAGTGTTTACATCATTTGACTTTAAAGATATTGTCTGTTTTGATACCTTCCATATTAAAACTTTAACAGATTAAAGTCTCTTTTACTTGTTGACTATAAGTAGTTTATTTTCTTTAATCAATCTGGAATACTTTATCTATTTTAAGAGAATTATAATTTCTCTTCCTTAGTCAGTTGATATGATGAGTACACATTCTCTCCATTCTCTCTGAGAATCATTTGCTCCCAATTAGACCTTGAACAAAACTAACTCAGAGAGAATCTATATATGCCTATACTATCTAGGGTTGAAGCTCTTCTTTACCCAACCATATTGTCATATAAGCCCAGTACATAAATATCCTTCTCTATTTTTACTCATGTAAATTCTTCCCTTGCCTTAAGAGTGGAATCCTGCAAAGGCACTTAAAAAATATGGTGGAAAGTGGCTTGGAAATCGAACCTTGTCTTACCCTAATTTGCTAAGTGGAAATACTATTGTCCATGAAGAGATCTCCTAATTGAAAATTGCTCAAGAATTTAGAAAATTAACATTGAAGAATTCTGTCTGAATTCTTTCCTGTTAAAAAAATAGTCATATGATTATAACCACATTTGGGGGTTTACTGATTCTAGACTAGCACTCTAAAGGACTAAATTTCAACTTTCAGTTCAGTTCAGTTCGGTTCAGTCTCTCAGTCGTGTCCGACTCTTTGCGACCGCATGAATCACAGCACGCCAGGCCTCCCAGTCCATCACCAGCTCCCGGAGTTCACTCAAACTCATGTCCATCGAGTTGGTGATGCCATCCAACCATCTCATTCCCTGTCTTTAGACTGTACTTATTTTCCAGACCACATTTATGGAGTTAGCCTGAACAATATCCTGTTATATGCCTCATTCTTGCTATGTTATGCTGGATCTATTCTTCCAACATTTTTCACGCTAGTTAACAAACTTATCAGTCCATCTTATACAAGTCTCAATATAGAAGTAATTCTGTGTTTGTATGTTTGTCACAAGACTAGAAGAAACATGCCTCTGTTTTCACAGAAGATCTTAGTAGAACTTTAATGATATACTTTTAATAAATTGAAAAATTAAGAGTCTGCTCTCAAAAAGTTGAATCAATTAGTCTCTAACATTTATATCAGACATTGTTTTGAAAACCTTATACTTTATTTCTCTTTGACTGTAATGAACATATGCATTTGACTTTTACTTTAGTGAGAAATTCAAGAAATTCCAACATAATCTTGCTAAATCTGTCTTTCATTGGTGCATAAAACCTTTTAAAAAATTTATTGGAGTACAGCTGATTTACAATGTTGTGTTACTTTCAAGTGTATAGTAAAGTGAATCATATGTATATGCACAATGCCTTTTATAAGGCTAGTGGTTTTAAATATTTGAAAGGCATGGGGATCTCAAGGAGAATAGATCACCTAGTAATTTGCAATTCTTTATTCTCAGTATCTTTTGCTTAAACTAGCACTTCCTTTATTGATGACTACATTAATACAACAGACTATTTGTTAGCAATTCAAACCACTCAAGGGAGAATGAATGTTCAGTTCAGTTCAGTCGCTCAGTCGTGTCCGACTCTCCGCGACCCCATGAATCACAGCACGCCAGGCCTCCCTGTCCATCACCAACTCCCGGAGTACACTCAAACTTATGTCCACAGAGTCGGTGATGCCATCCAGCCATCTCATTCTCCGTCGTCCCCTTCTCCTCCCACCCCCAACCTTTCCCAGCATCAGAGTCTTTTCCAGTGAGTCAACTCGTCGCATGAGGTGGCCAAAGTATTGCAGTTTCAGCTTTAGCATCAGTCCCTCTAATGAACATCCAGGATTGATCTCCTTTAGAATGGACTGATTGGATCTCCTTGCAGTCCAAGGGACTCTCAAGAGTCTTCTCCAACACCACAGTTCAAAAGCATCAATTCTTCGGCGATCAACTTTCTTCACAGTCCAACTCTCACATCCATACATGACCACGGGAAAAACCATTGCCTTGACTAGACGGACCTTGGTTGGCAAAGTAATGTCTCTGCTTTTTAATATATAGAATGAATGTTAGGATCTCTAAATTCCAATTAAGTGTTCTGCTGCAGTTTATTCCTGCATTTGAGAAACTAAGAGCAAGAAACACAGACTGAAGCAGCAACTTGAAAGATACTTTACTGATAATGTTACTAAGTCCAAGCTTGCTCTGCTCATCATACAATAGGCCAATGAATCTGAGACGAGGTGTTGAGGCAAGGAAGAGACTTTAATCAGGGAGCCGGCAGACTAGATGACAGGTTAACTCCTCAAAATAATCATCTTATTGGGGTCTGAATGCCAGCTTCTATTATAGATTAGAGATGAGGGGAGGTGAGGAAGCAAAATTAAAAGGCCATTAATCTTGGAAACATCTCCTAAAATGGCAAGTCTCAAGCAGGAGATATGTTAATTTCCTTCTTCCTGACATCCACAGGTGGACAGGGTTCTGAACAAAGGCATTTTAGTTTTAACAGTCAGGCAGAGGGCTGGGATTCTCTGAGGAAAACCATTCTGTATGATTTTAATAGCAAAAGCAACGAAAAACAAGTCAAAGGAACAGTTCCAACATGGAGCCCGAACTGGCTTCCTCCCTGCAACAATTTGAGAATTATTTTTATTTTATTTTAAAATGGTTTCTATAAAAGTAAAGCATTATGGAATGAGCTAATGGGAGGAACATTGTGCACAGCCATATAATATAGTAAAGAATGGCTAACTACAACTGTCCAGATAGTTGTTGCCAAAAAAATAATAATTTTGGCCAGATCATTTTAATGTTCTCCAAGTACTGTTATGTTTTATGGATTGTGATTTTAAATTTTTCATATTTACAATGCATAATTTTCAAGGTTTATGCATGTTCTCTCATTTTTAATATCCATTCAAATACTGTGATGATTGAGTATATGCAAATCTTTGTTTCTCTGTGTAAAGAAAGAATGTGTACCAGCAAATGTTTCAACTGAAAAGTAATAGGCTAAATTATTTTCAAAGATTGTCACATTTTAAATTAATACAATAATGTAGGAATGTGAAAAACAGTGCATTTGCCAAAATATAATTTTTACGTCTATTTTTAGAAATATTTTGGACTAAAGACAAGAATTTGACTACTCAAATGTGATTAGAATGTAGATGTTTCCAAAATTTTCAGCAGTCACTTTCACTGAAACTGTGTCATAAAAATAAACTATGTCGAATAAGCACCTCTTTATTTTAGCCAACGATTTGTCAGAGAATATTTTTTTTTTGGTTTTGAATGTTTCTTAATGTATAAAAATTGGTAATTTGTCCATTGGAGAAAGAGTATGGCTCTCTTATTTGACATTATTATATTAAATATTCTATTCTACTTCTATTCTATATAAAATTAAATGCCTCATAGCATTCTATATCAACATAAAATGTCTTACTTGCAAGTCCTAATAATTTTTAAAGTGAAAATTTTTTTCTGACAAAACCTGAATTTGACTCCAATTCCAGCATGAGTTAACATCCATATGTAAGATCCTTAGGTCACTAAACCCAATAAGCCTGTTTGTTGACATGATAAAAGTGTTTTTTCTTTTTTAATCTCATGCAACTTTTGTGAAGATTAAATAAAGTCTATACAAATGATATTTTTTTTCCTTCCTCAAAATCCATCATGGTAAATATAAATATTCGTTTGCGTCCTATTGAAATGGGAATCTGAGTTCTTGTTCATGGAACTGAGGAATGAACTTCACAAACACACAAATACTCACAGTAGAAAGCGGATAGGATTTATTTAAAAGAAAAGCACAAAGTTCTCAGCATAGACAGTGAGGGGGCAAAGTGTCCCCCGCAAAAAGCAGTTCGTATCCTTACTAGTATTGATATTGATCTGTACATTTTTGGTTGGTTCCTGTCCTTAAAATATGCTTAACTTACCATTTTTATGGCTTCTCTTGATCCCCTGATTAAGTTGCCACTCTTTTTAATCCCCTGGCCATTTTACAATGGACCAGATGTATGGGCTAAAGATTAATGATCACCAGTAGTTTTTCCCTCGGGCATATGGAATAGAAGTTAATTACTCTCCTTTCCTGGATCTGAGTGCTGATAATTTATCACCCATAGACACATTCCAGGAATTCGGGACAAAGGGTGTAGTTTTAAACTAATGGAGTGAAATGTTTATTGAAAACAGGACTGAGGTCTCAGAGTCATACACTGACTGCCTAGCAATTTCTACCTAACTTATTTCAACTGGGAACTGAGATATACACATATACGCATTTCTTTGAATTATGATTACTTCCAAAGGACCATTCCAGTTACAAAAGTCAAATAGAGAGATAACTGGATGTTGCCAGATGCAGCCAAATAGAGTTCCCTTCAAAAAGTGATAGTAGCTCTTTTTTCCCTACTTACAGTAATGGTTCCTTGATGTCTCTTTCTATGTTCGTGGGTAGTGGCATGAGGGGAAAGCAGAGGAAGATTCCTCTTACACTTAAATATGCTTAACATATATAATTTTATGTTTGATCACTAAATTATTTTGCATATATATTTTTACCCCCACACAACACACACACAGATAAATGTTTATGTATTTTACACTCACACCTAAGTCTTTAACTTCAATGAATAGTTCTAGTTCTAAGAGTTGCTGATTCTGGAGAGCATTTTTATTGCATTCACATGATATGAAAATAGCGCTTACACTACCATGGTAAAAGCCCCAGCATTTAATCTAGTCCTCCATTTCAAAATCTTCCTCAAATATCAAAGATATTTGAGATAACATCAAACTTTATTAAAAATAGTAGTTAGCTAAAATTCTTCTCTTTCAGGTATTCACTTTTACAGAATGCACAGCTATCAGCCCATTCCATGCAACCTAGAAACCTATGTGACAAATTATGAAGGAAATGTAGAGGCAGTGCAAAACGTCCCTGATTGTGTTTTTGAAGAAAAATAAATTGTCAGCTTCCTAATGTTTTCTTTGATTTATTTAGAACTTTGCTGCAGTCCATGGGGTCACTAAAATCTGACACGACTGAGCGACTTCACTTTCACTTTTCACTTTCATTCATTGGAGAAGGAAATGGCAACCCACTCCAGTGTTCTTGCCTGGAGAATCTCAGGGATGGGGGAGCCTGGTGGGCTGCCATCTATGGGGTCGCACAGAGTCAGACACAACTGAAGCGACTTAGCAGCAGCAGCAAACAAAATTATAAGTTTTGTTTATAACCTAATTTTTCCCTAAAGACATATAAGTTAGAAAATAATCAGTAAGATTTAAAAGATAGATTAGATATACAGTGCAATGAAAGGAAAATAAGAAAAGCCAGAGATACTGTTAATATGCAAACACAACAGTCATAAAACATTCTACACATTTGCTCAAATGGACCACAAATTCGATTGTAAAATTCCTTACTGCCAAAGGCAAGATCCATATAAAGAGTTAGATTGTCCCTATGGGCTAACAACAAACAATTCCTCAAGAGAAGCACAGCTCTTCTGATACTAAGACTGAAATAAATGTCTCCTGTGGGCCTCATAATGGAAGGATCTCAGAAGTGGTAGGGATATTAGTGTTCAACCAGTCCAAGAGCCTATTCTTTCTACCCTAGCTTTTCTAAAAGACCATATGTCTATTTGAATGAGTTCATTGGCAAAAAACTCAGCACTAATAAGGCATTTCATTATTTAGCAGACAATTTCTGGCTTTTAAAAATGTATTTCATTTGTTTAGTCTCCTTCTATGCATGACTCTTTAGTCATAATTTTAATTCTCTCAAGGAAAGTAGAACAAGAGTACTCAATATTCTGTTTTTAAATAATTAAAGAATAACTGCCACTGCTCCCTTATTCTTGCATACATTCATTAAAAATATGCATTATGCTTCTAAAATTTACTGTGCAGAAAGTTTTGTGGCTATAATTGTGAACAGTGAAAAACACAACTCTTACTTCCACTGGGTTTACATAAGAATTTGTTTTAAGTCTGTCTTTATTCCAATTATTTCCTTAGGTTGAATATCCTGGGTTTTTTCTTTTCAGAATCACTCTTTATCCTTCACTGCCAAGCCCTGTGCCCTGATAGCCTGACTTGAATGAAATAGATTAGTGTGTCCTTGGCCTTGGGGAATTCTCAGACATGTGGAGCTCAGACAGCAGTGAAGAGGAAGAGAGGATTGTAGTCAGTTATTAATTCTTTTGGTCAAGTCTCTGTGAGGGCACCTTTAACTGACTTCATCTGTCAACCAAAGGTCACAGCCTCTGAAAATCAGCTTTGTTTCCAGTATTTCATAATACAATGATTGGAGAGAATGGAATTGTAGCATGTATATTATCATAAGTGACCAGTCCAGGTTCGACGCATAAATTTTCCTCTGTTCAAAAAAAAAAAAAAAAAATAATCCATTGTCTATCTCTCTATTTGCCTAGGGTCCTCCACTCTTCCTAGTTCAGTGGTACTCAGCTTTCCCTTGTGGTTTTCCTATATCCTAAACTTTTTCTTAAATCTACTTAAGCTCTTCCCTTCTCCAGTGGACCACATTCTGTCAGACCTCTCCACCATGATCCATCCATCTTGGGTGGCCCCACACGGCATGGCTTAGTTTCATTGAGTTAGACAGGGCTGTGGTCCATATGATCAGATCAACTAGTTTTCTGTGATTATGATTTCAGTGTGTCTGCCCTCTGATGCCCCCTCGCAATACCTACTGTCTTATTTGGGTTTCTCTTACCTTGGTCGTGGAATATCTCTTCACAGCTGCTCCAGCAAAGTGCAGCTGCTGTACCTTACCTTGGACGAGGGGTGTCTCCTCAAGGTCGCCCCTCCTGACCTTGAATGTGGAGTAGCTCCTCTCGGCCCTCCTGTGCCCCTACAGCCACCGCCTCTTGGACGTGGGACAGCTCCTCTCGGCCACCGCCCTGACCTTGGGTGTGGGGTAGCTTCTCTAGGCCACACTTCTGCACGTCGGTTGCACCTAGCCAGCATCTGCGCCACCTTGCCAGAGCTGGCGTCTCTTGTGCCTTTGACTGTGTGGATCACAAAAAACTGTGGAAAATTCTGAAAAGGTGGGAATACCAGGTCACCTGACCTGCCTCTTGAGAAAAATGTATGCAGGTCAGGAAGCAACAGTTAGAACTGGACATGGAACAACAGACTGGTTCCAAATAGGAAAAGAAGTACGTCAAGGTTGTACATTGTCACCCTGCTTATTTAACTTATATGCAGAGTACATCATGAGAAATGCTGGGCTGGAAGAAGCACAAGCTGGAATCAAGATTGCCGGGAGACATATCAATAACCTCAGATATGCAGATGACACTACCCTTATGGCAGAAAGTGAAGAGGAACTAAAAAGCCTCTTGATGAAAGTGAAAGAGGAGAGTGAAAAGTTTGGCTTGAAGTTCAACATTCAGAAAACAAAGATCATGGCCTCTGTTCCCATCACTTCATGGAAATAGATGGGGAAACAGTGGAAACAGTGTCAGACTTTATTTTTGGGGTTCCAAAATCACTGTGGATGATGATTGCAGCCAGGAAAAAAAAGACGCTTACTCCTTGGAAGGAAAGTTATGACCAGCCTTGATAGTAGATTAAAAAGCAGAGACATTACTTTGCCAACCAAGGTCTGTCTAGTTAAGGCTATAGTTTTTCCAGTGGTCATGTATGGATGTGAGAGTTGGACTGTGAAGAAAGCTGATCGCTGAATATTGATGCTTTTGAACTGTGGTGCTGGAGAAGACTCTTGAGGGTCCCTTGGACTGCAAGGAGATCCAACCAGTCCATTCTAAAGGAGATCAATCCTGGGTGTTCATTGGAAGGACTGATGCTGAAGCTGAAACTCCAGTGGCCACCTCATGCGACGAGTTGACTCACTGGAAAAGACTCTGATGCTGGGAAGGACTGGGGGCGGGAGGTGAAGGGGATGACAGAGAATGAGGTGGCTGGATGGCATCACCGACTCAATGGACATGAGTTTGAGTGAACTCCGGGAGTTGGTGATGGACAGGGAGGCCTGGCGTGCTGTGATTCATGGGGTCGCAAAGAGTCGGACATGACTGAGCGACTGAACTGAAGCGAAGCTCTTCCCAAATTGCTCATTTATTTTGTTTGTTTCTTCCTAAGAAAGTGACTGGGCAATTTATGATGCCAGATAATGCCGAGAACATAGTAAAGACATCTAGTAAATGCTGAATAAAAAATTGAAAAACAAACAAACAAACCTGAAACCTGAAATTACAGATTTCACCATATTCTAGGTCTCTTCTTTCTCCTCATTTCCTTTCTCCTTCCTCTCACTCTGTCTCTCTCTCCACACACATGCACATATACACATGTGGACATGTGTGTTACATAACGCAAATATGTAATCATACCATTTGTGATTCTTATTTAGAATCTAGGTATCTGTGATTTATGAATTAATATAAATATCATTAGGCAATTATCTATATACTTTATTCCTCAAATCTCATTTCTTATCCAATTTAATATATTGTAGAGAAAACTTGAATAGTTTGAATTAAATTAGCAGAAACATTCATGGTGCTGTAATCATAAATACAATCATCTGTATATCCTAGTGCCAGTTTTTCTGGGAATAATTTACCAAGGACATGCTTAAAATGTAATGTGTAAAGCTGTATAATTATATGTACTGAAAACACAGCAGTTGTTTCACTCTCTTTAGGTGACTATATTTTGTAATTAGTTGTCTAATGTGCTTATTTTATTTTACTAGCATAAATAGTGCTAAGCATGGTAACAAAAGAACATTAAAATAGAGACCAATGATAGTATCTTTTGATTGACTTCAACTTTCTTTTCACTTACTGGGAATAGGATACATTACTGATGAAGATAGTTCAGTTTTTCTTTCCAAATACTCAAATTATATTTATTCACCTAATGTTCACAAATAAAGTAATAATTATAGTAAATATCCAGCATGTCACTTTCTTGAGAGAATACCATTCTGTGTTTGTTAAAGAGACATTTGCTTTCTTTTGGTGAATGAAATCATATTATAGAATACATCTAAAGAAAGACTTCAATGTTTTGTATGGGTAGAAACCTGCTATGTCACACTGCACACTATAGGCTTAGTGCAAAGACTAGACTTTGGAACATACTAAATGTTCAACAGATATTTTATAACCAATAGATTAATGATGCATACATTTGTTAAATGATTGCCATGTAGTATAGAGGTTGGGCTTCCCTAGTGGCTCAGACTATAAAAATTCGGCCTCAGGGAGACCTGGGTTCCATCCCTGGGTGGGGAAAATTCCCTGGAGGAGGGTGTGGCAACCCCCTGGAGTATTCTTGCCTGGAGAATCCCAATGGACAGAGGAGCCTGGCAGGCTACAGCCCAAGGGGTTGCAAAGAGTCAGACATGACTGAGTAATTAAGCAAAGCACAGCACATAAAGATTCTTAAAAACATGGAGTGCTCCTTGAAATAGACTTACTGCTCTATCCTATTCTCCCCTGCGACCTATTAATTTGGGAATGAACAACACATGGAAATGGAATTAACATCGTGTGCACTTTTAAATAATAAGAGTACAAAAAAAAAATTACTCTCAGAAATTGGTATCTTATTGAAAGAGAAAAAAAGAGGAGAGCAGTGCTGTGTTCTCTAACAAAGTTGGAGGTAAACCAGGAATTATGGGTGCAAAATTATGAAATAATTAAAAAATCCTTACCAAATGTAAAGCCTTTAAATGTGGTTATATTCTTTTCCCAAAGAAAACCCAAAACCTGGGAACATTTTTATCTATTTATTTACTTAATTTATCATTTAGTTCACAGCAGAGATATACAACTCAATAAGCAAAGGCTCTCTCGGCAGTCTCTTGATGGCTCCAGCACCAAGTATGGAGGAGGGTATAGCAGTGTCCCTGTAAAGTAAAGTGGACAAGACTTTGGGGGATGGCAAATGGATGACTCACTGAGGTACAGAACCATAGCCCTAATGACCTCCTCTGAAGCCTTGGTCAAACATGCTCAAAGGTCACAACTTTCTGTACTTTATGAATCTATTTTTTGAAATATATTTTCCACTCCGTTCTTGCTAGATAAACCCAGATGGGTATGGGTTTTCTATTATTATAATTTAAAGTATCATACTTCATATTTATGGTCCTGTTATTATAATTTTTAATGAAAGAGTTTAAAGCATTTTAACAACTATATGTTCATATGATCACTTCCAGCCCCTGAGGTTAATTCTACCCATATACCGCAACTTGTATTAAAGTGGAATGGCTTGTGTTAAGGATAAGTGGTTCGTTCTTTGATGAATCAATTTTCATATCTATGCTGCATCTCATACATCTGTTTATACTATCATTCTCACCTAAATAAAATCTATTGATCCCCTCCCAAGAGGAAACAATTGAACATACCTATTGGAGAATATTAACCTTCTCTTCCAGATATATCACTTTATGTGACTAAGTAATCTATTCAATCTGGTCCCATCACTTCATGGGAAATAGATGGGGAAACAGTGGAAACACTGTCAGACTTTATTTTTTGGGGCTCCAAAATCACTGCAGATGCTGATTGCAGACATGAAATTAAATGACGCTTTCTCCTTGGAAGGAAAGTTATGACCAACCTTGATAGTATATTAAAAAGCAGAGACATTACTTTGCCAACAAAAGTCCGTCTAGTCAAGGCTATGGTTTTTCCCGTGGTCATGTATGGATGTGAGAGTTGGACTGTGAAGAAAGCTGATCGCCGAAGAATTGATGCTTTTGAACTGTGGTGTTGGAGAAGACTCTTGAGAGTCCCTTGGACTGCAAGGAGATCCAACCAGTCCATTCTAAAGGAGATCAATCCTGGGTGTTCATTGGAAGGACTTATGCTAAAGCTGAAACTGCAATACTTTGGCCACCTCATGCAACGAGTTGACTCACCGGAAAAGACTCTGATGCTGGGAAAGGTTGGGGGCGGGAGGAGAAGGGGACGACCGAGAATGAGATGGCTGGATGGCATCACCGACTCTGTGGACATGAGTTTGAGTGAACTCCGGGAGTTGGTGATGGACAGGGAGGCCTGGCGTGCTGTGATTCATGGGGTCGTGGAGAATCAGACATGACTGAGCGACTGAACTAAACAACTGAACTGAATCTATTCAAAAATATATAAAATATAAAGTAGTGGACAGAAAGAGGACTAACAGCAATGATAATTACCATTTTGAGATGGGTAGATCAAAAAATCTATATTTCACTTAACTCTGAGCATAGTAAATGGTAGACCTCCAGGTAGTGATGTCAGCAGTTTGGGTAGCCAAATAGTATATCCTCATATCTACCCTCTATGAAGTTCTTTTGTGTGTAGTGTCCTCCATTACCTTGTTTTCCTTATTTAAAAATATATCCTCTGTTCTTTATGGTCATATTCATAAAGTAATTTGGGGGTGTCTCTATAACTATAAAAGCCAAATCCATGTTGACAGTAAGTCACGTTTTAATAAATAATACTTTCTTAAGATGCTCTTACTAGTATGGCCAGAATCTCACAGCAGATCTTTAGGTTAGAAGCAGGCATGATTTTATCCCTTTGCATTTGATTTGTTCTTGGTGCTTTAGTCATTCCTTATCATTGAGATAAATAGCTTCATATTTTGTTCAAATTTAATGTGTCTTGGATTGTGAGGACAGTTATTATATAATTTATTATTTTTCTTAAGATGTGTAAGTATGCTTTTAGGTGGAGAATGTTTAGTCTGAGTTGCTTATGAGAACCTTGGTATGACAGAATTTTCCTGAGTCTAGTCTGCTAAAATTCTCACCTCCATGTATCAGCTAACACCAGCTTCACATTTCATAATGCTTTCCTTCATCCAGATGAGCTTCATATGGCCTAGCTCCACATACCAGTTGAAAAAGGTGTTAGATTCTAATGGAACATGAGTGTTTGACTTTATTTAGATAGTTCTTGAAAACCATTCAAGATCTAAAATTTGCCCACATAAATCAATATGTAATATAAGTTCCAAGAAACATGTGAAAGAAGGAGTTATTTTGGAAGCAGAAGTTATTTTGAAATCATACTAGTGTCTTTCCACAGTGTCTTGAAATCATACTAGTAAAAAAGCTTATTATGCCATCTCATAAGCTCAACCCTATTATATGGAAAACTACTGTTAAAGTGGGTGAAAATATGTTTTCCAACTTTGAGTAGGACTAAAAGTTCAAGAAACTAAAGATCAGTTCAGTTCAGTTCAGTCGCTCAGTCGTGTCCAACTCTTTGCGACCCCATGAACCACAGCACGCCAGGCCTCCCTGTCCATCACCAACTCCCGGAGTTCACTCAAACTCATATCCATCGAGTCGGTGATGCCATCCAGCCATCTCATTCTCTGTCGTCCCTGTCTCCTCCCACCCCCAATCCCTCCTAGCATCAGAGTCTTTTCCAGTGAGTCAACTCGTCGCATGAGGTGGCCAAAGTATTGGAGTTTAAAGATAGCTACTTTATAAACAGCTATTTTATGACATAGATTTGGCTTTGGAATGAGAAGTGCATGAATACAGAGGAGATAATTTCACAAGGAAGAGTCTTTTCTGTAGGTATTTGGCTATCTGTGAGCCGCTCCTTCACTGGAGAGGATACTTTACTAAAAGACTGAAGCCGGAGGGAACCCTGGCATTTTATGATGTAAGCCAATGCGCTGAGACTACTATCACCCTGTAGTATACTTATATAATATATAAATATACTTATATAATAACTAGATAATTTGACTAATTAAAATACCAAATAAATATTAACAGTCACAATCATAGTAGACAGTTATTCCCATTTTTACTGTCAAGTTTACCTGTTGCATCCCTTTTCACTCTAGGTCTTACCCAACACTTTATGCTCCTAGCTTTCCTCCTTGTATCAACCTAAACCTAGGTCAATAAAATTGCCAGTCTTTTGTTCTGGGATCTCTCAATAGACAGGATCAATATGTCTGTGCTGATTCATCTGACCCTCAAACTGTGTGCCATCCCACGGGGAAGAGGGGAACAGAAGGAGTCAGTACTTTTTTCAGTTTTAGACTCTTGCTTATATTATCGCAGTAAGTGATTAGAGGCTTTATTATCATTTCTGCTTGTGGCTTCAATCAACTACTCTTGACACATGATGATTGCTCAGCTTACTCTTTTCCAGCTCAGCTGAGTTCCTGATAATATGACCTAAAAGGAAGCTGTTAGTTCAGAACTGTGTATAACTAGCTATGATCTAATATCAGCACATTGGTTGGCCCATATCTTGCCTCTTAACACTCAGGAATACTGAGGCATCCACTAATGGGCTTCCCTGGTGGCTCAGACAGTAAAAACTTCTGCCTGCAATGCTGGAGACCCAGGTTCGATCCCTGGATCAGGAAGATCCCCTGGAAAAGGAAATGGCAACCCACTCCAGTAATCTTGCCTGGAAAATTCATGCGGCTGCAGAGTTGGACACGACTCAGGGTCTTCACTTTCACTGTTCACTAATGTTGTTGCTGAAACTTTCAAAAATAAGAACACTGCAGGGAAGTTTAAACAAAAGTGCGCCTCCTGTTTGCTTTCTAAATCTTGTAAATGATTCGCATTGTCTGAGCCTCAAGCACACCAGAATCCTAACTGCAATGTAGTCTTGAAAATATAGTTTTTAACCAATCCAGGCTTTAAATTATAGGGAGAAATATTAGTAAGAGAATGGAACAAATGCTACAAAAATTGCTCACCAAGTCTACTGTAGTCCAAGTGTTTCGCTTACAATATCCACACAAAAACATTTTTTTTTTCACATTTAAATTTCAAAATAGTAGCATCTAACTAAAAACAGAACTTTCCAAAGTAGTAAAATTGCACTCAGCATTTCAACCCTGGGTAATGATTATTACTTCATTTGGTCAAAATCCCATCCATACATAAAATATACTATAAATTATTTATGAAGTGAAAACAGACAATACAGCATACATCGCATGACATAATAAGGGAAAATTAAAGAAAAATATAGATAAATAATTCACTTCTTACTTCTGCATCTGAACATATAGCCAAATTAGGCAATATTGGTTTTAATAACTTCTTTTTTTTTTTATACTAGTTTGATGTTTTCCTTTCACTCAGACAGTAATTCAGCAGCTGGTAAGTCATCTGATATGATGGCTAAGAAGATTTTCACTTCTAAAATTAAATTTTGTTATTGTTCATTTCCTGACTATGGAAAAGATAACATCTTATATTTTTCCTTAATTTGAGATGTACAATTCATTCTGTGGAACAGAATTTCAGATTTCAGGGTGTGGTTTTTCTTTTTTTTTGAAGTGCTCTTATATGATTCATTGGTTCTTTTTTAAAATTTGTTTTTAACTGGAGGATAATTGCTTTACAGTATTGTGTTGGCTTCTGCTATACAACAACATGAATCATCCATAAGTTAAAGCCCATTGTTGAATTTCTTTGACCATAAATACATATTTTAGTAAGAGAGTCTGTAATACAATATGTAGTTGTCTTTGTGTGTGTAATAAGCAAATTCAAACAAGTTCTCTGCCACTGTGTAATAAGGATTACCTTTCCTCCAGATTCTGCTGACATGTTCTTCATTTCCCTCTCAGACCTCATCAAAAGCTCATTTAACAGTCATACTTATAGTAACATTCTGTCCATAATGATGTATGCATGCTTCAAAAGCTTTCTTTACAGTTCTCTTTCTTCAGTTCAGTTCAGTTCAGTCACTCAGTCGTGTCCGACTCTCCGCGACCCCATGAATCACAGCACGCCAGGCCTCCCTGTCCATCACCAACTCCCGAAGTACACTCAAACTCATGTCCACAGAGTTGGTGATGCCATCCAGCCATCTCATTCTCCGTCGTCCCCTTCTCCTCCCACCCCCAACCTTTCCCAGCATCAGAGTCTTTTCCAGTAGTTCTCACCAAAATCACTTTTAGCACCCATATTTCTACCAACAGTTCTTGAAGGCAAGCTAGACTTTTTATATCAAGCACCTCAAGTCTCTACCTACTACCCAATTCCAAGACCACATCCACATGTCTAGTTATTTGTTGCAATGGTGCCCACTTGCTTTTGGTACCAAAATCTGTATTATCTGTGTGTACAGGGGGCAGACTATAATTATATGTAGGCTTGATATACATTTAGGCTTCACATAGAGGTTCTGCATATTTTGTACAAGTCTTTTTCCCCACTATGTGGGATTCTGTTGATGCACATGTCTTCAGATTGGCTATCATTAATTATCTATTTTCAAAATCAGGGAACTTTTTTTATTGCTATGAAGTAACTAATAATTTTTAATTTCAAAATATATATATTCTGAATATATATATATATATATTTATCAGTTTTGTTTCTATTTAGTTCTTTTGCAGAGTTTCCATATCTCATGAAATTCCCCAAATCTTTACCCATTATATTCATCTTCATCTAAAACATATTTTTAACAATTATTTTTATACCATAAGATATGTTTATTGGAATATAATCACTTTACAATGTTGTGTTATTTTCTGCTTTACAACACTGTGAATGAGCCATACATATCATTTATCCCCTCCCTGCTGAGTCTCCCTCCCCACGCCTCCATTCTCCTAGTCTCAGTCACCACAGAGCACCAAGCTCAGCTCCCTGTTCTGTACAGCAGCTTCCTACTAGCTATCTATTTTATACGTGGTAATGTATTTGACTCACTGGAAAAGACTCTGATGCTGGGAAAGGTTGGGGGCGGGAGGAGAAGGGGACGACAGAGAATGAGATGGCTGGATGGCATCACCGACTCTTTGGACATGAGTTTGAGTGTACTTCGGGAGTTGGTGATGGACAGGGAGGCCTGGCGTGCTGTGATTCATGGGGTCGCGGAGAGTCGGACACGACTGAGCAACTGAACTGAACTGAACTGAACTGAATGTATATATGTCAGTGCTACTGTCTCAATTTTTCCCCTTCTCTCTTTTCCCTACTGTGTCCACACGTCCATTCTCTACTTCTGTGCCTCTGTTCCTGCTCTGCAAATAAGTTCATCAGCACCATTTTTCTACCATTTTCTAGATTCCATCTATATGCATTAATATATGATATTTTTTTTTCTCTTTCTGACTTAATTCATTCTGTATGACAGGCTCTAGGTTTATCCACATCACTTCAAATGACTCAATTCTGTTCCTTTCTTGTGGCTGTGTAATATTCAACTGTATATATGCACTACATCTTCTTTATCCTTTCATCTGTCCACGGCTATGTCCTGATTTATTCCATACCCTGGTTATTGTAAATAGTGCTGCAATGAACACTGGGGTACATGTGTCTTTTTGAGTTATGGTTTTCTTAGGGTATATGCCCAGTGCTGGGATTGCTGGGTCATATATTAGTTTAATTAAAATTTTAAAAATAGATAAATAAAACAAAACAAATAATACTTGCTTCAAGGAAGACATAAGAAGAACATCTTTGACATAAATCACAGCAAAATCTTTTTTAACACACCTCATAAATAATGAAAATAAAAACAAACAATTGGGACCTATATTAACTTAAAAGATTTTGGACAGCAAAGAAAACTATAAGCAAGATGAAATTTCAGCTCTCAGAATGGGAGAAAGTATTTGCAAATGAAGCAACAGACAAAGGAGTAACCTTCAAAATATACAAACAGTTTACGGAGTTCAATATCAAAGCAACAATCTAATCAAAAACCAAATGGAAGACTTAAATAGACAAAGAAAGCATATAGATGGCCAAGAGGGATGTAAAAAGATTCTTAACACCACTAATTATTAGAGAAATGCAAATCAAAACTACAATGAGATATCACCTCATATTGGCCAGAATGACAATCAGTGAAAAAATCTGCAAAAATAAATGCTGGAGAGGGTGTAGAGAAGAAGAAACCCTCTTACACTGTTGGTAGAAATGCAAAATTGCAAAGCCATTGGGGAAAACATTATGGAAGTTCCTTAAAAATCCAAACTTAGAACTGCCATGAGTTCAGTTCACTTCAGTCGCTAAGTGTCCAACTCTTTGTGATCCCATGAACGGCAGCATGCCAGGCTTTCCTGTCTATCATGAACTTCCATAGCTTGCTCAAACTCATGTCCACTGAGTTGGTCATGCCATTCAACCATCTCATCCTCTGTTGTCCCCTTCTTCTCCTGCCTTCAATCTTTCCCAGCATCAGGGTCTTTTCCAATGAGTCAGTTCTTCACATCAGGTGGCCAAAGTATTGGAGCTTCAGCTTCAGCATCAATCCTTCCAATATTCAGGACTGATTTTTTTTTAACATTGACTGGTTTGATCCCCTTGTGGTCCAACGGACTCTCAAGAGTTCTCTCCAACACAATTCAAAAGCATCAATTCTTTGGCCCTCAGTTTAACTTTATGGTCCAACTCTCACTTCCATACATGACTATGGGAAAAACCATAACTTTAACTAAACGGACCTTTGTCGGTAAAGTGATGTCTCTGCTTTTTAATATGCTGTCTAGGTTTGTCATATCTTTTCTTCCAAAGAGAAAGCATCTTTTAATTTCATGGCTGCAGTCACCATCTGCAGTGATTTTGGAGCCCAAGAAAATACAGTCTGTCACTGTTTTCATTGTTTCCCCATCTATTTGCGACAAAGTGATGACAAACTACAGTATGACCCAGCATTCCCAATATTGGGTATGTGAAAGTTGCTCAGTCATGTCTGGCTCTTTGCAACCCCATGAACTATACAGTCCATGGGATTCCCCAGGCCAGAATACTGTAGTGGGTACCTGTTCCCTTCTCCAGAGGATCTTCCCAACCCAGGGATCAAATCTAGGTCTCCCGCATTGCAGGCAGATTCTTTACCAGCTGAGCCACCAGGGAAGCGCAAGGAGACAGAAGTGGGTAGGCTATCCCTTCTCCGGTGGATCTTACCAACCCAGGAATCAAAGGGGGACTCCTGCACTATAGGCGGATTTTTTACCAACTGAGTTATCAGGGAAGACCTCGATATTGGGCATATACCCTAAGAAAACCATAACTCAACAATTATTCTAAAGTATAATTTTGTTGTTAATTTTAATATATTTCATTATTTGATCTACCTTTATTGACTATCAATCTGTTTATCATAGGTCATATTTTCTGTTGTTTGGAAATACTTTATTATTTTTTTTATTTATTTTATTGGAGGCAAATTACCTTACATTAATATATTGGTTGGTTTTGCCATACATTGACACGAATCTGCCCTGGGTATACATGTGTTCCCTTTCTTGAACCCCCCTCCCACCTCCCTCTTCCCCATATCCTCCCTCCAGGTCATCCCCGTGCACCAGCCCCAAGCATCCTGTATCATGCGTCAAACCTGGACTGGTCACATCTGATAATATACATGCCACAATGCCGTTCTCCCCAATCATCCCACCTTCACCCTCTCCCACAGAGTCCCAAAGACTGTTCTATATGCCTATGTCTCTTTTGCAGTCTCGTATACAGGGTTAAGGTTACCATCTTTCTAAATTCCATATATATGCGTTAGTATACTGTATTGATGTTTTTCTTTCTGTCTTACTTCACTTTGTATAATAGGCTCCAATTTCATCCACCTTTAAAACTGATTCAAATGCATTCTTTTTGATGGCTGAAAAATACTCCATTGTGTATATGTACCAAAGCTTTCTTATCCATTCATCTGCAGATGGACATCTAGGTTGCTTCCATGTCCTGGCTATTATAAACAGTGCTGCAATGAACATTGGAGCACATGTGTCTCTTTCGATTCTGGTTTCCTCGGTGTGTATGCCCAGGAGTGCTGGATCATATGGCAGTTCTATTTCCAGTTTTTTGAGGAATCTCCACACTGTTCTCCATAGTGGCTGTACTAGTTTGCATTCCCACCAACAGTGTAAGAGGGTTCCCTTCTCTCCACACCCTCTCCAGCATTTACTGCATGTAGAATTTTGGATACCAGCTATTCTGATTGGTGTGAAATGGTATCTCATTGTGATTTTGATTTGCATTTCTCTGATTATGAGGGATGTTGAGCATTTTTTCATGTGTTTGTTAGCCATCTTTATGTATTCTTTGGAGAAATGCCATTAGTTCTTTGGCCCATTTTTTTTATTGGGTCACATATTTTTCTGGAATTGAGCTGCAGAAGCTGCTTGTATATTTTGGAGATTAATCCTTTATCAGTTGCTTCATTTGCTATTATTTTCTCCCATTCTGAAGGCTGTCTTTTCACTTTGCTTATAGTTTCCTTTGCTGTGCAGAAGCTTTTGATTTTAATTAGGTCCCATTTGTTTATTTTTGCTTTTATTTCAATATTCTGGGAGGTGGGTCTTGGAGGATCCTGCTGTGATTTATGTCGGAGAGTGTTTTGCCTACGTTCTCCTCTAGGAGTTTTATAGAATCTGGTCTTAGATTTAGCTCTCTAATCCATTTTGAGTTTATTTTGGTGTATGGTGTTAGGAAGTGTTCTAGTTTCATTCTTTTACAAGTGGCTGACCAGTTTTCCCAGCACCACTTGTTAAAGAGGCTGTCTTTTGTCCATTTTATATTCTTGCCTCCTTTGTCAAAGATAAGGTGTCCATAGGTGCGTGGATTTATCTCTGGGCTTTCTATTTTGTTCCATTGATCTATATTTCTGTCTTTATGCCAGTACCATACTGTCTTGATGACTGTGGCTTTGTAGGAGAGCCTGAAGTCCGGCAGGTTAATTCCTCCAGTTCCATTTTTCTCCTTCAAGATTGCTTTGGCTATTCGAGGTTTTTTGTATTTCCATACAAATTGTGAGATTATTTGTTCTAGTTCTGTGAAAAATATCGTTGGTAGCTTGATACGGATTGCATTGAATGTATAAATTACTTTGGGTAGTATACTCATTTTCACAATATTTATTCTTCCAATTCAAGAACACAGTATATTTCTCCATCTATTAGTGTCCTCTTTGATTACTTTCACTAGTGTTTTATAGTTTTCTATGTACAAGTCTTTTGTTTCCTTAGGTAGATATATTCCTAAGTATTTAATTCTTTTCGTTGCAACAGTGAATGGAATAGTTCCCTTAATTTCTCTATTTTCTCATTATTAGTGTATAGGAATGCAAGGGATTTCTGTGTGTTGATTTTATATCCTGCAACTTTACTGTATTCATTGATTAGCTCTAGTAGTTTTCTGGTAGAGTCTTTAGGGTTTTCTGTGTAGAGGATCATGTCATCAGCGAACAGTGAAAGTTTTACTTCTTCTTTTCCAATTTGTATTCCTTTTATGTCTTTTTCTGCTCTGATTGCTGTAGCCAAAACTTCCAGAACTATGTTGAATGGTAGTGGTGAGAGTGGGCACCCTTGTCTTATTCCTGACTTTAGGGGAAATGCTTTCAGTTTTTCACCATTGAGGATAATGTTTGCTGTGGGTTTGTCATATTATAGCTTTTATTATGTTGAGATATGTCCCTTCTATTCCCACTTTTTGGAGAGTTTTTATCATAAATGGATGTTGTATTTTGTCAAAGGCTTTCTCTGCATCTATTGAGATAATCATATGATTTTTATTTTTCAGTTTGTTAATGTGGTGTATTATGTTGATTGATTTGTGGATATTGAAGAATCCTTGAATTCCTGGGATAAAGCCCATTTGTTCATGATGTATGATCTTCTTACTGTGTTGTTGGATTCTGATTGCTAGAATTTTGTTAAGGATTTTTGCATCTCTGTTCATCAGTGATATTGGCCTGTAGTTTTCTTTTTTTTGTGGGGTCTTTACCAGGTTTTGGGATTAGGGTGATGGTGGCCTCATAGAATGAGTTTGGAAGTTTTCCTTCCTCAGCAATTTTCTGGAAGAGTTTGAGTAGAATAGGTGTTATCTCTTCTCTAAATTTTTGGTAGAATTCAGCTGTGAAGCCGTCTGGACCTGGGCTTTTGTTTGCTGGAAGATTTCCGATTACTTCCTCTAGTTCCGTGCTTGTGATGGGTCTGTTCAGATTTTCTATTTCTTCCTGGTTTAGTTTTGGAAAGGTGTACTTTTCTAGGAATTTGTCCATTTCTTCCAAGTTATTCATTTTATTGCCATATAATTGCTGATAGTATTCTCTAATTATCCTTTGTATTTCTGTGTTGTCAGTTGTGATCTCTCCATTTTCATTTCTAATTTTATTGATTTGGTTCTTCTCCCATTGTTTCTTGATGAATCTGGCTAGTGGTTTGTCAATTTTATTTACCTTCTCAAAGAACCAGCTTTTTGCTTTATTGATTTTTGCTATGGTCTCTTCTTTTTCATTTATCTCTGACCTAATTTTTACAATTTCTTTCCTTCTACTAACCCTGGGGTTCTTCATGTCTTCCTTTTCTAGTTTCTTTAGATGTAGAGTTAGGTTATTTAGTTGACTTTTTTCTTGTTTCTTGAGGTGTGCCTGTATTGCTATGAACTTCCCCCTTAGCACTGCTTTTACAGTGCCCCAGAGGTTTTGGGTTGTTGTGTTTTCATTTTCATTCATTTCTATGCATATTTTGATTTCTCTTTTGATTTCTTCTATGATTTGTTCATTATTCAGCAGCGTGTTGTTCAGTCTCCATATGTTGGCATTTTTAATAGTTTTTCTCCTGTAATTGAGATCTAATCTTACTGCATTTTGGTCAGAAAAGATGCTTGGAATGATTTCAATGTGTTTGAATTTACCAAGGCTAGATTTACGGCCCAAGATGTGATCTATCCTGGAAAAGGTTCCGTGAGTGCTTGAGAAAAAGGTGAAATTCATTGTTTTGGGGTGAAATGTCCTATAGAGATCTAGTAGGTCTAACTGGTCTATTGTATCATTTAAAGTTTGTGTTTCCTTGTTAATTTTCTGTTTAGTTGATCTATCCATAGATGTAAGTGGGGTATTAAAGTCTCCCACTATTATTGTGTTATTGTTAATTTCCCCTTTCATACTTGTTAGTAATTGTCTTACATATTGCAGTGCTCCTATGTTGGGTGCATAAATATTTATAATTGTTATATCTTCATCTTGGATTGATCCTTTGATCATTATGTAGTTTCCTTCTTTGTCTCTTTTCACAGCCTTTGTTTTAAAATCTATTTTATCTGATATGAGTATTGCTACTCCTGCTTTCTTTTGGTCTCTATTTGCGTGGAATATCTTTTTCCAGCCCTTCACTTTCAGTCTGTGTGTGTCCCTCGATTTGAGGTGAGTCTCTTGTAGACAACATATATGGGGGTCTTGTTTTTGTATCCATTCAGCCAGCCTTTGTCTTTTGGTTGGGGCATTCAACCCATTTACGTTTAAGGTGATTATTGATAAGTATGATCCCGTTGCCATTTTCTTTATTGTTTGGGGTTCAAGTTTATATACCCTTTCTGTGTTTCCTGTCTAGAGAAGATCCTTTAGTATTTGTTGGAGAGCTGGTTTGGTGATGCTGAATTCTCTCAGCTTTTGTTTGTCTGTAAAGCTTTTGATTTCTTCTTCATATTTGAATGAGATCCTTGCTGGGTACAGTAATCTGGGCTGTAGGTTATTTTCTTTCATCACTTTAAGTATGTCTTGCCATTCCCTCCTGGCCTGAAGAGTTTCTGCTGAAAGATCAGCTGTTATTCTTATGGGGATCCCCTTTTGTGTTATTTGCTGTTTTTCCCTTGCTGCTTTTAATATTTGTTCTTTGTGTTTGATCTTTGTTAATTTGATTAATATGTGCCTTGGAGTATTTCGCCTTGGGTTTATCCTGTTAGGGACTCTCTGTGTTTCTTGGACTTGGGTGATTATTTCCTTCCTCATTTTAGGGAAATTTTCAACTATTATCTCCTCAAGTATTCTCTCATGGTCTTTCTTTTTGTCTTCTTCTTCTGGGACTCCTATGATGCGAATGTTGGGGCGTTTAATATTGTCCCATATGTCTCTAATATTGTCCTCATTTCTTTTAATTCTTTTTTCTTTTTCCGTCTCTGTTTCATTTATTTCTACAATTCTATCTTCTAGCTCACTTATCCTGTCTTCTGCCTCTGTTATTCTACTGTTTGGTCCCTCCAGAGTGTTTCTGATCTCATCTATTGCATTATTCATTGTATATTGACTCTTTTTAATTTCCTCTAATTCCTTATTGAACATTTCTTGCATCTTCTCAATCCTTTTCTCCAGTTTATTTATCTGTAACTCCATTTTGCTTTCCAGATTTTGAATCATTTTCACAATTAAAATTCGAAATTCTTTATCGGGTAGGTTCCCTATATCTTCCTCTTTTGTTTGTGTTGGTGGGCATTTATCCTGTTCCTTTACTTGTTGGGTATTTCTCTGCCTCTTCATCTTGCTTATATTGCTGTGTTCGGGGTGGCCTTTCCATCTTCTGGCAGTTTGTGGAGTTTTCTTTATTATGTAGTTATCTCATTGTGTGTGGGGTTGGATGGGTGACTTGTCAAGGTTCCCTGGTTAGGGAAGCTTGTGTCATGTTCTGGTGGGTGGAGCTGGATTTCTTCTCTCTGGAGTGCAATGAAGTGTCCAGTAATGAGTTTGAGATGTCAGTGGGTTTGGAGTGGCTTTGGGCAGCCTGTATATTGAAGCTCAGTGCTATTCTCCTGTGTTGCTGGATAGTTTGCGTAGTATGTCTTTCACTGAAACTTGTTTATCCTTCGGTGGTGCTAAAAATGTGTATATTCCTATGTGTAGTTAAACATTTGGATTGTGTTACTTGGATGGAAAAGTGTTGGATATGTAGGCTATTAAGTTTCTTGGACGTCATTTTGATGTCATAAGGCCGTTGTGTTAGACAATGGCTAATAGTAGATACTTAAGAATTTGCCCTTAGCCCTAAGGTGCATCTCTTAGTTTTGCAATGTGTTTCTAATTTTTAAAGGTGTTTGATTTGGAGTTTCAATAATAAGCCCAAGCATTCATTAAAGCCCTCTCAATTGGCAGCAATTGAAATCCCAACTTTTGCTCAAAAGCATTAAGAAAATACTGCACTTATACATGTCATCAATGTGTTATTTCTGCTCTAATGCTTGGAGTCTTACTGTGTAAATGTATAGTTTAAAAGTTAGCCAATCATTTGAATGGAGTTTGACACATTTTCAGGTTTGAGTGCCTTCTTCCTTTCAGAAATCTCCCCTTCAATTCCCAGCAGCTTTTTCTGCTCTGATTCCAACTTCTGAATCCTCAGTCCAATGACACTGCATCTTTTCACTGTACTCTGTGTCCTGCGTCCCACGTGAGTTGGGGAGTACTAACGAGGTAAAATGAGAGTTAAATGTGGAGTTCACCCAGTTTTCTCTCATTTAAGTGATATCAACCCTCTAGTTTCTACTTGTTTTTGTTTACTTTCTTATACCTTCAAACATTTGTTTGTATTTAACTTAGTGTTTATAAGTGTTGTCAACAGAAGAGATGATTTGTTATATACTTTTCTCTATTTCCAAAAAAGAGAACAAATCTGCTATCTTTTAATAATGCTGGAAATAGCTCATTGATGGTATCTGTCAATATTTCAGGTATTATATTCATGAAAAAAGATGCTAGAATGTGGATGTAGATGAAATATATGAAAATTTAGGTTAATACTTTCAATGATGAGTCTTCTGATTTCTGAAAGCTACATATTAGCATTATTTATCTTCTACCTTTAAAACTAATAAATTATATTCTGATTTGTACAAAAATAGGCATTTATTTTACTCCCCTAATAAATATATGTATGTGTGAATAATTTTACTATAATATGATAAACATTTTCTTTTCAAAAGGAAATATTCTAATATGAATAAAATGCTTTTACATAAAATCTAACATGATAAAAGATAAATTTAAATTTTATCAGAGGCAACAGGATAGAAAGGCAAATAGATTTGTAGTTACCACTCATTAGATATGAAAGTGAAAGTGAAGTTGCTCAGTCGTGTTCGTCTCTGCCGCCCCATGGACTAGAGTCCACCAGGCTCTAGTCCACGGAATTTTCCAGGCAAGAGTACTGGAGTGGGTTGCCATTTCCTTCTCCAGGGGATCTTCCTGACCCAAGGATCGAAACTGGGTCTCCAGCATTGCAGGCAGACACTTTTACTCTCTGTGCCACCAGGGAAGCCCTTAGATATTAAAACCTTGGCTAATTGTTATATCTAATTAATTTCATTTTTTTTTCTTCTGTAAAATGGAAATTTTCTTAGGATTATCATGAGTCTGTACCAGGATATTAAGTGCTTTTTATTTATTTATTTTTTATTTTACCTGTTTTTTGACCCTTCCTCAGTCAAGTCAGAATTATTTTCAGGAATATACAGAATTCCATTGTATGACTAAACATGCATATGTTTATGTGTCCTTAGAAATCACTCTGTAATCTTGCTTGAAGTTTTGAAAAGTGTATTTTCCATTCATTAACATGGCGCTGTTCAATCTTTAGTAATTATTTGAATTTTTATTTTGTTTTCAGATAATTGCTTGTATGTGATTAATACAGTAAACAAAATGATATCAGCCAGATTTTTAACAATTTATCACTTTAGAATTTTTACCATCATAATATTCCTTATGAAAAATACATCAGTCATTAAAATAATTGACAGTTAAGAAACAAATGGGCTCTCCTTTGCTTTCATTTACCACAATGTTTTTGATCCATTTTATTATCTATAAATATTTGCATTTCTAATGATATCTTTCTTCCAATGATTCATTATTTATACCTCTTAAAGTTGTCTATTATCTATCATTCTTAAACAAATATGCATACTTTTTGAGTTAGCTGAGAGTCAGCATATACCAATCAATAATCATCATATTAGTCACTGTCAAGGAAAAGCAATATGAAATTCAAGAGCAGAGTGATTTATCTGAAACAGCCTAGAAATATAAATTAACTAACACTGATACTGCTTCTGTTTTTTTCTGTCAATTCAATTAAAGAAAAATATTGAACTTATCAAAATTTGTTCAAAAGATTAAGAAACTTATATTTAGTGAAATTAAGGAGATCAATCCTGGATGTTCATTGGAGGGACTGATGCTAAAGCTGAAACTGCAATACTTTGGCCACCTCATGCGACGAGTTGACTCACTGGAAAAGACTCTGATGCTGGGAAAGGTTGGGGGCGGGAGGAGAAGGGGACGGAAGAGAATGAGATGGCTGGATGGCATCACCGACTCTGTGGACATGAGTTTGAGTGAACTCCGGGAGTTGGTGATGGACAGGGAGGCCTGGCGTGCTGTGATTCATGGGGTCGCGGAGAGTCGGACACGACTGAGCGACTGAACTGAACTGAACTGAACTGAAGTGATTTTCTATTTAAATGGAAGTTATAAAATCAGGATTTAAATCCAAACCTATTTGACTACAAAATCTAACTTCAAAAAAATTGTTGATTAAAAGGTATATAATAAAATCAACAAATAAAAATAATAAATTCCTTCAATCTCATGCACCATTTAACTACTGTCCATATTTCTGAAGCAAATAATACTGAGCAAGCCTAAACCTCATTCTCTCATTATATCCTTAAATTCGTTTTTCAGTCCCCTACAGAGAGCTTTATAGTCTCACTTTTCCAGAATTACTGATCTCTTAAATTCTAATTATTAATACATGTTATATTTAATTTGCTTTTATCTTTAAAAAACATAATTTACTGGTGATGGACAGGGAGGTCTGGCGTGTTGTGATTCATGGGGTCACAAAGAGTCAGACACGACTGAGTGACTGAACTGAACTGAACCATAGTTTGCACTAAAAATTATTATTTATTTTGTTCTTTTAATTTTTTCTTTTTACTTTCTACTCCTTTTCCACACTCTTTACCCCCACTTAATAAAGAGTCTGGAGGCAGGTAAGTTCTGTTATAGGGGAAGTCACAACAATTATTAGAGCTGGGCTCTGTCAGTATCTTGGCTTATTCCTCTAGACCAAATGCTGGTTGCTACAGTTCTGAATATTGCATCAATGTTCAATTCCAGAAAGTATTAAAGTCTATATATTATTCCTTTGGGGTTTCCCAGGTGACTCAGTGGTAAAGAATCCAGCCACCAATGCAGGAGATTGCAGATTCAATCTCTGGATCAGGAGGATCCCCTGTATAACAAAATGACAACCCACTCCAGTCTTCTTGCCTGGGAAATCCAATGGACAGAGATGCCTGTCAGGCTGCAGTCCATGGGGCCACAAAACAGTAGGATGATGTAGTGACTAAACAAAAGCAAATATTATTCCTTTATAATGCAAAATCTCTTCTGTGAAAACACCCCAGACAATTTTCCTCTTCAGTTCAGTTCAGTTCAGTCGCTCAGTAATGTCCGACTTTTTGCGACCCCATGAACCACAGCACGCCAGGCCTCCCTGTCCATCACCAACCTGGTTTCACTAACAGAAGTAGGGTTATTTGGTCATCTATTGCTTCAATGGACAAGAACAGGATTCAAATTTTTCCCATATCCTCAAACTGAGATTCTCTTGACAAAGAAAAAAGTGGGCAAATGTTGTCAGATAGACAAATAGCAAAACATTCACCATAATAAAATTATTTCAAGACTTATTTGACCTTTCTGCAGCATTTATTTTTCCAGCTCATTCAAATTCTCCTGTTCTATATTCTCTGATCCCAGATACTCTTTCCTTCCAATTCTCTGGTTTTGTGCAATCCTGGGTGTTCATTGGAAGGACTGATGCTAAAGCTGAAACTCCAATACTTTGGCCACTTCATACGAAGAGTTGGCTCACTGGAAAAGACTGATGCTGGGAAGGAATGGGGGCTGGAGGAGAAGGGGACGACAGAAAATGAGATGGCTGGATGGCATCACCGACTCTATGGACATGAGTTTGAGTAAACTCCTGGAGTTGGTAATGGACAGGAAGGCCTGGCGTGCTGTGATTCATGGGGTTGCAAAGAGTCAGACATGACTGAGCGACTGAACTGAACTGATACATATCTATGCAAATTTGTTTTGGATTCTTATTTCCTATGAAATCTAGTATGTTTTCTCTTTCAAAACTCAAACTTAGACTCTCTTCTCACTCTTCATGTGTAATGACATGAGTTCCAATGGTTTGAGTTGCATATGCTAAATTTCTGATATTTTAATTTCCAGCTCACTGTCTTCCATTCATTACCTAGAGACTGGCAAGAGCATCTGCTGACATGGATCCCAAACTAACTAAGGCCCACCTATCACACACACACACAAACACACACACACCCCCCACAGAGTCAGGAGTAAATAGAACAAAATATTTATTTGTAATGCTTGTCCTAAGTCCTAGAAACAAATACTGACTGCTTAAGAATATGATGAAGAAAATTAGGGTGTGGCGCTGCCACTTTTGGAAAGATACCACCTCAGAGTTCAAGAATTTAATTGATAGAAGTAAAGAACAATTTCACTGACTTTTTCAAATCTTCCCTCCTGTGCTGTCTGAATTGTATGATTCTTACATAACAAGGAATTGTTCTCCAATAGTGCCAAACATCAATTCTGTTGCTTCATTATATGTTCCACATTTTGGTTCCAGGGACATTCAATTAGCATGACACTTATAGCCATTGAAATTATGGCTGAAACAAAGTTTGGAATATTAATAATTAATATCAATATAACTAGTGGTTCCCAGGTGGCACAGTGGTAAAGAATCTCCCTGCCAATGAAGGAGAGACAAGAGACGCAGGTTTGATCCCTGGGTTGGGAAGATCCCCTGGAGAAGGGAATGGCAATCCACTCTAGTATACTTGCCTGGAAAATTCTTGGACTGAGGAGGCTGTCGAGCTACACAGTCCACAGGGTTGCAGAGTTGGACGTGAATGAACACACACACAACAAAATACAACATCAGCATAACTAGCAAGTTAACTAGATAGAGTATATGTGAAGAGTGATGCCAAATATATTCTTTAATAATTGGATGATGTTAAATACTAGAATTGTGAATAATTTGTATTTAACAAATACATAGTGCAATATAGTCACATATTTTCAAATAAATAGATATTTAGTGTTATTTAGTTAACTTATAAATATTGTGTTTGGGCAGATAGACAAATGGCCTTGAAAAAATGAGATTTTTAAAAGCAGCCAAGTTTTGCAAAATGTCCAGGATAATTTTTTTTTTCACCTTGGCAGGAATAGTTTAAATTTGTCATTATGAAACATGGAATCAAAAGAATCATTACAGTTTTTACATCAATTCAAAGATGACATAAGATATTTCCTGGAGTTATCCATACTTATGATATTTTTATGGTCACATTATACCTTAACCTATTGTTGCTATTCAGTCACCTAGTCGTGTCTGACTCTGCAACCCCATGGTCTGCAGGACGCCAGGCCTGCCCGTCCTCACCATCTTCTAAAATTTGCCCAAGTTCATATCTACTGCATCAGTGATACTATTCAACCATGTCATCTTGTGATGTCCTCTTCTCCTTTTGCCCTCAGTCTTTCCCAGCATCAGGGACATTTCCAACGAGTTGGCTGTTCACATCAGGTGAACAAAAACCTGAAGCTTCAGCTTCAATACTTCCAATGAGTATTCAGGGTTGATTTCCTTTAAGATTGACTGATTTGGACTTCTTGCTATCCAGGGGATGCTCAGGAGTCTTTTCCAGCACCACAGTTCGAAGGCCTCAAACATTCTCAAACACTCAGTGAGAATATAGATTATTATTGATGCTAGATCAATTTTAAAAATTTAGAAAAATAAAGATTTTATTTTTCTTCATATGAAGACATAAAGTTAAGATTTCAAATATACTTGTTTTCAATATTCAATACCCACAATTAAGTAACTGTGATGTAGATTTAGAATAATAGATGGAGAAATATACCGTGTAGAACAAATAATTTCATAATTTGTATGGAAATACAAAAAACCTTGAAAGGCCAAAGCAATCTTGAGAAAGAAGAATGGAATTGGAGGAATCAATTGCCAGACTTCAGGCTCTACTACAAAGCCACAGTCATCAAGACAGTATGGTACTGGCAGAAAGACAGAAATATAGATCAATGGAACAAAATAGAAAATCCAGAGATAAATCCATGCACCTATGGACACCTTATCTTTGACAAGGGAGGCAAAAATATTCAATGGAGAAAAGACAATCTCTTTAACAAGTAGTGCTGGGAAAACTGGTCAACCACTTGTAAAAGAATGAAACTAGAACACTTTCTAACACCATACACCAAAATAAACTCAAAATGGTTTAAAGATCTAAATATAAGACCAGAAACTATAAAACTCCTAGAGGAGAACATAGGCAAAACACTCTCCGACATAAATCACAGCAGGATCCTCCATGACCCACCTCCCAGAATACTGGAAATAAAAGCAAAAATAAACAAATGGCACCTAATTACAATTAAAAGCTTCTGCACAGCAAAGGAAACTATAAACAAGGTGAAAAGACAGCCTTCAGAATGGGAGAAAATAATAGCAAATGAAACAACTGACAAAGAATTAATCTCAAAAATATACAAGCAACACCTGCAGCTCAATTTCAGAAAAATAAACGACCCAGTCAAAAAATGGGCCAAAGAACTAAACAGACATTTCTCCAAAGAAGACATACAGATGGCTAACAAACACATGAAAAGATGCTCAACATCACTCACTATCAGAGAAATGCAAATCAAAACCACAATGAAGTACCATTTCACGCCAGCCAGAATGGCTGCTATCCAAAAGTCTACAAGCAATAAATGCTGGGGAGGGTGTGGAGAAAAGGGAACCCTCTTACACTGTTGGTGGGAATGCAAACCAGTACAGCCACTATGGAGAACAGTGTGGAGATTCCTCAAAAAACTGGAAATAGAACTGCCATATGACCCAGCAATCCCATTGCTGGGCATACACACCGAGGAAACCAGAATTGAAAGAGACACATGTACTCTAATGTTCATTGCAGCACTGTTTATAATAGCCAGGACATGGAAGCAACCTAGATGTCCATCTGCAGATGAATGGATAAGAAAGCTGTGGTACATATACAAAACAGAATATTACTCAGCAATTAAAAAGAATACATTTGAACCAATTCTAATGAGGTGGATGAAACTGGAGCCTTATACAGAGTGAAGTAAGCCAGAAAGAAAAACACCACTACAGTATACTAACGCATATATATGGAATTTAGAAAGATGGTAACGATAACCCTGTATGCGGGATAGCAAAAGAGACACAGATATATAGAACAGTCTTTTGGACTCTGTGGGAGAGGGCTAGGGTGGGATGATTTGGGAGAATGGCATTGAAACATGTATATTATCATATATGAAATGAATCGCCAGTCCAGTTTTGATGCATGATACAGGATACTCGGGGCTGGTGCACTGGGATGACTCAGAGGGATAATATGGGGAGGGAAGTGGGAGGGGGTTTCAAGATGGGGAACAAATGTACACCCGGGGTGGATTCATGTCAATGTATGGCAAAACCAATACAGGTTTGTAAAGTAATTAGCCTCCAATTAAAATAAATAAATTTTAAAAATAGAATATGTATTTGAAATGTTTATACATAACAAATATACATATAACTAAATATGTATTTCCTAATAATGTTGCAGTAGCTTAAAATAATTGATCTAATTTGGCCATTTCATTTCATAGAATTTTAAAAGTATTTTTAAAACATTTAAAAAAATATGTTTTTTGGATCTTGAGCTGCAATACAAAATATTGACCAATGTTTTATCTCAATAAAACTTAAAAATTTAGAACAAGAAAAAGAAATAATAATGAGGGAGAAAATACTTTTAAAACAAATTTCTTTGGCCATGCCATGGTGCGTGTGGGATAAGCCCTAATCATTGGACCTTCAGCGACTTCCCAAAAATAAATTTTAAATAATGTACATTCTAATGTCTATATTTTTATTATTATACATCAAAGTAACATCTTTAATATTGGCAAAATATTTGAATAAATTAAAAAGGGAAATGTTTAAATAAATTGAGCATCACACTGCTTTATTTTTGGCTTAATAGAATAGCATTTAAAATTTATAGAAGATAAATGTAAGGGATACTATGTAGAACTAAATACTGCTTTAAGATTGTAAAATTGCAGTTTATGTGGTAGAAAATCATAAAATGAAATTGAACCAGCTTTCTATAGTAAGTATATTGCATGTGGTACCATCACAATGTTAAATCTTATGTATAAACTAAATGATTTATTTCTGATTATAAATATTAAGTTATAAGTAGATTAAAGTAATGCTCAAAATTCACCAAGCTAGTCTTCAGCAGTACATGAACCAAGAACTTCCAGATGTTCAAGGTGGATTTAGAAAAGACAGAGGAACCAGAGATTAAATTGCCAACATCCATTGGATCATAGAAAAAGCAAGAGAATGCCAGTAAGACATCTACTTCTGCTTCATTGACTACGCTAAAGCCTTTAACTCTGTGAATCAAAATAAACTGTGGAAAATTCCTGAAGAGATGGAAATACCAGACCATCTCACTTGCCTCCTGTGAAACCTGTATGCACGTCAAGAAGCAACAGTTAGAATGGGACATGGAATAACGGACTGGTTCCAAATTGGGAAAGGGATATGTCAGCACTGTGTATTGTTACCCTACTTCAGTTCAGTTCAGTCACTCAGTCGTTTACTTACTTAACTTATATGCAGAGCGAATGACTGAGGTCGCTCAGTCGTGTCCAATTCTTTACGACTCCATGGACAGTGGCTACTACACTCCTCCATCCATGGGATTTTCCAGGAAAAAGGACCGCAGTGGATTGCCATTTCCTTCTCCAGGGAATCTTCCTGACCCAGGGATCAAACCCAGGTCTCCCACATTTCAGGCAAACGCTTTACCGTCTGAGCCACCAGGGAACACCAGAGTACATCATGCGAAATACCAGGCTGGAAGAAGCACAAGCTGGAATTAAGACTTCTGGGAGAAATATAAATAACCTCAGATATGCAGATGACACCACCCTTATGGCAAAAAGCAAAGAGGAACTAAAGAGCCTCTGGATGAAAGTGAAAGAGGAGAGTAAAAAAGCTGGATTAACTCAACATTTAAAAAACTAAGGTCAGGGCATCTGGTCCCATCACTTCATGGCAAATAGATGGAGAAACAGTGGAAAGAGTGACAGACTTTATTTGGGGGGGCTCCAAAATCACTGCAGATGGTGACTGCAGTCACGAAATTGAAAGACACTTGCTCCTCGGAAGAAAAGATATGACCAACCTAGATAGGGTATTAAAAAGCAGAGACACCACCTTGCCAACAAAGTCCATATAGTCAAAGCTACGGTTTTTCTCGTAGTCCTGTATGAATGTGAAAGTTGGATCATAAAGAAGGCTGAGTGCCAAAGAATTGATGCTTTTGAATTGTGTTGGAGAAGACTCGAGAACTTCTTGGACTGTGGATTAATAAATGGTTCTGAGAACACTAAACATTCATACACATAAAAGCGACAACTTTGTGAGGTGATGGAATATGTTACCTTATTGTGGTAATAAGTTTGTAATATGTACGTGTGCCAAATCATTACACTACACACCTTTATTTTACGGTATACACTGTTCAGCTTAAATTTACACAAGGGTATAGGTCAATTATACCTCAATAACATTGGAAAGTTTTATTTTGCCTTCACAGTTTTGCCAGCTTTTGTTTCTATAACCAAAATTTACAACGTAGTCTTTTTATGTTTTCTATTGTGGCAATATGATTGTCAAAGGAGCTTGATAAAATATATATTATTTAATTATTTGCAGTTGAAATTATACATTTTAGAAAGAAAGAAAGTGATGTCACCCAGTTTTGTCTGACTCTTTGAGACCCCATGGACTGTAGCCTGCCAGGCTCCTCCATCCATGGGATTTTCCAGGCAAGAATACTGGAGTGGGTTGCCATTTCCTTCTCCAGGGGGTTTTCCCAACCCACGGATTGAGTCCTGGTCTCCCACATTGCAGGCAGACTCTTTACTATCTGAGCCACCTTTAAGTAGCTAGTATATTTGGATCTCTGTTTGGAAATTTGACCAAGATAAAAGTATAGAGATATGTAAACTTTTCTAAATAATATGCTTATTACACATATAAAAGTGAGTATATGTTCTTCTCTTCCAGATTTGCTTTTCCTCATGTGTATCTCAGGTCATGATTCACCTAGTTAATTGAATCTGAAACACTTGATTCATGTGACTGATATATTACATAATATGTGCTCTGATTCAAAAACACTGCTCTGACAGATTTCCCTACTTACTCTTCTATATCTTAATTTTTAAAAATTTTTCATTTGATCACTCCTATCAGTACAAAAGCATGATGCTATTTTCCATACTTTCTGAAAAGAAGTCTTTGCTTGACTGCATGTCCTTTTAAAACATTTTTTTTTTATCTTTCATTACTTTGCTCCCCATTGCAATAACTCCTTTTGAAAGAGTCATTTATCTTTTCTGACACAAATTTTTCTCCTCCTGACTCACTTTAACTGTATCACCACTTGCTTTTCCTTGGTTTTTATTTCTGTACTTCTTATTACCTGAAATATAATATTGATTTATATTATGCTGATTGTGTGTGTCTTTATTTTCCTGAAAAAAATATAATTTCCATGATGTCTGCAATATTTTCTATCTCTTGTTCACTGATAGTCAGCAAGAATTTATATGGTTGGCATAAGGTAAGAGCTCAAAAATATTTGTTGAATGAATTGATGAAGGAATGCTTAACTATTGTCTTTCCCTCAGCATCCTCATGTACTTAGTACTATATGTTTCATATTTCTTGATTTAGTCCACTGTATTATCTTGACAATGTTTAAGCCAATCTACTATTGTAGCTAACTGATGTCTCCTGCATTGGCAGGTGGATTCTTTACCACTGAGCCACTTGGGAAGCCTTGTATCTATATAGAGGAATTATGAAATATAGATTTAAAATCCTTGTATGGTATATTTAGCAAAATAAAAGACTAAAATATATAAGAACAAATAGTGTGAAAAACAATTAAAATAAAACAAAATAATTTTTTACTAAAATAAAATTTTGAAATTACAAATCCACTGAACAAGTTGAATAGAATTTTAAACAAAGACTAAGGGAATCAGTAAGGTAAAAATATAAGGGAAAACTTACATAAAATTCAATATACTTTTTCATGAAGAGCAAAAATTTGAAATAGTTTCTAAGAATTTAAGATAGAATAAGGTATTTTAGAGAATTTTCTTCACATTTTTAGAGAATGAAATAAATGAAATGGAGAAACAGTATAGATATATAAATGCATAGAAAGATAAGTATAAATACACACTTGCAAAGGAGATATTGACCATCACTTAAATATTTTCTGATAACGACCATTGTTTCATACCAATATAACCAACTACAGGGAAAGCGGGAATACCTGGTACCCATGATTAAATTAGGCTTAAACTTGAATGGACCACATCCAGAACAAGGAGGGAGCAGAGAGATCTGTTTTATCACTCTACCATGTTACTTAAGGAAAATAGAAGTGCACAGAAGGATAACAGTACATCCCAGTTCTCATATGGAGGTAGAGACCTAGATGAATTAGTTGTTTTTAAAGTCAGAAGAAATAATAAATGACATATATATTATTTGACTTTCTGACCTTCAGGATGTGTGTGTGTGTGTGTGTGTATTCTGCATCTATAAATTGCTAAAAGCACAAAGCTTTAAAAAACTGAAAAACTTACCCCCCAAATATTTATAGTTTGATGACTCCGAGATACTCACTTCCCCTTACTTGAAGATTTTAACCATTTGCAATATTCACATAAAGTCTTTTTCTCTTTTTTTTTTTGTAATTATCAAAGGAATACTGTAAAACTGAGTAGACTTGAAGGGCAAATTGTCTTATTTTCTACCTTCCTTTATCCCAAATCTAAATCATGGAAGCTGCCTCTCAGCCAGGATTTTGTACTCAAGGGCGAACATATTAGGCATATGTGTGTCTAAAATGATGAAGAAACAGAAATCATCACAAAAGCTGTCGTCATTAGATTGGATAAGATAAGGTATGCTTAAAGAATTTCTCCAAGCATACCTTTTAAAAGCACATGTTTGGATTTTTATGTTGTCATTTGATTTTATTGCTGTGGTTTTTTACATACAGACTCGAAGCTAAGAAAATAGAGAAACCTGATTTGATTTTGCTGTACTTACTGATAAAATGTCCTAATTAGTTTAATCCTCAAATTAGTGCAGATGTGAAGAAAATGACACTTCCTTTGACAAAAATACTTAACAAAAAGACATCTGCTTGAGGAATTCTAGCCAATGTTTTAGAATATTCAGAGTAGAAAGATTTCCATTAGTTACAAGTTTCCTGAAGAATTTACTTCCCTTCCTTTCTATGCCAAATATTGTGTTTCTGAATAATGAAATATATTGTAGCCTTAGAAAAAGTTAAACTCAAACTCCCAAACTAATTATCTTTCATTTGAACATTCTCTTCACTAGACCCGGCGTTGATGACTTAGGTTAACAGTAACTTCTGAATTATGCAAAGAAATGAAAAAGGACAAAAGTGCCTCGCAGAATTCAAGGTCATGATGCTGTGCACAGTACTTGGGGTTAGAAAGTCTAGACTATTGGTTTCTGCATTAGCAAGTTTCCCAATTTTGCTTTTCTTTCCCTTTGGGCACAGAATTTACAGGTGTGAATCCATAAACTGTATTTTTTTAAAGATCTTTTTTTTTCTTTGAGGCATAAGTAAAGGATAAATATGTTGTCTCTTATATAACTAATAATGAAAATTTCAATGAGCTTTTTTTCTATCTTCAGTAACTCAAAGGAGGTTTTGTTAAAGTTTTTGATGCTCGAGTAAAATTTTGTTTTTTAACTGCACAATAAATAAAATAATAATAATAGAAATAAATGCCACAAAATTTTCTTACTTGGCATTTTTATACAGACATTTTTATGTATAGATTATTTTAATCTGTACGTTGTATTTTTAACTTTTATTTTATATTGATGACAGTTGACTAGCAATGTTGTGTTAGTTTCAGATTGCACATTGAAATTTTATTAGTATTATTTTCAAATAATCTGAAAAGTGTCAGGAGTATAACATTTGAAATTGAACGCTACATTTTCAAACATGTAATTAATATTTCTCATTGTACACACAGCTCACTGCTGTGTAGCTATTGAGTGATCCAAATATTTATGTGCATACTAAAGTACAGGCTTTTAAAGTAAGTTTTGCAGCTCAACATAGAGTCATTTTTTAAAACAAAACAAAAACAACAACCCCAAACAACTTGAACACATTTCAATTATAGTTAAGATTAGTTTTTAATTATTAGTGTTATTATTAGTGACAAATGGTATGATAAAATTATTGCTGTAATTTTGATTTTAAAACATTATAAAAAGTTTAAGAGGAATGCTTGAAACAAAACTGGCAAAATATTGATAACTGTTACGTGTGGATAGTATTTATAAAAGAAGTTTTTCCTCTACTTCTGTGTATATTTTAAAATGTCCATAATAAAAATTCAAAACACAAGATAACAAGTTTATTACTATTATTCAGAGTAGTTTATAAGAAAATAGAAATTTTACCACCAAAATATTATTAAATGGTTTAATGGTTAGAGATTTTCTATATTATAAAGCATTGTGTTGTTCGTTGTTCAGTTGCTCAGTTGTATCCAACTCTTTACAGCCCTATGGACTGCAGCACTCCAGGCTTCCCTGTCCTTCACTATCTCCCAGAGCTTGCTCAAGCTCATGTACATTGATCAGTGATGCCATCCAACCGTCTCATCCTCTGTCATCCACTTCTCCTCCTGCCTTCAATCTTTCCCAGCATCAGGATCTTTTCCAATGAGTCAGTTCTTCCCATCAGGTCGCCAAAGTATTAGAGCTTTAGCATCAGTACTTCCAGTGAATATTCAGGGTGGATTTCCTTTAGGATTGACTGGTTTGATCTTGCTGTCCAATGGGATCTCAGGAGCCTTCTCCAACACCACAGTTCAAAAGCATCAATTTTTCAGTGCTCAGCCTTCTTTATGATCCAACTCATATCCATACATGACTACTGGAAAGACCATAGCTTTGGCTATACAGACCTTTGTTGGCAAAATGATGTCCCCACTTTTTAATACACTGTTTGTCACAGCTTTTCTTCCAAGGAGCAAGTGTCTTTTAATTTCATGGCTGCAGTCACAGTCCGCAGTGATTTTGGAGTACAAGAAAATAAATTATGTCATTGTTTCCATTGTTTTTCCATCTATTTGCCATGAAGTGATGGAACTGGGTGCCATGATCTTAGTTTTATGAATGTTGAGTTTTAAGCCAGCTTTTTCACTATCCTCTTTCACTTTCACCAAGAGGCTCTTTCGTTCTTTTTCATTTTCTGCCATTAAGGTGATGTTATCTGCATATCTGAAGTTATTGATATTTCTCTTGGCAATCTTGATTTCAGCTTGTGATTCATCCAGCCTGGTATTTCATATGATGTTCTCTGCAGGTGAAAATATACAGCCTCGACGTACTCTTTTCCCAATTTTTAACTGTTGTTCCATGTCTGGTTCTAATTGTTCCTTCTTGATCTAAATACAGGTTTCTCAGGAGGCAGGTAATATGGTCTGGTATTCCATCTCTTTAATAATTTTCCACAGTTTGTTGAGATCCACAGAGTCAAAGGCTTTAGCGTAGTCAATGTAGCAGAAGTTGATGTTTTTCTAGAATGCCCTTGATTTCGTTATAATCCAGTGGATATTGACACTGTGATCTCTGGTTCTTCTGCCTTTTCTAAATCCAGTTTCTATATCTGGAAGTTCTTGGTTCACATGCTATTAAAGCCTGCTTTAAAGAATTTTGAGCATGTCCTTGCTAGCATGTAAAATGAGTGCAATTTTGCAATAATTTGTACATTCTTTGGCATTGTCTTTTTTTGGGGCTGGAATGAAAGATGACCTTTTCCAGTCCTATAGTCACTGCTGAGTTTTCCAAATTTGCTGGCATTTGAGTGCAGCACTTTCACAGCATCATCTTTGAGGATTTGAAACAGTTCAGCTAAAATTCCATGATCTCCACTAGTTTTGTTTGTCATAATGCTTCCTTAGCCCCACTTGACTTCACACTCCGGGGTGTCTGGCTCTAAGTGAGTGACCACACCATCCTGGTTGTCCGGGAGGTCATTAAGACTTTATGATAAAGTTCTTCTGTGTATTCTTGCCAACTCTTTTAATCTCTTCTTCTTCTATTAGGTACATACTATTTCTGTCCTTTATTGTGCCAGTTTTTGCATGAAATATTCCCTTTGTATTTTTTAATTTTGTTGATGAAATCTCTAGTCTTCCTTATTCTATTATTTCCCTCTGTTTCTTTGCATTGTTCATTTAAGAAGGCTTTAAGAGGTATTGTTTGATCAGTAATGAATATTCTCTTTGTGGCCACCTAACTTTGAATGAAATACATACATAAAATGCAAAAATTAGAGAACATCAATGAAAGCAAAAGCTGGATCTCTAAAAAAAGATAGCAAAGATAAGAAATCAAAATTAGCACACCATTGTAAATCAAACAATAAAAGGAAATCTGTAGCCAGCTAACCAAGAAAAATGAATGAGACATAAATTAATATCATGAATGAATGAAGTATCATTATATTCATTCCGTGGACAACAAATTTGATAACAAAGATGAAAATGGACTGATTTCTTAAAAGTCCTAATTTACCAAATTCACACAAGGAAAATGCATTATTGGAGCAGGTCTATCACAACTAAAGAGACTGAGTCATAATTACTAATTTCCCAAAATGAAGACATCAGACTCAGATTGTTTCACTAGTGAATTCTTCCAAATATTAAAGCAAGATATACTTCCATTTATCTACGATGTCATCGAGAAATAGAAGCACAGGGAATACATCCTAGCATCACCATAACACTAAAACCAAGAAAAAGAAAATGTTTAAAAGGGAAAACTACAATGAAGCATTACTCTTGAACATGTATGCAAAAGCCCTCAACATTTTTTAGTAAACTTAATTGAACAATGTATTAAAAATATATACAATTGATAAACGTAATTTGTTCCATGTATGCAAGGCTGATTTAACTTTAAAATATCAAGGTAATATAGTCTGCCAATACAATAATACAAATGATTTTAAAAATCGGATACCTACTCATGATATAAAATAAACAAAAATACTAAAACAGCCGAATAGTTAGAAGAGATAAAAATTTCCTGAACTTGATAAAACAATCTATAAAAACATAAAAATCATATAAATTGACATTTTATTTATCAATAAAAAACTAAGTTTTTCCACTACAAGGTCTGGAGCAAGATAAAGATACCTTCTCACCACTCCTATAAATGTAATGCTGGGAGCACTAGCTAGTTCAGTGAGACAAGAAAAAGAAATACAAATATCCATACAGGAAAGGAAGAAATAAATTTTGTTCACAGACAACAAAATTGTCTATCTATGATTTGGCAATCATAACATTATTTTGACTTTTTTTTTTAATCCCAGCTTCTCACTCCCTTTTCCTTCCAACTTCTTCATCCCACCAATTCATCTTGACTTGATAAGGAATAATCTGTGTGTATTTTCTGTGTTCATACAATTAATTGCAAATATATATGTATAGATATTTCTATGCATACTCAAGAGATTGGTTTTAGGTAATCATTATATATACATGTTTCTGACTTTGCTTCTCTCAATAAACAATTACTTCTGTAAATCCTCCTAATACATTTCAAATTTATCATTTTGATTGGATATTATTTACTAATCAGTATTTAAAATAATTATGTAAATCTTTCAACTGATATTAATTTTGTTTGGAACTTTTGCCACTGTAAATAGTGAGGCAGTAAACACCTTTACATTGATTTTTTTTTTTCATTCCTGTAATAGTATTTATATGACATAAATTTCCAGGAATGGGTAGTTGGATTAATTATTATAAATTTACCCTAAAAATGTTGGTTTTTATTTTATGATTTAAATATACATGTATTTAAATTTATACATACATTACTCTTATAGCTTACTAATAAATTTGTGTTATTATAATTGCCAAATCATGGTGATCAGAGTTGTTTTTTAAATACACCAGTTAATTTCATAATAACGTCAATATTAACTTTGACTTACACAACCTCTTTCTAAACTGCTTATTTCTCATTTTCCTTAACCCCCCATATTATTTTCAAAAGTAGACTTGGGTATCACCTATCCCCAATTAGTATTATACTAAATCTAAAATGAAACAGACCTCCAATGGCTCATTTTTAATAGTAATTATTCAAATGCTAAAATGATTTCATTCAGTGAAACCCACATCTATCTTGCTATAATTAAATACAGCTGATTTGGTTCTCACTTCAAAAAGTATTCATTTTTTTAAAAATATAATCTCCCTTCTTATATGGAATACAAGTTACTAGGTCACCTGCCATCATCTCTCAAGCTACCTAATTATTCCTTTAAGCTTTATTCATATCTTATATTTCCAAGATTTAGATCATTAATTTTTCTCCTTTATGCATGCATTGCATTTTTTTTCTACATCTTTTTTTGGCCTTAAGACTTTCTGAAAAAGTTAGAATCTAGCCAAGTATGGAATGAGGCATTTTTTATGTTTCTAAATTTTGTAGTTCTAATACTCAAAATTTTAAAATAATCTGTATGAACTTGGAGAAAATTAATCATTTTAATGAGTATATCTCTTAATTCAATGCATTGTTCCTATATTCAGTGAAATAAATGAAAGGTCTCTTTCAACAAACCAATGCTACTTTTTTCTAGAAATGTCCATGAAAGTAATTAAAGAAGGATATATTATTATAAAAAGAGAGTAGCAACTTTCTTCCACCCCTTTCTTAGCTATGTATTTCTGTGCCTCAGAGATAGCTCATGACTCTGTCCTTCTTTGTGCACACTCTCTTTGAATGTGCATAGTTTTCATTGTCATGACTACCATTGTTATGCTCATGACTTCTTGACAGTTACCATATTTACAAATATGTCTTCACCTTCACTCATTTAACTCCACAAAAATACCTGAATGAAAAGAATCACTTGTATCTATAGAATGTTGAAACACTGTCATTATTAGTAAAGCATCTATCAGGTATCCAGTCATCCAAGTCTCCAATTTTAGAGTTACCAAGACAGTTCATATTCCCTCAACAACTTTTTACCATGAAAACTACTCTTGACCTTCTAAATAAGTTTCAACTTATTTTATGGCCTTAACTTGTTGTTGTTGTTTTTTTATTTGCTGAGTCGTGTCCAACTCTTTTGTAACACCATGAACTGTAGCCGGCCAGTCTAATCTGTCCATGGAATTTCCCAGGCAAGAATATTGGAGTGTGTTGCAGTTTCCTTCTTCTGGGGATCTTCCCAACACAGGGAAGGAATCAACATCTCCTGCATTGGCAGACAGACTCTTTGCCATGGAGTCATCTGGGAAACCCCAGGGCCTTAATATTACTTGACATTTTTTTCCTTCTTCCTCCCTTTGCAAGGAAAGAAGAAATGGCTAATTTCTCTACTAACCAAAATCTCTTCTCTACTAAACCAACCTCTTCTTTACCAATAAAAATCTGTTATCTAGCAAGCCAAAAAAGATCTTCATGACCCAGATAACCACGATTGTGTGATCACTCACTTAGAGTTAGACATAATGGAATGCAAGGTCAAATGGGCCCTAGGAAGCAATACTAGGAACAAAGTTAGTGGAGGTGATGGAATTCCAGTTGAGCTACTTCAAATCCTAAAAGATAATGCTGTTAAGGTGTTGCACTCAATATGCCAGAAAATTTGGAAAACTCAGCAGTGGCCACAGGAATAGAAACAGATCAGTTTTCATTCCAATCCCAAACAAGCTCAATGCTAAAGAATATTCAAACTACCACACAATTGTACTCTTCTCACACACTAGCAAAGTAATGTTCAAAATTCTCCAAGGCAGGTTTCAACAGTACATGAACTATGAACATCCAGATGTTCAAGCTGATTTTAGAAAAGGCAGAGAAACCAGAGATCAAATTGCCATCATCTTTTGGATTATTGAGGAAGCAAGAGAGTTCCAGAAAACATCTATTTCTTCTTAATTGACTATACCAAAGCCTTTAATTGTGTGGATCACAGTAAACTGGAAAAAGAGATGGGAATACCAGACTACCTTACCTGTCTCCTGAGAAATCTGTATGCAGGTCAAGAAGCAACAGCTAGAACTGGACATGTAACAACAGACTGATTACAAATCAGGAAAGGAGTACATCAAGGCTACATATTGTCACCCTGCTTATTTAACTTATATGCAGAGTACATGATGTGAAATGCCAGGATGGATGAAGCACAAGCTGGAATCAGAACTGTGGGAGAAATACCAATAACCTCAGAAATGCAGATGACACAACTCTTATGGCAGAAAGCAAAGAAGAACTAAAGAGCCTCTTGACGAAAGTGAAAGAAGAGAGTGAAAAAGCTGGCTTAAAGCTCAACATTCAGAAAACTAAGATCATGGCATCTGGCCCCATCACTTCATGACAATTAGATGGGGAAGCAGTGGAAACAGTGGCTGACTTTATTTTTGGGGGGCTCCAAAATCACTGAGATGGTGACTGCAGCCATGAAATTAAAAGATGCTTGCTCCTTGGAATAAAAGCTATGACCAACCTAGGCAGGATACGAAAAAGCAGAGACATCACTTTGCCAACAAAGTTCTATCTAGTCAAAGCTATGGTTTTTCCAGTAGTCATGTATGGACGTGAGAATTGCACTATAAAGAAATCTGAGTGCTGAAGAATTGATACTTTTGAACCATGGTGTTAGAAAAGACTCTTGAGAGTCCTTTGGACTGCAAGGAGATCCAACTAGTCAATCCTAAAGGAAATCAATCCTGAATATTCATTGGAAGGACTGATGCTGAAGCTCTAATACTTTGGCCTCCTGGTATGAAGAACTGATTCATTGGAAGAGACCCTAATGCTAGGAAAGATTGAAGGCAGGAGGAGAAGCGGACGACAGAAGATGAGATGGTTGGGTGGCATCACTGACTCAATAGACATGGGTTTGCCTAAGCTCCAGGAGTTGGTGATGGACAGGGAGGCCTGGCGTGCTGCAGTCCATGGGGTCACAAAGAGTCAGACAACTGAGTGACTGAACTGAACTTACCAAAACATGCATCATCTATTGCAGTGAAATAAGAAGACTCTTGAGAGTCCCTTATACTGCAAGGAGATCCAACCAGTCTATTCTAAAGGAGATCAATCCTGGATGTTCATTGGAGGGGCTGATGCTAAAGCTGAAACTGCAATACTTTGGCCACCTCATGCGACAGGTTGACTCACTGGAAAAGACTCTGATGCTGGGAAAGGTTGGGGGCGGGAGAAGAAGGGGACGACAGAGAATGAGATGGCTGGATGGTATCACCAACTCTGTGGACTTGGGTTTGAGTGTACTCCGGGAGTTGGTGATGGACAGGGAGGCCTGGCGTGCTGTGATTCATGGGGTCATGGAGAGTCGGACACGACTGAGCGACTGAACTGAACTGAACTGAATCTCTTTTTCTTCTTGAGATTGCTTTTAACCATTAAAACTCATCCACCTTTCACACTTCAGACAGCTTTAGAAAGTCAAATGTTTTGATATTATTAGTTGGTAAAATCCCTGATAAATCTCTCCATATTTCACCAAAGTGCAATATGCTTGCATTGGTACATGTGAACTTCAAAAATTGAGATCATTTTTCATCAATAACTGCTTAATAATTTTCAGCTCAGTGATACCAAACTGCTTGTGGTCTTACATAAATTTCACTCTTACTATCACATCTCCTAGTTCATTCTAGGTTTCCCTGCTGCCAAGTCGCTTCAGTCGTGTCCGACTCGGTGTGACCCCATAGACGGCACCCAACCAGGCTCCGCCATCCCTGGGATTCTCCAGGCAAGAACACTGGAGTGGGTTGCCATTTCCTTCTCCAATGTGTGAAAGTGAAAAGTGAAAGTGAAGTCGCTCAGTCATGTCCGACTAGTAGCGATCCCATGGACTGCCCACCAGGCTCCTCGGTCCATGCGATTTTCTAGGCACTATTCAGTATTTACTGGTCTATAATATCCGTCTTGAAATTACCTCAAGAAGACATCTCTGAGCCCTCTCTAATTATGATTCTTCTTGTGCTTTTCTAGCATTTGGAATGTGACTTTTTCATACCATCCACCACAATAAATCACATTTTTAAAATTTATGCTCTTTCTTTAAAATCCTTGAAGACTGGTAACTTGTTTAATTTTCTTCTTAACCTCAACAGTTGTAATATTGATTGACAGAATAAATTGTTTACAAATGTTCTTTAAAATAAAATATTTAAAAATAGTTGCTGAACCCACATCGTGTATGGCTTGGGGCCAATTTTGAGTCTATCCAGGTAAGGTCCTACCACAGACTAATATAACAATATAAATTCACATACACCTTGGAAAATTACAAAAATAAAAGTACTGGAAGATACTAGAGAAAGAACAAAAGCAGGCAGGTTATGAAGTCAAAACTTGAAAGAAGAATAAGGCATCAGGTAACTGATCACATTTTTTGCATTTATCTGAGGAGAAGGCTACAGCTGGAGGTACAGTTCAGTTCAGTTCAGTTCAGTCACTCAGTTGTGTCCGACTCTTAGCGACCCCATGAACCACAGCACGCCAAGCCTCCCTGTCTATCACCAACTCCCGGAGTTCACTCAAACTCATGTCCATTGAGTCGGTGATGCCATCCAGCCACCTTATTCTCTGTCGTCCCCGTCTCCTCCTACCCCCAATTGCTCCCAGCATCAGAGTCTTTTCCAGTGAGTCAACTCTTCGCATGAGGTGGCCAAAGTATTGGAGTTTCAGCTTTAGCATAAGTCCTTCCAATGAACATCCAGGATTGATCTCCTTTAGAATGGACTGGTTGGATCTCCTAGCAGTCCAAGGGACTCTCAAGAGTCTTCTCCAACACCACAGTTCAAAAGCGTCAATTCTTCAGCAATCAGCTTTCTTCACAGTCCAACTCTCACATCCACACATGACCACGGGAAAAACCATAGCCTTGACTAGACAGACCTTGGTTGGCAAAGTAATGTCTCTGCTTTTTAATATGCTATCTAGGCTGGTCATAATATTCCTTCCAAGGAGTAAGCGTCTTTTAATTTCATGACTGTAGTCAGCATCTGCAGTGATTCTGGAGCCCAAAAAAAATAAAGTCTGACATGGTTTCCACTGTTTCCCCATCTATTTCCCAAGAAGTGATGGGACCGGGTGCCATGACCTTCGTTTTCTGAATGTTGAGCTTCAAGCCAACCTTTTCACTCTCCTATTTCACTTTCATCAAGAGGCCTTTGAGTTCCTCTTCACTTTCTGCGATAAGGGTGGTGTTATCTGCATATCTGAGGTTATTGATATTTCTCCCAGCAATCTTGATTCCAGCTTGTGCTTCTCCCAAACCAGCGTTCCTCATGATGTACTCTGCATATAAGTTAAATAAGCAGGGTGACAATATACAGCCTTGAGGTACACCTTTTCCTATTTGGAACCAGTCTGTTGTTCCATGTCCAGTTCTAACAGTTGCTTCCTGACCTGCATACAGGTTTCTCAAGAGGCAGGTCAGGTGGTCTGGGATTCCCATCTCTTTAAGAATTTTCCACAGTTTATTGTGATCCACACAGTCAAAGGCCTTGGCATAGTCAATGAAGCAGAAATAGATTTTTTTTCTGGAATTCTCTTGCTTTCTCCATGATCCAGCGGATGTTGGCAATTTGATCTCTGGTTCCTCTGCCTTTTCTAAAACCTGCTTGAACATCTGGAAGTTCACGATTCACATATTGCTGAAGCCTGGCTTGGAGAATTTTCAGCATGACTTTGTTGCTGCTGCTGCTAAGTCACTTCAGTCATGTCCGACTCTGTGTGACTCCATAGATGAAAGCCCACCAGGCTCCCCCGTCCCTGGGATTCTCCAGGCAAGAACACTGGAGTGGACTTTACTAGCGTGTAAAATGAGTGCAATTGTGCGGTAGTTTGAGCATTCTTTGGCATTCCCTTTCTTTGGGATTGGAATGAAGACTGACCTTTTCCAGTCCTGTGGCCACTGCTGAGTTTTCCAAATTTGCTGGCATATTGAGTGCAGCACTTTCACAGCATCATCTCTCAGGATTTGAAATAGCTCAATTGGAATTCCATCACCTCCACTAGCTTTATTCGTTGTGATGCTCTCTAAGGCCCACTTGACTTCACACTTCAAGATGTCTGGTTCCAGGTAAGTGATCATGCCATTGTGATTATCTTCGTCATGAAGACCTTTTTTGTACAGTTCTTCTGTGTATTCTTGCCACCTCTTCTTAATATCTTCTCCTTCTGTTAGGTCCATACCATTTTGTCCTTGAAGAAATTTTATATCTCACTCTCTCTTTTCAAAAATATATTAATCTCATTAAAAATTGATAATCTAGATGATTTGAGTCAGTTTTAATCATTGCTGTTTTTCACTTGGTCTATTTTATTGGTCCGCCTATTACTTATTTGACAGAATATCTGAAATAGAGTATAAAAAATTGTAAAGTCTATGGGTAATATTGTCTTTACTCAAAGAAGCTGAATTTAGTCATCAGAAAGAGAGTTAAATTAGCATCAGTTCACCTCAGTTGAAATGCTGGTTTTCAGAATTTGTCAGGTCTCTTTCCTATTTGTTCTTAACTCTGAATTAGCCTATCAAAGATTTAATTCAGGGTATGGAATGCTAAACTATGTATACTATTTTTTCTTGATAGCTCCTAATTCTAATCTTTATCTCCTCAGAAACAAGAATTCTGATAGTCTCATTGAACTAGTCACCATTTTAATGGCAGATGCTTTCTGCTTGAACAGCCTAGGAATCTGGAATCACATCAACAGGGAAAAGAGTGCAAAAAGTGCAAAATGTCAGATTAATTCCTCACTGAGAATTTACCGCTTCAAGTAATCCTGCCTTGGCTGTCCTGAGTCCAATATTTCTGTTTCCAGCCCTGTAAACCGCTAAAATCTCTGATTGGCTCAGTTCTTCCTGAGGTTTCTGCTTGTATTTTTGGTCTTCCTCCCTATACTGCATATCAGCAAATGTCTTGCTGGAAAAACAAAGTGCCAGATTCACCACAGTGATGTTCTCTCTAGGAACTTAGTCCCTTCTATCTCGGCCAATTTTGTGGCTTTCTGATGTCTTCAAGCTAATTTTTTTTAACCCATTATATTACTCTTTGGTGGGAGTTTTGATCTGCTGAAAATTATACTATTTTATCTAGAGGTGACACTATTTTTCATAAATAAGAGATATATTGTTTTTTCTCTTCAGTTGGTTCTTCGTGTCCAACTCTGTGACTCCATGGACTGCAGCATGCCAGGTTTCCCTGTCCTTCATCATCTCCCAGAGCTTGCTCAGACTCATATCTATTGAGTTGTTGATGCCATCCAACCATCTCATCCTCTGTCGTCCCCCTTCTCTTCTTGCCCTCAGTCTTTCCCAGCATCAGGACCTTTTCCAAAGAATCAGCTGTTTGCATCAGGTTGTCAAAATACTGGAGCTTCAGCTGAACAGAAAAATTTCATTGCTAACTGAAATTCTAATTATTTACGTTTACAATATCCTATTTACTAAAATTATTACTTAATTTCCTATCCCTTTTTATCATGAAAAAGTGTGCTCTACAACCTTAAAAAACCTATAATCTAATTTTCTATGCTGTTTAATTACCTAATTTACAACAGATATGTAACATTTTGCTTATAAAGAAGCATGTACTATTTTCATTTCATTTAATCTGTAAATGGATTAAAACTGAATTGGATATTAGAAAATAAGATAATTCTCTTTTCATTATTTCAAAATTCTGTCCATTTAATTTCATATAAATAGAATAAAAACACAAATTATTTCATGCTTCCATGCATGTCTTTCCATTGACATTTACTTATTATTATATATGGGGTTTCCAAGTAACTCTCATGATAAAGAACCTGCCTGCCAATGCAGGAGACATTAGAGATGCAGGTTCAATCCCTGGGTGGGGAAGATCCCTTGGAGGAGGGCATGGCGACCCACTCCAGTATTTTTGCTTGGAGAATCCCATGGACAGAGGAACCTGGCAGGTTATAGTCCATAGAGTCGCAAAGAGTTGGACATGACTGAAACAACTTAGCATGCAGGCACGCATTATTATATATATCAATATTTATAATACTGATACTACATTTGGCATTTTGTAAAAGCCTTTTCAGAGAGGGAGAAAGTGGAAGATAGAGAACTTTTTTTTTTAATTTCCCAGAAATAGTTAGGAGTCATGTATATAATTTATTTCACATAATTTTTGAAATACATTATGTTGGATAGTATTATCAGTGCCATCTGATAAAGAAGAAAATTAAGATCTAGAAATGATAAATATTTGTTAAGTGGCAAAAATTAAATTTATTGTATCCACTATATAACTGCACATTTTAAAATCACTAACTATAATATATACGGTGTGTGTTTGTGTCATTGCTTCCCTGGATTGGGAAGATCCCCTGCAGAAGAACATGGCAACCCACTACGGTATTCTTGCCTGGAGAATTCCACGAATATGTCATTGATATTTCAAGATTAATCTTTGACCCATTTTTCAAAAAAGTTGTTTCAAGTTTATTACTTATTCTTGAAAGATATTACATATTCAAAGATATTTTTAAAATCCGTCAAACTTCAAATTCTCTTTCCTAGGGCCAAAAATAAGATATTTACATGTATACTTATTATATATATAGAATATTTTTAGAAAGAACAATTTTTAAATTTTCTAACCTAAAGTTTCAATTACAAAAAATCTTCAGAAATATCAATATTTATCTTTGTACAGACTGTTTCCAAATTGCCTCTTATACATACATGGTTATGATAGAAAAATATTTGTAAAGTGATAATTCTATATTTCTTCTTTAACACTTTTCAAGAGAGGGCTGAGCTGCCAGGTGTCAGAGTGCCAACTGTTTCTTTAACAGTGAAAAGTGAAAGAGTTAAGACTTTAATCTCTTCATCTGATGGTATAAGCAAGAGTCTGAAATTGGAGAAAACATTGATTCCCCCAGTTCCATTTTCCCCATGAAACAATGTACCAATGGAGGGGTGTCTCATTATTGAAAGAGCCTCAACAAAGGCTCTGTCAGTTTTCTGATCTGGCCACTGAGGAGAGGGTGAAGAAAGAGAGCAAAGTGTGAAAAATTTCTAGATGCTGAGTCAGAGTTTGGCAAGGTGTCTTCAAGGTCCCTTCCTACCTCCACTCCCCTTCTCACACACACAGAAGTAGGTGTAGTCAGAGGAAGCTGAAGTCATCTGCCCAGGGACTCAAATAGAGATCTAGAAGGGAAAGTGCCAGGTGGAGTGCCAATGCATAGAGAGCCTGGCTAGCCAGGGAGCCTGGCTTCTTGACTGGAACTCCCTTTCAGAGACTGCAGCACGCTGGCTTTGCACGAAATTTGGCAGGGCCCCTTTCACATGAGGACTGTCAGGAGAGCCTTCTTCATAAGTTCATGTGGTCAGGCCTGAAAAGCAGGCTTTACAACACAAAGGAGTTTAACCAGGAGCCAGACTCCTCAAATAGAGTTAGGTAAATTTCAAGTTTTAAAGTAGGTGGCTCAGACAGTAAAGCATCTGCCTGCAATGCAGGAGACCCGAGTTCAATCACTGTGTCGGGAAGATCCCCTGCAGAAGGAAATGGCAACCCATTCCAGTACTCTTGCCTGGAAAATCCCTGGACTGAGGAGCCTGGTAGGCTACAGTCCATGGGGTCGCAAAGAGTCAGATAGGACTGAACCACTTCACTTCACTTCACTCACTTTTGCTGATTAAAAGGGAAGCAGAATACCATTTTCCCCACTTCTTCTACTTGGTCTTCCCTGGGTAAGTGAAGGAGGATCTTTCCTTGCTCTCAATAGTGTGACATGTCAAAAGACAGGGATCCTGGAAGAATAAGAGTCACAGCAGCAGATAAGTCATACCTGGTGACTGTGGAGGGGAGGAGAACTCAGAGGTCAGGAGCACTGCACGTGGCGGCCGGGACCCTGGAAGGCAGTCAAGACCTATAAATGATGGGTTTTTTAAATTAGTTCTGTGGACTCTCAGGGAAGCGAAATCCATTAGATTGAGAACCAAATGGAAGGCAGCTCCTACTCAGAGAGGAATTAGCTGAGTGAGGAGGAGTCTTTCCCATTAGGACAGAGTACATTTATGCAAACTAAGTAACTTCAGTCAGTGTCCAACTCTGTGTGACCCTATGGGCTGTAGCCTGCCAGGCTCCTCTGTATATTTCCAAGGCGAGAATACTGGAGTGGGTTGCCATTTCCTCCTCCAGGGGTTCTTCCCAACCAAGGGATCAAACCCATGTCTCCTGTGATTCCTGGACTGCAGGCGGAATCTTAATCACTGAGCCACCAGGGAAGCCCAGATCAGAGAACAGACCAGGGAAACTCTTGAGCAGGCTTCTGGACTTGTGAGGTTCCAGGTATCAAGGCAGGACTTTAAATTTTAGGTTCACTTGCATTTCTCAGAATTTAATGCAATAAATTTCCTTTCAGTTCTGTTCAGTTTAGTTGTTCAGTCCTGTTCAACTCCGCAACCCCATGGACTGCAGCATGCCAGGCCTTTATCTGAGTTCTGCATGTATTAGTGTAGTTATTTAATTCAGTACAAAGTATTTCCTTGTGATTTCTTTTCTGTGAGCATTGAGGCATTTAGAAGTATATTTTTTAATTTTCAAATATAAGTACACAGTACAGATATATTTTTGTTATTAATTTATCTGTGTTCCAGGAAGAAAACATACTTTATATGAAGTTAATTTTTAAAAATTTTGTTGAGACTTGTTTTATACACCAGAATAGACTTTTTCTTGATGATTCTCTTATAAAACTGAATAACATATACAATTGTTTTGGTGAGTGGATATTCTATAAACATATAATAACATTTTCTGATAGAGTTGTTAAGGTCTTCTATATAATTACAGATTTCTTCTTTATTGTTTTATCACTTATGAGAGAGTGATGTATTGTGAATTTGACCACTATTCCTTCCAACTCTATTATTTTTTGTCATCATGTATTATACAGCACTATTAATAAGTTCATGCACACATAGGATTGTTGTATCTTCTTGAAAAGTTGACTCATATGTCTTTATGTATTATTCCTCTTTATTCCTGTCATGCGGAGAAAGAAATGGCAACCCACTTCAGTACTCTTGCCTGGAGAATCCCATGGATGGAGGAACGTGATGGGCTGCAGTCCATGGGGTCGCACAGAGTCGGACACAATTGCAGCAACTTAGCAGCAGCAGCAGCAACAAGAGATTACTTTCCCTTGCCATTTTGTGTATCATAAACTTTAACTGGATGACAGGCTTTGTGTGTGGAAGAAGAAAAGAAACTGGAGTGAATATCATTTATACCTAGAAATGAGCTTGTATTTACCTAAATTCAAGTCAGTATAGTCCATGTGGGGTTTCCCAAGTGGCTCAGTGGTAACGAATCTGCCTGCCAATGCAGGAGATGAGGATTTGATCTCTTGGTGGGGAAGATGACCTGGAGAAAAAAGTGCAACCCAGTCTAGTATTCTTGCCTGTGAAATTCCAAGGACAGAGGAGCCTGGTGAAGAATTGGACACAGCTGAGTGTGCATGTGGGCAATAGTCCATGTGATCTGTAGTTGTATTTGTTTTATCATTGCTATAGTTAGTTTCTGTGCTCCACAGACATCTAATTTTATCAGCATTCAGCTTATTCTATTGTATGTTTATCGTGGGACCTAAATGTCAGAGGATTTTTCTGTTCCACAGTCAGCACTCTCTGAGGCCTGTATACAGCTTTCCCTGATATCCAGAAGTAGAACAGCCCTATGAAACTTTGCAGAAGCAGAAGGTCAAGAAGCAATTACATTAGGACACATCTTGCAAATGAATGCACAAAATAAATTGAGATAAATCACAGATGTTCACAGACACAGTTCAAAGCTATGGCAGCTTGATGCTGAGATGCTGAGTGTGGTTCCCAAGGAAGGACTTGGCTGTTGCACTCTCACTGCTGCTCAGGGTGCGAGCTGCAAAACAAACACGGAAATTTATTTTCACTTTTGCCTTTTTTCATAAAAGCACAGCTTCTCTTCAGATTCTTTCAGTTAGTGAAAACAGGTACTGATGTAAATCCTTATATAAGCAAAGTGAGGTAAAGTGAATTTTCAAAAAGAGGGGGATACCTATACAGGAACTGCAGCAAAGGGCTAGTCCCGGGAAGTGGAGTGTAGGTACTGCTTGTTACATGCAAGACTCACAGCAGAGGCCGCAATGTTCTCTGATTCACTGGGGTGGCCTTGGTCTCAAGAATACTCTGTGTTTCTGGGACCCATGGTGGAATTTTCTCCCATTGCTTTTCCTCCTCTCCCGTGAGTGTCCGTTTCGTAACTGGGTGGTTTTGGGCAGGAGGGTTTCATTAACTCTTTCACAATGGTAGCAGCTCTCCACTTTGTATCAGTACAAGATTCCAAGCCCAGATGTGTTTTCTGCCTTTCCCTAAAAGTACATGGCTTTTACTCCTCCTCCTCCAGGGTGGTATCACAACTTTGTCTGGAATTAATGGCAGGGACTGTGCTCCTCCTGCCTCAGTGGAAGATTGCAGATTCTTGTTAATGAGTAAAATGATATTTTGCCGCATGTTAAACATGAAATCCTTAATTTGGTGTTTTAAATAAACTAAAACTTCTGTATATTATACTTTCTTCACTGTTTTCATAATCCTTATATCATTTATTTTAGTTTGACAACTATGTTTACATGATAGAATGATACAAGACATTTATTTTTCTGTGATCCTTTTTTTGGCATTTAATAATATGTCCTTGAGTGATTTCCTTGTCTGGGGAAATAACTAGTAATGAATATGCACACTATTCTGTTATGATACTCCACTGTAGTCCATACCACAATATACAATACAACACTTAATTTCTATCATATTGATAGAAATGCATTTTTTCCATTTCTTTTTATGTTATTAGAACACTAAAGGAAGCATATTTGCACATACATCTTTGGACTTATGGGAAAATTGTTCTATAGAACACACACTTAGACACGTAATACGGGGTCAAAGGGATGGTGAGCTTTTCTCATGTTGTCCTTTCCACTTCAGTTAGAAGATTTGTGAATGCAATATGCTAAATGATTTCACTTAGGGGATTACAAAAATATTTTTTATCATACAAAATATTTATAAACGTATAAATCTTTTTGGGCTTTCCAGATGGCTCAGTGGTAGAGAATCCACCTGCCAAAGCAGGTGATGCAGCTTCAAGCCTTGGGTCAGAAAGATCCCCTGGAGAAGGAAATGGCAACCCACTCCAGTGTTCTGTCCTGGGAAATCCCATGGACACAGGAGCCTGGAGGGCTATAGTCCATGAGGTCGCAGAATCAGACATGACTGAGTGATTAAACAACAACAAATAAATTCTTTCTAGTATTTACTTTGATAAGCTAAATAAAATTTAAGAAAGTGTACTTTGTCCAAAAGGAAATAATTTAAGTTAATAATTAAAATCATGTTTGGATTTTTTCATAGGCCTTATAGGTTTACTGAATGTGACAAAAAATAAAATAAATCACTCAGTAATTTCAACACAATTACAAGCAAAATTTCTTTCCATGATTTTATAGTGCAGAATTGAGTGATTTAATATTGAAAATTGAAACTAATTTTATATGTTTTACATTTAAATGTTATAAATATGAATAAATCAATGTGATCCTTTTTATTTCTTCCATAAAATGTAAAGCTTGAATAATGTTTCATCATTTTAAGCAATCATTGTCTCTTCTTTATTTATATAGAGGTTTCCTCTGCATAATAAATTGTTGCATTCAGGCAAGAGGAGTATATATTAGATAGTAAAACCATTCTGTATGTCAAGGTTCTTCAGATAAACAGATCCAATAGGATATATAGATATTATATGAGAAAACATTGTAGAAATTGGCTCACATGGTTATGGAGACCAAGAAGTACTACAATCTTCTGTCTAAAGCTAAAGAACCAGGGAAGCCAGGGTGTAATTCAGTAGCGTTCTAAGACCTGAGAATCCCAAGGCCTGTGGTACAAGTCTGAGTACCAAAGTAAGGAAAGAATGGTACACTGACTGTTGTTTTGACCCCACAGAGCTAAATGGATAATAGAGTTGATAGCTACAGGCTTGCATTTTCTCATCTTGCATATACCAAAGAAAATTCTCCCATTCAGTGATCACTGCATGCAGAGATTCTAAAATATGTAAAATTTCTAGAAACTTATTTTCCAGCCTTTCCCAGGTAGTCCAGAAGAAGGAAGAGATAATCATAGGAGGGAGAAAGACAAGAATTAATCACAGCCTTAGTACTGAGAAGCCATTTTCCAGAAAAAAAAATGTTACTTTCCCAATATTAACCACCAAGTATTCTTCTTTTGAACCTGTCAAATGCATGCTGCACACAGACCTTCTAAGTCTCCAACCTGATACCCACGTTTTATAGTGGGTCACTTTAGGTTCTACAAATAACAAAGTGGGCCATCCAAGCTTTGCTTGTCAAGTAGAAATTATATTTTCAAGAGAACAGATAGCTTGGCAGCATTTTAGATTTACATAACAAAGTGAAAGCTACCCCTTTGGGGAAATCTTTATCTATCACTTCACTGCCTTAAGCAAAACTGCTGGCTCAGGGAAGCTTTCCATTCACAGAAATTTCCCTAAATATCTGGACCTAGTTCACTGATTGCTCATCTATGTTGAAATATGATGGTGTGCATTGTACTGCTGTGGAAAACCATCTGTGCAAAATCAGCGCCCGCTATGTATAACCAAAAGCCAATATGGTATATCCACTCAGTTGCCAGAATTTAAAAATGCTCAAAGCCAGGCCAATACTTTCCTTGATGAACTCTGGGATATTTTTATTATTTTCTGGGCTCTTGCCTAAAGCCTAGCTGACTGGTCTTCCTTTTGGGAAACTAAAGGCTGGCAGATTAAACACATTTCTCTTTGAATCTGTACACTGGGCAGGGGGAATCCCTTTTGCCAACCAGAAAGTCTGAATCACAAATGTAGTTGCCTGTGGTAAGGACATGTTCTCTGACAGGACCATGGAATCAAGCCTCTCTCCAACTAAAGAAATTCCTATTAAAGAAAACTCAATTTTGGGGACACCATGTGTACCATCAGGACTATACTTCTTGTGTAGAAGCCTGGTTACAAATTTTCCTGCTCCCAAGACCATTGTAGGTTGAACATTATTGTGGTCATAAGAGACCTTCACATTTTTAAGAAATTGCTATCACAGACCTAAGACACCTCCACTAATTTCTCCAACGTGAAGTGACCCTTTGCTACTTGGGAAAACTCCCTGGAGTGATAATTGACTCATTATTTAGCACATTCTGTGGGAGTTTATTGCTATGATAGGATCATCTAATTAGAAAAAGTAGTAAGAATTTTTCCCTGACGTTAGCTTACATTATCAATGACACCACCTTGGCCTTGGAAGGCTTTCCGCTCAGTTTAATTCGCTAGTCAGAGTGGTTACAGATCATAGACTTATCCCACACTTCCTCCTTGTAGGTCAAGGCAGAGTCAGTGCAATCAATAATAAATTCTGATGTACCTGGATTACTGCCTTGGAGCAAATGGAGGGTCAAAACATAGATATAAGGAGAAAGTGTTCTAGTTTTCTAAGATAGACTCTGTGATTCACATTATTTTATTCCCCCATCTTATTGAGCATGGAATCCTGGAGGGCATTGATAGGGTAACAGGCAGGAAGGCCAGGGTTCTCCAAACAGAGGAAATAGGCTGCAAATGTCAGACATTTTTTTTCTCTCCCCTAAGCCACAGGAGGAAACAAACTACAAGTGTCAGATATTTTCCTTCTCCATGCCAAATTAAAAGGAGGTTTGTCTATGGAAATGTTTCTCTTAAGCTATGTTAATGAAACAATGTATTTGTTTTGGAATTTGCCTACCTTCAAAATGGTTTCACCTAAGACTAATTTTTTTTCTTTTCTCAAATCTTGGACTAATAATAGCTCAAAACCAGTATTCATATCAAATAAAACCGGTATTCATATCAATTGTTTTATGGCTGGGGGATGACACATTTTGTGCCATCCTATCTCAAAAATGCATATTGTAGGAGAGGGGCCTGGTGAAACTCCTTCAGCATTGAGGTGTCTCTCTTATCTGATTAATAGCTTTCTAAGAGACATAAAACAGCTTGCTAAAACCAGCAAGGTGAGGCACTCTCCTTCCCCCTTCTGATGTCTATGTCAGAAATTTTCTCTGTCCCTTTTTCACTTTAATAAAAATCTGCTACACAAAAGCTTTTGAGAGATCAAGTCTGGTCTCTCAAAGCTAAATCTTCTTCAGAGATCACTAATCTGACATTGTTCACCGTAAGCTCTCAGCATGGTTGAGGAAAATATTATTTGTTAGTGCTACTGGTTGAATGTGTGCCCACCCACCCGCCCCCAGATTTCATTCATACATTGAAATCCTGTGCTCAGTGAGATGGTATTCGGAGGTGAGCTATAACTAATGAGATTAATGCCCTGATAAAAAAGGTCAGAGAGAGAGCTCTCTAAATTTTCCTTGATGTGAGGATACAGTAAGTATGGAACCTAAGAGGGCTAGTACTTTGGTCTCAGACTTCCAGCCTCCAGAACTATAAGAAACACATTTCTGTGGCTTATAAGGCACCTTGGCTATGGTATTTTGTTATAGCGGCAAAGACAGAATAGGATTCTCTGATGGCTCAGTGCGTAAGGAATCTGCCTGCAATGCAGGAGATGCAGGCTCCATACCTGGATGGGGAAGATACCCTGGAGGAGGGCATGGCAACCCACTACAGTATTCTTGTCTGGACAATCCCATAGACAGAGGAGCCTGGCAAGCTACAGTCCATAGGATCACTAAGACTAGGACATGACTACCTTGCAGAGCTACCAGAGAAGGAAATGTCAACCCACTCCAGTATTCTTGCCTTGAAAATTCTATGGACAGAGGACTCTGGTGGGCTCCAGGCCATGGGGTGGCAAACAGTCAGACTCGGCTGAGCATGCACACATACATACAGTTTAAGATAGGTGGTTATTGGGGTCCTGTCGATAGGTGCCCTGGAGTGTCTAGTTAAATGCTATATGAGGCATATTGAAAGGATTTGATTCTAGCTTCTTTTAGTCAGATTAATTAGACTAGTCAACAAGTAGCTTATTAATGTGAACATTTTCGAGAGGTTAAGACAGCAGCCTTTGTGAGTTGCTAGGAGGAAGTCCACCATGAGTTTCCTTTGCTCATGTAGGTTTTGCTGTGTATATTTGGATCAGAAGGACCTGACTGCTTTGTAACCTGGGCCATTTTTCAAGATTATTTATGCAAATTATGTTTCAGGGAGATAATGTAATGTCTCTTTCTACATGAAAAGAAGAAAAGCACAAGTAGTTAGGAAATCTTATGACAGATTCTGTCTCAACAGTTCACCTTCCATCATATTAAATTCTGCACATGAATTTTTTTTTACAAAGTGGACTGAATTTCACATTGTTCTTTTGCTTCACTAAATGTATTAATTTGTCAGAAGAGGAAAAGATGTGAGGCCAAAATAACTTTAAATACCATTGCCCAGATAATATTTGTAGATAAAAATCCACAAGCATACATAAATGAATCTCTTTTCTTCAAAGCAGAGTTAAATTATTTTACTCTTTCAAAACAGTATAACTAAAGATGAAGTTTTATAATGTTTACCATGTGCTATATTTATACTAAAACATATTCCTCATTTATGTGTTTTATGTATCACTTTATTTATTCCGTTTATCCATTCTATTATGTATCTATTACTTTTAAAACAAATCTCTAACAATGTCAAGCTCTATCAAATTACATCAGACTCAAACCATATGCTAATTAACTTTAATTTGTATCAACATATTGCTTCTCAAGGTACAAAATAAAAGTACAAAACTATATAGATAGTAATGAACAAACCTAAAGTGAAAATTATTTCATTTGCAGTAAATTAAAAATAATAAAATACTTAGAACAAAACAAGTGCAAGTTTACACTTAAACTCTGAAAAGTGTATTACATGAGTGAAAGAAATTAATGAAGATATAAATTAATGGAAAGGCACCAATGTTCATAGATCTAAATACTTAATATTGATACGAATATTACCCAAATTAATTTATGAATTCAGTGCTATTAGAATTCCAGTTAGTTTCATTGTAGAAATCAGCAAGCTGACTATGAAATTAATATTGAAACTCAGTGGATACAAAATACCAAAACAATCTTGACAAGGAGGAAGAGAATTCTTTAATCATACTCCTGCTTTCAAAACTTATTACAATAGTATTTTTCAGAAATGGTGCTGAGACAATTAGATATCCACATGCAAAGGAATGCAGTTGTATGTAGGTTAGAGAGTATATCTGTGAATGTATTATTTTTGGTCAATTCTTCTGTAAACCTAAATCAGCATTAAAATTAGTCTATGAAAATTATAAAATGGGCAAGAGATCTGAATAGACATTTCTCAGTAGAAGATACACAAATGTCCGTTCAGTTCAGTTCAGTCGCTCAGTCGTGTCCGACTCTCCGCGACCCCATGAATCACAGCACGCCAGGCCTCCCTGTCCATCACCAACTCCCGGAGTTCACTCAAACCCATGTCCACAGAGTCGGTGATGCCATCCAGCCATCTCATTCTCCGTCGTCCCCTTCTCCTCCCGCCCCCAATCCCTCCCAGCATCAGAGTCTTTCCCAGTGAGTCAACTCATCGCATGAGGTGGCCAAAGTATTGCAGTTTCACCTTTAGCATCAGTCCTTCCAATGAACACCCAGGATCGATCTCCTTTAGAATGGACTGGTTGGATCTCCTTGCAGTCCAAGGGACTCTCAAGAGTCTTCTCCAACACCACAGTTCAAAAGCGTCAATTCTTCGGCGATCAGCTTTCTTCACAGTCCAACTCTCACATCCATACATGACCACGGGAAAAACCATAGCCTTGACTAGACGGACCTTGGTTGGCAAAGTAATGTTTCTGCTTTTGAATATGCTATCAAGGTTGGTCATAACTTTCCTTCCAAGGAGTAAGCGTCTTTTAATTTCATGGCTGCAATCAGCATCTGCAGTGATTTTGGAGCCCAAAAAAACAAAGTCTGACACCGTTTCCACTGTTTTTCCATCTATTTCCCATGAAGTGATGGGACTAGATACCATGATCTTTGTTTTCTGAATGTTGAGCTTCAAGCCAATCTTTTCACTCTCCTCTTTTACTTTCATCAAGTGGCTTTTGAGTTCCTCCATTAGACACATATAAAGATGCTCAACATCATTAGTCAACAGGGAAATGAAAAATCTGAAGCACAATAATACTAGGCATTCACTAGTATGGCTAGAATTGAAAAGTCAGATAATGTTAAGTGTTAGGAGTAGATAAATTAAAGCTTTCGTGCACTCCTGGTGTATGTAAAATAAAATGCTACAATCACTTTGTTAAACAGCCCAATAGTTCTTCAAACAATTAAATAGTATTTTATTTCCAAGAAATTCCCCTTCTAGATGTCTACATAAAAATGTGTAAATGAATGATAGTCAAAGGTGGAAACAATCTAAATTCACAAGAACTAACAAATGGATCAACAAAATGTGGTATGTCTATATAATGGAATATCATTTAGCCATACAAAATGAAGGAAGTACTTATACACAATACAATATGAATTAACCTTGGAAACATTATGCTATGAAAGAAGCTAGCTTCAAAAGACCACATATATGATTCCATTCATATAAAAGGGGTATTGAGGAATAAATAATTGGGAACAGTATCCTTTTAGGGTGATAGAAATGTTCCAAAATTGATTGTGATATGACCACACAACTCTAACTTTTAAAACTAAATTTTAAACTTTAAGTGGATGTATTGTATAGTATGCCAATTACAGTTCAGTAAAGGTGTTACAAATATACAGGGTAAAATATACAAGGTAATAAAGTAACTTCTGCTACCACAATGGTTAATATTTTAGATTCTAAAGCACAGTGATCTCTGTTTATGTTAGCTCTGCTACTTAGTGAATATATTATTTCTGTGTCTGAGTTTGGAAAAAACAAGGTAGTATTGACTCTTTTCTCAAGAGACTTAATTGTGGGGTGTGTGTGTGTGTGTGTGTGTGTGTGTGTGTGTGTGTGTGTGAGGTAATCCATACAAAACACTTAAGACAGTGCCTTGCACACAGCAAATTGAATACATATTGGCTTTAAAGTTGTTACTAGTTATCCAACAGAGAAGTTTCTGAGTTTTAGAAATACAGGCCCTTTTTTGAGAAGATTGTGTGTGCTTAGTCACTCAGTCATGTCCAACTTTTGTGACCCCATGGACTATAGCCCACCAGGCTCCTCTGTCCATGGGGATTCTTCAGGCAAGAATACTGGAGTGGGTTGCCATGCTCTTCTTCAGGTGGTCTTCAAAAAATCAGTAATTGAACACAGGTATCCCACATTGCAGGCAGATTCTTTACCATCTGAGCCACCAGGGAAGCCATCTGAGAAGGTAGGAGATGATATTAATAAATACCAAGCAAATCTGTACATTATAAAACAACAACGTGTGTTGAGCAGGGGTTTTGAAAAGCACCAGAGAAATTTGGAATGAATCTATTTTTTCCTTTCAATTGTCTCAGTGACCCATCTTTGCTGTAAAGATGTCCAATAGACAAGATGTTTCTCCTGCATTCTCTAATTATTTTGAGAGAAACCTATGTAAAGTAATTTGCTAGCTTGCATCAGTTTAAACTCCCCAGTTGGGAAAGCTTCCTTTTTAGACTGTTTCTTTTAAATCTGCTCTATTTGTCAGCACTAAATATACAGCACACTGTTACAACCAATGGTGGAACCATTTCAACAAGTGTAAAGGTTCATCATCGAACCTAATAAAAGAGAAGGAAAAAAAGCCAAGGTGGCCTCTTATGTCAGGACCCAACAGAGTATCTCAGTAAGCAGCACTTTAATTTACTATGCTGTCAACAGATAATGATGAAACCCCAACCCCTATATATTCTGTTCAACCTTCGCATCTTTGAATGCATTTTATTGCTTAGAAAAATGTACAGCATACCTGAAATTATTGTCTTTGAATTGCCAAAATATTTATGATTAAATATGCAGACAGTCATAAAGGTCAGGCACACATCTCAAAAGAAGGGAATTTAGAAGTCAAGTGAAGATTTAATTCTTCAATTACTCTTTTATGCTTTTCTATTGAATGACTAGATGAAAAAATGACCAATCAGTATGTGAAGGGCTCTTCCTATAAACAAAAAAAATATCATTTAAATTTGGGTTGGCTAACTTTTATTCTCTCAAAAGACATAATTTTTTAAATTTTTCAGAAAAAGAAAAAAATGTTTATTTTTCTTTTTCTTACAACTATGTAGTGGTTAGATATACTCTATGAATTATGATAGTACTAAAGTTAAGACCCAGTTCTTCCCACAGTCAGTCTATCCCAACAAGAGCTTCCATAAGCCTCTTCTCCTTATCCCTCAAAGGGCAGACAAAATGAAAACCACAATCAAAGAAAACTAATCAAACTGATCACATGGACCAGCCTTGTCTAACTCAATGAAACTATGAGCCATGCTGTGTAGGGTCACCCAAGATAGACAGGACTTGGTGGAGAGTTCTGACAAAACGTGGTCTACTGGTGAAGGGAATGGCAAACCACTTCACTATTCTTGCCTTGAGAATCCCATGAACTGTATGAAAAGGCAAAAGGATAGGACACTGAAAGTTCAACTCCCCAGGTTGGTAGGTGCCCAATATGCTACTGGAGAAGAGTAGAGAAATAACTTCAGAAAGAATGAAGAGATGGAGCCAAAGTGAAAACAACACCCTGTGTGGATGTGACTGGTGATGGAAGTAAAGCCCTATACTATAAAGAATAATATTGCATAGGAACCTGGAATGTTAGGTCCATGAATCAAGGCAAATTGGAAGTGATCAAAAGGATATGGCAAGAGTGAACATTAACATTTTAGGAATCGGTGAACTAAATGGACTGGAATGCATAAATTTAATTCAGTAGACCATTGTATCTACTACTATGGACAAGAATCCCTTAGAAGAAATGGAGTAGTCCTCAGAGTCAATAAAAGAGTCCAAAATGAAGCACTTGGGTGCAACTTCAAAAACAACAGAATGATCTCTGTTTGTTTACAAGGCAAGCCATTCAATATCACAATAATCCAAGTCTATGCCCCAGCCAGTAATGCTGAAGAAGCTGAAGTTGAACCGTTCTATGAAGGCTTACAAGACCTTCTAGAACTTAACACTCAAAAAAGATCTCCTTTTCATCATAAGGGACTGGAATGCAAAAGTAGGAAGTCAAGAGATACCTGGAGTAACCAGCAAATTTGGCATTGGAGTACAGAGTGAAGCAGGGCAAAGGCTAATAGAGTTTTGCCAAGAGAACACACTTGTCAGAGCAAATACTCTCTTCCCATAACACAAGAGAAGACTACACATGGACATCACCAAATGGTCAATACCAAAATCAGATTGACTATATTCTTTGCAGCCAAAGAGGGAGGAGCTCTATACAGTCAGCAAAAGCAAGACAAGGAGCTGACTTTGGCTCATATCATGAACTCATTACAAAATTCAGACTTAATTGAAGAAAGTAGGGAAAACCACTAAACCATTCAGGTATGACCTAAATCAGATCCCTTATGATTATACAGTGAAAGTGACAAATAGTTTCAAGGGATTAGATCTGATAGACAGAGTGCCTGAAGAACTATGGACAGAGGTTCATGACATTGTATAGGAGGCAGTGATCATGACCATCTCCAAAAAAGAAATGCAAAAAAGCAAAATGGTTATCTGAGGAGACCTTATAAATAGCTGAGAAAAGAAGAGAAATGAAAGGCAAAGGAGAAAAGGAAAGGTATAAACATTTGAATGCAGAGTTCCAAAGAATAGCAAGGAGAGATAAGAAAGCCTTCACAATAATCAATGCAAAGAAATAGAGGAAAACAATAGAATGGGAAAGACTAGAGATCTCTTCATGAAAATGAGAGATACCAAGGGAACATTTCATGCAAAGATGGGCTCAACAAAGGACAGAAGTGGTATGGATCTAACAGATGCAGAAGATATTAAGAGGTGTCAAGAATACACAGAGGAACTATATAAAAAAGATCTTCATGACACAGATAACCATGATGGTGTGATCATTCACCTAGAGCCAGACATCCTAAAATGCAAAGTCAAGTGGGAAGCATCATGATGAACAAAGCTAGTTTAGGTGATGGAATTCCATTTGAGCTAATTCTAATCCTAAAAGATGATGCTGTTAAAGTACTGCACTTAACATGCCAGCAAAATTGGAAAATTCAACAGTGGCCCCAGGACTGGAAAAGGTCAGTTTTCATTCCAGTTACAAAGAAAGGAAATGCCAAACAATGTTCAAACTATTGTACAATTGCACTCATCTCACACACTAGTAAAGTAATGCTCAAAATTTGTCAAGCCAGGCTGCAACAGGATATGAACCATGGTGAACTTCCAAATGTTCAAGCTGGATTTAGAAAAGGTAGAGGAACCAGAGATCAGATTCAGTTCAGTTCAGTCGCTCAGTCGTGTCCGACTCGCCGCGACCCCATGAATCACAGCACGCCAGGCCTCCCTGTCCATCGCCAACTCCCGGAGTTCACTCAAACTCATGTCCACAGAGTCGGTGATGCCATCCAGCCAGATTACCAACATCCATTGGATCATCAAAAAAGCAAGAGAGTTTCAGAAAAACATCTACTTCTGCTTTATTGATTATGCCAAATCCTTTGACTGTGTAGATCACAACAAACTGTGAAAAATTCTTCAAGAGATGGAATACCAGACCACTTTCTTTCCTCCTTTATGGAAATATTTAAGTAGGTCAAGAAGCAACAGTTAGAACTGGACATGGAACAACAGACTGGTTCCTAATTGGGAATGGAATACGTCAAGGCTATATATTGCTATGCTGCTTATTTAACTTAAATGCAGAGTACAGCATGTGAAATGCTGGGTTGGATGAAGCACAAACTGGAATCAAGATTTCCTGGAGAAATATCAATAACCTCAGATACGCAGATGACAGCACCCTTTTGGCAGAAAGTGAAGAACTAAAGAGCCTCTTGATGAAAGTAAAAGAGGAGAGTGAAAAAGCTGGCTTAAAGCTCAACATTCAGAAAGCTAAGATCATGACATCCGATTCCATCACTTCATGGCAAAAAGATGGGGAAACAATGGAAACAGTGAAAGATTTTGTTTTGGGGAGCTCCAAAATCACTGCAGATGGTGACTGCAGCCATGAAATTAAAAGACCCTGCTCCTTGGAAGAAAAGCTATGACCAACCTAGACAGCATATTAAAAAGCAGAGATATTACTTTGCTGACAAAGGTCTGTCTTGTCTAAGACATGGTTTTTCCAGTAGTCAAGTGAGTTGTTATGTGAATTTCCATTAGATTTGGACTGTTAAGAAAGCTGAGCAGCAAAGAATTCATTCTTTTGAACTGTGGTATTGGAGAAGACCGTTGAGAGTCCCTTGGACTGCAAAGAGATCAAACCAGTCAATTCTAAAGGAAATCAGTTCTGAATATTCATTGGAAGGACTGATGCTGAAAGTGAAACTCCAGTACTTTGGCCACCTAATGTGATGAACTGACTCCTTGGAAAAGACCCTGATGCTGGGAAAGATTGAAGGCAGGAGGAGAAGGGGATGACAGAGGATGAGATGGTTCGATGGCATCACTGACTGGATGGACATGAGTTTTAGCAAGCTCCAGGAGTTGGTGATGGACAGGGAATCCTGGCATGCTGCAGTCCATGGGGTCGCAAAGAGTCAGACACTACTGAGGGACTGGACTGAACTGAACTGAAGGTTAAGATATGTTAACCAATTAACAAATATTTTTACATCTCAGCAATCTCCAAAAATGGAGAGGAATGCAAACCTCTAAAACAGTAGTAGCCCTCTGTCTTTTTTGGTGGATGATAGAAGAGACTTTTTGGAAACTTTGGCAATCTAATTATAACTGTGGTCAGGGGTCTACAGTCCATGATGTCTCAAAAGTTTCCAACATGACTTAGCGACTAAACCACAACAACAACAGTTCATTTGTTTTAAATAATGATCATATTTCATGCAGCCCTCAACTGTGATATGGAGCAATATCTGCTAACCCTGCATGTTATCATGTCAGTTCTGTCTGCTGCCTCTATGTTTACTCCCTAGCAAGACCACAGAGTAAACGAAGTGTTGCAAAGAAATAGTGGAGAGCTATTCTTTGTTAGATGTTTTGTTTTTGTTTTGTTCAGAATGGGCTCTCATATTTTAATAAAATATTGCATTAACATAATTAGTAGCAAGCTAAAGTGCTAATATATCATCCTGTAGCTAAATGTCTTAAGTTTTAAATATTATACATCAATATTTCTCAGAATTTGTTTTCTAAATAATCTATGGATAAAACTTCATATCTTCAAAATATTTACAAAACCTACACAGTCCATTTTTCCCGGCAATATTTTCAAGAGTTAGTGGTGTAGCAGGAAAATAGAGATGAACAAAGAATATGAATTGTTTTGAATCATTTTTTACCATTTATATCCAAGAAAACAAAGGAGAACCCGTCTTCTAGAAGCTAGGCTTCATGTGTAGAATGAATGTCATTTGATTTCATTGTACATATGGAAAACGATAGACAGAGGCCTTGGATCATGGATTTCTGAACCTTGTTTTGTTGCCAACATTTCTTTACCCTCGTCTTATGTGGACCACAAGGTAAATATATACACAGAGGGGGTTTTGCTTTTATTGAATTTTCTTGTCATTTTCCCCATCTCTGTGGCCCAATTTCAGTGGACTCCTTTAACAGAGAAAAACTTGAATTAGTAAATTCATTCCAGTGCTTATGTCACATGGGGCAACCTCAAGGTAGAATCACACCAGATTCTTCTCATGCAAACAGCCTGGACAAATAAGAAAGAAAAATCCTCAAAGAAATAAAACTGCAAGTATGAATAAATAAAGAGAAATGATGTCCATATTATGGTCTAGTAAATATCTTTAATATTTGGTAACATTATTTGTTCATATATTTGGAGAAGAAATCTAAGATAGAGAGGACTTGAAATCAATCTAGAATTCCCTTTGGAGGCAAATAAGTATCCTTTATCTCATTAATAATAAGCTATTAATAATTAACTAGAGAGAGTTAACTAGAATTATTAAGCCCCTCAAGAATAAAGACTTAGTTTCAGAAACCTCTTTCCAGACCTTGGTACTAATTTGTCAACAGTGATAGCAACATGTTGACTCATTATATGCATGTCTATTATCTGTTATAACCAGAAGCTTCTTAAATTGAACATAGCAACACATTAACTAGTCTTACCTCAGACCTTGTATTTCAGTAGCAAAGTCAGTCAAAAAGTTATTACTGATTTGAATGTTACACTGTTGTGTTGCCTAATCAAGCTCAAAGAAAACTGTATGATACTCCAGCTTTGATTCAATGGAATTTAGGAATATAAAATATCACTATTTAGTCAGTTGTTTTATACAGAAAAAATTGTATCTCCAGAAAATATTTACTTCAGTAGAATTTCCTGGGTTCTTCTAAACTTTCTTTTTTTTATCCAGCAGCCACAAAAAATACTAGTCTCTCATGTCCCATTTGAATGGCTGAATCACAATTCTTCAATCCCATTTTTATTTATCTTTTTACCATTTTTAAATGGTAAGACTGCTTCTGACTGCTCAGCTAGATTTTAAAAATATATATCTAGGAAATATGTAGGAAACACAAAGTCTGACAATATAAGTGGCTGTAAAGATGTCGTTTTCATTATAGGGGACTGGAATGCAAAAGTAGGAAGTCAAGAAACACCTGGAGTAACAGGCAAATTTGGCCTTGGAGCACGGAATGAAGCAGGGCAAAGGCTAATAGAGTTTTGTCAAGAGAACGCACTGGTCATAGCAAACACCCTCTTCCAACAACACAAGAGAAGACTCTACACATGGACATCACCAGATGGTCAACACCGAAATCAGATTGATTATATTCTTTGCAGCCAAAGATGGAGAAGCTGTATACAGTTAGCGAAAACAAGACCAGGAGCTGACTGTGGCTCAGATCACGAACTCCTTATTGCGAAGTTCAGACTTAAATTGAAGAAAGTAGGGAAAACCACTAGACCATTCAGATATGACCTCAATCAAATCCCTTATGATTATACAGTGGAAGTGAGAAATAGATTTAAGGGACTAGATCTGATTGATAGAGTGCCTGATGAACTCTGGACGGAGGTTCGTGACATTGTACAGGAGACAGGGACCAAGACCATCCCCATGGAAAAGAAATGCAAAAGAGCGAAATGGCTGTCTGAGGAGGCCTTACAAATAGCTGTGAAAAGAAGAGAGGCGAAAAGCAAAAGAGAAAAGGAAAGATACAAGCATCTAAATGCAGAGTTCCAAAGAATAGCAAGGAGAGATAAGAAAGCCTTCCTCAGTGATCAATGCAAAGAAATAGAGGAAAACAACAGAATAGGAAAAACAAGAGAGCTTTTCAAGAAAATTAGAGATATCAAGGGAACATTTCATGCAAAGATGGGCTCGATAAAGGACAGAAATGGTATGGACCTAACAGAAGCAGAAGATATTAAAAAGAGGTGGCAGGAATACACAGAAGAACTGTACAAAAAAGATCTTCACGACCAAGATAGTCACGATAACGTGATCACTGACCTAGAGCCAGACATCTTGGAATGTGAAGTCAAGTGGGCCTTAGAAAGCATCACTACGAACAAAGCTAGTGGAGGTGATGGAATTCCAGTTGAGCTATTTCAAGTCTTGAAAGATGATGCTGTGAAAGTGCTGCACTCAATATGCCAGCAGATTTGGAAAACTCAGCAGTGGCCACAGGACTGGAAGAGGTCAGTCTTCATTCCAATCCCAAAGAAAGGCAATGCCAGGGAATGCTCAAACTACCGCAAAATTGCACTCATCTCACACGCTAGTAAAGTCATGCTCAAAATTCTCCAAGCCAGGCTTCAGCAGTATATAAACCGTGAACTCCCAGATGTTCAAGCAGGTTTTAGAAAAGGCAGAGGCACCAGAGATCAAATTGCCAACATCCGCTGGATCATGGAGAAAGCAAGAGATTTTCAGAAAAACATCTATTTCTGCTTCATTGACTATGCCAAAGCCTTTGACTGTGTGGATCACAATAAACTGTGGAACATTCTGAAAGAGATGGGAATCCCAGACCACCTGACCTGCCTCTTGAGAAACCTGTATGCAGGTCAGGAAGCAACTGTTAGAACTGGACATGGAACAACAGACTGGTTCCAAATAGGAAAAGGTGTACGTCAAGGTTGTATATTGTCACCTTGCTTATTTAACTTATATGCAGAGTACATCATGAGGAACGCTGGGCTGGAAGAAGCACAAGCTGGAATCAAGATTGCTGGGAGAAATATCAATAACCTCAGATATGCAGATGACACTACCCTTATGGCAGAAAGTGAAGAGGAACTCAAAAGCCTCTTGATGAAAGTGAAAGAGGAGAGTGAAAAGGTTGGCTTGAAGCTCAACATTCAGAAAACTAAGATCATGGCATCTGGTCCCGTCACTTCATGGGAAATAGATGGAAAAACAGTGGAAACAGTGTCAGACTTCGTTTTTTTGGGCTCCAAAATCACTGCAGTTGCTGATTGCAGCCATGAAATTAAAAGACGCTTGCTCCTTGGAAGGAAAGTTATGACCAACCTTGATAGTATATTAAAAAGCAGAGACATTACTTTGCCAACCAAGGTCCGTCTAGTCAAGGCAATGGTTTTTCCCGTGGTCATGTATGGATGTGAGAGTTGGACTGTGAAGAAGGCTGATCGCCGAAGAATCGATGCTTTTGAACTGTGGTGTTGGAGAAGACTCTTGAGAGTCCCTTATACTGCAAGGAGATCCAACCAGTCCATTCTAGAGGAGATCAATCCTGGATGTTCATTGGAGGGACTGATGCTGAAGCTGAAACTGCAATACTTTGGCCACCTCATGCGACGAGTTGACTCACTGGAAAAGACTCTGATGCTGGGAAAGGTTGGGGGCGGGAGGAGAAGGGGACGACGGAGAATGAGATGGCTGGATGGCATCACCGACTCGATGGACATGAGTTTGAGTGAACTCCGGGAGTTGGTGATGGACAGGGAGGCCTGGCGTGCTGTGATTCATGGGGTCGCGGAGAGTCGGACACGACTGAGCGACTGAACTGAACTGAACTGAAGGATGCTGATGATGGTAGATGATATCCAAGCCACTCTATATTTCTCAGATTAGCTTAAATTGTGCGGTCTTTTTTTAAATTTTTTTCAATGCTAGATGTAAGCCTAAGTAAGAGTCTTATTTAATCTTTATTTCTAAAATCATAGACTTTTATAATTTTAATATCCACCTCCGAAAAAAGATAGATACAAAGAAGATAACTACATAAGAGAAAAGTTCTACATAAATCTTAGGGCAAAGCTACTTTTGTTGTTGATTTGTAGTGGTTGTTTTTTCCCTGTTCACACAATTTCATAGTAAGGAAGGTTTGACTAAGAAGGATTGTCACCCTGCCCCGTATTATAATAACTGTGCAGGGAATTGTTGAGAGACAGAGAGAAAGGTCTTAGAAATCAAACACCAAAAAAAAAAAGAAAAAAGCCTCCACTACTGGAATACAATGAATACTCATTTATTGAATGCTCTGAAGCCATTTTCATGCATGCATCAGAGAGGAATAGTCATATAAAGCTTGCTTGCATTTAACTGGTCTTTCTTCCATGGAGACCTAACAATGCTGTTAACAAGTGAACTATTTCTGAGGCCTTTATCAAGATTACTGAAAAGCTTTCTTCTGCCTCAAAATTCTGTTCATTATTTGTTGAAAAGTATTATTTTATATCCTGGATGGCTCATCTGTTTCATGCTTTTTCTCTTGGTCCCCCTAGAGAGTTTCTGAAATGTATCAGAAAGTATAGTAATTCAATTACAGTTACCCCAGGACCATACTAATCAAAAAAAGAAAAAGAAGTCATCTGCCTTCCATTTCTCATTTCTAATGGTTTAGTTACCTTCCGCAACCAACTTATCATACTTATATAATAAGCATCAGTTAAAACATATCTGGAATTAATTCCACCCCTATAAATGCCCTGTAAAAAATGGACTATATATGTCTTTATCAAGCTAATTTCTTTAACTGAGGTAATATATAGAGCCCCAAGGCAGTTTATCTGTTCTTTTTTCCTAGAAGAAAATTAAAGTTAATTTTTTTTATTATATCTACCTTATTTTTTTTTTTTTTCATTCTGCTTGTTTTAAGCCAGATAGTTAATATTAGGTTGGATTATGGTAACTTTTTCAGCTTCAGCTTGGACCATCTTCTAACTTTGTTAATGGTACAGCTACCTACTATTAGTCACTTAGTCATATCTGACTCTTTATGACCCCTGGGACTGTAGCCCTACTAACTCCTCTGTCCATGGAATTCTCCAGGCAAGAATACTGGAGTGGGTTGCCGTTTCCTTCTCGCGAGGATCTTCCTGATCCAGGGATCAAAACCTGATCTCCTGCACTGCAGGCAGATTCTTTACTGTCTGACCCTCCAGGGAAGGCCATAAGCTACCTAAGGTTTGACGCCTGCCAAGCAATATTTTGTAGCTACCTAAGGTTTTAACATTTACAAAATATTGCTTGACAGGCTTTTTGCATTTATTTATTTATTCATTTCCTGGAGAGAAGTGCTGACTTTTAGTTTTCCTTTTAAAATGGACACTTCATAATATTAACACAGGAGCAGTAGGGCTAATATAACAGGACTAGATTCTTCTTCCACTTTAGATAGATACAGAGACCAGTGTCATCCATAACCAAGATTTTCTTTCCAAAGTTTAGAAAAATGAACAAACTAAACACTGAAATTACTTGCATGTAATTTCCACTGACTCCTTTTTTTTATTGTGATTAGAACTTTAACAATTTTAACTTAGTCTCTGAACACATTCAAAGATATAGTTGATTCCGATAATTAAAACCAATATAGCAAATGGATAAAACCTGCCTCTGATTTCACATAAAGCCATAATAAAATTATTAGCACCCACTCTTGCCTTTTGAGGACCTAATGTAGAAAGCTGTGATTTAGAGGTCATTCTATGTAGGCATGCAGGATCCACATTAACTCTGATAATCTAGTACATATATATTTATACATTTCTCAAATCTATTTTAATCACCTTATTAACAGGCAAAAATCAAGGTTTATCAACTCTTTAACATAATTTCTATCTCCTTCTATTTTTCAATTCAGTTCAGTTCAGTCACTCAGTAATGTCCTACTCTTTGCGACCCCAAGAATCGCAGCACGACAGGTTCCCTGTCCATCACCAGCTCTCAGAGTTCACTCAAACTCATGTCCATCGAGTTGGTGATGCCATCCAGAAATCTCATCCTCTGTCGTCCCCTTCTCCTCCGGCTCCAATCCCTCTCAGCATCAGGGTCTTTTCCAATGAGTCAACTCGTCGCATGAGGTGGCCCAAGTATTGGAGTTTCAGCCTCAGCATCAGTCCTTTCAATGAACACACAGGACTGGTCTCTTTTAGGATGGACTGGTTGGATCTCCTTGCAGTCCAAGGCACTCACAAGAGTCTTCTCTAGCACCACCATTCAGAAGCATCAATTCTTTGGTGCTCAGCTTTCTTCACAGTCCAACTCTCACATCCATACATGACCACGGGAAAAACCATAGCCTTGACTAGACGGATCTTGGTTGGCAAAGTAATGTCTATGCTTTTTAATGTGCTATCTAAGTTGGTCATAACTTGCCTTCCAAGGAGTAAGCATCTTTTAATTTCATGGCTGCAGTCACCATCTGCAGTGAATTTGGATCCCAAAAAAATAAAGTTTGACACTGTTACTTCTTCCCCATTTATTTCCCATGAAGTGATGGAACCAAATGCCATGATCTTAGTTTTCTGAATGTTGAGCTTTAAGCCAACTTTTTCACTCTCCTCTTTCACTTTCAACAAGAGGCTTTTTAGTTCCTCTTCACTTTCTGCCATAAGGGTGGTGTCATCTGCATATCTGAGCTTATTGATATTTCTCCCAGCAATCTTGATTCTAGCTTGTGCTTCTTCCAGCCCAGAGTTCCTCATGATGTACTCTGCATAGAAGTTAAATAAACAGGGTGACAATATACAGCCTTGACGTACTCCTTTCCCTATTTTCAACCAGTCTGTTGTTCTATGTCCAGTTCTAACTGTTGCTTCCTGACCTGCATATAGGTTTCTCAAGAGGAAGGTCAGGTGGTCTGGCATTCCCATCTCTTTCAAAATTTTCCACAGTTAATTATGATCCACACAGTCAAAGGCTTTGGCACAGTCAATGAAGCAGAAAGAGATGTTTTTTCTGGAACTCTCTTGCTTTCTCCATGATCCAGCCGATGTTGGCCATTTGCTCTCTGGTTCCTCTGCCTTTCCTAAAACCAGCTTGAACATCTGGAAGTTCACGGTTAACATATTGCTGAAGCCTGACTTGGAGAATTTTGATATTACTTTACTAGCATGTAAAATGAGGTGCTCAAAACCTATATTGTACTTTCTTTGAAAACATTTAGATTCCATCCCCTTTGCTCTGGGAAAAGCACATGCACTGTTTATCTAGTCTTGATTTTTTTTTTCCCCCACCTTACTCTAGAATGGACTTTCTCCTTTCTTTGCATTGATCCTCCCAATACAGTTTGGTTTATCTCAATACCCATATGCTTCCTTTTCTTTCTGCAAGATTTTTAAACAGAATGAGAAATATCTTCATAAAAAAGCATTTGTATATTTACTTTATATTTCTACTTCACTATCTCATGTATGTACTTCTAACTTTAATGTCTTTCTGAAAAAATACTTTGTTATTCTTTTAATTCTCCAATGTATTACTGTACTGAACATCAGAATAATGGCATTAAATGAATGATTCCTTCCAATTTTCTTTAAGTTATGTGTACCTCAGTGGGGTCACAAAGAGTCAGACATGACCTAGAGATTGAACAATACCTACTCTAAATTATATTGATGGAAAGTTATTAATTCCTCAAAATTTCCTTATAAGACTTTCAGTTATACAGTACTGTTGACATTGATCTGGTCTATCTTAAAGATTTAAAAAGAAGAATTTTAAAGGAATTGTGATTATTTCTTTTATAATTGATGGACTGAATGAAAGTTTTAGGATAAATTCTCAGATAGTAATTTACAAGTATTAAGAAAAAATAAATAATATCTATAATTTTGCCAATACATCTATATAAATTAGAGATATGCATGTGTTTTGACATAAAAAACAAATTCAGTTCAGTTCAGTTGCTCAGTCATGTTTGACTCTTTGTGATCATATGGATTGCAGCACACCAGGCTTCCCTGTCCATCACCAACTCCTGGAGCTTGCTCAAATCATGTCCATCAAGTCAGTGATGCCATCCAACCATCTCATCCTCTGTCATCCCCTTCTCCTCCTATCTTCAATCTTTCCCAGGATCAAGATCTTTTCCAAGGAGTCAGTTCTTTGTATCAGGTGGCCAAAGTACTGGAGTTTTAGCTTCAACATCAGTCCTTCCAAAGAATATTCATGACTGTTTTCCTTTAAGATGTAATGGTTTGATCTCCTTGCAGTCCAAGGGACTCTCAAGAGTTTTCTACAAAACAACAGTTCAAAAGCATCAATTCTTCAACACCCAGCTTTCCTTATGATCCAGCTCTCACATACATACATGACTACTGGAAAAACCATAGCATTGACTAGATGGACTTTTGTTGGCAAAGTAATGTCTCTCCTTTTTAGTATCCTAAGTTGGTCATAGCTTTTCTTCCAAGGAGCCAGCATCTTTGACTTTCATGGCTGCAATCACCATCTGCAGTGATTTTGAAGTCCAAGAAAATAAAGTCTCTCACTGTTTCCATTGTTTCCCCATCTATTTTCCATGAAGTAATGGGACCAGATTCCATGATCTTCGTTTTTTGAATGTTGAGTTCTAAGTCAGCTTTCTCACTCTCCTCTTTCACTTTCATCAAGACGCTTTTGAGTTCCTCTTCACTTTCTGCCATAAGGGTGGTGTCATCTGCATATCTGAGCTTATTGATATTTCTCCCAGTGATCTTGATTCCAGCTTGTGCTTCATGCAGCCTGGCATTTTGCATGATATACTCTGTATATAAGTTAAATAAGTAGGGTGACAATATACAGCCTTGATGTCCTTTCACAATTTGGAAAAAACTCTGTTATTCCATATCTGGTTTGTTACTTCTTGACCTGCCTACAGATTTCTCAGGAAGAAGGTAATGTGGTCTGGTATTCCCAACCCTTAAGAGTTTTCCACAGTTTGTTATGATCCCACAGTCAAAGACTTTGGCATAGTCAATAAAACAGAAGTAGATGTTTTTCTGGAACTCTCTTGCTTTTTTGATGATCCAACAGATGTTGACAGTCTGATCTCTGGTTCCTCTGCCTTTTCTAAATCCATCTTGAACATCTGGAAGTTCTCAGTTCATGTACTGTTGAATCCTCAATATTTATTAATGGTGCCTTTCAACTTGGTTAACATTTTATAAATTTATTTCAATAAGTAAATATCAGCTTTCTAACTTATATTTTAAAAAAGTAAATAAAATTCTAAAGAAAACATTAAATATAAGCCTTTAAAATACTGAATATTTAAGTTCTCATATTTCAGAAAGATATGTTATAATTCAAAGAGTTTACAAGATTTATCTACCTATTAAAGAACTCCTAGAAAATGCATTTTCCATTAAAGTTCAGTTCAGTTCAGTCACTCAGTCGTGTCCGACTCTCTGCGACCCCATGAATCACAGCACACCAGGCCTCCCTGTCCATCACCAACTCCCGGAGTTCACTCAAACTCATGTCCATCAAGTCAGTGATGCCATCCAGCCATCTCTTTCTCGGTCGTCCTCTTCTCCTCCCGCCCCTAACCTTTCCCAGCATCAGAGTCTTTTCCAGTGAGTTAACTCTTTGCATGAGGTGGCCAAAGTATTGGAGTTTCAGCTTTAGCATCAGTCCTTCCAATGAACACCCAGGATCGATCTCCCTTAGAATGGACTGGTTGTATCTCCTTGCAGTACAAGGGACTCTCAAGAGTCTTCTCCAGCATCACAGTTCAAAAGCATCAATTCTTTGACGATCAGATTTCTTCACAGTCCAACTCTCACATCCATACATGACCACGGGAAAAACCATTGCCTTGACTAGACGGACCTCGGTTGGCAAAGTAATGTCTCTGCTTTTTAATATGTTATCAAGGTTGGTCATAACTTTCCTTCCAAGGAGTAAGTGTCTTTTAATTTCATGGCTGCAATCAGCATCTGCAGTGATTTTGGAGCCAAAAAAAATAAAGTCTGACACTGTTTCCACTGTTTTTCCATCTATTTCCCATGAAGTGATGGGACCAGATGCCATGATCTTTCTTTTCTGAATGTTGAGCTTCAAGCCAACCTTTTCACTCTCCTCTTTCACTTTCATCAAGGGGCTTTTTAGTTCCTCTTCACTTTCTGCCATAAGGGTAGTGTCATCTGCATATCTGAGGTTATTGATATTTCTCCCAGCAATCTTGATTCCAGCTTGTGCTTCTTCCAGCCCAGCGTTCCTCATGATGTACTCTGCATAGAAATTAAATAAGCAGGGTGACAATATACAGCCCTGACGCACTCCTTTTCCTATTTGGAACCAGTCTGGTGTTCCATGTACAGTTCTGAGTGTTGCTTCTGGACCTGCATACAGGTTTCTCAAGAGGCAGGTCAGGTGGTCTGGGATTCCCATCTCTTTCAGAATGTTCCACAGTTTATTGTGATCCACACAGTCAAAGGCTTTGGCATAGTCAATGAAGCAGAAATAGATGTTTTTCTGGAACTCTCTTGCTTTCTCCATGATCCAGCGGATGTTGGCAATTTGATCTCTGGTGCCTCTGCCTTTTCTAAAACCTGCTTGAACATCTGGGAGTTCACGGTTCACGTATTGCTGAAGCCTGGCTTGGAGAATTTTGAGCATGACTTTACTAGCGTGTGAGATGAGTGCAATTGTGCGGTAATTTGAGCATTCTTTGGCATTGCCTTTCTTTGGGATTGGAATGAAGACTGACCTTTTCCAGTCCTGTGGCCAAATTTGAGTTTTCCAAATTGGCTGGCATATTGAGTGCAGCACTTTCACAGCATCATCTTTCAAGATTTGAAATAGCTCCACTGGAATTCCATCACCTCCACTAGCTTTGTTCATAGTGATGCTTTCTAAGGCCCACTTGACTTCACATTCCAAGATGTCTGGTTCTAGGTCAGTGATCACGTTATCGTGCCTATCTTAAAGGTAACATCTAAAGTATGTGCTACCACTTTCAGTTAAGTTTGGTTCAGTAGCTCAGTCGTGTGTGACTCTTTGTGACCCCATAAACCACAGCATGCCAGGCCTCCCTGTCCATCACCAACTCCCGGAGTACCCCTCAAACCCATGTCCATTGAGTCGGTGATGCCATCCAACCATCCCATCCTCCGTTGTCCCCTTCTCCTCCTGCCCTCAATCTTTCACAGCATCAGGGTCTTTTCACATGAGTCAGCTCTTCGCATCATGTGGCCACAGTATTGGAGTTTCCGCCTCTACATCAGTCCTTCCAATGAACACCCAGGACTGATCTCCTTTAGGACAGACTGGTTGGATCCCCTTCAGTCCAAGGGACTCTCAAGAGTCTTCTCCAACACCACAGTTCAAAAGCATCAGTTCTTTGGGACTCAGCTTTCTTTATAGTCTAACTCTCACATCCATACATGACCACTGGAAAAACCATAGCCTTGACTAGACGGACTTTTGTAAAAATATATAAATTTATTTTAGAAAGAAAGTTATGAAGAAGAGACTTCAATTTCTGTTTTTTTTTTTCCTGTAACAAATACCTCCATCATAAGAATTAATATAATTGCCTAGCTTTTAGCATCCTCCTTAATAAACACGTCGGGATGAATAAATACTAAAAGGCTCACCTTTGCCCTGAAGGGCATTAGCTGTTTGTCTCTAAAGTTTCATTGTTATATTTTTCTATATCCGCTTTTAAAATGTTGATTGCCTTCTGAATGATGTGTTTTGCTTTTGATTTCAAATTGAATTTGGTTACTTTTTAATCAGGTCCTTTAATTTGTAGCTGTAGTCTGATGCAAAGTTGTTATGTTTATTAATATTTTCATTTTCCTTTCCCCAATTATATATTACATATGACAGGCTATTCCCATGGACATTGTCTGGTACTTTTAATCAGACTATCAGTGGATAATTGAAATGCACTCTTTTTTAAAATTTATTTATTTTAATTGGAGGCTAATTACTTTACATTATTGTATCGGTTTTGCCATACACTGACATGAATCTGCTCCGGGTGTACATGTGTTCCCCATCTTGAACCCCCCTCCCACGTCCCTCCCCATCCCATCCCTCTGGTTCAAAAGCTCGCAAAAAAAAGTTAGGAAATCTCTAGGAATGAACTGTTCTTAATTCAGGGTAAACATCAAAGTAATAAATGGATTTCTCTGAACACCAGTTGCTGAGTGTTCTAATGGAGTTGAAATTGGTTGAGGAGTTTATCTTCTCTACAGTTTTGACTATCCAATCCTTTAGGTTTCACAGGAAGTATCTTTATCTTTTTACCAAAAACTGAGTACATTAATGCATTAACAAATATCTGCATCTGTGTCTTAGTCTGTGCTACATTAGGAAGCTAAAAGTTCTTAGCTACCTAAAGGGATCATCATGGAACCAACAAATGTTTCTCTGTTTCACAAAACTGAGATTAAGAAAAAAGAACTTGTCAAATAAAGTTTAGCCTAAATAACTCATAAAGAGTAACAGAGTTTGTGAAAAAAATAAATGTTAAATTCAAATTCTAAAATGTGGTTCAAAAATCTAGAGTCCATACTTATTTGTATAATAATGAAGATTTTTTGTATCTGTCAAGAGTTCTTGATTGCAAGAAATAAAAGCTTACTATAACTATTATAAGCAAAAATAGAATTTATTGGAATATGCAAAGTATGTTAGAGAATCAGCTGTGTACCAGGCAGAAAACATGGAAATGAGATTTGATGAAAAAAAGAGCAAGAAACAGAAAGAAACTGGCCAATGCTACACCATCCTAACTTGAGAGCATCACTAATAATGTTCGTGCAAATGAAAACCTCAGCATCCCTTGCCTTTTGCCTCACTTGCTCTGGGAGAGTATTGCATGGCCCTGGCCAGGTCATGTTTCTGATCTCTGAGTAAAGTTATTTCCAGATCCCCTTGGCCTTGGGATGGCAAATAGAAATCACACACTGTGAAACAATATAGACCAAGGATGCTAGAGCAAAATTAAAAGTTATATATTTAGAAAGTGTCTATAAATTATTTTCTTACTGATGAGTTTTATTCTAGAATGTTTACATATAAAGTCTTTGAAAATTCCTTGAGCATTAATAGCATTTTTTTTTTTTTGACCTTCGTAACCATACCATTTTATTTACTCCTTAGAAGGACGCATGAGGTGGTGGTACTCTCACCCCATTGCACAGATGAGGTAAGTGTGGCACAGGGAAGCTGAGATGCAGAACCAAGATCTGAACCTTAACTGTCCTGCTTCGTGCTGAGCGCCACAGAACAGGGACCCTGTTGGAGGGTCTTTTCTCACCGCTGCGTCCTTACCATCAGGTATGGAGCTGTCACGGAGAAACAGGTTGAAGAACCCAGAGGCCTGGGAGGCTGGGCAGGGACAGGCCAGTAGACACAGCCCCCTCCGGCCTGGATCTCCCGCACTCTGAGCCCTTAGGCCCACCTGGGGGCTGACCCCCATCCCTCCCCATTCCCCAGAGCCTGGCATCTGGGGAAGGAAGACCACCACAGGCCACCTGGGAGTACTGTTTACTAGGCCACGTGCAGTGGACGGAGCAGGCCTGGGTGTGCCTGGGCCCCTCCTTGGGGACTGGGGGATACCAAGGGGGTGACGGGCAGTGAGGTAGGTGAGCTGCGGGGCTCAGGTCCTCTGAGAGGCGAGTGTCCACCGCAGACCCTCCCCAGGCTCCAGGGAGAGAGGCCTCTGGCCCCGGGGAGGACAAGTCCTGAGTTGGGGTGGGGGTCCCAGGGGCCGTCTTCCTGGAAGACATGGTCAGCCAGGGCTTCTGGGAGTCAGTTGTGACGATGAGTCGCCCCTTGAGTTAGACTGTGAGGGGCAACTATTGTTTGTGCCAGTTAAATGTGCACTGGGTCACAAAGTAGATCCTGCAAGCCACACCCTGAAGGCAGAATATAGTCAATATTGGGTATAGTGACTATAATGGGATTGATCTTCACTTTGTTCTCACTTCCAGGCCAGCAAATAAAGAGTCCCTCTTCTGTGATTCTATAATTCAATCTTTCAGTTCAGTTCAGTCGCTCAGTCGTGTTCGACTCTCCGCGACCCCATGAATCACAGCACGCTAGGCCTCCCTGTCCATCACCAACTCCCGGAGTACACTCAAACTCATGTCCACAGAGTCGGTGATGCCATCCAGCCATCTCATTCTCTGTCGTCCCCTTCTCCTCCCGCCCCCAACCTTTCCCAGCATCAGAGTCTTTTCCAGTGAGTCAACTCGTCGCATGAGGTGGCCAAAGTATTGCAGCTTCAGCTTTAGCATCAGTCCCTCCAATGAACATCCAGGATTGATCTCCTCTAGAATGGACTGGTTGGATCTCCTTGCAGTACAAGGGACTCTCAAGAGTCTTCTCCAACACCACAGTTCAAAAGCATCGATTCTTCGGCGATCAGCTTTCTTCACAGTCCAACTCTCACATCCATACATGACCACAGGAAAAACCATTGCCTTGACTAGACGGACCTTGGTTGGCAAAGTAATGTCTCTGCTTTTTAAAATACTATCAAGGTTGGTCATAACTTTCCTTCCAAGGAGCAAGCGTCTTTTAATTTCATGGCTGCAATCAGCATCTGCAGTGAACTTGGAGCCCAAAAAAATAAAGTCTGACACTGTTTCCACTGTTTTTCCATCTATTTCCCATGAAGTGATGGGACCAGATGCCATGATCTTTGTTTTCTGAATGTTGAGCTTCAAGCCAACCTTTTCACTCTCCCCTTTCACTTTCATCAAGAGGCTTTTGAGTTCCTCTTCACTTTCTGCCATAAGGGTAGTGTCATCTGCATATCTGAGGTTATTGATATTTCTCCCAGCAATCTTGATTCTCAGCTCATTTTCAGAAACTGAAGTTTTTACTTAAAGTATGTTAAAAGAGTAACTGAATGAAGGAATGAATAACTGAATAAATAAAATATTAGATATAAAGGACGCTAAAGAATGCTATGCTAGCGGACTTAATTGTCTCTTTAGAATTAGAGAATACTAAGCATTGTTTCTTGACCAAATTTTCAATGATTCTTTCAACTAATGCACCTAACCTAATGTGGTTCTCAAACAATTGGTTCCTAGTCATCTGCCTGTATAAACACTTATTCAGTTATCCATTTTATTTCATTAAAGTAAAAGAAATATATCATTTTGGAAAATTAAAATATATGAGATACAGGAATTGAATTGATAGAAATTCAATATGAGCTACTTTTTTACTTATTTAATTTCCCTTTACTCTGTAAAGTAAAACTCTGATTTAGAAACTGACGTTGGAGAATAAATTTAAAACAAGCTCTACATTATCCAGACTCTGTTCTTAGTACTGTCATTTATCTTTCCTATGACCTAGGTCAATTCACTTAACCTTGCAGTACTGGAAGGTTGCTATAATCTGTTTTCCTGACCAATCTCCTGAGCACACTGTGTAGTACTGATAAATGCTATTTGAAACAGAAATGCAGTAACCTTATTGCAAAGAGCCCTGAAAGAAAACCAGAAGCCTTGACTCCTCATAAGTGTTTATGTTTGTGAGACAAATAAAGAAAAAGAACCAAATAACCAAAAACCCAGTTTTCACAATTGCAAGGGCACTAGTGAAATAAAACAGTAATAATTTCAAAATAAATTGTATAGAACTTTAAAATGTAAAAATTTAGTAAATGTAAAATTGTATAGTTAAACAAACCATTGTCAATATCTTACCAGTGCTTCTCTTGAAATGCACCGGTGGCCTAGACAATAATGAATCTGCCTGCAATGTGGGAGACCCAGGTTCAGTGATTGGGTCGGGAAGATCCCCTGGAGAAAGAAATGGAAATGCACTCCAGTATTATTGCCTGGAGAATTCCGTGAATAGAGGAGCTTAAGAGGCTACAGTTTGTGGGGTACACAAAGAGTTGGACATGAATCTCTATCTGTCTGTGTCTGTCAAAATTCATTTTTGCTCTGTAATTACTAAGTTCTAATGACTAGATAGTAATCAATAAGAATCCTGAAATATGTTAAATATATTACTGTATTATTTTCCAAATTACTTGTTTACAATTACATTTTATCTATTGTCACTTTTGCTAAAGCTATTTTTTTTCCCACATGTACGGAGTTGGTGATGGACAGGGAGGCCTGGCGTGCTGTGGTTCATGGGGTCACAAAGAGTTGGACACGACTGAGCCACTGAACTGAACTGAACTGAATGAATGATTTAGGGATTATGATAAGCATCCTCAATTTTTCATAATTTACTTAGAATTAATACTATACAATATTATGTAAAAACCTATGGGTCCATTTCTGCCTCCTGAGAAAGCTGTATGCAGGTCAAGGAGCAACAGCTAGAACTGGACATGGAACAACAGACTGGTTCCAAATCAGGAAAGGAATATGTCAAGGCTGCATATTGTCACCCTGCTTATTTAACTTATATGCAGAATACATCATGAGAAACACTGGGCTGGATGAAGCACAAGCTGGAATTAAGATTGCCAGGAGAAATAACAATCACTTCAGATATGCAGATGACACCACCCTTAAGGCAGAAAGTGAAGAAGAACTAAAGAGCCTCTTGATGAAAGTGAAAGAGGAGAGTGAAAAAGTTGGATTAAAGCTCAACATTCAGAAAACAAAGATCATGGCATCTGGTCTCATCACTTCACGGCAAATAGATGGGGAAATAATGGAAACCATGAGAGACTTTATTTCGGGGGGCTCTAAAATCACTGCAGAAGGTGACTGCGGCCATGAAATCAAGGGATGCTTGCTCCTTGGAAGAAAAGCTGTGACCAACCTCGACAGCATGTTAAAAAGCAGAGACATTATTTTGCCAACAAAGGTCCGTCTAATGAAAGCTATGATTTTTTCCAGTGGTCATGTATGGATGTGAGAGATGGACTATAAAGAAAGCTGAGCACCGAATAATTGATGCTTTTAAACTGTGGTGTTGGAGAAGACTCTTGAGAGTCCCTTGGACTGAAGGAGATCCAACCAGTCCATTCTAAAGGAGATCAGTCCTGGGTGTTCATTGGAAGGACTGATGCTAAAGCTGAAGCTCCAATACTTTGGCCACCTCTTGCAAAGAGTTGACTCATTGGAAAGGACTCTGATGCTGGGAGAGATTGGGGGCAGGAGGAGAAGAGGACGACAGAGGATGAGATGGCTGGATGGAATCACTGACTCGATGAACATGAGTTTGAGTGAACTCCAGGAGTTGGTGATGGACAGGGAGGTCTGGCATGCTACGATTCATGTGGTCACAAAGAGTCGGACACAACTGAGCAACTGACCTGAACTGAAGGATTTTTTTGCTGGGTATATACTTTGGGGATTGACAGTTTTTCTCTCTCCACTTGGTGGTGGTTCTCTTGCCTCCCTAGTTTTGACGAAAATTTAATGGTGATATCAACTTATAGTCCCCTTATGTGTTATGATATGTTTCTCATTATCATTATGTTTTTGATATTTCTTTTCTTACTTTGCTTCAATTAAAATTTGTTTTCTTTTTTAATGTGTCAGCTCGTAGTTTACATTTGGTCCTGCTGATTTGAATTTGCTGAACTTGAGTCTAAAAATGTATAGCCTTCACCAAATTTTGAATGTGTTGGTTATTATTTTCTCAAGTGTTTTTCCTGCTGTATCCTTTTTTTCCCCTGTCGTTTGATACTTCAACTACACATATATGAGACCTTTGTACATTTCCCCAAACATTGCTGAGACACTGCTTCTTTTCATTTAAAAAATAGTTTTCTTTTTCTCTTCTATAGAAGAGTACATTTATATTCAATTTCACTGGCTCTGCTCTATTACCACCATTACAAATAAATCTAATTAATTTTTTAATCATATCTGTTTTTTAAGTTTTTTAAGGGAATTTTCATTTGTTTCTTTTTTGAAGTTTACCTGTAGACATTTTCTGTCTTTTCTATCACGGAAAGCATATTTCTTTTATGTTTAGCATAGTGATAGCTATCTTAAAAATCCGTGTTTGCTAATCATAACTTCTGGTCGTCTTGAGGTCATTCTCTGTTATTTGTTTTCTCTTGATAACCTGTAATAGTTTCCCTTTTATGTTATATTGAGTTTTGATTTTACCCTGGATACTATAAATTACAGGTGTGGACACTCTAGACTAGCAATATTCTGAATTTTGTGGATACAGTTACTAAATAGACAATCAAAAGTGTTGAAATTAAACCAACTCTGTTTGTTGGGCAGCAATTACAAACTTGTTCAGATCATTTAAGTGTAGCTGATTGATGCATGCATATGCTATCATGATAGAACCCAAGGATTTGGGCAGAATTTGCACATAGACTTTAGGATTTTCACTGACTTGGAGGACTTTCCACTAGTGCTCCAGTGGCTGTAGTTGCCTTGAATGCTGATCTTTGGTTCCTCAGCCAACAAAGACAAGGGGAGAGAGTGAGCGCGCGCACATGTGTGTATGTGTGTTTGAGTTTAAGCCATTCCCCTTGGTGGCATCTTGGACACACCTTAGGGTGAAAATCATGAAAATAGAGAGATTCAAACCAAATTAAACATGTGAAACTAGAAATATTCAAGACAAATCAAACTCATACTAACTGTCACCACCAGAGCCAATTTTTGTTTACTGTTTAGTGCCTTCAGATTATCATTTATTTGTATTTTGTCCAGAGTTTATAGCTGTAATCTGCAGGCAAGTTGGATTGGACAGAATCTGATTATGTTATTTGTATTAATCTCTGTATTAATCTGTATTAATGTTCACTGTTAAAATACACTTCTAAACCATTGACAACTTTTTCAATCATGCGTTTCTTGAAACTTTGTAAGTTTAGTTGGTAAAAATGTTATCTAATGTTTATTTCTATTTTTAGTTAATTCAGTTACAAATGTTTGTGTATTTATTTACTGACTTAATTTACTCTTCTAAGCTCTATCCTCATCTATTATTAATTTTTTGTTCATGTCTTTAATTTTTTTTCAAAAACTTTTGAATGACTTCCCTTTATTTTCATTATAATACATATATTCTTTAGAAATACTTTAACTTATTTATACATAACATTACATTGTGTATTTTGAATATTATAATCTTAAACACAATTTCTCTTTAATCAGAAATATTCTCTTTTACATTTTGTTACATTTTAAGAAGTAAATTCAGTTTTCAATTATTAACTATTCCTGGTAAAATTCACAGTTAGTTATTTTCAATCTCCAAAACAAATTCCATTGTGATAATGATTGAAGCATTCCTCAAATATAAAATTAACTTGAAAGAACTGGAAAACTTATTGCCAAGGACTTTCAATTAGAGACATTTGTATCTCCTTGGTTATTTAATTCTGCTCGGATTTTTAAATTTATTTTAAAATTTAAAATTTTTAAATTTTATGAGAAACATTTCCTATGGAAATCATATATTTTCTTTTCTTATGATGAATAAGATTTTTAAATAATGTGTTGAAAGTAGTTATTATGACTTTGCAAGAAGTTTAATACATTTTAAATTTAAAAATTTAATTAATTTATTGTTGTAAATGTTTCTTGATACTCACTTTATATCTGGCATAGTAAATACTTATGAAATATTTTGTTCCTCAGTCTTTCTCTCTCAGTTAACCATAGTGGAAATAAATTTGGTATCCTGTTCTTTTAGAAGTAATAAATTGTGGGTAGTAGAAATAACTGTCTAGGAGGAAACTTGATCTAATCTAAGCCAGTCAGATACTCTTTAGGGATATAAATTAAGTCATAGAAACTCTGATCAGTTACTTGTGATGGCCCTTGAAGCAGAAAGGTCATGAAGTGCTGAATATGACATGGTTTTTGAAGAGTGGAATAACGTATTCTGGAGAGAAGGGACGGGGAAGAACCAAGACACAGAAGTAGATACATAATCTAGGCAGATTTTTGCTTCCAATAGTTTGGGAATACTCACTAAACTTAATCTCTTAGCCCCACTGGCACCCACATATTAAATTTCTCTCACTCTAGACTATTTAAATAGGTCTTTTTAAATTTCATTTAATTATGCCTGGTTAAAACTGGCTTGACAAAAAATGTATTCATTTCATATAAAGGTTTAAGAACATTTTATATAATGGTTTAAGAACTCCCAGTGTACTTGGAAACAATCTGAGTATTTTCATCTAGACGTATAAAGTACTACATAAACAACTTACAAATTGAATTATGTATTTTTCCAATTTTACTGAGAAATAATTGACATATATCACTATGAATTTAAGGCATGTACCATGATGGTTTGATTTTCACATGTTTGAAATGATTACTACAATAGGTTCAGCTAAAATCCATCTTTTTGTATAGATACAATAAAAAGTAAAGAAAGAATAAAAGGGAAAAATTTCTCCTCATGATGAAAGTTCTTAGAATTTATTCTTTCAGCAACTTTCCTATATATTATACAGCAGTATTAGCTAGAGTCATGTTGTTACTGCTAGTGTCACTTCAGTTGTGTGCAACTAATTGCAACTCTATGGGCTATAGGCCTCCAAACTCCTCTGTCTATGGGATTCTACTGGAGTGGATTTCTGTGCCCTCCTTCAGGGGATCTTCCCAACCCAGGGACTGAACCTACATGTCTTATGTCTCCTTCATTGGCAGGCGGGTTTTTTACCACTAACATCACCTGGCAAGCCCATTACCTCCCTAGCACTTATCTGTCTTACAGCTGAAAGTTTGTAACTTTTGATCACATTCCTACAATTCCCTATATATAATATATTATATATAGGAAATCTTCATCTGTTTATAGGTTGATAGACACTTATGTTATTCCCGATTCTTGGCTATTGTGAATAATGTTGCTATGAACATGGGTGTGCAGATATATTGTTAAGCTAGTCTTTTTGTTTCTTTTGGATGTATTCCCAGAAGCAGAATTGCTGAATCATATGGTAGTTCTACTTTTACTTTTTTGAGGATCCTTCATAATGTTTTCTATAGTGGCTTCAAAATTACACTTTGTTTGGCACTGAAAATCAATATGAAATAAATGGATAGCTTAATTTAGAGAAAAGTAGTTATTTAAACCTTCTACACAGATTTAGAAAAGCTATGCAGAACTCAGAGATATATATTAAAGACATAAAATAAAATATATTATCTCCTTGAGAGTTTGAAGAATTATAAGTATTACAAAATAAAGAAAATCATGATGAAAAAACAATGCCTTTGAAAATGTTAATGAATAAATTGCTATTCTTTGCTACATTCTTTCCTAAGTACCAAATAGAACAATGAAAGAGATGAACACAAATCCTGATTTCTTGTTGTTCAGTCGCTCAATCCTATCCAACTCTTGGTGACCCCATGGACTGCAGCACTCCAAGCTTCCCTGTCCTTCGCCATCTCCCAGAGTTTGCTCAAACTCACATCCATCAAATTGGTGATGCCATCCAACCATTTCATATTCTCTTGCCGCTTCCCCTCCTGCCCTCAATCTTTTCCAGCATCAGGGTCTTTGCATCAAAAGAGATGAATACAGATCCTGATTTCTTGAGTTTTGCTATTAATATTTAGAAAGGGGATGGATATGAGAAAAAATTCCCAATGTTATGAGTGCTTAGTAAGGAGAAACTGAAGCTTCCATGGAGGCATATAATGTATGAAACATAAATTCCTCACTGATGAAATGACACTGTAGTATAATGACACTATAGTATAATAATACATAATCTAAAAAATGGGTATACAGGAAAATATTTAATTTACATTTGTTTCTTGTTGTCAGTTATCAATTTTTGTTTTAATGTTTTATAATCCACACTACACAGTAGTGCAATAAAACACATGAACTTGCTTGCATGCTAAGTCATTTTAGTCGTGTCCAACTCTTTGCGACCCCATGAACCGTAGCCCACTAGGCTTCTCCATCCATGGGATTCTTCCAGCAAGAACACTGGAATGGGTTGCCATTTCCTTCTCAAAAACACATTAAGAGCATATAGTTAAATATACATACAATTGAAAGGTGTTTGCTTGAATCAGTTATAGTACCATAAAAATGCTTCATATTTTTTTTTTGGAGGGGTAAAAGCACAGTATATTTGTGGCACACAGCAATTAACATGTAGTTTATTCATGAGTTTATGGCACACATGTATGGGTCTACTCATCTAAGCTGGATTCAGCAAAGCTCAAAGTGTCTGTGGTTAACTGAAGGTCAACTAGGCAGCTTAGCTGATCTTAGCTGGTTTCTCTATATTTCTAAGTGTTGAGTTGGTAGCTGGGGCTGATGTGGCTCATGCTTGAGTCTCACCCTCGCCAGTAGCTCACCTTCGGCACCTCCCATGGTGAAGACAAAAGATAAAAAGAGACGAACATTTTGCAAGCCCTGTTGAAGGCTACACTCATCACTGGCACAGCATTATTCTAGTGCTACTGGCCCAAGTAGGTACTAAGGAAATAGACTACCTATTGATTAAAGATAGTATGACTGTAAATTCATACTAGAATGGAAGCAGTTTTGGCACTTTATCATAATGATCAAATGTTTCTTTTTCTGGCATAATGGAAATTTATCTAAAATTTAATTTGGAGGCTGTCAGGTGGAAGAAATTATAAGAGGCCTGTGTGGTTATATGTAAAGGAGAAAATGTTTTCAGTTCAACAGATGTAACAGACAGTAAAGAGACAGTGAAGAATAAAAGGCCTGTTTTCCATAACCACAAAAAGACTTATAAGAAAAATTTGAAAAGCAGAGAAAGCTGAAAAAGAGAAAATGCCTGCAAAAACAGTGAAAAAATTACATTCTTGAAAATTCAGAAACACAATTTAAAAATTGAGCAAAAGAAGCAAAAAAGAACAGAAAGTAAATAACTAATGTGAAAAAATTATAAAGATTCTCAAAAACATTTTTGGCATATAAATTTAGCAAAGATGTTCAAATGATGATGATGTCAGTACCACAATGCTTCAGTGAAATATTATTAGAAGCTTCAAATTACACGTTTCTATGTGGAACTTTGAAAATCAATTGTTAATTGTCATAAAACATGATATATTTGACTTAATAATTACCTGTATTACTATCCATCCCCAAATAGATGCTCAATAGAATAATTGTGAATTAGGGAGAGGAATGAAGAAAGAGAGAAAAGGGTGAATATTCATCTTTTGGTATCAGAATTCTTGCCAGATTTGTATCATTTCTACCTGATTTAGCTTTGTTAAGACTTCTCAAAACATCAAAAATTTGTATCTGCTTTTAGACAGGGCTTCACCTTTATCCCGTAAATAATGAGAGGCTGTGTATGGCCATCCTATTTGTAATCATCTAGGGAATGTATCTACATATTTTCTGTCATGATTGTTCTATCAACTGTTATTTTCAGGACACCACTCCAGTGAAAAATTTTGTTTAAGAAAAACCCTAATACAAATAATTTCTTATTCTTATATTATTGTTTTTGTTCATTTGTTAACTTGTGTGTCCGACTGTTTGCTACTCCATAGGCTGCAGCACACCAGGGTCCTCCGCCCTTCACTCTCTCCTGGAATTTTCTCAAATTCATGTACACTGAGTCAGTGATGCTAACTCACCATCTCTTCCTTCACCACCCTCTTCTTCTTTTGCCTTCAATCTTTCCCAGTATCAGGGTCTTTTACAATGAGTTGACTTTTCACATCAGGTGGCCAGAGTACTGGAGCTTGAGCTTCAGCATCAGTCCTTCCAATGAATATTCATAGTTGATTTCCTTTAGAATTTACCTAATTCAACAATGAAAATTATAAACAGATATTTACAAAGGAAATGTCAGTAGATATAAAGTTACCTATACAATAAGGAAATTCAGATTTTAATGGCAATTATAAATAATCAAAGATGAAAATTGAATTCTCTCACCAAGGTTTGACAATGACTTGTATTGTTTCCTACCATGTTGCCATCATTGGTGATATCCACCTTGGAAACTCAAAAGTGTCATCCTTACTGAAGGACAGTGAGCTCTCTGTGACAGAAACTAGTCTGAGTGTTGTAGGGAGAACTGTAGCAATTTTCCCTAGATCTTTGTATAAGGTATGGTGCAAAAAATTATTTTCAGATATAGTGGCTTTTGATAGAAACAGTGAACATAGAGAAGCCTTACTTCCACCAGGCCCCTATGAACCATCTGGCATCAATAACATTCTGCCCTTTACCTCTGAAGATCCAGAAGGAGCACAATCAACATTTGAAATTGTTAGAGCTAAACCTCTAAAAAAAACATTGCCAGAGTATATTTCATAGAAATTGTGTATAGTTTTAAAACATTGCCAGAGTATATTTCATAGAAATTGTGTATAGTTTTAAAAGCAGCGCTTGCTTTTCTTCCACCTGTGCTAGTGAAAGAGTGATTTCTTCATCATCATTTCCATAAACGAATTTTCAGAAGCTTAGTTTCACCACTTAAAACTTTTTCTTATTTTGAGATTTTGAATATAAATATTATTATACTGAACAAAGGTGGTTTCTGTTCAGAATAATTCTCACTCTTCTAATTACTGGCATTCTCTTGTAGTCTTCTTTCCCTAGAACTAAGAATTTATCTGATTTCAGAGTTTTTCCCCCACATTGAAATGAATCATACCTCCATAGAGAATTAGTGTGTAGCCAGTATGTCACCTCAGTGTTCAACCTTCCAGCACTGCAGCCACAGCCTTTGAATTCAAAAGTTGTTATGAAAAGGCAGGAATTGCCATTAGCCCTGTGATCAGGCATCAACTTTGACTTCCCTCCTACAGTTTATTTGATACTTATTTGAGATTTATCACAATTTCCCTTTTTATACTTCACATAACATCTCACAACTTTTTTGCTCTCTGTAGGGTAAGAGTTAATAACAGAAATTTCCTTTAATGTGCCATCTTCTGTCATGAATTCAGGAAAAATATTTGCATTTTGACCAATTGCTTTATCCTAATCTTCTTGTTTTTAACACTGATTAAGGCCCCCATTTTATTTTTAATCTCCTTTGAACACTTCTGTCAGATTCTAAGGGGAAAAGGAAGGGGCTAAAATTTGCTTTTTCTTATATTTCTATTCTTGATCTGAAACAAATTGACAGATATTTTTCTGGCAAAGATGGGTTGATTCCAGATCAGTAGAGAATGGCAACATGGGGTCTACAACCAAGGCAAACCATGTGCAAGTCCCTGCAAGGCAAGGGAAGGAGAACTCTTTTCTAGAGAGAAAAAGGAGTTCAGAGGGCTGTAGTAAACAGTCCATGGTTTTTCACTTGCTGAGTCGTTGCTAAGAAAGAAGTGGAGTCTTTCTTCTTTCTATGGGGCTCTGCTATCAGAGGGGGGCATGGGAGCTCCTCCTTCTGGTCCCCCAATTCTATTTGATTAGTTTCTCTTTATTATTATTTTTTTTAACATACCACTTGAAATCTGGCAAATTCATAAACTTAACCATAAATGCCTAAATAAAAGATATAGATCACCTTTAACTTTGGACCATTAAAGATTTGTTTGAGACAATTATCCTTCTAATTATGAAGCTTAAGATAATTTTCTTTGGAAGAAATAAAGCTAACCCTGGGGGTGGAGGGAGGGAGATCACACTTAAGTGAGATACTGAAGCAAACATAATTCTTATGATGATTAGGTTCTAATTTGTTGTTGTTTGTTTAACTAAATAAGTGATATTGATGGTTATGTAGGCTGACTTTCCTCACCATGTGTTTGGGTGAACCAAGTGTGGAGTGGTTTTCCTGACCTCCTCCATCCCAGGAGAGTAGGAACCAGGGTTTTGATGGGGGAGCCGAGGAAGCTGCCAACCAGTAACTACAATGAATTTACAAGTTCCGTGGGCAAAATTATCAGTGCTTATTGGGAAGAAGAAAAACTTGACATGTGATTCTCTGCCTTTCAGCAGGAAGCACTATGTCATATCACTTCTGTCTGGCAGGAGAGGTCTAATGGGCCAACCCCTCTCAATAATTCTGTGGGTCCCTCAGGAAGAGCTGAGTGCTGGGCTGGGGAAGTCATTAGGGTTGAGCAACATCCCTGCGGGAGGTGAGAGAAGGTGGTAAAAGCTTACCTAGGGGTGAAGGGGGGTTATTCATGCAATTCCCTGCCTGAGGAAGATGTGATATTGAGTGCCAAAATTAACTTATGGTCACTGGGGGAGGCCAGCAGACCTCTGGGATAAGCCACCCAATTTGACTGGGGCGATAGTACCTTCCCAGGGGTCTGAACATCAGGCAGAACAAGACATGGCTCTGACTTCCTCCACAGACCCAGTGAGGCCTGAGTTGGGATGCAGGAACTAGCCTCCTGCTCTACAATACTGCCCTGGGCCACAAAGGGAAGGTGCTCCAGGCAGTGGGAACCTTAAAAGCATGGAGATGGGAATGTCCAGGGAATGAGCTATAGTCCTGAGAGTTCTGGAACAATCAACAGGAGAGGATGATGTCAAAGAAGGGACAGGCTTGCGGGGGAGGCAAATGTGTGGCTTTGTGGATCACCAGGTGATCAGGAGTCACAGGTGGAGTATGAACTAGAGAGTTCCAGAAGGCTGGAGTTAAACCAGGGTCTGAAGATATGTTTAGGGATGACCATTGAGAAGAAGGGGCAGTTCTGGGTCACCCAACATGTATCTGGGCAAAATGAGAATAGAATGGCCAGAATTACTAGTGAGCCAGCCAGCCCACCCCAGATCAGGGGAAGAAGGATGCAGAGTAACTCTCAGACTCACAGATTAAGGATTTCAAATGCAACGTCCTTTTGGATACGCACCATTACAATTTTCATGTTTTGCTGTCACTTTAAAAAAAACATTGTAAAGTGTTGACCAAAAAAATGTTATATTGTACATCACACCTTTAATAATGATTGTTCATTGATGCTTGGATTTACCTACATGTGTGTGCTTATGTCGCTTCAGTCATGTCTGACTGTGCGACCCTATGGACTCTAGCCTGCCAGGCTCCTCTGTCCAGAGGATTCTTCTAGCAAGAATACTGGAGTGGGTTGCCACGCCTTCCTCCAGGGGCTCTTCCTGACCCAGGGATTGAACCCGTGTCTCTTAAAGCTGACCTGCATTGGCAGGCAGGTTCTTTACCAATAGCACCACCTGCAAGCCCAGATTTACCTATATATTACATTTATTTGATATTTCTGTAGGGCTCTGACTTATGTGGGTTTTAGTTACCACAGTTATTTAAATAACACTTGTTTCCTAATAGTTCATCTTAAATTACTTGGCTACATCAACTGTAAACAAACTTGCTGCTAGCTCCTCCTTCCAAAACCACCATATAAATGACAGAAGCAGATATGATCAGTGACCAATCTCTTCACTTCCTTCAGAGTCTGTCAGGGATTGGTCTCTCCATCTGTAATTCAATTACATAAAAGCAGAAAAGCATGGAGTTCTATTGCAACCTTGTCTCCCATTGATACATCTAAGTGCTATTTTACAAAAAATAGATGAAAGAATAGACCCATAAATATGAAAGTGTAGAAAAGAAAAAATGATAACAGTGGGAGTAAAACTGGATGTGATTAGGATGGTAACAGTGGGAGTAAAACTGGATGTGATTAGGATGGTTGATCATGGAAATGTTGATGCCGCTTTCTTTGGGAGACTCAAGATATGTAGTGAATGGAACACAATGGAGGCAATTTACCAGCATAACTGAGGAAGTTGGTAATGAAAAATTAGGCGCTTTGGATTAACATATATGCATTGCTATACATAAAATAGATAAACAACAAGGACCTACTATATGGCACAGGGAACTATGCTCAACATTTTGTAATAACCTTAAGGGAAAGAAATCTGAAAGAAGAATATATATACATACACACACATACATATATATATATACACATAAATCACTTTGCTGTACATCTGAAACTAATACAACATTGTAAATCAACTGTACTTCAATGTATTTTTTAAAAATGAAATGTCCCAGAGACAGTAATATTGGAATATAAACTTCGTATTAATAAAACTTTCAGAGGTACTTCATAACACTGAAAATACAGAGAATAAAATTTTGAAAGCTGACTCAAACTTAGAAGGAAACTTACAATTCACCAAGGCATAGAAAAATTATTTTATGTTATAAAACGAGCTAGAGAAGGAGCACTATTCAAACTACTTCTCGTGAGTTTTATTTAAACAAAGAATATAAAACACTATGTCAGTGTTCTAATTATTTTAATTAGTATATAATAAGTAAATATTAATTTTACTATTTCCTCATTCACTTATAAATATATAACTAACAAAAAGATAGTTTTTAACATTTTGACAAAAGTTTTAAAAAGTTTAATATTTTGACAAAAGTTTATAAACAATCATAATTTTTCCCATTGAATTTTAGGATAGCTCTGTTTGGTTTTAGCTCACACCATAAATTTTACAGTCCAAAGTGAGGACTGCCTGTATGTTAAATGGCATGAGAAAAACTACTCATCTATTCAATTCAATTAAGTAACTCAGAAATGAAGTAAAACAAAAAACAAAAACAGAGCTTCATTTATATTTGCTATTATTTATCATGGTGTTCACAGTTTTTTTCCCCAATTTCTCTCCACATTGCTTTTCTTTTTCTTCCTTAGAAAAGCAGACCCACTTCTACTTTCTATTCATATTATGTCAGATTACCAAGAAAGCTCAGACATGCCATATTTTTTAATTTGATATTCAGACTATTTCCCCCACTTCATTCTAACAGTAATAATAACCTCACTTTCTCTATGACTTTTCTGAAGTGGCCTTTCTCCCTGTCAAATGATTTGCTACTGAGTTCTCCTTCTTCAGGAATGATTTTCTATCCATATTATAGCATGTTGTTTGATAAGTCAGATATTAAGGCATATTCTGTCTTATTCTTATTTTCACTCATCTGTGTTCCCTTAATATGCCATGCAGTGATTATTCTAATAATGTCTAATTCTATAATTCAGTATATTTTTTTTATTAATTAAGATATTTTAATTTGGCCTATTTTTACACTGCAAATAAAAAACATCTTTTAAACGTTTTTGGAACATAAGGGCTTCCCAGGTGGATCAGTGGTAAAAGAATCTTCTGCCAAGCAAGAGATTTGGGTTGGATGCCTGGGTCAGGAAGATCTCCTGGGGAAGGAAATGGCAACCCATTCCAGTATTTTTGCAAGGGAAATCCCATGGACAGAGGAGCTTAGCAGGCTATAGACTACAGGGTCCCAAGGAGTCAGACACAACTTAGTGACTAAAACAATAACAGCAACAACTGAATCACCTGTTTATCGAGATATGACATTCTATTGCCGATATTTGTATAGATCTTTTTCATATTGTGAATGACAGAAAAAGGAATGACTTACATATGCATCTACATTTTTTGGGGAAAATGTCAGGAAAACCAGATTGAGAAAATTGACTTATTTAAGAGACACATGAATAAGTGAATTAGCAAATTTATACTTATGTAAAATCTACTGATTTCATAATTGCTTGAGATTTCACATACATAATATGCTGCATAATAATTGGTATATGATTTAAATTTACTCTGTCATTTGAATACATAGTTTGCACATTTGTGTGCAAGAAATTCTAAATTATTTCTTGAAGTGTTAACCACTCCTTATTCATAAAGTAACTTTCCCCCAAATGCATTTGTTCAGTTCAGTTCAGTCGCTCAGTCGTGTCCGACTCTCCGCGACCCCATGAATCACAACACGCCAGGCCTCCCTGTCCATCACTAACTCCTGGAGTTCACTCAAACTCATGTCCACAGAGTCAGTGATGCCATCCAGCCATCTCACTTGTATCTTTTATTAAATAGTCACAAGCAGTTTATGACAAAATGAAAATATACAGCAGTTAAGTATTAAATATGGTTATGAGTTTCTGAGTATATGGCAGTTTGATTTTATATTTAGAGGTAAAACAAAAGGGATATTTTTTAAACAGTCAAGTAAGAAGAAAGCAAATATTTTACTGATTAAATGAAATTCTTCAGTGAATGAGTGCTTCCTAAAACGTGAAGGACATTTCAAAGAAAATATATAGGGTGTTAAGTTTAAAGTTGAAAACCAAAAATATTCAATTTTCTAAACTGACTCAAGTGTCATTTTAAGCTTATGAATTATTTATTTCATTGTTCCCCAAGATTATAAATATATTGCAAATGTCACTCCTGATGCCAAGACCAGTATTCCAATTAGATACCTATTGAAGAGTATGCAGTGTGAGACGATATACCAGAATAATTGAGATTGTGATAGAAGTTTACCAAAGTATGCTTTTATCAGTTTCCTGTGACATCTGTAATAAATCACAGAAATGTGATTAAATCAACATAAATGCATCATAATTCTAGAAGTCAAAAGTACAAAATTAGTTTGGATCAAAATTAATTTTCGTCAGTACGGTGCTACTTGTGCAGACTCTGGAAAATTTATTTTCTGCTTCTTCCATCTGCTGGCATTCTTTGGCTTGTGGTTGCATTACTACAGTCTCTCTCTCCATGGATACATCACTTTATCCTCTTCTGTCTATAATTTTCTTCTGCCTTTTAAGGACATCGTGATAACATTCAATGCACACCATGATGTTACTCGAAGATAGCCTACCCATTTTGCTACCTGTAATTTAATGGCATATACATAAAATCACATTTGCCACATGAGGGATCATTAACAGGTTCCAAGGATTAAACTGTGGCTGTCTTCGAGGGGATCATTATTCAGCCCACCACAGCACTAAACACCGTTTTTCACAATAGTAAATGAGCTAACCCAATACTTTGCATTGAAATAATGTGAATCAATATGGAAAAAAAATTGCTTTGATACACTGTGAACTGGCAGATAGATCAGATGACTTTTAAAGAATTATAATTGATTATTCATTAATGTCTAAAGATAACATGACTTTCATTCTGATTAGAAAATTGTTTAAAAATCTTTATCAAAACTCTGTTATCATTGTAACCTCCATCATCATTGAGTAAAATGAATTGGCTTAATCACCCTTGCACAATTCACTGCACCTAAAATAATGAGTGAATATAGATAGGTGAAGGGGTTATTTTTAAATGTCAATAGTTACATTTTGAGGAGAATGCAATTGATATAGATATACGATAGTCTATGCTTTCTGAAATAATATTACATTCCTCTTCTTCTTGTAAGAAATGGAACCACTTCTCCATTCTGTGTTTTTATTTACAACAGGGTCAGATACTTTACATGCTGCTTTCTTCCCTAGTTTTTCTATTGTTATTCAGAGGTTGTCATCTATAGTAAAACATCTGAATTTTTGCTTTTAGATATGCACATACTTGACTCAATAGAATTATTTTCATATACATGATTTCCATCTACATTATTGTTTTCCTCCTGGTTGGGCTGACAGTGCTCATAATCTAAGGTATATTAACAGAAACAGAGAAGAAACTCAGGTGCCCTATGGTTTAGAAAATCACAGTAACCCACTCTTTTAGCTCCATTCTGCCTTTAGAATGCCAGTTGCTGTGTGTCTATTGTCGCCAACATTGAAACACCTCCAGTTATTGTCTTCTAAGAATAACTTTCATTCAGCCTCTTAATAGAGTGGAGACCTGGCTCTACTTGGTTAAAGGAAGATCTTTGAGGCTACAAAAATACACAGTACACATATTTTCAAAGTTCCTGATTTTTGTCTTAATCACCTCTTTATTGGTGCCCGGCACTTACAAGTCTTGAGACATTAAGAACCTCAAAATGAAAGTGAAATTTGTTAGTCACTCAGTCATGTCTGACTCTGCGACTCCATGGACTGTAGCCCCCCTAGGGTACTCTGTCCATGGAATTCTCCAGGCATGAGTGCTGTAGTGGGTAGCCATTCCTTTCTGCAGGGGATCTTCCCAACTCCGGGATTGAATCCAGGTCTCCAGAATTGCAAGCAGATTCTTTCAGTCTGAGCCACAGGGGAGGCCAAAGAATCTCAAGGGTGAGGTCAATTATTTTCCTCAACAGTGTCTCCCAAAGTAAGCATTTAGTTTATAATTTACCTCTAGTATGTAAGCTGCCCTCTTGTTCCTCTATATGTTTCCTTACAAGTTTTCAATGGGAAAATGTGATCTGTTATCCTATTCACTTTGTCCATTTGCTCAGTCGCTCAGTTGTTTCCAGCTCTTTGCAAACCCGTAGACTGTAGCCCACCAGGCTTTTCTATTCATGGAACTTTCAGGTCAAGACTACTGCAGTGGGTTGCCATTTCCTCCTCCAGGGGATGTTTCCCGCCTAGGGATGGAACCCGCATCTCTTGTGTCTCCTGCATTACAGGCAGATTCTTTACCATTGTGCCATCTGTCCAGATAAACTTAGATTATTTTATTTTATCTATTTTAACTGCCAACTAACTGATGATTCCAGAAGAAAAGGAGATTTACTCCTCCATGTTTAACCAGAATTTATTTAATACATTTTTTTTCCTTTTTTGCAAATATTTTATTTGATTCTTAATTGTGTCTCCATATCATATGGGGGTGTCTGGGGAGAAGTAATTTAGGTATTACTCTCAACCTAGACAAAACAGAAGGATACAGAATAAAGGTCAGAGAAATTTCAAGGTATTCAAACAGAAGCACACCTGACTTTCAAATAAACTGTAAGTCACTACATTAATACAGTAAGGAAGAGAGACATTAAATAGTCTGGGAATTCAAGGACTTTTGAACCACTGTTGAAGTTATTCAGTAATGAGCAACAACACCTATTGTGTGAGGCATATTGTGTGTTTCTGTGTCTGTGTGGAGGTGCATGGAGTGCATATGAGTGGCATGTTTCTTCATTCTTTAATGAAGAAATAAGAGAGGACTTTCAGAAACACCAAAGTTTAATCAAATTGCCTTTATCATGTAATTGTTTTGAGTAATTATAGGACTAAACACTATCGACTTCTATAAACATTTGATCTTATGTTGTCACCATCTTTATGTCTAGTCTTAGACGGTTAAGGACAAGAAGAACATATATATTGTTATTTGAATTCTATTTTCATTTAATGAATTCTCTTCCTTTCACATAGTTGTTTTTTATTTTCTAAATGTAAAGCTTTATTGGAGGGTAGATGGTGTATAAAAACAATATTAAAAATTTTTTATTGATGTATAGTTGATTTACTATATTGATGTAGTGTTGATTATATTAGTTTCAGGAATACAACATAGTTTTTCAAAAATTTTATAGATTACTCTCCATTTAATGGTATTATAAAATATTGGCTATATTCCCTATGCTGTAAAATATGTCCTTGTAGCTTATTTATTTTATACATAGCAGTTAGTATACCTCTTAATCTCCTACATGCATTTTATTTCTCCCCCTCTCCCTCACCCCACTGATAATCATAGTTTATTCTCCTATGTCTTGAGTCTTTTTCTGTTTTGTAATATTTATTCACTTGTTTTATTTTTTAGATTCCATGTATCAATGATAACATACAGTATTTGTCTTTCTCTATCTGGCTTATTTCATAAAGCTTAATGTATTTTTCCAAAGAAGACATAGAGATGGCCAGGAGTTACTTAAATAGATGCTCAACATCACTAATCATCAGAAAAGCAAATTAAAACTCCAACGATATATCACTTCACACTTGTCAGATTGGCTATGATCAAAAAAACCATAAATAACAAATGTTGGTAAGAATGTGGAGAAAAGGGAGTAACTACTCTGTTGCTGGGTACATAATTTGGGGCAGCCACTGTGGAAAACAGTACAGAGCTTCTCCAAAACACTAAAAATTTATCCACCATTTAATCCAGCAGTTTCATTCAAGGAGATATATCTGAAGAAGAAAACAAAAACACAGTAATTGGAAAAGATACCCACACACCCTACTATTATCAGGAGTATTATTTACAATAGATAAGATATGAAAGTGTTCAAAAGATGAATGGATAAAGATGTGATATATATATACAATGAAATACTACTCTGCCATAAAAAAGAAAGAAATTTTGCCATTGGCAGCAGCATGAACAGATCTTTCAAACTGCTTTAAAGTCATTTTATTACTGAAAAGTTTTCCTTGACATGAATGTTTAATCAAATATATGGCCAATTTGATATTTTCAAACAGTCTTCTATCACATCTTATAACATCGTAACAATGAGAATTTGTATAGCTATGTATTCAGTAAATTTCTACCATCAATTTTGAGTAATATTTCTCATCAATATCTCATCCTTTACTTTTTATTTAATTCATTATTATTTTTATTTTATTATTTTAATTTATTTTATTATGAATGAGTATAAAGTAGGGAGTGTTTCACACTTTTTAAAGCTTAAGCATCATTTGTCAGATGTATTTCAAATACTACTTCTCTATGTGGTAATATTAGCATTTTTATGAAAAAATAAACTATTACAAACCAAATGGTGGTTGTATAATCTACCTTGCCTTTAATATCCCAAAGAACGTTGAATGCTGTAGACTGTGGCAAATCTCACAGAAATTTTAATGAAGTCTATTTGCTGAACTTTTTAGAAAATGGTAAGAGTATTACTTTAAATATTTCTCTTCTTGTTCATATTCTTGTTTTCCTTTCCCCCTTCTTCTCTTATTATTTAACACATTATCTCTTAAAACAGTCTTTTATAGTCTCAAGTTTAGGACGTGCCCAATGGTGCTTTCTCCTATTAATATATTTTATATTCCATTTCTTAATCTCTTCACTAAATATTTTTTTCTAACTCTGAGATTTGTATGATATCATTCTACTAGACAAAAGCACATGAGATAATCTTATTCTAATAGCATATGTTTCCCCAGTTTTGTCAGTGAGGTTACAAGAAAATTGAAATGTGAGGTGCTCACTCTGGAATGACTTTTATATGTCTAAAACATTATAATTATAATAAATGACTTCCTTAAATGAAAAATTGCAACATATGGTCACCAAGAAAAAACTAGAGATAGTATACCTCACTGCTTTCATTTAACATTGGGGAAATAGACCCAGAGAATTTAGCTATACTACTTAAAGTCATCCTAAGACTAGTAACCAAATTTTCTAGCTCTGAAATTGAGTGTGTTGTTTTTCCCAAAATGATGCAATTGAATCATTGGTTTTTTGAAAGCTTACATTTTTGATTATCAGGAAAACTCAATTACGATTGTTAATATATAATTTAAAAAATACTTTATTTAAAAAAATCTATCCAGATATTGGCAGATTGAATTATTCTAATTTTAGAAAATTACAAATTGAACATGACACTGACCTTTGTATACCTAGGATATTCACTTATAAATTTCAAACTGGAACCACCTTCTTTAAGTTCCAAACTGCCAAGATAAATTACATGTTCAAATGCCTATGGGGGCATATAAACCATATTACAGTTGAAGATTTTGGTAGAAATCTATTTGCTGGCACACAGGAAAAGAATCTAATAGTAAAATGGGCTTTCCTTAATAATTATTAAAATTTTAGAAAAGCTGTTTTTAAAAAACAGGTAAATAAATTTATCTTCTACCTAATTTGTGAAATATAATAAGAGGGAAAATATTAATCTCTTCTAAGAAATTCTAGTATTCAACAAAAATATGAATATAATCCATTTGAAGTAATATTATTATATTTGGTTTCATAGTTTATGCTAAAAGCAGCAACTTTATGCTATAAAAATTAGGTACTATTAATGGCAACCCACTCCAGTACTCTTGCCTGGAGAATCCCACAGATGTAGGAGCCTGGTAAGCTACAGTCCATGGGGTCGCAAAGAGTCGGACACGACTGAGTGACTTAAGCTAAGCTAAGCTAAGCTAAGATTAATTTTTAATTTTACATTTTGTGTTTAAATAATTTTTAGCAGTCAAAATTTAACTTCTATTTTTAAATAATATATGATTCAAGTTCAAATCTATTGGTATACTAGTTGCAATTACATACATTTTAAAAGGAGGATAAATTGGCTGAATTAATTCAATAGTAATATTATATTTTTCTCTTATAAATCACTGGGACTCTCACATTTACAGGAATAAATAAAAATACTTCTTCTAAAATATCATAGACATGCATTTACCTCCAGGCACCGAGTGCAGCAAAATGAATCTATTTCCATTTGTTCTGTGACCAAGGAAAGGAGTCAACCAACCACGGAGAACATGTTTTGGAAGAATCTGATTTGTGGGCTCCTTCAGATTGATAATGGATATGAGATTTATTCAATTCCATCTCAAGTTTTCTTGGGAAACAATACCAAAAACATCTATGTTGTGATTGGAATGCAAATTTATGTGTTGTCACTTATATTTATAATAGCCTAACAACTTGTTTTACAGATGCACAGAAGACTTAAATGTCATGTTCTTTTTTATAAAAAGATTTATGAGTTATTAAATTACTGCACTGTGAATTGTTTACAATAGTAACTTGATTAAGTTGGAGAATAGATAAAACATGTTAATATGAGGTTGATGTTTGACATAATTTATTTTAGCCTGAATTATATCAGTTCTGCCCATCACCATAATACATATTTCTCATCTTCCCAAATGAGTCAAGAATCATGAAGTCACTGCTTATGAAAATGTTGTATATAAATCATTTTAATTACTTGTAGAGAAATTTGTTACTAGGGAACACAAAGTATTTGAAAATTTATAGAATGTGAATAGAAATTTTCATTAAAAAATCCTCTTTACATATATCACACACAAATTTACATTAGAAAGGACAATCTGTTATCTTTCTAATGTATATAAAAGTGCTTTGTTATGTGAATATCTTATTATATTTATTTTATATTTAATATGAACTCTTAAAAAGAGTGCTATCCTATTTCAGTTTTCAAGCTATGAATAATTTTGCAATTATTATTAATTAATAGCTATATTGTGTGAGTGTATATGAGGAGAGGAAGAGTGCAAGAGAAAGAAGAGATTATGAGTTTATTAGTATTGAGTAGCCCTCGGAATGTTTTATTCCATTTTATGCAAGTTTGAAAAGTCACAAATGTGTCACAAGTTGAGATTTTTTAATTAAAAATGATGCTTATAAGCTGACAAAAAAATATTTCACCTATCTCCTCGGCCATTTTTCATTTTGGTTACTGACAGGGTTCAAAAACAAAAAGGGAGCACTGTGGTGGGTGGGGCAGGGGTGAATTCCCTTCTGAGACATATGACCCTAAGAATGAAACATTATTAATAGTTCTAAAAATTAAAAAAAATATGAAATTGTTGCATTAAAAATTATCAGTTTTTATGGAATACCTAAAACATCAAACATCAGTTTCTATGGAATACCTCATTTCAGAACTTCAGAGAAATTGACAACAAGGGGTAAAAATGGGTTCCTATGAGATTTTTTATGCAATATCATTATGAATAATTCTTACTCAAAAAAGCAGTTGTTACAGTAATGCTGAATAGCGTGTGCTTTTAAGTATTGATTTGTCATAAGAAACAGAATTGACTAAATTGCTAGCAGAAAAAATAGAATTAAAGAAAATTACACATATCACTTATCAAAAACTACAAAACATTATTAAGTATGCATTTGCAGAAAAACAATAGTAAACTTTAGCACAAGTATTTAAAAATTTGAAATGTAAACTAGACACAAAATATAATCTCCCACATATAACAGTATAAATTTTGTATTTTAAAATAATAATAAAAAAACAATTATTTTCAAGCAACATTCAGTTCAGTTCATTTCATTTCAGTCTCTCAGAAGTGTCCAACTCTTTGCAACCTCATAGACTGCAGAGAACCAGGCCTCCCTGTCCATCACCAACTCCCAGAGTCCATTCAAACTCATGTCCATTGACTCTCTGAGGACATCCAACCATATCATCCTCTGTCGTCCCCTTCTCCTCCTGCCTTCAATCTTTCCTAGCATCAGGGTCTTTTCCAATGAGTCAGTTCTTTGCATCAGGTGGACAAATTTTTGGAGTTTCATCTTCAGCATGAATCCTTCCAATGAATATTCAGGACTGATTTCCTTTAGAATGGACTAGTTGGATCTGCTTACTGTCCAAGGGATTCTCAAGTGTCTTCTCCAACACCACAGTTAAAAAGCATCAATTCTTCGGCACTCAGCTTTCTTTATAGTCCAATTCTCACATCCATACATAACTACTGGAAAAACCATAGTTTGACTAGATGGACCTTTGTTGGCAAAGCAGTCTCTGCTTTTTAATATGTTGTCTAGGTTTATCATAGCTTTCCCTCCAAGGAGTAAGCGTCTTTTAATTTCATGGCTGCAGTCACCATCTGCAGTGATTTTGGAGCCCAAGGAAATAAAATCCCTCACTGTCTCCATTGTTTCCACCTCTATTTGCCATGAAGTGATGGCACTGGATGCCATGAACTTAGTTTTCTGAATGTTGAGTTTTAAGCCAACTTTTTCACTCTCCTCTCTCACTTTCATCAAGAAGTTCTTTAGTTCTTTTCACTTTCTGCCATTAGGGTGGTGACATCTGCATATCTGAGGTTATTGATATTTCTCCTGGCAATCTTGATTCCAGCTTGTGCTTCATCCAGTCCAGCATTTCTAATGATGTACTCTGCATATAAGTTAAATAATCAGGGTGACAATACATAGCCTTGACATACTCCTTTCCCTGCATGCAATCAGTCTGTTGTTCCATGTCCAGTTCTAATTGTTGCTTCTTGACCTGCATACTGATTTCTCAGGTGGCAGGTCAGGTATTAAAGGGTATTAAAGTCTCTGGTATTCCTGTCTCTTCAACCAGACATCCAAAAGTTTTTGAACATTGTGCTGTTAAGGAAATATTTGTAAGTTTTAAAAACTAAATTATTTAGTGCTACATTCTAAGAGAAAAGGTGTTAAAAGCAGAAATTAAAAACAAAATATTGCATAAAATAGACTCAGTTACTTGAAACTGAATAGATATATTTCTTAATTATTTTAAGATAAGATTAAATCAAAATTTCTGTGCTATCAATTTGAGACTGAGACAATCAGATTAAAAATACCAATGGAACTGTGAGTCTTAAAATTAGGTTATAAAACAGGAAGAGAGCAATTTAGTTAAGTAACAATAGTTGTTTCTGACCATTTTGAAGTTGCAGGTACTGGACTTACTCTAACACAGAAAACAAATATAAAACTAAAACAACTATTTGAATTGAATTTTTTCAAGTGTAGGAAAACCCCTAACTGTGATACTTGATAGGAGAGAGACAGAAAAGGTGGGTATTACCTTCAATCTGGCCTTCAATATTTATGCACTTTCAGACTGTAGCTGCTGAACATGAAAGAGATAAGCTGTCTTTCTGAGCTGAGGACACACACAACAGAGCTCAGTTTTCAGAAGCAGCCGAAATTGGCAAAGAATATCATTGGAGTATTGTGAGCTATCCCAAAAGTTGAGCCCAGAAATCTTCATAGGGCTTTGCCCTATGTCTTTGGCCAAGAGTTAGTCCTGGCAGGTGAAGAACGAGAATTGTAAGGTCTTGAAGGGTGTGACAACGGTGGAGTTTAGGGCAAAATGGAGACACTAGCTATGTGCTCCTTGAACATGTTAGAGTTCTATTTATCTTGAGTGCAAACATATTACTGAGCACCTCAGGCATTCATTTGTCACTTCAGAAATTCTATGTTTTCAAAGTTAGAGTAATATTCTAATGTCAGAAAATATCCTAATACTGAGGGAAAATTCTAAATAGATCCAATCTAATCACTAGGGTCAAGTGCTAAGATACTCTCAGCTTTCATCATGCTGGGAGCACTAATCATCCTCTATTAAGTTCAACATAGATTAAGCCATCTCCATAGAAACAAGCAGGAAAATACTTTGAAAGGAAGACACACTGTAATCAACACCTAGAAAAATGTCGATACTATCCCATGACATGTATTTCAGCTGATGGCATATTTATTGGTCTTCTTTTCCAAAAAAAATTCTAATCAAAAAACATTTTAAAAAATATTTCAAGAACTTGTGATGTTTGGCCTTATTTAAGTCCTGAAACATTTCTGTTCATAGATTTGAATCTAATAGGCTTCAACACTTAATAATATAATTGAACCCGTTGAATACATTTTGATTTCTGCTTTTTATATGACAATAAGTTATTCAGGTTTGTTTATTTAATCAGTCATGCATTATTCTGAATTATGGATGAGTTCTAAAGCATTAAATTCAAATATGAAATCCAGCCTTATAAGCAGAACTTGGAAATTACTATGATCAAGGTCTTTTGGAGTGAGGAATATTAAAAACCCGGAGATATAATCAGGGATTACATGTAAGCTACTGGATATTGGAAATTGAGGTAGTTAAAATTCTGCTGCCAGTCATAGACTAAAATTTGGATTCACTACTCCCCATCATTAAATGTCCCTATAGAAAAGATATCATACATAAAACCTCCACAGTATAAAAATGATTGTAAAAACACTGAACCAGAAAATCAAAATGATTTATTTAGATCTATAATGTAAAAAATAAGCCCAATATTTTGATAAGTATAGTACTTTGAAATTAGTTTAAAAGTATTGCTAGTGCTTATTATCTTTTTGCTTATATATTTTAGAATATGCATTTCGAATTAATGATTTAATCTTTATGTTTAAGAGAATAAAGTCTAACCTAAAATGATAAAACAAGTAAAATGTAAATATTAATACAGAAAAAGGATGATGTTATAATTAATTGTTACATAGATTCCATTATTTGTATAGTCATGAGATTTCAAGACAAAAATTAATTATCTGCACACACACACATACACACACAATTTCCTTCCTCCCATTCTCCCATTTATCTAAGAGGTTATATACACTTTATGTGTTTTGCTTTATTTTCATAAAATCTGGACTCTTTAGTAATTTCATTTTTCTTTAATCATAGAATCATTTTTTACTTGCATGCAAGCTAAGTTGTTCAGTTGTGTCCAACTTTTTGTGACCCCATGGACTATAGCCAGCCAGGCTCTGTCCATGGGATTCAACAGACAAGAGTACTGGAGTGAGTTGTCATGTGCTCCTCCAGCGGATCTTTGCAACTCAGGGATCCAACCCAGGTCTCTTATGTCTCCTGATTTGCAGGCAGGTTCTTTACCTCTACCACCAGCTGGGAAGCCCATTTATTAATGGTAGTATCCTATTTTTGACCAGACTATTTTTATTTTCTTTCTTGAGGTCATCACTTTAAATGCTAACTTGATGAGTTTATTACATTATTTCGTATGAAGTTTTTACTTACCACACTCATTATCTACCTCACTCATAATGATCTTGATTGATTTAAACTCCCTGAAATTAACAAGCCTATCCTTGTTCTTTCATGATGATGAAACCGATACAATTGATCTAAAAAAGGAAATCATCAAGTTCAGTTCAGTTCAGTTCAGTCGCTCAGTCGTGTCCGACTCTCCGCGACCCCATGAATCACAGCACGCCAGGCCTCCCTGTCCATCACCAACTCCCGGAGTACACTCAAACTCATGTCCACAGAGTCGGCGATGCCATCCAGCCATCTCATTCTCTGTCGTCCCCTTCTCCTCCCGCCCCCAACCTTTCCCAGCATCAGAGTCTTTTCCAGTGAGTCAACTCGTCGCATGAGGTGGCCAAAGTATTGCAGTTTCAGCTTTAGCATCAGTCCCTCCAATGAACATCCAGGATTGATCTCCCTTAGAATGGACTGGTTGGATCTCCTTGCAGTATAAGGGACTCTCAAGAGTCTTCTCCAACACCACAGTTCAAAAGCACCGATTCTTCGGCGATCAGCTTTCTTCACAGTCCAACTCTCACATCCATACATGACCATGGGAAAAACCATTGCCTTGACTAGACGGACCTTGGTTGGCAAAGTAATGTCTCTGCTTTTTAATATACTATCAAGGTTGGTCATAACTTTCCTTCCAAGGAGCAAGCGTCTTTTAATTTCATGGCTGCAATCAGCATCTGCAGTGATTTTGGAGCCCAAAAAAACAAAGTCTGACACTGTTTCCACTGTTTTTCCATCTATTTCCCATGAAGTGATGGGACCAGATGCCATGATCTTTGTTTTCTGAATGTTGAGCTTCAAGCCAACCTTTTCACTCTCCTCTTTCACTTTCATCAAGAGGCTTTTGAGTTCCTCTTCACTTTCTGCCATAAGGGTAGTGTCATCTGCATATCTGAGGTTATTGATATTTCTCCCAGCAATCTTGATTCCAGCTTGTGCTTCTTCCAGCCCAGCGTTCCTCATGATGTACTCTGCATATAAGTTAAATAAGCAAGGTGACAATATACAACCTTGACGTACACCTTTTCCTATTTGGAACCAGTCTGTTGTTCCATGTCCAGTTCTAACAGTTGCTTCCTGACCTGCATACAGGTTTCTCAAGAGGCAGGTCAGGTGGTCTGGGATTCCCATCTCTTTCAGAATGTTCCACAGTTTATTGTGATCCACACAGTCAAAGGCTTTGGCATAGTCAATGAAGCAGAAATAGATGTTTTTCTGGAACTCTCTTGCTTTCTCCATGATCCAGCGGATGTTGGCAATTTGATCTCTGGTGCCTCTGCCTTTTCTAAAACCTGCTTGAACATCTGGGAGTTCACGGTTTACATACTGCTGAAGCCTGGCTTGGAGAATTTTGAGCATGACTTTACTAGCGTGTGAGATGAGTGCAATTGTCCAGTAGTTTTGATGCCTATTTGTGATCACCTGGGAAGTTTCCAATGTTTATTAAATATCTAGTAAAAATCATTGCGTATGCTGATTGCAGCCATGAAACTAAAAGATGCTTACTCCTTGGAAGGAAAGTTATGACCAACCTAGATAGCATATTAAAAAGCAGAGACATTACTTTGCCAACCAAGGTCCGTCTAGTCAAGGCTATGGTTTTTCCCGTGGTCAGGTATGGATGTGAGAGTTGGACTGTGAAGAAAGCTGATCGCCGAAGAATTGATTTTGTTTTGAACTGTGGTGTTGGAGAAGACTCTTGAGAGTCCGTTGGATTGCAAGAAGATCCAACCAGTACATTCTAAGGGAGATCAATCCTGGGTGTTCATTGGAAGGCGTGATGCTAAAGCTGAAACTGCAATACTTTGGCCACCTCATGCAATGAGTTGACTCACTGGAAAAGACTCTGATGCTGGGAGGGATTGGGGGCAGGAGGAGAAGGGGACGACAGAGAATGAGATGGCTGGATGGCATCACGGACTCGATGGACGTGAGTCTGAGTGATCTCTGGGAGTTGGTGATGGACAGGGAGGCCTGGCGTGCTGTGATTCATGGGGTCTCAAAGAGTCGGACACAATTGAGTGACTGAATTGAACTGAATAAAATGTATCTGTGGTTATATTCCACAAAATATTTGTGAAAACTGAAATTTTAATTTCATACAATTTTCACTTCATACATAATCATTCTTCTTTTGACTTTTTCATCCATTAAAATCTATGGAAAACATATTTTAGCTTGGAGATTGTTCAAACAGGTCACAGGCTGAACATGGCAGCTTTGTTTTGGCAATCCCTGGCACAGACAGGCTGCAATCTTACATTTGGAGAATCAAATGTTTTTGAATTTAAGAAACAGTAAATTATGATAGGTGTAAAAGAATTATACTTTCTAGCTCATAATAGGGACTTAAAAATTAACTATTGACTAAACAAAGACAATGTACAATAGTATAAGAAGAAGGGGAAACAGGAAATTGTTATTCTAGAATGAGGGATCAGCTATTTTAAAATCTACAACAAAACTCACTATGAAGTTTTGGAGATACCAAAGTACAATTTAGTGAAGCTGGCTTGAAGATAGTGAAATGTGGAAAAGAAAGTGTGTGATATTAGAAGACTCACTTTAAAACTTTCAGCTGAGGACTCTTTTTGTAAAGATGAGTAGTATTCATTTTCCAGAATTGTTTACATAGATGAGTGAGACAATTGATACAGAACTGCTACATAGGTGGAAAGCATAAGTTTTATTCTGTATATATTTCCTTCTTTTTAGGACTTTGCCTACTAAAATGTTTTATTTTGCCTTATACAATTAAATTTAAATATTTATATTGATAAAGTTCTGAAATCAATATGGTTAAATCTAAATGCACTGTTTTAATAAATTGGCCGGTTTAATTTCATTATAAAGTTTGCCTTAAAATATTTACAAACTTGTGGCAGTTGCAGATAGTACTAGAGCAGCTTTAGATAAACTGAATTGAAATGTGCTATTTTGTTTTGCTCCATTTCAATATTGGTCATTAAGGGCAGACAGAGATAAAATATTATGTTTCTATTGCACTAACCTTTAATTTGCTCAACAGATATTTGTCAGGATGCAATCACGTGCAGCAATTATCTCTAAAATTTTGAAAGATAGAAATTACTTTTCCCTTAAGGACAAATCCAAAGTATAATCAAGCATCTTGGCAAGAAAGACAGCTCTTCAATGCTTTTCACTTAATCCTGAAAGGATTATTTATTCCCCCATAAAATAGATGGCCAATTGAACTCCCATCACCTCCTCCCCTTTCTTGCTCTGTGTATTTAGTACTGAGCACACAGCCCACTGAGCTATCAGCTGTTATTATAGAATCATTTTCTTCTTTAATGTTACTTTTGACTTCTACATTGATAATTTGAATCAGGATGCTTTGATTAAGGTCAATTTATCACACAGAAAGTGAACTTACATGAAAAATCTGTCCACTCGATATAAAGATATAGGTAAGAAATACTTTAACAAAACTTTCACTTTCTAAATGAGATTTACTTCACCAGATTCTAGGCTAAGTGTTGCTAATGGATGAAGTTAGGAGATACTGCCCTGTGTACTGTGATTGACCTCAAAATTGTCTAACAGTCACTCTTGACTCTATTTTACTGATGTATGTATGCTTTTTGGAATGTCATGTAAGGAAGCTACATGTTACTCATTTGTGAAATGATAGCACAAAGACCCATAGATCTCACATAAAATCAGTATCAATAAGTATCAAATTTTTGAAAATGTTAAGTAATAAAATTTAACCCTGAGATTAGTGCTTCTAACTCCCAGCAATATACACATTATCCCTCTGATATTAAATCATTACTGAAAATCAGTGGCAGAGTTTATGAGTCAGAGAAATCTGTCCACAGGGATTCTTCAGGCAGTAAAACTGGAGTGGGTTGCTGTATCCTTTTCCAGGGCGTCTTCCCAACCCAGGGATCGAACACAGGTCTCCTGCATTGCAGGCGGATTAAAGACCCTGATGATGGGAAAGACTGAAGGCAGGAGGAGAAGGGGACGACAGAGGATGAGATGGTTGGATGGCATCACCGAGTCGATGGACATGAGTTTGAGCAAGCTCTGGGAGTTGGTGATGGACAGGGAGGCCTGGCATGCTGTGATTTATGGGGTCGCAAAGGGTCGGACATGACTGAGTGACTGAACTGAACTGATTTATCTTTGATATGTTAAGTTTTGATATCCACAAAACTCTATGCAACTCTTTCAGCAGTCTATGGCATTCTCTGTCTTCTCTGTTCCAGCCATTCTAAACACATTCCAGACACTTAGCTATAATAAGAATCAGTTTGTAATATTGCTTATATTGTTTCTCTTTCTAAAACACTCTCTTCTACTACCTTCCTTCAAAGTCTATTTTTCAGATTAAATATTGGTAGATTCTCTCACAGAAAAAAATCACTGGTCATTGCCTGTATCTTTCAATTTAAAACTCAATTTAACACTAGCATGCATTAATCATGCATACACTGTCTCTAGCTCCCTGGGGTATGTAGTAAAAGCTGTAATGGCTTAGAAGAAATGGAATCCCTTAGGAGAAATGAGTAACCATCATAGTCAACAAAAGAGTCCAAAATGCAGTACTTGGGTGCAACCTCAAAAACAATAGAATGAACTCTGTTTGTTTCCAAGGCAAACCATTCAATATCAGAGTAATCCAAGTCTATGCCCCAACCAGTAATGCTGAAAAAGCTGAAGTTGAACCGTTCTATGAAGACCTGCAAGACCTTCTAGAACTAACACCCAAAAAAGATGTCCTTTTCCTTATAGAGGACTGGAATGCAAAAGGAGGAAGTAAAGAGATACCTGAAGAAACAGGCAAACTTGGCCTTGGAGTACAAAAAAGGAAGCAGGGCAAAGGATAACAGAGCTTTGCCAAGAGAGCACACTGGTCATAGCAAACACCCTCTTCCAACAACACAAGAGAAGACTCTACACATGGACATCTCCAGATGGTCAACACCTAAATCAGATTGATTATATTTGCAGCCAAAGAGGCAGGAGCTCTATACAGTCAGCAAAAGCAAGACGAGGAGCTGGCTGTGGCTCAGATCATGAACTCATTACAAAATTCAGACTTAATTGAAGAAAGTAGGGAAAAACACTAGACGATTCAGGTATGACCTAAATCAAATCTGTTATGATTATACAGTGGAAGTGACAAATAGATTCAAGGGATTAGATCTGATAGAGTGCCTGAAGAACTATGGATGGAGGTTCATGACATTATACAGGAGGCAGTGATCAAAACCATCCCCAAGAAAAAGAAATACAAAAAGGCAAAATGGTTGTCTGAGGAGGCTTTAAAGATACCTATGAAAAGAATAGAAACAAAAGGCAAAGGAGAAAAGGAAAGATATACCCATTTGAATGCGGAGTTCCAAAGAATAACAAGGAGAGATAAGAAAGCCTTCCTTAGAAATCAATGCAAAGAAATATCAGAAAACAATAGAATGGGAAAGACTAGAGATGTCTTCAAGAAAATTAGACATACCAAGGGAAATTTTCATGCACATATGGGTAAAATAAAGGACAAAAATGGTATGGACCTAACAGAAGCAGAAGATATTAAGAAGAAATGGCAAGAATATACAGAAGAACTATACAAAAAAAACTTCATGACCCAGATAATCACGATGGTGTGATCACTTACCTAGAGCCAGACATCCCGGAAAGTGAAGTAAGTGGGTCTTAGGAAGTGTCACTATGAACAAAACTAGTGGAGGTGATAGAATTCCAGTTGAGCTATTTCAAATCCTAAAAGATGATGCTCTGAAAGTGCTGCACTCAATATGCCAGCAAATTTGGAAAACTCAGCAGTGGCCACAGGACTGGAAAAGGTCAGTTTTCATTCTAATCCCAAAGAAAGTCAATGCCAAAGAATGTTCAAACCACTGCACAATTGCACTCATTTCACATGCTAGCAAAGTAATGTCAGAATTCTCCAAGCCAGGCTTCAACAGTACATGAACTGTGAACTTCCAGATGTTCAAGCTGGATTTAGCAAAGGCAGTGGAAGCAGAGATCACATTGTCAACATCTGTTGGATCATCAAAAAAGCAACACAGTTCCAGAAATACATCTACTTCTGCTTTATTGACTATGTCAAAACCTTTGACTGTGCAGATCACAACAATTTCTGGAAAATTCTTCAAGAAAGGGAAATACCAGACCACCTGACCAGCCTCTTGAGAAATCTGTATGCAGGTCAGAAAGCAACAGTTAGTACTGGACATGGAACAACAGACTGGTTCCAAATAGGGAAAGGAGTACGTTTAGGCCGTCTATTGTCACCCTGCTTATTTAACTTATATGCAGAGTGCATCATGAGAAATGTTGGACTGTATGGATTAAGCACAAGCTGGAATCAAGATTGCTGGGAGAACTATCAAAAACCTCAGATATGCAGATGTCATCACCCTTATGGCAGAAAGTGAAGAGGAATTAAAGAGCCTCTTGATGAAATTGAAAGAGGAGAGTGAAAAAGTTGGTTTAAAACTCAACATTTAGAAAACTAGGATTATGGCATCTGGTCCCATCACTTCATGGCAAATAGATGGGGAAACAGTAGCTGACTTTATTTTTCTGGGCTCCCAAATCACTGCAGATGGTGACTGCAGCCATGAAATTAAAAGACGCTTGCTCCTTGGAAGAAAAGTTATGACCGACATAGACAGCTTATTAAAAAGCAGAGACATTACTTTGCCAACAATGGTCTTTTTCCAATAGTCATGTATGGATGTGAGAATTGGACTATAAAGAATGCTGAGTGCCGAAGAATTAATGCTTTTGAACTGTGGTGTTGGAGAAGACTCTTGAGAGTCCCTTGGACTGTAAGGAGATCCAACCAGTCAATCCTAAAGGAAATCAGTCCTGAACGTTCACTGGAAGGACTGATGCTGAAGCTGAACCTCCAATACTTTGGCCATTTGAAGCAAAGAACAGACTCATTAGAAAAGACTCTGATGCTGGAAAAGATTGAAGGCAGGATGAGAAGGTGATGACTGGATGGGATGTTTGGATGGTATCACTGACTTGATAGATATGAGGTGGAGCAAACTCCAAAAATAGATGGTGATGGACAGGGAAACCTGGTCTGCTTCAGTTCACGGGGTCACCAAGTGTTGGACACAGCTGAGCGACTGAACTGAACTAAACTGAGCTGAGTTTGTACCTCTTAATCCTCCTCACCCATTTCACCCCTTCCACCCCCCCTCCTCTCTGGTAACTGCTAGTTTGTTTTCTGTATCTGTGAGTCTGTTTCTTTTATATGTGTTTTTTTTAATTCTGCATATAAGTCAAGACAGACAGTGTTTGTTTTTTCTATTTGACTTACTTCACTAAGCACAATACCTTCCAGATCCACCTGTGTTGTCAAAAATAGCAAGATCTCATCTTTTTTATGGCTTAATAATAAACAAGGGGATACTAGCTACCACACCCTATTAATCCATTCAGTATTTAATGAGTATACCATGGTATTTTATATAAGGGACTTGAACATCATGGATTTTGCTATTCACAGGGAATTATGGAACCAATCCCTTGTAGATACCAAGGGATGACTGTACCACACTGTGGGACAAAAATAAAGAATAGGTAACAGGTTTTGGTATCACTGCAGATGCTGATTGCAGCCATGAAATTAAAAGACGCTTACTCCTTGGAAGGAAAGTTATGACCAACCTAGATAGTATATTAAAAAGCAGAGACATTACTTTGCCAACCAAGGTCTGTCTAGTCAAGGCTATGGTTTTTCCCGTGGTCATGTATGGATGTGAGAGGTGGACTGTGAAGAAAGCTGATTGCCGAAGAATTGATGCTTTTGAACTGTGGTGCTGGAGAAGACTCTTGAGAGTCCCTTGGACTGCAAGGAGATCCAACCAGTCCATTCTAAAGGAGATCAGTCCTGGGTGTTCATTGGAAGAACTGATGGTAAAGCTGAAACTGCAATACTTCGGCCACCTCATGCGACGAGTTGACTCACTGGAAAAGACTCTGATGCTGGGAAAGGTTGGGGGCGGGAGGAGAAGGGGACGACAGAGAAAGAGATGGCTGGATGGCATCACCGACTCTGTGGACATGAGTTTGAGTGAACTCCGGGAGTAGGTGATGGACAGGGAGGCCTGGTATGCTGTGATTCATGGGGTTGCAGAGAGTCAGACACGACTGAGCAACTGAACTGAACTGAACTGAATGCTTTATTATATGTGCGAAATGAGAATATAATACTATGCTTATGGAATAAACAAGCACTAAAACACTTGACCTAGAGCCAGACATCTTGGAATGTGAAGTCAAGTGGGCCTTAGAAAGCATCACTACGAACAAAGCTAGTGGAGGTGATGGAATTCCAGTTGAGCTATTTCAAGTCTTGAAAGATGATGCTGTGAAAGTGCTGCACTCAATATGCCAGCAGATTTGGAAAACTCAGCAGTGGCCACAGGACTGGAAGAGGTCAGTCTTCATTCCAATCCCAAAGAAAGGCAATGCCAAAGAATGCTCAAACTACCGCACAATTGCACTCATCTCACACGCTAGTAAAGTCATGCTCAAAATTCTCCAAGCCAGGCTTCAGCAGTATATAAACCGTGAACTCCCAGATGTTCAAGCAGGTTTTAGAAAAGGCAGAGGCACCAGAGATCAAATTGCCAACATCCGCTGGATCATGGAGAAAGCAAGAGAGTTTCAGAAAAACATCTATTTCTGCTTTATTGACTATGCCAAAGCCTTTGACTGTGTGGATCACAATAAACTGTGGAACATTCTGAAAGAGATGGGAATCCCAGACCACCTGACCTGCCTCTTGAGAAACCTGTATGCAGGTCAGGAAGCAACTGTTAGAACTGGACATGGAACAACAGACTGGTTCCAAATAGGAAAAGGTGTACGTCAAGATTGTATATTGTCACCTTGCTTATTTAACTTATATGCAGAGTACATCATGAGGAACGCTGGGCTGGAAGAAGCACAAGCTGGAATCAAGATTGCCGGGAGAAATATCAATAACCTCAGATATGCAGATGACACTACCCTTATGGCAGAAAGTGAAGAGGAACTCAAAAGCCTCTTGATGAAAGTGAAAGAGGAGAGTGAAAAGGTTGGCTTGAAGCTCAACATTCAGAAAACAAAGATCATGGCATCTGGTCCCATCACTTCATGGGAAATAGATGGAAAAACAGTGGAAACAGTGTCAGACTTTATTTTTTTGGGCTCCAAAATCACTACAGATGCTGATTGCAGCCATGAAATTAAAAGATGCTTGCTCCTTGAAAGGAAAGTTATGACCAACCTTGATAGTATATTAAAAAGCAGAGACATTACTTTGCCAACCAAGGTCCGTCTAGTCAAGGCAATGGTTTTTCCCGTGGTCATGTATGGATGTGAGAGTTGGACTGTGAAGAAGGCTGACCGCCGAAGAATCGATGCTTTTGAACTGTGGTGTTGGAGAAGACTCTTGAGAGTCCCTTATACTGCAAGGAGATCCAACCAGTCCATTCTGGAGGAGATCAATCCTGGATGTTCATTGGAGGGACTGATGCTAAAGCTGAAACTGCAATACTTTGGCCACCTCATGCGACGAGTTGACTCACTGGAAAAGACTCTGATGCTGGGAAAGGTTGGGGGCGGGAGGAGAAGGGGACGGCGGAGAATGAGATGGCTGGATGGCATCACGGACTCTGTGGACATGAGTTTGAGTGAACTCCGGGAGTTGGTGATGGACAGGGAGGCCTGGCGTGCTGTGATTCATGGGGTCGCGGAGAGTCGGACACGACTGAGCGACTGAACTGAACTGAACTGAACTGAACTGAAAACACTTGAAGTAAACAAGGGTTTTTATATGATTTGGGGACAAGTTCAAGAATATATGCAGTGATTAATAACTATAGTGTAATATTGCCATTTATATCTAACTTTCCTTAACAAATACTGAGGAAAATATCTATGTCCCGATAATTTTGAATTTTTTTTCTTTATTTGCTTATGTGAAGCACAATTTTCTCCTTCTTTCTTGGTAACTCTTTTTTCAAACCTTAAATATAAGCATTAATAAATTATTTTCATATAGTTAATAATGTCTTTTATATTTCAGAAGTGAGGGAGATGCTCTTTTCTTTAAAATATTCTCAAAATGTCTGTCAAAGCAGTGGTGAACTGATGCTGCATGGCTATGTATCTCTTTTTCTATACAAACATATCTGGGATCTTATACTAAAATAAATTAAAATCATTAAGATCATACAGGTCATGTTAATATGTATTGGAAATTTCCAAATTTAAAAAATTGCTAGTGATAAGTTTTATGAGGAATACAAAATACTGTTATTATTGCTAAAGAAAAAAAGGCCTTTCTTTAGCACACTTATTGTATATAAATTTGTTTTAAAAAATGAGTAAATCAGCACACATTATGGGAGCTTATAACCATTAAGGGCTAGTTTCTATAGTGTTCCTCATTTGCCTTGTATAATTCAGTGAAACTGTTAAATATAAATAATGAAATCAGTGATTGCAATAACAGTAATGAAGAAGAAAGAGGAAGGAAAGGATGAGGAAAAGAAGGAATTTTACTTTTATTAAGACAGGATCATTTTATCCAAAATTATATCTGTATCCCATTTACAAAGAAGAATATTTTGGAGTACATTATGTTCTCTTAACTCATTAGGTTGGGAGGGAATCATATATCCTAGGAGACTGGGAATGTTGCAAAAAGACATTAAAATTTAGAATATTTATATAGAGTGCTGCAACTTATTTTTTCAAGTTTTCTTCTTAGATATTTTATGAAGCAAATAAAGATATATAATTTAAGTCCTTAATTATTTTCATTTTTAAAAAAAGACACTTATTCTTAACCAAAACATGCAATGCTCCTTGAATCACAACTTCTAATGAAGTTACTTTTGAAGGCTTTAGCCAGATTTTAAAATTTAATTTCTAACATAAATATGGCTGAAGTTCTTCTCCTTTGCTCTGATCCCAAGTCTTTTTTTTTTTCTCTTCACATCAGCAGAGGCAGGGCTGACAGGAAGGGGATTAAGATGAGATGTGAATCCCTCTCGTGCCTTTCCATCATTCCTTCCCCTCTCTCACCCTATGACCATCGCAACAATGGGTGAACAGAGCAGGAAAATGGAGCACAGGGTAGAGGCAGCGCAGTCCATTCAAACAGCACAGCCGCCCTGGGAGTCTGGGGTGAGTGTGGCAGATCTTAGAAAGCAGCAGGGGAATTCTTTTAAATACCAATATCCACATAGAAGATATAATAAGAATCAACCACATTTTCTTATCTTTATAAAGATAACTAAAAATGTAGCAATCAACAAACTGTGTTGAGAGACAGTTTGCTTTTATCAAGAAATCCTCTCACTTTCAGAATGCTTTTTATATAAGTTGCACTACATATACAAGATTATTCTTAGAATATTTTTACAAAATAAAAATTTATATTAGGATAAATACTAATGACCACACACCCAGCTTGAAAATTTTCATATAAATAGTATTTTGGAAATCCCTTCACCAGAGCTGTGATTTTTGGGTTAACTATCCCTTTGATTTTTCTTTAAAGAAAAATCTTCCCAACCCAGGGATTGAACTGGAGTCTCTTACATCTCCTGCATTGGAAGGAGCGTTCTTTAGCACTAACGCGCCTCTTGGAAATCACATGTATATATATGAAGTTAAAGTCACTCAGTCGTGTCCAACTCTACATACATACATATATATACATGAATTTGCTTGATTAGAACTTTACACAATTAAAATAAAGCTGTGTGCTCTTTTCAGTACATTTCATCAAATTGGCCCACTATTACATATTTATGACCTATCTGAATTGATGTATGTTGTCATGGTACATTTATTTTCAGTAATGTCTTTTATTATTTTATGAAGATATACGTAGTTTTTTTTTTTTTTTACTATTGATGGACAATTCTTAGCAAAATATTAAAAATATTTAACCATAAATATTGCATAAAAACTGAATAGCAGAAACAAAATTATAACCACTCTGAACACTGTCAGATTTTAAAAGGAAGAAACAGCCATACCAGTGCATTTCAGCCAAATTCAAACCATTTGAGTAGCTTCCTTTTCTTTTCTGCTGAATATAAATTTGATATGAGTATATCTAAATATGTACCTTTGTGCAAATGCATTAACTTCTTTTCTTAAAAAAACACACACAGCAGAATTGACAAATTGTTGAATACATAAATACTTATATATTTTTTTAATGCCAAATTGCTAACAATGTTGTGTCGTTAACAGTATGTGTGAGTTATCATTAATCCACTAACACTGCTTTTTGAGTTTTCCAGTCTGGTACAAGTAAGGGAAATAGTAAAATTCCTGCCTCATCAAGCCTGGTGGAGTAAACTGTGCATAATCCAGATATCTTGAGTTAAAGCTGAATCTGATAATATGATGTTGCTGTTTAGTGGCTAAGTCATATCCAAGTCTTTGTGACCTCACGGACTGTAGCCCACCAGGCTCCTCTGTCCATGAGATTTTCCAGGCAAGAATACTGGAGTGAGTTGCCATTTCCTTCTTCAGGGGATCTTCCTGACCCAAGGAGATTAAACCCACATCTCCTGCATTGGCAGGTAGATTCTTTACCAGTGAATCACCAAGGATGCCTGAAAATATGATAGAACTGGTGAAAGTGTAGGTTGTGTTCTTCATAAAGATAAAGAAAGCACCCGAATATCTGAAATGCTAGTCAAGCAAAATGTAGTGGGATTTGTGGATATTAATTATTCCCACATTCCATTTTCTCTATAATTTTTAGGTGCCAAATTTTATGTGCACACGTTAACCTGCAGCTAAAAATAAAATTCTGTGTCCTCCAATAGCAGTAGAGTCACATAACTACCTTTGGGCAATGAAATGTAATGGTAACAATGTGGATCATTTCTGAGTCATCTCCTTGCAGATAAATCCACTTGATCTCTACCCTTCATTTGCCTTTTTTACTATCTGGGAAATGGTAATAGTTGGAGTCAATTAGGGAGCTTGGGTTTAAGGATGGCAGCACCAGCATACCCTTAAAAGCTAAAAATTTCATTATGGGATTTTACATGAGTGAATATATTTTCATAGTTAAGCTACTATGTTTGTGATCTATTTGTTACAGCATCATTAGTTGATACCTACATAATGCACTTGAAAAAAATAAATGTTTTCTACTATGCATGTCTTAACTTTCAAATTAAACTTTCTTATGAAATAGAAATCTTTCTATCTAAATATCTACATATGTGCTAAAAAGATATAAATGTGGTGATGCCCACATTACATAAATCTATCTAACAAGACAAATTAAGGATCACTATCCAAATGACAGGTCATTTCCAGGTGTGCAGTCTAGCTGGAATATTAAAGAAATATGATGAATCAAAACTCCAAACAATAGTTTTTTTTTTTTCCTTTTGGCTGGATTTTAGTAAAATATTTTAAGCTTATATTTCTACTCAGAGACCTGTTTCCTTCATTTAATGATACTTTTTTCTACCTATAAATTAAAATTCCAACTAATAATGAGAGATGTTTTAATCAAAATGCTGTAACTTATAATTCATGGAAATTTAGTTAAATGGATTACTAAATATTTCTTGGTGAAACAGCATTTCTCTCTTATTTCAAATAGTGAAAGTATACACTAGTGAGTTTTCCTTAAATTGGCATGAAATTTTTGTTGTCATGAAAAGATAATTCCTTAAATTGCAGAATATAGCAAATGCAGTAAACATGAACATTTAAAATATAAAGTTCTATTTTGTATCATTCTTCTTATGAATATTTGTGGTTAGGAATAAATAAATATAATTAACATTTTATTTATTTTTTTTGAAGTTGACAATATTTTATTTAATGGCAATCAACCTAACCAATCTGTACAATGGGAACTGCGTAAGATTTTTACCATTCCATACAATTGAACATTATCATTCAAATACAATAAGGAAGTGAATTCTGACATCTTTCCAATTTATTTTTTCTAGGTAATCAATGTAAATTCTTAAACTATTTCAGCTATTATTTTTCTGCTTTAATCTGAGGTTCTTTTTTTTTCTTCCTATACACAATCAACATTTGAGTTTCTTGTCTCACAATTTTTAGCACAAGGTGGGTTAGTCTATTAAGAAGTTTTAAGATCCAAGTCTCAAAGATGTGTGAAGTATTTATTCATAGCAGCATACTGACATGAAAGTTTCCACTTCTCTCAAATGGAAAAATATAGTTGTATTTGTTATTTTTTTGATTATAAGTTTTAATGTTTCCATTTTGACAATTTTTACAGCCATATTATTACCACCAAAATCAAGGTATAGGACATTTACAATATTCTAGAAAGTTCTATCACTCTCTTTTGATTTAATCCATCCTCCAAGGCAATTATGTATGTATGTACACACTTTATATATGTACTTACTAGTTTCAGACATGAAAGAAGCATTGCATTGGGTTTCAGTCCTCAGTGTGCAGTGGTGTAATTGGAATTGTTTGGAGGCTATAAAGGTATAGTGCCCTTCCGCATAATGATAGTGGCAGAAATTGATCTACAAGCTATGTATATGGGTTTCAAATAAAATACTATTCTTTGATTAAATTCCTATTCTTTATTCATCTACTTTTATATGATTGTTGTAATGTGTTTTTTTCCCCCCAGTGAGCTATTACTTTATTATTTTAAACTTATTGTGTTAATGATGCTGACTGGTAAGTGTGATATTGAAGTTATTTTGTAATTCTCATAGTATCCGAGAGAGCTCCCAGCTTTTGAAGATTAGATCAGTAAATGCACTTAAATGTTAGGTAAAATAACTGGACCTGCTCTCCAGCTGAATTTTCAAAGTAAAGTTGAATTTTAATTATGGTATATTTATGCATTTCAGTAATACCATTTCACCATGATTTTTCAATGTAGTCAAATTTAATTTTTACGTACTGTGGTTACAAATCATGATAAAACAATTAATTTTTTTTTAGCAGCTGCTGCTGCTAAGTCGCTTCAGTTGTGTCCGACTCTGTGCGACGCCATAGATGGCAGCCTACCAGGCTGCGCCATCCCTGGGATTCTCCAGGCAAGAACACTGGAGTGGGTTGTCATTTCCTTCTCCAATTACAAATCATGATAAAACAATTAATTTTTTTTATTAATTAGATATTGCCACTGACAAATTTTAAGAATAGGATTTCAGTCACCTTGCAGGGGATAGATATAAAGAAAAGGAAACTAAAATTCTTTTTGTCTTTTGACTAAAACATTTATTCAGAAGAAAAATCTAACAATTTATTTGAACATGCAAATCAGGTCTAATGCAGACTTTCTTTTTTTTTTTTTTGCAGATTTTCTATTAACTGCAACCTCCTGTCGTTGATATGTATCACATATGAACTGAATGAATCAGCTCTAACTATCACCTCAGCCACAAGAGCTAGAAATTGGTGAATATTATTTTTTCTTTTTTTCTTACCTTTATAGTCATCTTGCATTTCACTTTTCTTGCTTAATGGTTTGTGCACTGATTGAAAAGTAATTCAAAAATAAAACTGAAAGTGTAAGAATTCAACAGGACTGGAATTTGACTCTTCCTGTGCTACAATTAATTAATATTAGAATAAGAAATTTTTAAAAAAATGTTCACATTTAGAAGTATAGTGTAAATATCATGTCTATGGAGACTTTTTGAATATCAAATTTTTTCCCTAAACACTATCAGGAAATGTGGTTTATTGCAAATGGAGTCAGAAAAATGTCCTTAATATGGAACAGATTCTAAAAAGCTGTAAAATAAATATGTCAGATGCAGGGAAGGAAGAAAGGGAAAGACAGGTGTGAAATTTATAAATGGGAAAGAGATGGGAAAAGTGTCTTACTTAATAAAAGTGTTAGTCACTAAATCATGTCCAACTCTGGGAACCCATGAACTCTAGCCTGCCTGGCTCCTCTGACCATGGAATTCTCCAGGCAAGAATACAAGTGTGTAGCCATTCCCTTCTCCAGGATATCTTCCTTACCTAGGGATCGAACGCAGGTCTCTTGCATTGCAGGAGAATTCTTTACTGTCTGAGTGAGCAGAGAAACCCCGAACTTAGTAAACAATTACTCTAACCCTTCAAAATAGGCTAGCTATATAGAAAAACTTGTGTAAGTCTACTATATTTGAAAATTATCTAAAATAACTTGTTTGTCTCTAAACAGGATAAGGAATGAATATAAGCATTCTGGAAGAATATTTTTCTAGAGTGATTAAAAAGTTATATTTCTTCATGAGTCCATTTTTTATGTAAAAGAGAACATGCACATTTGCATTATTGTCCTAAATCAAACTAAAGTTACATAAGCTTTGAGTAATTGTGGTGCTTTTTTCATAGTGAGGGTATTTTTTCATGACAATTTTTAAAGCTATACTTCACTTAGAAGAACTGAAAGCACTCAAGCATTTGGTCAGCCTTCCTTGATCATGGGAAAGATGGGGTCTTAAAGACCATGACAAGAAATTCCTTATGTATGCTCATACTGATGCAGTACGTTAAATATTACTAAGGCTCAGTGTAGCTGCATGGTCTGTGATCCATTTTGAGTTAAGTTTTGTAAATACTATGTCTAGATTCATTGTTTTGTCTGTGGATATCCAATTGTTCTAGCACCATTTCTTGAAAGACTATGTTTGTCCCATTGTATTTTTTTGTTCCTTTGTCCAAGAACAGTTGGCTCCATTTATGTGAGGCTTTAGTACTGTGGTGAGAAGATATGGGAATTCCCACCAACAGTGTAAGAGGGTTCCCTTGTCTCCACACCCTCTCCAGCATTTATTGCTTGTAGACTTTTGGATAGCAGCCATTCTGACTGACGTGAAATGGTACCTCATAATGGTTTTGATTTGCATTTCTCTGAATATAAAGAGTTCTGTGATTAGTTTCAGTCTTCTGGTGATCCTATGCCCCTGGACTGTGATCTTTAGCAGTGCATTTAAGGTTTCTTTCCTGCTTGGGACAGGATGGCTAAAGGAATCTCAAGTTAGATATTTCCCTTCTTGTGCACAGGTTAAACTCTGATACAATATTTTCTTCTGAGAGTGCATAATACTGTGGAGTATACCAAAATGGTTACTTTTTTCCCCTCACTTTGCCTGAAGCCAGAGATTTTTTCAGCTTTGATATTCATTGTGAGGATCAGATCAGGCTTTTGGAGGTAAAACTCACATAAGCATGGAAGCTCCCAGTGGCCAGGTCCTCCTGTAGTTTTTATCTCTCAGGCTTGTCTACACAGAATGTCTAGTAACCTGTCAATTACAGTTTAAATTTTCCTACCCTTGCCACAGTTCCCCTGGAGGTTTTTGCTAATGGTTTTCAGCTCTGGTAAGTTATGATTCTCCATAATGACCTCTATCTCCTATTTTAAGAGCAGTGGTTTGCTCTGTGACTTCATTTCTGTGCCAGATCTAAGACTAGTTGTTGATTTTTCAGTTTATACAGATATTCAATTTATGTATAACTAAAACCCTTCAATGAATTAGCAACTTCTGCAAACCTGATTTACTTTCTTAAAAAGTGATATTTTATTTATTTTTATATTTTCATTGAAGTATAGTTGATTTACAATGTTGTGTCAATTTCTAGTGTCTAGCAAAGTGATTCAGTTATGTATGTATATATATTTATTTTCATATTTATGAAAATTTTCATATTTATTTCCATATTCTTTTCCAATATAGTTTTTACAATGTATTGAATATACTTCCCTGTTCTATCAGTAGGATCTTGTTGTTTATCTATTTTATATATGTGTTAATCACTCAGTCGTGGCTGACTCTTTGTGACCCCATGGACTATAGCCCATCAGGCTCCTCTGTCCATGGGATTGTATCTGCTATTCCTGTACTCTTAATTTATCCCTCCCCCACTTTCTCCTTTGGAAACCATAAGTTTGCTTTCTGTATCTGTGTGTCTGTTTCTGTTTTGTAAATAAGTTCATTTTTATGCTATTTTCGATTCCATATATAAGTTAAGAAATACTGTATGGTATTTGTCTTTCTCTGTCTGACTTCATTTAGCATGATTATCTCTAGGTCCATCCATGTTGCTGCAAATGGCATTATTTCATTGCTTTTTAAGGCTGAATAGTATTCCATCACATTTTTATATACATATATAATTATATTGATGTACATCATTATATGTACATATATATGTATATCAATCTGATCAAATTATCTATTTCTTCTTGATTCAAGTTTGGAGGGCTGTATATTTCTAGAAACTTGTACAGTTCTTCAAGGATGTTCAATTTGTCGACATATAATTGTTTGTATTATTTTCTTAATTCTTTTTCTATTTTTGTAGTATCAATTTAGATTGCACTGAAGTTATGTTACAAAATCTCCCCTCTCTACCTACAGTCTCAAATGCTAGCTATGAATTCACATAGCAAAATATATGATAGGGTTATTGTTATTTGTATATCCTTTCCAGCTTTTAAAAAGATTTTAAGGTGTTATTATTTCAATATTATTATAGCATTTAATCTATAGTAATAAATGACACACTTTACCTTTTGAGAAGTATTATGTACTTTATGAAGTTTTACTCAGTATATGATTGTTTATCATTGGGAGAATATTTAATTCTTTCACTCCAGTAGTTATAAATGACGCATTTTGGTGCTGTTTTTGCCAGCCTCTTACATTCATTCTATTTTTTTTGTTTGTTTTTGTGGGATATTTTGTCCCCATTGTATTATTTCTATATGCCTAATTCTGTTTAATTTCGTCCCTATTAATTTGGAGTGCATGCACTCATTTTATTTTTTTATTTTTATTTTATTTATTTATTTATTTTTATTTTATTGGAGGCAAATTACCTTACATTAATATATTGGTTGGTTTTGCCATACATTGACACAAATCCACCCCGGGTGTACATGTGTTCCCCTTCTTGAACTGCCCCCCCATATCCTCCCTCCAGGTCATCCCCGTGCACCAGCCCCAAGCATCCTGTATCATGCGTCGAACCTGAACTGGTGATTCGTTTCACATATGATAATATACATGCTACAATGCCATTCTCCCAAATCATCCCACCTTCACCCTCTCCCACTGAGTCCCAAAGACTGATCTATGTACCTATGTCTCTTTTGCAGTCTCGTATACAGGGTTAAGGTTACCATATTTCTAAATTCCATATATATGTGTTAGTATACTGTATTGATGTTTTTCTTTCTGGCTTACTTCACTCTGTATAATAGGTTCCAACTTCATTCACCTCATTAGAACTGATTCAAATGCATTCTTTTTGATGGCTGAAAAATACTCCATTGTGTATATGTACCAAAGCTTTCTTATCCATTCATCTGCAGATGGACATCTAGGTTGCTTCCATGTCCTGGCAATCAAAAAATGGGCCAAAGAACTAAACAGACATTTATCCAAAGAAAACATAAAGATGGCTAACAAACACATGAAAAAATGCTCAACATCCCTCATAATCAGAGAAATGTAAATCAAAACCACAATGAGATACCATTTCACACCAGTCAGAATGGCTGCTATCCAAAAATCTACAAGCAATAAAAGCTGGAGAGGGTATGGAGAAAAGGGAACCCTCTTACACTGTTGGTGGGAATGCAAACTAGTACAGCCACTATGGAGAACAGTGTGGAGATTCCTCAAAAAACTGGAAATAGAACTGCCATATGATCCAGCAAACGCATTCCTGGGCATACACACGGAGGAAACCAGAATTGAAAGAGACACATGTACTCCAATGTTCATTGCATGCACTCATTTTAAAACCAGTTCTTTGCAAATACATTTTAGCATGTGTATACAGAGGACCTTTTATTCATATTAAAAACTACAAAGTAGCAGACAATGAGGTGGGGGGAGTTAGAGAACTGGGTTATTTTGAGCAAGAGTTGGGAAAGTTCCCTGAAGAGGAAAGAGAACATCATCCCACTGGGTGTCCAGTGAGTTTTTTTCTGAGGGGGAGCTGTTGGCCAGCTAGGACAAGTTGTGCTCAGCCCTTCTGAAGCATTTAATATGCAAATTCTGTCATGTCATCTGGAGAAGCTGGCCCTGTTGTATCAAGTAGGGATTGCCAGCACACTGTCATTTTTTTAACCTTTAAATATCTTTAAATCTCCCAAAATAGCCATGAACTTTAGCAGCTAAAATGTGCTAGCAATACCCCTGGCCAAATGATTCTCATCATTCTTTTGTTTCCCTTCTGCTGCCCTCTAAAACAGAGGCATTTGTGGACAGGGAGAACTGAATGTCTCTCTGCTATTAATTTTTAAATGTCTGAGCCAGTCTTCAATGTCTTATTTCATAGCTAGCAGGACTTTATAAAGATTTATAGTGTGTTACTTGTTTTCGGTACTAGTGCACAGATTTTTTGTGTGAGTGCATCTATTTGGTAAATTAAAGGCTTAACTTGATTCTAACAGATATATCAAAAAAGCTCTTGGAAAAATGAATAGATAAATCTAGCCATGAAATATTAAAAAATAATTATTTTATCACTATATGTGCGTTTGCCCTACAATGCTCTGTAACATTATTTACAGAATTAATGGAGCAAATACATTTTAGCAGCTGTCATTGATCCTATTCCATAACTACATCATAAATGCTGGAATTTTATTTACCTGTAAGCAGAACCTGTACCATTTCTTCGTAAACAATTTGCCATAGTTTCTGTGACATTGAATACATCAATGTTTCTTTCTACAGCTTTTCTCCCTTAAGTCATGGATTAGATTACCTGAGAATTATTGGATCTGATCTTTACCAACTAATATTTCGCTTGATAAGTAACAGGATGCTTCATTCAGAATGGTTTAAGTAGGTAGGGAAAAAATTTCCTTAAACATCAAGATAAATGGAATTAGGCAATCCAGTATACCATCCTAAAGGACCCTGGATCTCTTTATTTCCATGTTCCATGTATCTTAATATTTGCTTTCATCTTCATGACTTAAAAATAACTGCTAATGCTCAGTGAACCTCATCTAAGTTCCAGACAGTAAGAAGAAGGAAGCTGAGGAAAGTCAGGTATAGGTAACTTCATGTGCCATGAGTTTGCATCCTTTAATTTTTTTTTTTTTAATTCTTACTTCTGTATGAAGTTCTCAGTAAAAGTGCCCCTGCTGCTCCAATCACAAGAAAATCCTTGATAGTCTACAAAATCATAAATTCCACAACTTCTCCTAATATTCTGTTCTATATACTTAGTAACAACACAAAGTTTTATTACATGAGTGAATGAATGGCTGAATGATCCAGTCATGGGAGTGAAGGAGGTTGTTACTGAAGAAGGAAACAGACAGAACAGGCTCCACGTTGAAAGCAGGACTCCATCTCGGGCCGGACTGTGGACTTTGAGCTACATGCCCAGTATCTATTTTGACATACCAACTGGAAAACCAGACCCCCTAGACAGAAGAGCCCCAGGCTCATACCTAGACTCTCCATCACCTAAAAAAATAATTATCTGTGTAACCAAATAGAATCATAAATTCTATTATGCTTATTGGGGTATGACCACAGCCTGTTGATAACTGTCCACTGTTAACTACCCAGGCTTAAGGCATATGAATCACAGGTTAACTTTGATTGCATCTTTCTTTTCCTTTGTTCAGACTAGTTTCAGGGAATTTGGGGAGGTGGGTTTGGGCATGTACACTTAGGGTATATAAGGTTTCACAAAAACTGGTCAGGGTCCTTGGCTAAGAGGAGTCTCTGCCTTGGGCCTGCTAGTGTAATAAACTGCACTCCACTATCAGCATTGTCTTTCTGAGTGAGTTTGTTTCCTGGAAAGTGTGGCTACAACATTACAATAAGTAAGAGTTTTCTTGGTAGAATACACATTTCCCTCAGTGGAGATGTCTTATTATTTCAAAAATACTGTCAGGGTTAAAAGTGCCTTCATTTACAAAAAGTAAAGTTAGAGTGAGTACACTGTAAATTTCTCATTTACATAGAGAGAAATATGTATGTGAGAGAATAAAGAGAGAATAAAGTATGTGACTGCACCAAAATAATGTATCAAAATATTTGATGAATTAAAAACAGTAGGATCATGAATCAAATTGTCCTTTTCTAAACCGATAATTTGTAACTAAGTAAAATACAACCTGAGATGAGAGAGGTAGAATTAGCTACTGAAGGAATGTTCTGGGCTTCTTTGTTTGTAAATACTTGTTAATTAATAACATTTGGTAAGTTATTTACATACACTGAGCTTTAGATTTCTCATCTAAACTAGAAGATTACAGATTGTTGAAGGATTAATAAATGCCTTCATTCATTTGAAATATTATTGAGTATCATCTAATGTTAAAATGGGCTTCCTTCATAGTTCAGTTGGTAAAGAATCCGCCTGCAATGCAGAAGACCCCTGTTCAATTCCTGGGTGTGGAAGATCCACTGGAGAAGGGATAGGCTACCCACTCCAGTATTCTTGGGCTTCCCTTGTGGCTCAGTTGGTAAAGAATCCACCTACAATGTAGGAGACCTGGGTTCGATCCCTTTGTCATGAAGAACCCCTGGAGAAGGGAAAGGCTACCCACTCCAGTATTCTAGCCTGGAGAATTCCATGGATGCTATAGGCCATAGGGTCACAAAGAGTCCGACAGGACTGATTGCCTTTCACTTTCACTTTCAATGTTAAATTATCAAATAAATGTCAGTGAAATACTTAGAATATAGGCAGTGAACAAAAAATTGTCTTCAAGTACCACAACTTCATATGACTTCATTTATATATTAAAAAAACCAAATTATCATTTCCAATCTGAAGAAGTATATTTGTTAAAAAATCTATACACCCATACTTCTTGAAATTTATGAGAATGACACAAGGACAAATTATAATTTATTTTACTAACTGAAATTCCAAGTGCCTGCAGGTATGATATGTAATATGTCATAAAATTTTTAGTTTACATATTAGAAAAAGAAAAATGCAGAATGCATAATGTAAGCAAAATAAAAGGCTTTCAGTTCCTGTAATGCACTGTGGAGTCCAAATGTAATTTCCTTATTGACATTATGATAAATTTAGCTTAGGAATTTCAAATAAGCATCTGTTGCCTCCACTCACAAATGTGTTCAACAATTCATGCTTCAAATGCTTATCATATTTTTAAGTGAGAGTAATTTATAACCCAATTACAGTGTATCTTTTAGTTTGAATGTGATACTGAGGGAAAAGTTTATTAATAAACTATGGTTTGTGGGAAAATAATTGAAATGTGATAAGAAAACATTTAATAATAAGGACTTTTAGTTTGATTGAGTAGTGAAAAAGCAGAAGTCACTCAGTTGTGTCTGACTCTTTGTGACCCCATAGACTGTAGCCTGCCAGGTTCATCTGACCATGGAATTCTCCAGGCAAGAACACTGAAGTGGGTAGCCATTCCCCTATCCAGGGGATCTTTGTGATCCAAGGATCAAACCCGAGTCTCCTGCATTGCAGGCAGATTATTTACCCCTGAGCCACCAAGATTATGACCAGATAATTTCACTTAAATTCTTGTAGTCCACAAAACTGAAATGGCATAAACTTAATATTTCTCATTTGTGTGTTCACAACAAGAAAGAGATATAAGATATGCCAAAGGGGCATCAGCATTTCCAGGGGAAAGGGAAGAAGTTGGAAGAGTGGTAGCTGCTGGACTGAGGGAGAAGAAAGCTGCTGCCATAGAGGAAGATGTGGCCCAAAGAGAAGTCATTCTTTCCAGCACATTGAGAGGCTGAGGTCATTGCAGTGCTGGGTGGGCAGAGGGTAGGAGTTAAATGTGGAACTGAAAAACAGCCATTATTCTCAAGTTTTCCTAGAGAGGACTCCACTTTCCATGCATTCCCCATGCAAAATCTCTGCAGACAGAAAGACACATTAATAGAAGTAAAAATTTGCTTCTCTGAAGAGACTGGAAGGCTCTGGGCAAATTTTCCAATACTTCCCAATATTACGTGTTCCTAAATACACTTATATTTAGGTATGTTTCCAAGCTTAAATCACACTCCTTCATGATGAATCTAAAGTAAAGCTTGTCAGTTCCAAAGCCCCACTGACAAGCACAGAGCACTGAACTACCTTTTTTTATTGCTGATGGTGGTAAATCTTTTAAAATTAATTGAAAATCATAGTAGCTAAATTTACAATGTGATAAATGGGTAAAAGAAAAATTGACCTCCCCCAAAGACAATATAATTCTGTGAATAAAAAGATACTTAAATGTGCAGGAATAACTTAGCTTCATTTGTACACAATATATAACTCTACTAATATTTCAGACAGAATCAAGAATATAGTTCAATTGTGAAAGAATATCTGCTTAATGTAAAAAAGTAGCATAAAACATGGGAAAAATTATTTTAAAAAGTACTATACATTTAAAATAATAATAATATAATTAATTAAAAGGTCTCATATAAGGACAGAGAACAAGGGGAAATAGCAAGATAGATAAAATCCTAAAGTAAAAAATAAGAAAGATGAGAGGGAGAAAGGAAACATAGGGGAAAAAATGATTCCTTAAGCAAATCAAGGGCCTCATGCAATACAAAAACAAAGATAACTTTGAATTATTTAGATCCTCTTAGTTTTGTGTTTACAGCAACAAGCATAGGATTCATCTACTATAGGTATTCATGTAGGTAATGGACATACATTTAATTTTACAGTACATTAATGCTATTTACTCATAGAATATTAAAATATAATATGAAAGCTGTAAACCAACACTGCTTAGTTATTTTTGTGTCTTTAGTATTACATATGGTTCTTTTTATGTAATGTGATTTAATTTTCAGAGTTAATATTTGTTTGCACTTCTTATTTCATTCCTGGACATCTACTGTTGAACAAAATGCAGCAAATTCTGTCTCTCACAGCATTGACATTGTATAGATAAACTTGTGGGATAGTTCTCATTACTGCCGTTTTACTCACTAGGAAACTGTGCTTCATGATTGGTTTGGACACCTTTGTAACCAAACATCAGCAGAAGTGTATTTCCTTTTGAGTGTCAAAATAAATTTCCTGCAATCTTATGCCATGTTCGATAAGAAAGAGGCAGATGTGTTTTAAAATTCATATCTGTCTGTCAGTCACTGCTTCTGCTACGTTGGTCAATGAACTGCTCACCACTAGCCGTTGGTTTCTGTACAGATTCCGGATCATAACGAACTCAAATAACACTGGCGTGGTGGTCAAATAAAACAAGTGTTACAACAATGACAACAAAATTAAAGAAATACAAATAACTATAATTGAATAATGAATACAATTACGGCTAAGTAAAATTAAGCTATTTTTGATGATGTGAGCTCTTACCTCTTCTTCTTTACTTTCAATACTCTTCTACTTTCTTCAGCCTTCACATTCACAGATATGTCAAGGACAGGACATTTTAGTATTTGCTGTATCCTGCCAAACCATTCCCCTAGGACCTCTACCTGAATCTGAGGCAATTGTTTTCATAAACAGTTTTGCATCCATATGAACATCAACTTGCAATGTATCAAGTATCTAGTAAGTGGTGAGACCAGTGTGCAAATGCCTCAAAAGAGTGTACACTTTTCACTGTATTTGCTGCCTCAATTATATGAATAAGAGCAATAAGTTATGAATAGAACATAGGGAAATGATTTTTGAGAGCCTGGCTGTAAGGCAGAAACAATGCAGCATTTAAGCATTCTGCCTATGAAAACAGCTAAAGCGCATAGGGATTACTGTGGGACAGGGAATACGATAAAAGATGTAGTCACTGTTTCCTGACCTTCCTAATATCCTTAAGAATATATACATATTGTCGTCCTCAAGTACCAATAGATAGAAGATTGGCCCACAGTGATAAATATGGTAAACTGGGTGGCATCATCTCAATCAAGTCTGTCTAATTCCAGAGTTTATTGTATTAACGATTATTCTATACTATTGGCACATTATGTAAAATGTTCAATGGCATTGCAGATTTTACAGAGGTGGATAACAGGGGACTGAGAATCAAATAACTTTCCCAGGGTGATGAAACTGGTAATGATGAGATATCTAAACATAATCTTTTTTCTGTGACTCTAAATTCTTGCTCATTGCACCACACCATGCTACTGTTTAAATCAATGCCATTTCAGCTTTTAGCAACCAGGGTTCATCACATCTACAAGTCCTAATTAGATTTAGTTAGCTTTGTTTCTCTGGCTGAGACCATTGTAGTGTGAAGACCAAACCTCCAGTGATCTGTAAATGACATTAACTTAGGCTAATAATGTAGCCCAAATATGCTATTTTTAAATTTGTCTTCTTTTAACTTTAAAATACAAATTATCAAATGCTATTACGTTAAGTTTGAAAATAATAATCTTTCAATGTCACACATGACATTATTTTATTTGATGAATGTAATTTTACAATAAAGGAAATTCTTTCTTAAATTTAAGGAAGCTTTTTCACACTTTAACTTAATATTCCATTTCTTCTTGTTCTGTTTTTCATTTCTTTACATTAATAATACATTTTGCCTTTCAACAAGCTTATTTTTTGAAGACAGCATATGTAATGTGCTAGTGTATAATACCATTAGTAATAGGTTTCTGATTTCAAGTTGTTTCTTAGATTTCATTTTCTTATCAAAAATAGTAACATTTGTCATCTTAAATGTTACACTATTGATAATTTCATTGACATTATATCAATCCAACATAGTTGCCAGATCCATGCGGTAAGCAATGAATTAGCTTTTTTTTTTCTTTTTTACATGTTACAGTATATCTTGAAATTGATTTTAATATATAATTAAACATTAATTTGGACTTCCCAGTTGGGACAGTGGTAAAGAATCCATCTGTCAATGCAGGAAAGGCAGGAGATACAGATGGGTACCTGGGTCTGGAAGAACCTCTAGAGTAGGAAATGGCAACCCAGTCCAGGGACTTTGCCTAAAAAATTCCTTGAACAGAGGAACTTGGAAGGCTACAGTCCATGGGGTTGCAAAGAGTGGGACATGACTGAGCATGCATGTACAAAAACAATATTGAAATACTTTTAAAATCATTGACACTCAGTGTATTCTTCTAAATTACTTAATTCATAGAAATGTTTTAAAATAGTACCATTTTAAATGCTTAAGTCTAAGATGCTATTTTTTCTTTACACAGTTTTACTTTTATGAAATTGAGATGCATCTTATAATAGTCTGTAATATGTCTTCATTTTCTTCAAAGGTTATCATTTCAATTTTGTTCTCACAATGAATGAGTCATGAAATAAATATATTGTTAGTATATTAATAATTATAATAACTTAATGAGAAAATATACCAGATAGAAAATCTAAAGTTATTTATGAGATCATCATTATTATGAGGATAATTATTATTTTAGCAATAAACAAACTGAATATAAGCATCTTTTTGAGTCACTTAAAATTTATGGAGGTCTTCCAGGAAAATAATACATTTATCTTTCTAAATTTCACTTTGCCAATATTGAAAATTCCAAAGAATAGAAAGGAGAGAAAAGAAAGCCTTCCTCAGTGATCAGTGCAAGGAAATAGAGGAAAACAATAGAATGGGAAAAGACTAGAGATCTTTTCAAGAAAATTAGAGATACCAAGAGAATATTTCATGCAAAGATGGGAATAATAAAGGATAGAAATGGTATGGATCTAACAGAAGCATAAGAAATTAAGAAGGGTCAAGAATACACAGAACTATACAAAAGTGATCTTCACGACCCAGATAACCATGATGGTGTGATCACTCACCTAGAGACAGACATGTTGAAGTCCACAGTCAAGTGGGCCTTAGGAAGGACCACAAGGAACAAAGTTAGTGGAGGTGATGGAATTCCAGTTGAGCTATTTCAAATCCTAAAAAATGATGCTGTGAAAGTGTTGCACTCAATATGCCAGCAAATTTGGAAAACAGCAGTGGCCACAAACTGGAAAAGATCAGTTTTCATTCCAATCCCAAAGAAAGGCAATGCCAAAGAATGTTTAGGTTCAGTTCAGTTCAGTTCAGTTGCTCAGATGTGTCTGACTCTTTGCAACCCAATGGACTGCAACATGCCAGGCTTCCCTATCCATCTCCAACTCCCAGAGTTTACTCAAACGCATGCCCATTGAGTCAGTGATGCCATCCAACCATCTTGTCCTCTGTCATCCCCTTCTCCTCCTTCCTCCAATCTTTCCCAGCATCAGGGTCGTTTCAAATGAGTCAGTTCTTCCCATCATGTGGCCAAAGAATGTTCAAACTACTACACAACTGCACTCATCTCACAGGCTAGTAAAGTAATGCTCAAAATTCTCCAAGTCAGTCTTCAACAGTACATGAACCGTAAAATTCCAGATGTTCAAATTGGATTTAGCAAAGGCAGAGTAACCAGAGATCAAATTGCCAACACCTGTTGGATCATCAAAAAAGCAAGAGAGTTCCAGAAAGACATCTTATTCTGCTTTATTGACTACTCCAAAGCCTTTGACTGTGTGGATCACCACAAACTGGAAAATTCTTCCAGAGATCAGAATACCAGACCACCTGATCTGCTTCCTTAGAAATCTGTATTCAGGTCAAGTGGCAACAGTTAGAACTGGACATGGAACAACAAACTGATTCCAAATAAGGGAAGGAGTACTTCAAGGCTGTATATTGTCACCCTCCTTATTTAACTTATATGCTGAGACATCATGTGAAATGCCAGGCTGGATGAAGCACAAGCTGGAATCAAGATTGCTGGGAAAAATATCAATAACCTCAGACATGCAGATGACCCCACCCTTACGGCAGACAGTGAAGAAGAGCTAAATGGCCTCTCGATGAAAGTGAAAGAGGAGTGTGAAAAGTTGGTTTAAAACTCAGCATTCAGAAAACTAAGATCATGGCCTCTGGTCCCATCACTTCATGGCGAATAAATGGGAAAACAATGGAAACAGTGAGAGACTATTTTCTTGGGCTCCAAAATCACTGCCGATGGTGACTGCTGCCATGAATTTAAAAGACACTTACTCCTTAGAAGAAAAGTTATGACCAACCTAGATAGCATATTGAGAAGCAGAGACATTACTTTGTCAGCAAAGGTCCATCTAGTCAAAGGTATGGTTTTTCCAGTAGTCATATATGGATGTGAGATTCAGACTGAAAAGAAAGTTGAGTGCCAATTAATTGATGCTTTTGAACTGTGGTGTTGACGAAGACTCTTGAGAATCCCTTGGACTGCAAGGAGATCCAACCAGTCGATCCTAAAGGAAATCAGTTCAGTTCAGTTCAGTCGCTCAGTCGTGCCCCATGCTTTGCAACCCCATGGACTGCATCACACCAGGCCTCCCTGTCCATCACCAACTCCCGGAGTTTACTCAAACTCATGTCCATTGAGTCAGTGATGTCATCCAACCGTCTCATTCTCTGTCATCCCCTTCTCCTCCTGCCCTCAATCTTTCCCATCATCAGGGTCTTTTCAAATGAATTAGCTCTTTGCATTATGTGGCCAAAGTATTGGAGTTTCAGCTTCCTTCCAATGAATACCCAGGACTGATCTCCTTTAGCATGGACTGGTTGGATTTCCTTCCAGTCCAAGGGATTCTCAAGAGTCTTCTCCAACACCACAGTTCAAAAGCATCAATTTTTTGGTCCTCAGCTTTCTTTATAGTCCAAATAGGAAATCAGTCCTGATCATTCATTGAAAGGACTGATGCTGAAGCTGAAACTCCAATACTTTGGCCACCTGATGCAAAAAGCTGACCCATTTGAAAAGATGCTGATGCTGGCAAAAATTGAAGGATGGAGGAGAAGGGGATGGCAGAGGATGATATGGTTGGATGGCATCACCTAGTCGATGGACATGAATTTAAGTATGCTCCAGGAGTTGGAGATGGACAGGGAATCCTGGCGTGCTGCAGTCCATGGGGTCACAAAGAGTCAGACATGACTGAGTTACTGAACTGAACTGATACTGAAAATAGGTTATGCTAAGTCACTTCAGTCGTGTCCGACTCTGTGTGACCCCATAGACGGAAGCCTACCAGGCTCCCCTGTCCCTGGGATTCTCCAGGCAAGAACACTGGAGTGGGTTGCCATTTCCTTCTCCAATGTGTAAAAGTGGAAAGTGAAAAGTGAAAGTGAAGTCGCTCAGTCGTGTCCGACCCCTAGCAACCCCACGGACTGCAGCCTACCAGGCTCCTCCATCCATGGGATTTTCTAGGCAAGAGTACTGGAGTGGCTTGCCATTGCCTTCTCCGGAAAATAGGTTATAGCTATTGTCTTATTACAAACAGTTACAGGGTACTTTAAAATAAACTATCATGTCTGTCAGAATAAAAGTAAACATCAAAATAGGAAAGATATAACTCAAAACGATCATCCTCTCTAACTTTGAACAACTTGTATAGATTTTAAAAATGAGGAAGATTTGTAAAATGTTAATTTGGAGAATTTGAATCTGTCAGACCTGGGATGATGAGTAAGCCTCATCCAAACTCATGTTCTTTCCCAAAAGAGCACTATCAGGAGGTTGCAAGTGATGTGCTACAAAAATGTACTAATTATGAACTGACTTCTTTACATGAAATCCATTTGGGTAAAATGGGTGAGGCAAGATAGGAGAAACAATAAAATGTATTTAAGATTTGCATTCGCAAGCCATAGTCCACTGTGTGTCCAAACGTACACATACATCTTGAGCATAACAGGACTTCCTCTTTTATTCTACTGATTGAGTGACCAACCAGTCTGATTCAAGCCTGTGTAACTCTGAAAACAATACTGAAATACTTTGATAGGAAATGATTTGCCCTCACAGTCTAGCTGTGAATGACTTAGAGTAAAAAACATAATTTACTCTGTGACACCTTAGTGCTATAGCTCCGTCTTCACTTGCCAAGAAGCTGAATAATTAACCAAATTATAAAAATCAGTATTTATCATATTAGTTATTAGACAACACAAACCGATATCATTATAGCATAATCTATACAACAGAATAAATCAGAGATGAACAATCTGGAGATTGATGGTAGCCACCCAATTAAAAAAAAAAAAAATCACAGTCCCTAATTTCTTTGGGACCTGACCTAGTTTTCAGACCTGAAATCCAGTAACTGGATGAAGTTGTAGTTTCCTGGATTGAAAGGGCATGCAATTCATAGAAACTCTATACAGTAATATTTCCCAAGTCCTCTTCCAAAGGAATCTACCACCAGTACTCAGGTAATGCTGTATAATGATACAAGGAGGAAAGGGGGATACCCACAGTTTTGAAAACTGATAGACACTGACTTGTGTCCTCCTAACAATCAGGCATTATCTTGGCCTTGTTATGTGGATTGTTTGAAGATTAGGTAATATATTCAGTCCTGGTCATATCTGACTCAGGGCATCCACTGTCACAAAGACGCACCAAAACTTTATTTCTCTAACCTCCTTGTATATACTTGTATTTGCAATGAGCAAGTAGTGGAAAACTGTCCAACTCCCACAGTGACAGTTTGCCTTGTGAGATAAGGACTATTGCATTATAAAAAGTCAAATGGAAGCCTTTGAAACTGTCCCCACCCATGGCTAAATAGTTAATAGAAAATGGTATTGCATGCTGGGGGGATGGCAGAGATTAGTGCCACTCTTGAAAACTTTTTGGAACACAACAAACGGTCCAGAGATTGTTTTCTCTGTCATATTTTACTTAAAGATGACAGCAAACTCCTACAGATTCAACCACATGGCAGCCCTAATTGCAGCTGTTGGGCCATTAATAACCATTCTTAAACATTTCACATGGTGCAAGTTATATAGTGGACATCAAATTATCTTATGAAGGCTTTTTTTTTTTCTTTCTATATGTACCAAGGCCCCGAAGTTGTCTGCCTTCATTTATAACATGTGTCAATGTAAATTCACAGTATTGCCCAAGGACTAATGTTAATTTTTTTGCTCCTTTTGATAAAATAATTTTAAGGTGTCTGCAGGAGTCAGATTTGTTCATTAAATGAATATAGTATCATTTTGATCCAATACACTGATAATATCATGTTACTTGGACCACATAAGCAAGAAATAATCCAGTTATATACTTAAATTATCCCAGATTTAGCTAATGAAAGCATCTTCAATTTGGTTCTTTTGTCAGGCCTACATTAATTTTGGAGTGTATTTCAAGCACAGCAAAATGTTTAAGACTTATCTTATACTTTCCTTTTAAGTCCTGCAGTCATTTTTACAAATGGTTTAGGTTCTTGTTAGCGGAGAACAATGTTTAAAAAAACATATGGAGATATGTGTGCTTATTACTACTGGGACATCAGTGTTTACAGATCCATTCATCAGACAGAGCAAATGAATTGTGTGCGTGCTTGTCTGTGTGTATTTAGAAATCATGAATTTAAACTGATTTTCCCGGTTCCAACCAATTAGAGAATTCTTGCTAAGCTTCCCACTGAATATTTTATTTAACTGTTCTTCAGTGAGAAATCTCTCCCCCAACATAATCAATATATTTACACATATATTCAAACCATCATTATATACAAAAATAGGTTTAGAATTTCTGTACTCACACCTCTAAAGTACACATTTTAAAATGAGGTGAGATTTGTTTGTTGCTAATTTTTATGCTTTTGGATTAACTGTGTATAGTCAAAAGATTCTCTGTCATTATATTTATCAATTATATAGACTTCTGAATTGTCCTTTTGTCCAACTTTATTGAGACATAATAATGTAGCCCCACTTGTATATTTTTTATTGTTTCCTATTGTACCTGTGTCAAATCCAAAAAAATTCATTCCAAAGGGCAATGTCAAGTAGCTTACTTCTTATGTTTTCATATAGAACTTTTATGGTTTCAGGTCTCATCTTCAAGTCTTTAATCCAATTTGAGTTTTTTATCTTACTTTTTTTGAAATGATATGTGGGAAGATTTATTCAGGTAGACAGCACTATTCTAGGACCAACCATAAATGTTTGACTCTCTGATATATATAGTAATACATGCAGTTTTAAGCCCATAATTTCATCTTAATTTGATCTTACTACTGTAGCCTATCATGGTGTACTGACTCAACATATCCTAAAGAATTCTTTGCCTCTTAAAATTCCATGTTTCTGATTTCAATATTTTGTATCATTTTCTTTTGCTTTGTGGTTTGTATATCTATTTTCCTTGTTATTCCCTTTCTCAGTTTTACCACCTGAAGAAATTCTAAAAATGGGGCTTCCCTGGTGGCTCAGACAGTAAAGAAACTTCCTGAAATGCAGGAGACCCAGGTTCAATCCCTGGGTTAGGAAGATCCCCTGGAGAAGGGAATGGCTACCCACTCCAGTATTCTTGCCTGGGGAATCCCACGGACAGAGGAGCCTGGTGGTCTATATAGTACATAGGGTTGTTTTCCACCTGAAGAAATTCTAAAATACGATTATCAAATGTTTTTTTTTAGGTATGACATCAAAAGCACAAGCAACAAAATAAAAAGTTGACAAGTAGGACTACATCAAATGAAAAGTCCCTCTGCACAGCAAAAGAAATCATCAACAAAATGAAAAGGCAACAAAGACAATAGAAAAAACATTTTTGCAAGCCCTTTATATAATAAAGTCCTAATATCCAAAATTTATTAAAACATAATCATACAGCACAGTAGAAAAATCCTATTAAAATAATAGTAAATAAATTTAAGGACACAGAAAACTTCAAAATTTTTATTTTTAAAAAATAGATTATTTGTGTAGTACATCAGTTCTCTGTTCTCTCAACATTTTATAAGGAACCCAAAAGAGAGGCTTCAACCTGTATTTTTCCCAATTCTGTTGGTCCCAGTGGATGTAATTCCCCCACAAGATATTTGTTTTACAATGATTTTTCAGTAAGAATTTTCAATGGGGTAATATTTTGCTCTCTGATTTTTGTTTAAGTTGGATATTTTAGTTCAGTAGAGAAATATGAATTTATAAGACAATTGATAAACATGGATGAATATAAATAGGCATTGATTATAAGTGATAAATAATGTTGATGGTTTACAAAATAAATAACAGTTTATTATTTTGTAAAAAATAATCACATGAGTAGGGAGCAATAGCATTGCATCTGCTAAGAACTTTGAAAAGTTTGTGGTATTACTTGAGCAATTTATAAATTGCTTGGACTTTTTACCCACCTGGCTAAGTAAATGCATTTACATTATCCCATATTTTATGTAGCCTTGAATATTTTTTAAAAAATTGTATCAGAGTATAGTTGATTTACAATGTTATGTTAGTTTCAAATGTTACAAGTGTAATAATGAAATTGTTACACCTATCCATATATCCACTCATTTAAATTATTTTCCCATATAGGTCATTACAGAGTACTTAGTAGAGTAGCCTCTGCTATTTCAGTAGGTCTTTATTAGTTATCTATTTTATATATAGTGTATATATATATATATGTTAGTCCTAATCTTCCAATTTATTCCTCTCTCCAACTGGTAACCATGAGTTTATTTTCTATATCTGTAACTTTATCTCTGCTTTGTATATAAGTTCATTTGTAGGCTTGAATTTTGACTTTTCAAAGGACTGTTTTATCCTACTTGAATGCCAAGACATGTTCATACCACAAACCCAGTGTGGTAGGAATAATTTGTTTGTTCTAATGCAGTAGTTCTCAACTGGGAGACTCTCTGTCCCCACTAAGTCCCACTCACATAGACACTTGACAATACCCAGAGATATTTCTGTTTGTCTCCAAAAATGGGGCTGAGATTGTTCTACTGACAACCAGTGGGTAGAAGCTAGGGGAACAGCTAAACAATTTAGCATACAAAGGACAGTTCCCCTACAGCAAATTATTAGCCTGCCGAAATATCTACAGTGCTAAAGTTGGGAAGTTAATGCAATTAGTTTAAATTACAATTAAAATCTAAAGTTTATTTTACTGTATATTCAAAAGGAAAATATTATTTTTACCCTGCTAGACTTTTCTGTTTCTTCAACAGTTTGAAGTTTTGTAACTTTATTGAGAATATTTTTATATATAATATACTATATATATATAGCATACTATAATATACTATACATCTATTCTGTACTTAGTCACTCAGTCATGCCTGAATCTTTGTGACACCATGAACTGTAGCCCACCACGCTCCTCTGTTTATGAGATTTCTCCAGGCAAGAATACTGAAGTGGGTCACCATGGCTTCTTCCAAGGTATCTTTCCAGGCCAGGGATTGATTCAGGTCTCACACATTGCAGGTGGATTCTTTATCTTCTGAGCCACCAGGGAAACCCATATATATATATGGACTATACTCTATGTCCATAAGGGAAAACTCATAGTCCTTTTTTCTCAAAAACTAATGAAATAGATTTTTCTGCTCTAGTGAATTTCTTCAACGTTTAATTGATTTTTTTTAATTCCCTAAAATTCAGTTCAGTTCAGTCGTTCAGGTGTGTCTGACTCTTTGTAACCCCATGGACCGCAGCACGCCATCACCAACTCCTGGAGTTTACTCAAACTCATGTCCATTGAGTCGGTGATGCAATTCAACCATCTCATCCTCTGCCATCCCCTTCTCCTTCTGCCCTCAATCTTTCCCAGGATCAGGGTCTTTTCAAATGAGTCAGCTCTTCACATCAGGTGGCCAAAGTATTGGAATTTTAGTTTCAACATCAGTCCTTCCAATGAACACCCAGGACTGATCTCTTTAAGGATGGACAGGTTGGATCTCCTTGCAGTCCAAGGGACTCTCAAGAGTCTTCTCCACCACCACAGTTCAAAAGCATCAGTTCTTCAGTGCTCAGCTTTCTTTATAGTCCAAATCTCACATCCATACATGACTATGGAAAATCCATAGCCTTGACTAAATGGACCATTGTTGGCAAAGTAATGTCTCTGTTTTTTAAAATGCTTTCTAGGTTGGTCATAAATTTCCTTCCAAGGAGTAAGTGTCTTTTAATTTCATGGCTGCAGCCACCATCTGCAGTGATTTTGGATCCCCCCGAAATAAAGTCAGCCACTGTTTACACTGTTTTCCCATCTATTTGCCATGAAGTGATGGGACCAGATGCCATGATCTTAGTTTTCTGAATGTTGAGCTTTAAGCCAACTTTTTCACTCTCCTCTTTCACTTTCATCACGAGTCTCTTTAGCTCTTCTTCACTTTCTGCCATAAGGGTGGTGTCATCTGCATATCTGAGGTGATTGATATTTCTCCCGGCAATCTTGATTCTAGCTTGTGCTTCATCCAGCCCAATATTTCTCATGATGCATTCTGCATATAAGTTAAATAATCATGGTGACAATATATAGCCTTGAAGTACTCCTTTCCCTATTTGGAACCAGTCTGTTGTTCCATGTCCAGTTTTAACTGTTGCTTCCTCACCTACATTCAGATTTCTCAAGAGGCAGGTCAGGTGGTATGGTATTCCCATCTCTTTCAGAATGTTCCACAGTTTATTGTGATCCACACAGTCAAAGGCTTTGGCATATTCAATAAAACAGAAATAGATGATTCTCTGGAACTCTCTTGCTTTTGTGATGATCCAGCAGATGTTGGCAATTTGATCTCTGGCTCCTCTGCCTTTTCTAAAACCAGCTTGAACATCTGGAAGTTCACGATTCTCCTATTGCTGAAGACTGACTTGGAGAATTTTGAGCATTACTTGACTAGTGTGTGAGATGAGTGAAATTGTGCGTAGTTTGAACATTCTTTGGCATTGCCTTTCTTTGGAATTGTAATGAAAACTGACCTTTTCCAGTCCTGTGGCCACTGCTGAGTTTTCCAAATTTGCTGGCATACTGAGTGCAGCACTGTCAAAGCATCATCTTTTAGGATTTGAAATAGCTCAACTGGAATTCCATCACCTCCATTAGCTTTGTTCCTAGTGATGCTTCTAAGGCCCAAGTGACTTCCCATTCCAGGATGTCTGGCTCTAGGCGAGTGATCACAGCATGGTGATTATCTGGGTTGTAAAGAATGTTTTTGTACAGTTCTTCGGTATATTCTTGCCACCTCCTCTTAATATCTTCTGCTTCTGTTATGTCCATACCATTTCTGTCCATTATTGAGCCCATCTTTGCATGAAATATTCCCTTGGCATCTCTAATTTTCTTGAAGTGATTCTAGTCTTTCCCATTCTATTTTCCTCTATTTCTTTGCACTGAGGAAGACTTTCTTATGTCTCCTTGCTATTCTTTGCAATTAGGTTAAGAAAATGTTCATTTTTATAAATTACATTGGGTGGAATTGGCGCCTTTTGTAAATTATATTACAATTCAATATTTTGTGTATTACAGGTCTAAAACACCAATAAATCTTCTAATCTTCACAAATGAACATGCATTTTAGAATATGCAAACATATGAAAACCTTGTCTGTATAAGCTAGTTTCTAATAGATTTGCATTTTATGTTTTGTTAGAAATGTATATTACAAAGTAATGCAATTCAAAAAATTATCTTGTTCAGTATCTTCACTCATTGTTATGCTATATGCAATAACATTTAATTCTTGCTTCAATAACATCCTTGACTATTATGCTTATCCTTTGCTTATAGATTCATAGTGGGTTTAATTTTTATTCCATGCTTATCCTTTGTAAAATAAAAATAATAATTACTTTTTCTATGGGTGTCACGTGTCAGTGGATATAATCAAGCGTCTTTCAGAATGAAGTCAACTCCTCTCAGTAACTTTGCAATGTATCACTATGATTCAAGTTCCTCCATTATACACAAATGCAGAGGACAGAATGACTTTGTAACCTCGATTACCTGGGAATACTGCCAGAATCAGATTTTGTGCTACATTAACGTAATGGAGAAAGACTCACTCTTGTATTGCACTTATATTCTATTGGATTAACAAAAAACTCACTATAACCTTGACTAATCATTAAGTAGAAAACCTTGATTATAAAGTTAAAGCAAAGTTAAATGGTATACATAATATTTCAGATATTATGATAAACAGTAATATTATAACAAATATAACAGTAATGTTATATGATAAACAGATACTATAATAAGTTCAATGCAAATTCACATATACATACACCAAATCTATACGAACTCCTTACTGCATGCTGTGTTCTCTTCTAGTTACACCTCTAGGAAAATCAGCAAGAGCAACAGATAAGGTCACTCCCTTGTGGAATTTTTCCTTTTTGGGGGAAAGGCATACAAGAGACCATTACTTAAATAATCAAGTAATGGCAAGGACTTTGATGAAAGTAGACTGCATTAAAGTGAGCTTTCCCTGAAGCACACTAAGGAGAGATAATGTCATGTGCTGAACTGTGCTGTCTAAAGAGCTTTGTTGAAGCTCTGACCCCACCACGTGGTCTTATTTGAAAAGAGGATCTTTGAAGATGTAAACAAGAAAAGAGAGGACATTAGGGTCTTAATTCAATATAACTAATATCCTTATAACAAAAGAAAATTTACCCAAAGATAATGGGGAAAATTCCATGTGGAGGCCATCATTGTGATACAGCTACAACGTGAGGAATAGATTCTCCCAGTCATCACCAAAATCTGGGGGAAAGGCAGGGGATAGATCCTCCCTCACAGACCTGAGGAGGAATCACCTCTGAAGCGCCTTGATTTGGGGCCTCTGGAATCCAGAACTGAATCAATAAATTGCTGTTATTTTCAGCCACCCTGTGTGTGGCACTTTGTTAGAATAGCTTACTGTGCTTAGTCGTTCACTCATGTCTGACTCTTTGTGACCTCATGGACCTTAGCCCACCAGGCTCCTCTGTTCAACCCAGGGTTGAACCCATGTCTCCTGCATTGGCAGGCAGATTCTTTACCACTAAGAGAGCAGGAATTAATTCACTTGATATCTAAATTGAGACCTGAATTATGGCATAAATCTACTGTATGAAGAATTAGGGAAGATAACTTGGAGTAGAAGTATTAAATATTGGAAAGACATCAGGGCAAACAAGCTCTCTGATGCATAAGAAGCAGAAATAAGGGGTCTTTGGCTATTGTATAAAAATATAAAGTAGACAGTGTAGGAAGTGATATGGAATAAATAGGTGGACAATAAATCATGTTTTACAACTAAGGAGTTCAGATTTTATTATAAGTAAACAAAAAAAGCTATTTGAAGATTTTAGTAATACTTGAATATAATCAGAAAGGAAATTTGTATTTGAAAAAGAAATTCTGGAGAATGGATAGTGAGGAGAGAAGTTGGATGAGATGGAAACATGCAGAGCAGTTCAGTAATGTAGTGATCTAAATCATAAATTTGGAGGATTTCTGTTAGATTGATAATTATTGAATGTGGAGAAGAGTAAAAGATTTGTGGTATGCTGATAGAATCACTGGTAGAGAGATGTGGAATGAAAAGATAGAATCAAAGCTGACTTGTATATTTTTGACTTGATATTTTGGATATTTATCAATGTCATTTCCTGATATCAGGGAAACTCAGGAAGAAACAGCTTCAGGTGGCACAAATTCAATCGTGACATTTCAGATCCATTAGTTATGAGTTTTAAAATGTTAAATTTACACTTTAGGTATATGAGTTTTGAATTCAGAAGAAACGTTGGGTAAGAAAATATACATTTTGGAGTAATCAACACAAAGTTGATAGTTAAGGCTGAAAACCTGGATATAAGATAACCTTTGGTAGAGGGATATATCCATGTGAATTAGCCCAGAGCCTGCAATTTTTTAAGATGGTAGGGTATAGAACACCTAAGGATATTGATAACGAAATCAAAGAAGTAGAAGTAGAAGGAAATTCCAGATTTGATTCAGAAAGGTGAAACAGAAAATGCAAACCAGGACCCAGGAAAGCATTACTCAAAAGACAAAGTTCTAGAATTAAAAAATGGGTAGGAGTTAGTACTGAAATGAATTAAAGACAATTTGAGGCAGAAGGATAAGCATGTCCAAATTCCTGAGGGGATAGGAGCACATAGTACATTAAAATAAATATTTTAAAAGCCACAACTTTTCAAGGTTAATAATGAAGAATAAGGCCAAGAATATAATCAGGCATCAGATCAGTTGTACTTAGTAAAGTTCATATTAAGCATATTGGACTTCATCCTAATGGGCATGGGATGCCTTCAGATAGTTTAGGTCAGTAGACTGTCTATACTACATTAAAATATCATTTCATTTGTAAAGAAAAGCTTTGAGAGAAGCAATAGTAAGCCCCTGGCATGCCTCATTTATGTTTCTTTAGTCATTAGTTTACTAATATAAACCTCAACTATGATCCACAATGAAGACTGCCATACAGTCCAGTTACCTAGAGCAGTCTTGGTTTACTCTCTTTTGATATAATTATTAAGTATATATCTTTTCATACTCAAAAAATTCCATGTCAGTGATACGCTACCATATATTCCACAATTGTTGGGATAGGGGCAGGTGTTAATTTATAGCATTAGCTGAATTTCATGGTGAAAATATTACTACCTTGGTGACCAATTTCAAGCTGTTTTTAACATCTGGTTCACAAAATTTCTTTTCAACAATCAGCTCATACAAGAAAATAAAAGCCAGTTCCAGAGTAACACTGGTTCCATATTTGATAACTTACTATTGATTACTTAAACTCTTTCACTTTCAAATTAGTGTCAGTTTTGATTATGAATCCACTACATTGCCTAAAATGGAAGGGTGTTATTGGGAATAAATCAGTAGGAATATATTAAGCAAATGTTAACTTGTGTCATGCTCTGTAAATGAAATCAAATTACGTTACACAAAGAAATGTAGTATGGGTTAAAGCATTCAGTGTAAATGATCCTCTAATGAATAAAAAAAAATTTATTAGCTAATCAATTTTATAGTTGATATATAGCTCTTTACTAGTGACTTATGTAGATCCCACCATCATCATAAATGTTATTTTTGAAGACATATCTACATAAAGATTTTATACACAATTTGTTGTATTACCCTGGTGGCTCAGTGGTCAAGAACCCACCTGCCAATGCAGGAAATGTGAGTTCAATCCCTGGGTCTGGAAGAAAGTGAAAGAAAATGAAGTTGCTCAGTCATGTTTATCTCTTTGCAACCCCATGGACTGTAGCCTGCCAGGCTCCTCCGTCCATGGGATTTTCTAGGCAAGAATACTGGAGTAGGGTGCATTTCCTTCTCCAGGAGATCTTCCCAACCCAGGGATTGAACCCGGGTCTCCCTCATTGTAGGCAGATGTTTTTGTAGGTCTGAGCCACAAGGGAAGTGGGTCTGGAAGATCCTCTGGCAGAGGAGATGGCAATGCATTCCTGTATTCTTGACTGTGCTGTGCTTAGTCTCTCAGTTGAATCCGACTTTCTGCATTCCCATGGACTGTAGCCTGCCAGGCTCCTCTGGCCATGGGATTATCCCGGCAAGAATATTGGAGCAAGTTGCCATTTCCTACTCCAGTGGATCTTCTCCACCCAGGGATCAAGTTCAGGTCCTTTGCATCTCTTGCATTGGCAGATGCATTCTTTATCACTAGCACCACCTGGGAAGCCCCAGTATTGTTGCCTAAGAAATTCTATAGACAAAGGAGCCTGGCAGGCTACAGTCTATGGGGTTGCAAAAGAGTCAGACACTACTTAGCCACTAAACAGCAAAATAAAATCTTTACAAACATCCCCTAAAGTTTACCTTGAAATATTTTAAAACAAATATATAATCTCTGTTTATAAATTTTTGTTGACAAATTGATTGGCTTAAATCATTTATATAATTATTAATAAATTTCTGAGTAAACTTTGAAACAATAGAAAAGACTTCTATCAGATTATTATAATAGGAGTTTTAATTAAAGGTAAGAAACTTCTTTAATTACTAGGGGACCAAAAATATATACAATAATTTATAATTAAAAAACATAATTCAACATGTATGAAATAGGCTGCAACAACTGGAGAAGGCAATGGTACCCCACTCCAGTACTCTTGCCTGGAAAATCCCATGGATGGAGAAGCCTGGTGGGCTGCAGTCCATGGGGTCTCTAAGAGTCGGACACGACTGAGTGACTTCACTTTCACTTTTCACTTTTATGCATTGGAGAAGGAAATGGCAACCCATGCCAGTGTTCTTGCCTGGAGAATCCCAGGGACAGGGGAGCCTGGTTGGCTGCCGTCTATGGGGTCACACAGAGTCGGACACGACTGAAGCGACTTAGCAGCAGCAGCAGCAGCAGGCTGCAACAACATCACCATATAACATTAGATAATTGACCTAAGTGAATAAGATTACTTAATAAGATCACATAATAGAATTCCTTTTGTGTCAAGTATCCTGTTGGTCTATTATACATTTTGAAAAGATATTCATATGAATCGTAGATGTTAAAAGATTTAAAATGATAGTAGTACTGGCTAACAGCTACAATTCATAAACTGTTTTAATCATGTCATTTGTCAAATAAAATGCAAATTAGGACTAATTTACAAAAAACATGATAATGTTTTCAAAATTCTAAAGTACTCATACTTAGATATAATCACAAATTGTGTTAGAGTTGTTTTTTTTGAAAATCTTTTCTGAGAAAAATCAGAAAAAAGCCTAAAACTTCTGCTGTGCATGTAGCACCCATCATTTTCTGCAATTCATCCAGGATCTGAGTTATAAATGGTTCTTGCAAATGTCAGCCAGAATTCTCCATATTAAGGAGAATATTCAGGGGTATCCTATGGGGGAAGGAGAATTTAGTTTTAATGAGTCAATCTCTTTTTCTGTTTGGTATACTTTAGCTTCTCTGTTCTGAGTCTTAATGGTTATTGCTGGAATGGTCTCACTTGGCACATTTCACTGAGATGGATCTCTATTTTTTCACAGAAAAAGTTTTGTAACTGACTAATTATGTAACTCATTGCAATATTTTTCTCATCTCAGAACCACAATCTGGATACAGACTCTCTGTGTTGTTTTGTCTTTTATAATTTTGTCTTGATTAAAGTAAGTATAAGATGTAGCAAAATTGTCTCAGAGAAAAAATGCCTATTTATACATTAGAAAAAATATCCATAACCATGAAATGAAAAATAGAAGATAGTCAAAAAATTCATGACTTCACTAATATTAACAATTCTGACTTCTTCATTATAAAATATAGGTGTTGGATATTTATAATGTATCATCTTGAGGTTTTTTTTTTTTTTTAAGATGGCAATGGGACATCCTTAAAATCAAGGAGTTCATTATCTTATAGGGAACAGGCTTAAAAAAAGGAATGCTAAAAGACCACTTGGAAATAATGCCTTCCATACGGAAAGTAGTTCAGAAGAGTTGCGCCCTGTGGTGTAAACCCTGACAGTAGGTTTTTCCTTATTTGTAAAGGAGATCCAACCAGTCCATTCTAAAGGAGATCAATCCTGGGTGTTCATTGGAAGGACTGATGCTAAAGCTGAAACTCCAATACTTTGGCCACCTCATGCAACGAGCTGACTCACTAGAAAAGAGTCTGATGCTGGGAAGGATTGGGGGCAGGAGGAGAAGGGGATGACAGAGAATGAGATGGCTGGATGGCATCACCGACTTGATGGACATGAGTTTGAGTGAACTCCGGGATTTGGTGATGGACAGGGAGGCCTGGCCTGCTGTGATTCATGGGGTCGCAAAGAGTCGGACATGACTGAGCGACTGAACTGAACTGAACTTAAGCTGTGATTGCCAAGACATCCACTTCAAAGAAGGGTGGCTGTCTCAAATAAACACATTGGCAGCTTCTGGACTGTATATGGAGCCAGGCTGCCCCCTACCCTTGTGTTCCTTGGTTAACTGTCCCTTAGGATTGTAGTTTCTAGGTTTCCTTTTTGTTTTTTAATCTTCTGTCCTTTAAATTCTCGCTGACGTGTTTTAAATTCACAATAAAGAATTAGCTCTAGAAACCATCCACCTAACTGTCAACCTCAATAAAGCAAAATGCAAAATGCCAGGCACTCACTACCCACCCTCAACCATTGACCTTACTGTGAGGTCCCAAGTATGTCATGTAATTTCCAGGACTTAAAAATAATAAATATTTCCTCCTCCCACATTAGCTTCCTGATGGTTATTGCTGAAGATGTCATACTGTGTATGTGTGTGTGTATGTGGGCTCAGTGTGTCCAACTCTTTATGACCCCATGGACTGTAGCCCACCTGGGCCCTCTGTTCATGGGATTTCCCAGTCAACACTGGAGTGGGTTGCCCTTTCCTTCTCCAGGGAATCTTCCTGATCCAGGGCTTGACAAACCCATGTCGCCTCTGAGCCATTGCTAACACAGAATGTCCAAACCACACAGCATATATTAGTTTTCCTAGAGAACTAATTGGTGTGCAACCCTCATATTATGTATTTGAGAATCAGGGGTTCCTTCTTTTATCTTTCCATCTTCTATTTGGAGAGCTCTGAAATCTGCCAACACTGGCTTTCTTTTTAACTGAAACAAGAACCTTTATTATACTAACTGCTCCTTCTCTTTACAGAAACAAATGAACAACTGATACGTCATAATTATGTTTCAAATGATACATTTTAACATTTTATTATAAAAGAACATAAAATATAAAAATATTAAAACAATTTATATGGATTTTATGAGGAAAAGGTACAATAAATTCAAGTGATCATCTCAGTAAATTTCTCCTCAGTGTTCTATATAATATTGCATAAAACCCATGTAAGTTTTGTGTCTAGGGTGATTCTGAAAACCTAACTCTCCTATGTTTCAAAGCATGTTTCATTGGTAAAAATTCTACAAATAAAAATCTAGCCGATCGTAACCTAATATTAAAGGAGAAATTTTTCTAGTCAATAACAAAGACATAGGAGATGGAAGTAAGGTATACAAGTAGCTCTGATATCATCAGACAGGTTTTAGCTTGCCAGTTATTCAAGTAAATTGCTGTATGTGTCTGTGTAAAGAATAAAAACTACTATTTGGCATGCTCCTTTCTTTACAGACTGAAGAAATATCAGTGAAGTACCAGAAGTTTAGTCCATGGATTTTATAACATTTTTATAAGTATCAGGAATAAATTTTTCCAATTTATTATTTCCCATTCATTAGCTGTATCCAGTTGTGTTTTAAGATGGCAAAAAAGTGAACCCCAGACTATTGAAAAGTTATGTTACTTTTATCAATACAAGTTTAAAGCCACTGTTAATATTTCATTTCTCTTGTTCCCAAAGTGTTAGTGTTAAACATGTATGCTGTTCTTTGCTTCAAAGTTTTGCATATTCTAAAAAAAAAAGATTCATTCTTGGGATTATTGATGAGCAGTTCAATTCATTCAGTGTTTAGTAGAAGTCAGGGAAGAGAAACATAGAAAAACAGATAAATTTACTAGCAGAAAAACAAGAAGGAAAGGATACAGAATTATTCAACTATAACGGTTAAAAATTAAGTCACCAGATTCAGTAAGAATTAGCTTCAAATTTTTTTCCATGGAATTTTTAGGTTTTGATACTTGTCAACTCTGATTTTTTTTTATTTTTTACCAATTTGGTATAATGCATTTTCCTACATCACAGTTATTTCTGTATATAATCATAAAACATACATTAATCCATGTGAAGCAGTAATCACAGTTCCTGTCACAGAAAACACTTTTGATAAAGTTAGCTATTATTATATAAGACTAAAGAATACAAAATGGATGCAATCATTATATACATCTAATATATAAAAGTGTTACTGCTCCCTAGATTAAAATAAATAAGAACTAAGCTCATATGGATGAAGATGAATCAATAATTTCCAGTTTTATGCCATATATGCCTGTGGGCATATATGTACTAGGCATGCTACTAGGCAGGTAGTCAGTGGGATACATAGAGGGATTACAATTTAGCTTGGAAAAGAGAATTACAATTGAATATGCTAAAGTACTGGGATCAAGGTATGAAAAAGATACCATAGAAGCACAAGGAAGAATGACTATGCTTAATGTTGGCATTAAGAGGGGATTTCTCTGAGATTATCCCTGAAGACTAAAAGAGTCGTTGGTATGTAAGTAGGGATATAGGGAATATTAGAGCAGAGAGAGGCAAAAGAATTCCAAATACTAGGATCACATTTATAAAGACGTCCATAGGTGTCGGAAGATAACTAGATTCAGGGTAGAATAAAAGGATGAGAACTAGATAAAGTCTTTTACTTCCCATAAATCATTTCTGGTAAAGTATCTGTATATTTCTTTTACTGTCAACACATAGTTATTTTCTATGGCACAAAATGCCTGCTTAATTTTCCTCATGGCATCACTTTAGAATACGCCATTTCAGTGGACTATATCTAGATTTTCTGATGACACTTAATTGAGTATGAAGGGGACGACAGAGTATTAGATGGTTGGATGATATCACCGACTCGATGGACATGAGTTTGAGCAAGCTCTGTGGGTTAGCGATGGACAGGGAAGCCTGGTGTGCTGCAGTCCATGGGGTTGCAAACAGTCAGACACCACTAAGTGACTGAACTGATACAGTAAAGAGTTTACTACTTCCCAAATGTCTTACCAATGGGTATTTATTTGAAATGAAATTATATTTTGGAAGTCACAACATATCATTCTTTAGACAGGATGAAATTTAGTAAAGTGTACCTTAAAGTAACCACCCTATTGTTATCATACATGTTAATTGCAAGCTTCTGATTGAAATTATGTCATATAAAACATGTTTTTTTCTTGGATGACTTATCCTAACCAGAGTTAGAATAAGGCTTATTTATGTACTTATAATTAACTGCACTCTGAATTGCAAATAGATCCCATAGAAAAATCTGTGCTATTATCCACTTTCTAGCCAATATGCTGCTGCATCTGTGATGTCAGTGCTGTTGCTATCTCCCATTTTCACCCAAGGGCACACATAAATGAAAAAAAAAAAATGTTAACGTGTGGTGATACTGGGAGAGTTCCAAAGAATAGCAAGGAGAGATAAGAAAGCCTTCCTCAGTGATCAATGCAAAGAAATAGAGGAAAACAATAGAATGGGAAAGACTAGAGATCTCTTCAAGAAAATTAGAGATACCAAGGGAACATTTCATGCAAAGATGGGCTCGATAAAGGACAGAAATGGTATGAACCTAACAGAAACAGAAGATCTTAAGAAGAGGTGGCAAGAATACACAGAAAAACTCTACAAAAAAGATCTTCATGACCAAGATAATCACAGTGGTATGATCACTCACCTAGAGCCAGACATCCTGGAACGTGAAGTCAAGTGGGCCTTAGGAAGTATCACTATGAGCAAAGTTAGTGGAGGTGATGGAATTCCAGTTGAACTATTTCAAATCCTGAAAACTGATGCTGTGAAAATGCTGCAGTCAATATGCCAGCACATTTTGAAAACTCAGCAGTGGCCAGATGACTGGGAAATGTCAGTTTTCATTCCAATACCAAAGAAAGGCAATGTCAAAGAATGTTCAAACTACTGCACAATTGCACTCTTCTCACACACTAGTAAAGTGATGCTCAAAATTCTCCAAGCCAGGCTTCAGCAATATGTGAACCATGAACTTTCAGATGTTCAAGCTGGTTTTAGAAAAGCAGAGGAACCAGAGATCACATAGCCGACATCTGCTGGGTAATCAAAAAAGCAAGAGAATTCCAGGAAAACATCTATTTCTGCTTTATTGAATATGCCAAACCTTTGACTGTGTGGATCACAATAAACTGTGGAAAAAACTTAAAAAGATGGGAATACCAGACCACCTGACCTGCCTCTTAGAAACCTGTATGCAAGTCAGGAAGCAACTGTTAGTACTGGACATGGAACAACAAACTGGTTCCAAATAGGAAAAGGAGTACGTCAAGGCTGTATATTGTCACCCTGATTATTTAACTTATATGCAGAGTACATCATGAGAAATGCTAGGCTGGAGGAAGCACAAGCTGAAATCAAGATTGCTGGGAGAGATATCAATCACCTCAGATATGCAGATGACACCACTCTTATGGCAGAAAGTGAAGGAGAACTAAAAAGCCTCTTGAAGTGAAAAAGGAGAATGAAAAAGTTGGCTCAACACTCAGAAAACTAAGATCATGACATACAGTCCCATCACTTCATGGGAAATAGATGGGGAAACAGTAGAAACAGCAGCTGACTTTATTTTGGGAGGCTCCAAAATCACTGCAGATGGTGATTGCAGCCATGAAATTAAAAGGCGCTTACTCCTTGGAAGGAAAGTTATGACCAATCCATATAGCATATTAAAAAGCAGAGACATTACTTTGTCAACAAAGGTCCATCTAGTCAAGGCTATGGTTTTTCCAGTGGTCATGTATGGATGGATGGATGTATGGATTTGGACTATAAAGAAAGCTGAGCGCTGAAATATTGATACTTGAACTGTGGTGTTGGAGAAGAGTCTTGAGAGTTCCTTGGACTGAAAGGAGATCTAACCAGTCCTTCCTAAAGGAGATCAGTCCTGGGTGTTCATTGGAAGGACTGATGTTGAGGCTGAAACTCCAATACTTTGGCCGCCTAATGCTAAGAGTTGACTCATTGAAAAAGACCCTGATGCTGGGAAAGATGGAGGGCAGGAGAAGGGGACGACGGAGGATAATATGGTTGGATGGCATCACCGACTCATTGGACATGGGTTTGGGTGGACTCCGGGAGTTGGTGATGGACAGGGTGGCCTGGTGTTCTGCGGTTCATGGGGTTGCAAAGAGTTGGACATGACTGAGTGACTGACCTGAATTGAACTGATACCGTATTATGGTTAGAAGGGCTTCCCTGGTGGCTCAGTGGTAAAGTATCTGCCTGTCAGTGGAGGAGACACGTTTTTGATCTCTGGTCCGGGAAGAGCACCTGGAGAATGAAATGGCAACCCACTCCAGTATTCTTGCCTGGGAAACTCCATGGACTGGGGAGCCTGGTGGGCTTCAGTCGATGGGGGTAGCAAGAGTCAGACATGACTTAGCAGCTAAACAGGCAAACAAAAATTAAGGGTAGTGCATCTTTAATCTATAGCTGTTCTTTGTTGCAGTAAGCATATGTTGATCAATATTCTTTATTATTAGAGGAACTACTCCATGACAGAATATGTACTGATTTCACAAGGAAAAATAACACAACTCTGGAAAAAGAACCTTTTTTAAGTCTAAAAGTGTCTTATTTTCATTTTTATTTTCAACTAGGAGATTTTCGCAGCAGAATTTTTTTCAGAAGCCAAAAATTCTTCACCAGTTAATGAATATTTCGCAACATCTGTGCTAAATATTATGAGACAATGAATAAGATGAAAAAAATTACACATGACGAAAGAATTAACTACTAAGCAACTTGAGTTTTAAAGAGTCATCCTGATCTTAGGTAAATTTAATGGAATAAAATCCCAGTACTTATTTTTTGACAGGTTAAAAGGAAAGGAAGTGGCCAATGCTACAAGTAAGGGAAATTTTTCTTCTTGAAGATGTAGCACACCCACAAATAAATGTGCATGTATACTTGCTGCTGCTGCTAAGTCGCTTCAGTCGTGTCCGACTCTGTGCGACCCCATAGACAGAAGCCCACCAGGCTCCCGCATCCCCGAGATTCTCCAGGCAAGAACACTGGAGTGGGTTGCCATTTCCTTCTCCAATGCGTGAAAATGAAGTCGCTCAGTCGTGTCCGACTCTTAGCAACCCCATGGACTGTAGCCTACCAGGCTCCTCCGTCCATGGGATTCTCCAGGCAAGAGTATTGGAGTGGGTTGCCACTGCCTTCTCCAGCATGTATATTTAGTTATCTATAAGAGATAGATGGAAAAACAGTGGAAACAGTGTCAGACTTTATTTTTTTGGGCTCCAAAATCACTGCAGATGCTGATTGCAGCCATGAAATTAAAAGACGCTTGCTCCTTGGAAGGAAAGTTATGACTAACCTTGATAGTATTTTAAAAAGCAGAGACATTACTTTGCCAACCAAGGTCCGTCTAGTCAAGGCAATGGTTTTTCCCGTGGTCATGTATGCATGTGAGAGTTGGACTGTGAAGAAAGCTGATCGCCGAAGAATCGATGCTTTTGAACTGTGGTGTTGGAAAAGACTCTTGAGAGTCCCTTATACTGCAAGGAGATCCAACCAGTCCATTCTAGAGGAGATCAATCCTGGATGTTCATTGGAGGGACTGATGCTAAAGCTGAAGCTGCAATACTTTGGCCACCTCATGCGACGAGTTGATTCACTGGAAAAGACTCTGATGCTGGGAAAGGTTGGGGGCGGGAGGAGAAGGGGACGACCGAGAATGAGATGGCTGGATGGCATCACCGACTCTGTGGACATGAGTTTGAGTGAACTCCGGGAGTTGGTGATGGACAGGGAGGCCTGGCGTGCTGTGATTCCTGGGGTCGCGGAGAGTCGGACACGACTGAGCGACTGAACTGAACTGAACTGAAAGAGACATATATACAGTCTCTTTTCTAACAGATTTAGAATTTTTCATGTTTACTCCACCAATAGAGTCACAAATGAACAGAAAGATCAATCTTAAGCATAGCTTTAAAATATATATAGAGTCAGAAAGAAATCAGTGAAACATGTTTTTCTATTTTTCCTATTCCAATCCTATTTCCTATTCCATTTTTCCTGTTCCAATCTTCTGAGTCTCTGATTTCCTTATTTATTTTTATTTTGTTTTATTGTATGTTTCTTTCCAAACTGCTTCAAATAATTTTATTTTCTACTTGGGACTAAAATATTAAAGTATATGGTTACATATGTTAAAAACTGTAATAAAAGTATCAATTAAAAATATTTAATTTGCATTTAAAATAAATCTTTTTTGCAAAGAACTGAGCATATTAAAGCACATTTACATTATTTTATTATAATGCTACATTTTTCATCATAATCTTTAAAATAATAGAGAACCTAAAAATTAATAACAATGCCTGAGCTATAATTACTTCTTGATGTATATTAGTGTCTATATGTATTATTTTTTCTGAAATAATAACAGGAGGAAAACTAAAAATGTGAGTTTAAGAATTCAAAATACAAATTCAAAGAGAAAAATAAATGAAAAAAGAAGCTTAGAAAATACATTTTAAATATAAATTATATCATGAACACCAGCACCACATTTTTAGCTGAAGAATTACTGTTAATAATATAAATTATAAAGACAGTATAATGACTTAAGTAAAATAAACAGAATAATTATGGCTAGAGAAAATATTATAGTAATGTTTTTCCTGATTGTAAAAATGCCTTTGAAACTTTGTCTTTGAAATCAAATTCTAATCTGTGTCTTAGCATATTCAGAGATAATAAGGAAAATGACATTCTGGGAATGTAAACATGAGATAAGTCCGACACTTACCCCATTTCTCTACCTAGAGACAATTTCCTGAATTTGACTCAGGGAGGTCAAGCCTAAGGAGAGCACAATGGTACTACTGTGTTGAGAAGGCAGAGAGCAGATTTCAAGGACACTATTACTGATAGAACCTGTAAGACAGAGCACCAGAAGGAAGGAACTGTATGCAATGGGCTTCCTGAGGGATCGCTGACCAAGGGCAGCTCTCTTATTGCTCAGGATGAAATTTCACAAGACCAAACAGGATACAGCTTCTATGGAATAAAGAGGCTACACAAAGCTGGAGATTTTGGCATTCTGATCCATCTGAGTAGACATGCCTCAACAATACCAAAGCATTCTTTTGAGATGAGAGGCAGATCACATCTTAAAACCATGGACCACATCACATGATAAGATCTTCTCTAAACCCTCCTAAAGAAAGACTAAATTGAAGCTTCAAAATGATATTAGAAATAGAGAAGAGTTTTAAGGAGCTGTTATGAATATATTTAAGGACATACATTTTACTGAAAGTTCTTAGAAGGTGATTAGACACTTACTAGAGAAGAAAATATCACTGATCTTAAAGAATTAGCAGTAGAAATATCCGTATACGAGACTGCAAAAGAGACATAGGTATATAGAACAGTCTTTGAGACTCTGTGGGAGAGGGTGAAGGTGGGATGATTGGGGAGAACGGCATTGTAGCATGTATATTATCATATGTGACCAGTCCAGGTTCGACGCATGATACAGGATGCTTGGGGCTGGTGCACGGGGATGACCTGGAGGGAGGATATGGGGAAGAGGGAGGTGGGAGGGGGGTTCAAGAGGGGGAACACATGTACACCCGGGGCAGATTCGTGTCAATGTATGGCAAAACCAACCAATATATTAATGTATGGTAATTTGCCTCCAATAAAACAAATTAAAAAAAAAAGAAACACAGAGAGAAAAGCAAGTTTTAAAATTAAAAAATGGTGCAGTTTTAGTGAGTTATGAGAAAATATCTTGATTTATGAGAAAGTCTCTAGTACTATAGGAGTCATGTACTTGGAATCTTAGAAAAAAGAAGGGAGAGAATAAAATTTAAAAATTGAAGCAGTGATTTCAAATTTTCCAAATGTGTTGAAATTAAAAGTAATTATGCAGCCTTTAGAGTAAACACTAAACTATATAAAGATATTTATAGCAAAAAAAATGGGAGAAGCAAGTTGCGTATTAAAAGAAAAATTCAAAATTTTCCACATTCTTGCCAATACAGAAATAGAATTGCTGCATCACACTGTAGTTCTATTTTTATTTATTTATTTTTTGAGTAACATTCATTATTTTCCATAGTGGATGTAATGACATTCCTACCAAGAGTGTACAAGAGTCTTCAGCATTTGATATCTCTTGTCTTTTTTATAATGGCCATCTAATAGGTATGAGGTGATATGTCACTGTGGTTTTGATTTGTATTTCCCTCATAATTAGTGATGTTGGGCACTTTTTCATGTACTTGATGGCCATTTTTATATCTTTGGGAAAATATCTATTCAAATATCTGTGTCCATTTCTTTCTTTTTTTTAATTAATTTATTTTAATTGGAGGCTACTTACTTTACAATATTGTATTGGTTTTGCCATACATTGACATGAATCCACCCCGGGTGTACATGTGTTCCCCATCTTGAACCCCCCTCCCATTTCCTTCCCCATATCATCCCTCTGGGTCATCCCAGTGCACCAGCCCCAAGCATCCTGTATCATGCATCGAACCTGGACTGGCGATTCATTTCAAATATGATAATATACATGTTTCAAAGCCATTTTGTTCTGTTTTGTTTGTTTACTGTTGAGTTTAGGAGATCCTTATGTATTTTAGATATTAATCTCTTATCAGATGTATGACTTGAATTTTTTTCTCCCATTTCGGGTTCATTCTGTAGATTATTTCCTTTGCTTAATAGGAGGTTTTTAATTTGATATAATCCCACTTTTGTATTTTTATTTTCCTTGCTTATGCTTTTGATATCATGTGCAGGAAATCATTGCCAAAACTAATATCAAAAAGATTTCCCCCTATGTTGTCTTCTAAAAATTCTGTAGTTTCAGGCCCTACATTTACATATCTTTTTTGAATTTATTTTTGTGTATGATATAAGGTAAGTGTCCAATTTCATTCTGTTGCAAGTAGATATTCAGTTTAATGAATAAACTGAATTTATTTCAGCACTAATTATTGAAAGACTATCATTTCCTCATTGCATATTCCTAACATATTTCTCATTGCATATTCCTTTGTTGAAGATCACCTGACTATATACGTGTGGGTTTGTTTCTGGGATTCTTATTGTGTTCCATTGATCTAACTGTCTGGCTTTATGGATGTTCATTACTGTTTTGATTACTAATGTTTGGAATATATTTTGAAATCATAGTGTGATGGCTACAGTTTTGTTCTTCTTTATTGAGATTACCTTGGCTGCTTGAGGGTTCTTTTTTTATCATTTTATATCAATTTTAGGATTTTTTCCTATTTCTGTAAAAAATGCCATTGGGATTTTTATAGGGATAGCACATGTCCCCCTCTTCTCAACACAGATTAAAATTAAACTAAGCCAAAAAAGAAAAAGACAGGGGAAACAGAGTTGTTTGAAGCATACAAAAAATTGCAACAAACAGAAAATTGGCGTATGTAAAAACAAACGTACCATTAATCATATTAAATACAAGTGAACTTCATGATTCACAAAAGGAATTATCATATAAAAAGAATATATAACAATGTAACTACAAGAAATCCAGTATGCGTATATATATATATATATATTCAAATATATATATGTATTAAAAGAATAGAAAAAATGTACCATAAATGTTAATCAAAAGAAGGCATTTGTGGCTCTTTTTAATTAAAAAAACAAAATGATTTCACCAAAAGATAGAGTGATGTCATAATTATAAATGAGTCAATTGAATAGGAAGATAAAGCACTCTTAAATGCATATGTACCCCTTAAGAGAGCTTCAATATATATAAATCAAAATAAGGTAGAACTACGGAGAAGGCAATGGCAAGCCACTCCAGTACTCTTGCCTAGAAAGTCCCACGGATGGAGGAGCCTGGTAGGCTGCAGTCCATGGGGTCGCTAAGAGTCGGACATGATTCAGCGACTTCACTTTCACACATCGGAGAAGGAAATGGCAACCCACTCCAGTGTTCTTGCCTGGAGAATCCCAGGGACGGGGGCTTCTGTCTGTGGGGTCACACAGAGTCGGACACGACTGAAGTGACTTAGCAGCAGCAGCAGCAGCAGTAGCAAGGTAGAACTAAAGAGAGAAAGAAAGAAATTCTCAATCATTATTAAGATTTTATCATTTATATCTGGACAATATATATATATTATTACTTTTTCTTTGAAACTTGATTCCATAATACAGAAATTGGGACTATTTTTACTCCTTGGTGAAATGTTCTGCTTAATAAAGACAACATATGTCAGATAGAAAGAAGGAGCCTATATTTTTGATGAAATAAAATATGTTTTTCTGCACATATTTGATTTTTTAAATTATTATATAGAGTTCAAGTATTAAATAGACAATGCTTAAGCTATTGGTTTTCAGAGAGTGAACTGTGGACCAGTAGCAGCACATCACCTGGTGACTCATTAGAAATGCAAATTATTGGTACTTATACATAGGGGCTTCCCAAGTGACTCAGTGATAAATAACCCACCTGCCAATGTGGAAGACATAAGAGACTTGGGTTCCATCAAAGGATCAGGAAGATCCCCTGGAGAAGAGCATGGCAACCTACTCCAGTATTCGATCCCAGAGAATCCTATGGACAGAGGAGTCTGGCTGGCTTCAGTCCATAGGGTCTCAGAGTCCCACATGACTGAAGCAACATAGCATAGCATACTAAAATATTGAATTGGAGACTGAGGAGTTGGGATCCATCCAGCAAATTGTGCTTTATCAAGCTCTCCAAATGGTTGTTGTACACACAGGTTTGAAAACCACTCTATTTAAGGCATAGTTTCTTCCTGTCAGAGACAGATGCTCAATGTTGTTATGAAAGGTAACAGGTGATGCTGCTGCATTACTATTTTCTGAACAATTTTTTAAAAAGACAAATGAAAAGGCAGATTCATGGAAGCATACCTTTTTCAAATTAATAAAGTTGTATACATTAAAGATAAACAGTTTCTTGTATATCAATTACAACTCAATGAAGTTTAAAAAAAAGAAAAAGAAAGAAACAACCAACAAACAAACCTGAATAATTACTATTGAAACAGTCTTACCACATTTCCAGTTTGGCAGACTTTCGTGACTGAAGGGAAATAGCCAATAAATTCCCCAAAAAATCCTCCCCAAAATTGTGTTGTTTGGAAATCAAAAATATAACTTGAAAATTTTTCAAGTCTGTGTCTACCTGAACCTATTTGATCATTTGTTTAAAATTTAAAAACCAAATAATTCAGCTAAAATATTAATTTACATAACAGTGCCTTTGATGGGTGTTTGAACTTTTTTGAACATTTGATTCAACTGACTGGTTAATTCAGTCTGGATCTTCAAATGAATTGTATAGAAGTATTTTGGGATACCATAGCAATATAATATAAAGAATACCAACATTTTCAAATGCCTTCATTAAAATTCTAAGTTCATTCAATTATTCTTCTTTTCTTTTGGGCTCATGAATTTATGAAGTTTAATTCAAGCTCTGAATTTCTAAAGTACAAACATTCATACTAATTAAAATTCAGTCACAACAGACAATCTTAATTGGGACCAAAAGCTCTAGAGAAAATTAGAGTAGATTATTTCGAGTCTGAGTATTTCAAGGACTTCTTTGTTATGCCAAGATCCAGTTATTAAGATTTCTCTTGTCCTTTCATGATTTCCTCACAATAAATTTTACTTTCTAGGCAGTTTCACAAATGAGTAACTGGAATACCACTTATAGTTCTCAGAACTTAGTAATGATGAGCAAAATTGCTTTGATTTATGTTATGTAGATGATAAAATGAAAAGAAAGCTGTGAATTAATTATAAATATAGAGGCAGGATCATCTTACATGTATAGGAATATTAAAGGCAAAGAGATTTTTGACAATTTTACTCTTTAGGCACACTCATTTAATTATTTTTTACAATATTCAATATTAACTAAATTGTAAATTGACAATCAGGAGAGACTAAAATCAAAATAACAGATTTTAAATAACGTTGGTAATTAGCTAATTTTGCCTCAAGTCTATGAAAATCTGAATCCTATAATGATGCATATTTATATGTCAAGGTTTAAGGATAAATAGACAGAAATAATAAATATCCCCAAACGCCAAAACTCAAACACAATGAAAGTCTATTCCTCACTCACACAATCTGATGTAGTTGTTCTCATCACTAGGTAGCTCTCCTTCACATGGTGAGTCAGAACTCCAAGTCCTTTAAATTATTTGGCTCTCTCATGTCTAGGGTCTTGTTATTGCAAGAAACCAGCTGGAATAAAAAGAGAGACAGTCTGGAGAGGAAAACACTTGCTAAGCTTAGTCTGGAAATAGAACCCATCACTTATTTTATGTACCACTGTCTACAAAGCAATAATATGGTTCTATCTAAATGCAAGGGAGGTTAGGAAATGTAGCATTGCTATAGGCTGAAGAAGAGAACGTGAATATTAGATGAACTGGTAGCAGTCTTTGTCACTTACAATTAATTTAGTATAAATTTAATGCTTCCCATAAATCTTAATTTATAGAAACAAATCAAAATGAAACTCTCATTGTTTATACCCACAGCAGAGCTTTCTAGATGTTCTAAGTGAGGATGAATAGAAGATAAACTAAAATAAATTTTACAAAAATGCATCAAATTCATAAACCTGAAACATAGAATTGTGTGTCTGTGTTTGTGTATATGTTCATGTGTGATATCTATGGCACTTAGCTATGATGGATAAGAAAAAACACTGGTTTTGTGTGTTTAGATGTATATAACTCAGATATCATCTTCAGTGAGATGCTTCCATTTCTTAATTATCACTCAAGAATAGAATCTGTGTATTTACAAAAAGCATGAGAGTCAAACATTCCAAAAATGAAATCTTGGTTAAGCTGCTTATTAAATGTATGGCTTACTGATTGTGTGACTTTGGGCAAGTCTGTTAACCCCTTTTAGATCTAATGTCCTCATTTTTAAAAGTGCAGACTTTCTACACTTTTTGAGGATTACATGAGTTTAGGGTTGACAACTATCTGACTCAGAATGACAAGCTATAGATAGTAACTGCTACATTTATGCCTCTCATAACAACACTCCTGATCCCTTTCTTGAACCCCTGGCCTATTTTTCCAACTTTTTACTAAATATTTCTATTCTTCATTTCCCTAATTTCACCCCACAGCAGTTATCCCCAATAACTGTCACCCAGATAAATAGATTCCACCACTGAGAATCTATTTATCTAGAATGTACCTCCCTTTCTCTGAAAATTTCACTATGAGAGACTCATTATATCTTGTGTATAATGTCTGAGTAACAAAATAGACAGTTTCTGTCTTCAGTCTGCTGTTCCAATGTGCTTTTCTTAATAATAATAATGTTTTCTAAATGTTCCAAGGCATCTTGCAGCTTAAGTGAATTTTCAATCCTCTACCATGACTCTCAAGACTCTAGTGCAAATTTACTCCATCAGAAATTTTTCACCTTCACTGCTGTCTTTCCTTTTGCTTGACTCATCCACATTATCCTTAACCGTAGCTACTCATCTGCTGCCAATTGCCATTGTTATTATCAGTCTATGCGTCTGCCCATCCTGGAACATCTGCTTAGAATATGTTTCCATTCTTTTCTCTGCTTTGCCATTGTTGTCTACTCTAAGACTCCTTTTGGACACAGTTGAAATTTAAATTCAGCAACTTAATTTTCTAGGACACCAAAAAAGGCCAAAATTAGCCCCAAATTGAGGATAACTTTCAAGTTAGGGACACATTATTTGTTCTTCTCTCATCCAGCTATTACTTTCCCTTGCTGTAAAAAGATCATTTTACTGGAAAATATGCTTCAGACTCAGGATGTAGACATACCTCTAGAGCTGCTAAATGAGAGAAATCCCCAGGTTGGAGTCCATATTTTGCATTAGGAATCAACCAAGTCTGGGGCTTTGGTTATTATACTTTTAAACTTTTAGCACCAAATAGAACTAGGAATGAGTCAGTCGTGGATTTGAAATGAGTAAGACGGCATTAGTATAGCTAATGAAAGAAGTTTCTGGGCCCCCTGTATTGAAGACACATTGTTTTCAAATCCATACAAATAACAGAAAAGGATGGAGAGAAGGAAAAAACATAGATTATGCTGAGTATTATTGCCTTGGCCTTCAAAAATGTCTTGAAACTTGCTATTAGTTAGGTACTTCTGCATAAAAGATCATCCCCAAATTTAGAAACTTAAGGCAACTTTCATTTGCTATTTCTCACAAGAACATAGTTTATTATCTCAGTCAAGCAAAGCTCATCTTGCCCAGCCTTGCAGTATAATTGGGGTCAACTGGCAGATTTGACTGAGTGTTGGCTGGTCTCAGATGCTCTTGGCTGGCATTAGTCAGTTTTTATCTGTGTAGTCTCATTCTCCAGAGAACTAACTTGGGCTTATATTCATGGTTTCGCAAGATTCTCAGAAAGAAAAATCAGAAACATGCCTATAGTTAGCACTACTGTGTTATACCTTAAACATTCCTTAGGCAGGTGAATCTCACTTTTGTTCTTAACACAATTTAAAATAATAACAACAACACAACAAAACCCCACACATCATTTCCATCATATTGTATTAGAACAAATCACAAGATCAGCCCAGATTCAAGGACTGGAATGATAGGGTCCAATATTGAAGTGAAGAGCAGTAAGTTACCCTGTAAAGAGAACAGATATAGGAAGACCTGAGGGTTTGAAGATATTATTCAACAATGAAACTTCTTCAAACTTTCATCCTTCCAGTCTGCGTGGGAGAAACTCACCCTCATAAACTGCATCAAAGGATTCTCATATTTTACATTCCTATTAGATCTGACAAATGAGTGATACCAATAACAGATTAGACACTCCACCAAGCATGTTGGATCACAAGTTATATATAACTGAAGCCCTTTCCATAAGGCTAAAACTCCTGCCTGGTGGATTTTATGATATGTTTCTATTCATAATCACAAAAAGCCTATGGCCTTTGATTAATCAAAATTGCACATTAAAGAGCCCAGTTCAGTTCAGTTCAGTTGCTCAGTCGTGTCCGACTCTTTGCGACCCCATGAATCACAGCATGCCAGGCCTCCCTGTCCATCACCAACTCCTGGAGTTCACCCAAACTCATGTGCATCGAGTTGGTGATGCCATCCAGCCATCTCATCCTCTGACCTTTTCCAGTCCTATGGCTACTGTTGAGTTTTCCAAATTTGCTAGCATATTCAATGCAGCATGTTCACAGCATCATCTTTCAGGATTTGAAATCGCTCAACTGGAATTCCATCACCTCCACTAGCTTTGTTCATAGTGATGCTTGGCCCACTTGACTTCACATTCCAGGATGTCTGGCTCTAGGTGAGTGATCACACCATCGTGACTATCTGGGTCTTGAAGATCCTTTTTGTACAGTTCTTCTGTGTTTTCTTGCCACTTCTTCTTAATATCTTCTGCTTCTGTTAGGTCCATACGATTTCTGTCCTTTATCGAGCCCATCTTTGCATGAAATGTTCCCTTGGTATCTCTAATTTTCTTGAAGAGATCTCTAGTCTTTCCCATTCTGTTGTTTTCCTCTATTTCTTTTCATTGATCACTGAGGAAGGCTTTCTTATCTCTCCTTGCTATTCTTTGGAACTCTGCATTCAGATGCTTATATCTTTCTTTTTCTCCTTTGCTTTTCACTTTTCTTTTCACAGCTATTTGTGAGGCCTTCTCAGACAGCCATTTTGCTTTTTTGCATTTCTTTTTCTTGGGAATGGTCTTGATCCCTGTCTCCTGTATAATGTTACGGACCTCCGTCCATAGTTCATCATGCACTCTGTCAATCAGATCTAGTCCCTTAAATCTATTTCTCACTTCCACTGTATAATCATATGTATTTGATTTAGATCATACCTGAGTGGTTTAGTGATTTTCCCTACTTTCTTCAATTTAAGTCTGAATTTGGCAATAAGGACTTCATGATCTGAGCCACAGTCAACTCCCGCTCTTGTTTTTGCTGACTGTATAGAGCTTCTTCATCTTTGGCTGCAAAGAATATAATCAATCTGAATTCAGTGTTGACTATCTTGTGATGTCCATATGTAGAGTCTTCTCTTGTGTTGTTGCTATTGCTTAGCAATTAATTTTTCAGACATTTTAATTTATAATCCAGTTCTAAATAATCTATAAACTTACACACTCTTCATTATTGCTATTTTTTATTCATTATGATTAACATTATGCAGACATATCTGTAAAATATTTTAATTGAAAGTGTAGTATTGTGGGGACATTTTAAATTAAAAATGACTTGCGATTTCAAAATGTTTTTATCTATTTCATATGATAATACAGTTATCTTCAAGTTAAACAAAATAATTTAAACTGAGTACTGATTTTATCTAATTATAATTTATGAAAAAGATGATTGAAATCATTAATTTAATACTTTGTGTTTTCCTGGATTGAGACATCAACTTGATTATAAATGCTCAAGTCTTTAAGTACTTCAGTTAAACTAGAGTATTTTATATCATGGATACAATAGAATATGTGTATTTAAACTGTACTGTTATAGTTAGGCCAATGAGAAAAGAGTGCTATTTATTTTTAATGTATTTTTGATAAAATAAATTACAGAGTATACATACCCCAAGTTTATAGAAACTTTTATTTAGAAACAAATGTAATGTATTCTCAAATTTGCTTTATTCAATCTCTGTCTATATATATATATATATATACTTATATAATTTCATCACACTAATTATAAACACATGTATATATGTCAAAAAATATTTCATAGATGATAATTTATACTCTCTATCGCATCACATCAGAAACTTATATTGTCAGTTATTAACTGTAGACTATTAACTTTGTCAAGTTTGATCATTTGGTTAAAGTAATGCCCACTGTATTTTCTGTTTTATAGAAAATTTATTTTTTCTGATTAGTAAAGTAGTCCATGCAACTATGTCACCCAATGTATGTTTACCTAATGATTACTTTTCTAATTAATTATTACACTCAGGGTTGCAAAACGTTTCCTAAAATTTCTAAAATGGCATATTATTTATTATATTATTCTGTAAAGAAGAGGTTCTCTTACCTCTGTGTCTTTCTATTTATATACTTATTTAATATCAGTATTGGACAAAGATTTTAAAAATATAGTCAACAAGTACTATTTTGGTGTTCAAATGATCAATTTTGATTTAATATAAAATCAAAAATTAAATATTGCAAATGCTTTTCTGTCTTTTTATATTTTGAGCTTCATTTCCTGAGCTTGTCTCTAATAGGTATCTAAGGAAGGAATCATGACTATAGTTTCCTTGTGCTTTTACATGTTTATTGCTACTTTTTTCTAGAAAATATACACTTGTTGGCTTTCTATCTTTCTATTAATAAGTACTAGAGAAATTTTATTTTATTATTTTAGTGTAATTATTTTACTTTAATTTTGTAACTTCTTGCCTGGGCTGAAGAACCAGGAATTTTTCTACTTATACTGAAAATATATAGCTATTCTAAGATACAGTTGTTTGTTTTCTGTTTTATCACTCCAATTTTTCAAGCATAAGATCAATCCTATCAATACTTAGATTTTCATTATTCTTTCAGTCAAAGAATTTCTTTTTAATATTAAATGTTAGTTGCTTTCCATTGTTTAGCTTTTGCTCTTTAGGGTCTATAATGTACATGTACAGAATTACTCATACCTATATCCACAGCTATGTTTTTATGCATTAAATTGTATACATTCTCTTTTGATCTATTTTGTTTTTCCTTATTATTTTGTCTTAGCTTTTTTTCATTCTTCTATTCTATATTTGTTACTTTATTTGAAGATTTTGTCTATTCTTCCATTGGTTGCCTGTAACATTTCTGAGATATTTTCTTCTACACATGTTTTCCTTTGTTCAGTTCACTCTTATATCACATATTTCTTTGCCTGTAAGTTACAATCATGAAATTATAATTCATAATTTGCCATGTTTCTATCATTTCTCTAATGTTTTATTTAATTTTAATCAACTAAAACCAAAAAAATCCTGCAATTCTTACTCAACTTTGCTAGGTCCCCTTTTTCATCATAAGAAATTACAATTATTTTCATACCTAAAATTATTGATTAGTATATTTTTATTCTTATAAATTTTCATATGGATATAACTTGTTTTTCTGCTTATAGTAAATTTTGTAGATGTTTTCTGTGCTAGTAGTAATAAATTGAGTGACGATGCAAAGGAGTTTGAATAGTCTACTTATTTTCTGAGAGTTTTCTATTCTGGTGTCACAGCACTTTACTGTGCTTTGTACCACTATACTTTACTGTATACCATTTATCTTTCAGTTCAGTTCAGTTCAGTTCAGTCACTCAGTTGTGTCCGACTCTTTGAGACCCCATGAATCATAGCATGCCAGGCCTCCCTGTCCATCACCAACTCCCGGAGTTCACTCAAACTCATGTCCACAGAGTTGGTGATGCCATCCAAGCATCTCATTTTCTGTCGTCCCCTTCTCCTCCCGCCCTCAACCTTTCCCAGCATCAGAGTCTTTTCCAGTGAGTCAACTCGTCGCATGAGGTGGCCAAAGTCTTGCAGTTTAAGCTTTAGCATCAGTCCTTCCAATGAACACCCAGGACTGATCTCCTTTAGAATGAACTGGTTGGATCTCCTTGCAGTCCAAGGGACTCTCAAGAGTCTTCTCCAGCACCACAGTTCAAAAGCATCAATTCTTCAGCGCTCAGCTTTCTTCACAGTCCAGCTCTCACATCCATACATGACCATGGGAAAACCACAGCCCTGACTGGACGGACCGTGGGGAAATGATAACTTCCTGTGGACAGGCGGTCACTGGGAGTTGGTCATTGCGCCTTCTGCTTCTGATTCAGTTACACCTTATTTTCACAGGTTTGTGAACTTGAACAGAGTGGTTATTTCTCCCCTTTCACCACCAAGCCTCCTTCTCTTTCCTCCTGTTTATTTAGATGTGCTTTCAACACTGCTTCCTCTGGAACTGTACACTTTTCAGTTCAGGTCTTTTCTTTTGATGCAGCATCTCACTCATTCTCGGTATTTTTACCCAGGGCAAGAAACTGCCTCTGGGGCAGTTTTATTCCACCACTGTTAGTGTTCCTTTACACATCTTTGTCTCTTTGCAATATTTTCTAATCTACAGCTTCTCAAAAATGTGCTCCATTTCTGTGTCTGCTATTTTTAAGTGTCAATTTTCCCAATTATATGTAAAATGAGTTTTGTATCGTTTCCTCTGCTTATTGACTATCATTTAGGATGTGTGAAGAACTTCTGATGTAAGGTTGTTAACATTATGCATATACCAAGAAGTCTCAAGACAGTGTTCCTTAAATAATTGAAAGTCAATGGAATTATAAAAAGGCTTTCCTGGTGGCTAGGATGGTAAAGAATCTCCATTCAATGCAGGAGACCAGAGTTTGATCCCTGGGTCAGAAAGATACCCTGAAGAAGGGAATGATCACCTACTCCAGCGTTCTTGACTGGAAAATTCCATGGACAGAGGAGAATTAAAATATATGACAGTCTCCTAACATTTTAAATAAATTGATCCATGTAATAAAGAACACTTTGATAAAAACTAGGAAGAAATAAAAAGTCTTATTTCTCCTGGGCATAAAGATAAAAACTTAGATTTTTGTAAGTAAAGTCTTAGTAGTTATTGAAGGAAACAGATTTCATGTGAGGTTAATTAGATTATAGCCAATCTGAAAGCACTGAAGAAAGTAGTTATTGAAGGAAACAGATTTCATGTGAGGTTAATTAGATTACAGTCAATCTGAAAGCACTGAAGAAGAAAGTAATGCCTCATCTTTCATGATTGATTTATTTACTCAATACTAAAGGAAATCACTATTTTGCCCCTTTAAGATATACTTTTAAATTAAATAACACATAGCAAAGGTTATCATTTATTGATTTTCAGTACTCTAAACCATACATTTAGTTACTTGGAGTTAACAGTTCTAACATGTATTCTACACTTGCTTCCTGAATTAGGTACACATTTTGCATTATAGATACATCAGTATAGGAGGTATTGTTATGATTACCCTTCTTTTTTTCCCTTCTATTCTTTTCTCTTTTTCCTCCAAATGCTTTGTCCTATCACATATGCATGTCTCCTGTTGAAAACACAAAAATAAATTACTTTGGAAAAAAGATTTTATATAACATGGGACTGCTGTTAAAGACTTATCCTATCTGAAAGGAAAAAATAAATAAGTTCAGTTAATATAAAGAAACCTAGAAAATATAGGCTATTGAGCATGACTCTTATGTGCATATGCCAATTATATGCTTAACTCACACTTCAAGGAGCATATAAGGAACATGATTTCAGGAAGCTTGTTCTTTAGCTGTTTTATTCTAAAAGACTCAGCAAGGTCGATAGTAATAAAACATCTGTCTTTCCCTGCTTGAATGGAAGCAAGAAATTGAGAAAAACTGGGGAACTGTTCGTAACTCCTTCAGTTCAGTTCAGTCGCTCAGTCGTGTCCGACTCTCCGCGACCCCATGAATCACAGCACGCCAGGCCTCCCTGTCCATCACCAACTCCCGGATTTCACTCAAACTCATGTCCAGAGAGTCGGTGATGCCATCCAGCCATCTCATTCTCTTTCGTCCCCTTCTCCTCCTGCCCCCAACCTTTCCCAGCATCAGAGTCTTTTCCAGTGAGTCAACTCTTCGCATGAGGTGGCCAAAGTATTGGAGTTTCAGCTTCAGAATCAGTCCTTCCAATGAACACCCAGGATTGATCTCCTTTAGAATGGACTGGTTGGATCTCCTTGCAGTACAAGGGACTCTCAAGAGTTTTCTCCAACACCACAGTTCAAAAGCATCAATTCTTCAGCGATCAGCTTTCTTCACAGTCCAACTCTCACATCCATACATGACCACAGGAAAAACCATAGCCTTGACTAGATGGACCTTGGTTGACTGTGTGGATCACCATAAACTGTGGAAAATTCTGAAAGAGATGGGAATACCAGACCACCTGACCTGCCTCTTGAGAAACCTGTATGCAGGTCAAGAAGCAACAGTTAGAATTGTACATGGAACAATAGACTGGTTCCAAATAGGAAAAGGAGTATGTCAAGGCTGTATATTGTCACCTTGCTTATTTAACTTATATGCGGAGTACATCGTAACTCCTTATATTTCAAACAATAGTCTGAATTTTTTTAAACTAAGTTTCAGAGATGCTTTCATTTCATAACAATGTGCTTTGGTTCGACAGTCATTGCAAGAGAAATTTATTTGTTTATATTTCAGTTTATCAGAATACATTTAACAAGCATTGATTGAGTGAGTGAAAAACCACAGGACCAGGGGTCAAGAGTGTATGCATTTGTTGGTGGGAGTATAAGGTGTATATAAATAAGTTGAGAAAACAAAATGTCTTTTCCTTTTCGTGGGGAAAAAAAGACAAAGCAGAAGACAAGGTTACTAGGATGAGCAGTTTTACCAGTGTTTGCCTAGACTGGATGATTTCTACATCAACATTCCATTAGTTTTATGGAAAATTGCTATTTACAAATGTTTTTCTAAGCAGTGAGCATGATTATACAATAAATTATTGTGGTATTGAAAACTTCAGTTCTTCAAAAGAAATAATAATTAAAGCCCTGATCCCATGAAATTTCCATATCACTGAATTAGAGAATCAAAACAAACAACAGCAACAAAGCAAGATATGAATAAGGCAATGCTTTGTCCAAACAGTTATGAAGAAACTATTTTCCACACAGTTTAGTGATGCGTATGCAAATTTGAAGTGCCACCAAAAATCTTGCTACATTTGTAAAATATACATTTTTATTATTTAAGTCAGTTATTATGCTCTTGATTATATGAATATCAGCATCTGTTATGAAACAGTACATACAAATATATACAAATATAAAAAAATCTACAAGTATAAAAATATGTTGGATGTCCTAGGAAATAGAAACATTTCAATAATTTAATGTGCCCTCAGTATTACATGCTGAAGACACTTAAAAATAGTTTTTAATACAAATTCTGTCATATGAAATACATAAATTGACAGGAAAATATGCGAACTACACCAAATGCTAACATGGAAAACTTTATGAGCTTTGTTTATAAAATTTCCGTATTTTCTGTATTTCAGATGTGTGATTATATTACATATGAGGTTAAAATATTGTTTTTTTAACTCTGGGAGCAGAGCCTTGGATGCATTCAACAGTAGCTTCCACCATTAAATCACTATATAGTTTTGTTGTGAACTTTACATTTCCTTGTGAACATGGTTTCCCTTTGAACAACCTTGTGGGTACATGGTGCCACCATATAATTTTTCTTATGAACCACTTATGTGTGGTTCTTTTGCAGATTAGATGACATTACTGGCCATTTTCAGTTGCTTTTTTATTTCTCTAAATGATTTAAACATGGCAATTATATAATTTTAGTGTCAGAATTTCTTGGGCATATGATTCAGCTTTTTAGTTTCTCACCCTTAGAAACTTTTCTCTGCAGTCATTTTATAGTGTGTGTGTATGCGTGCATGCACATGCACATCTTGAAGATCTCTTCAGACATTTTGCTTTACTTCTACAAGTCACAACTTGCTATCAACAAAGAATAATTTGTTGAATTAATAATTTGCTGGTAGAAAATACAATTGATTTGCCATCTCCTTCTCCAGGGAATCTTCCCAACCCAGGGTACGAACCCAAGTCTCCAATATTGCAAGAAGATTCTTCACTGTCTGAGCCACCAGGGAAGCTCAGAATGCCAGTTCAATTCAGTTCAGTTCAGTTGCTCAGTCGTGTCCGACTCTCCGCAACCCCATGAATCACAGCACGCCAGGCCTCCCTGTCCATCACCAACTCCCGGAGTTCACTCAAACTCATGTCCACAGAGTCGGTGATGCCATCCAGCCATCTCATTCTCTGTCGTCCCCTTCTCCTCCCGTCCCCAACCTTTCCCAGCATCAGAGTCTTTTCCAGTGAGTCAACTCTTCGCATGAGGTGGCCAAAGTATTGCAGCTTCAGCTTTAGCATCAGTCCCTCCAATGAACATCCAGGATTGATCTCCTTTAGAATGGACTGGTTGGATCTCCTTGCAGTCCAAGGGACTCTCAAGAGTCTTCTCCAACACCACAGTTCAAAAGCATCGGTTCTTCGGCGATCAGCTTTCTTCACAGTCCAACTCTCACATCCATACATGACCACGGGAAAAACCATTGCCTTGACTAGACGGACTTTGGTTGGCAAAGTAATGTCTCTGCTTTTTAATATACTATCAAGGTTGGTCATAACTTTCCTTCCAAGGAGCAAGCATCTTTTAATTTCATGGCTGCAATCAGCATCTGCAGTGATTTTGGAGCCCAAAAAAATAAAGTCTGATACTCTTTCCACTGTTTTTCCATCTATTTCCCATGAAGTGATGGGACCAGATGCCATGATCTTTTTTTTCTGAATGTTGAGCTTCAAGCCAACCTTTTCACTCTCCTCTTTCACTTTCATCAAGAGGCTTTTGAGTTCCTCTTCACTTTCTGCCATAAGGGTGGTGTCATCTGCATATCTGAGGTTATTGATATTTCTCCCAGCAATCTTGATTCCAGCTTGTGCTTCTTCCAGTCCAGCATTCCTCATGATGTACTGTGCATATAAGTTAAATAAGCAAGGTGACAATATACAGCCTTGACGTACACCTTTTCCTATTTGGAACCAGTCTGTTGTTCCATATACAGTTCTAACTGTTGCTTCCTGACCTGCATACAGGTTTCTCAAGAGGCGGGTCAGGTGGTCTGGGATTCCCATCTCTTTCAGAATGTTCCACAGTTTATTGTGATCCACACAGTCAAAGGCTTTGGCATAGTCAATGAAGCAGAAATAGATGTTTTTCTGAAACTCTCTTGCTTTCTCCATGATCCAGCAGATGTTGGCAATTTGATCTCTGGTGCCTCTGCCTTTTCTAAAACCTGCTTGAACATCTGGGAGTTCACGGTTTACATACTGCTGAAGCCTGGCTTGGAGAATTTTGAACATGACTTTACTAGCGTGTGAGATGAGTGCAATTGTGCGGTAGTTTGAGCATTCTTTGGCATTGCCTTTCTTTGGGATTGTAATGAAGACTGCCCTTTTCCAGTCCTGTGGCCACTGCTGAGTTTTCCAAATCTGCTGGCATATTGAGTGCAGCACTTTCACAGCATCATCTTTCAAGACTTGAAATAGCTCAACTGGAATTCCATCACCTCCACTAGCTTTGTTCATAGTGATGCTTTCTAAGGCCCACTTGACTTCACATTCCAAGATGTCTGGCTCTAGCTCAGTGATCACGTTATCGTGACTATCTTGGTCATGAAGATCTTTTTTGTACAGTTCTTCTGTGTATTCCTGCCACCTCTTCTTAATATCTTCTGCTTCTGTTAGGTCCATACCATTTCTGTCCTTTATCGAGCCCATCTTTGCATGAAATGTTCCCTTGGAATCTCTAATTTTCTTGAAGAGGTCTCTTGTTTTTCCTATTCTGTTGTTTTCCTCTATTTCTTTGCATTGATCACTGAGGAAGTCTTTCTTATCTCTCCTTGCTATTCTTTGGAACTCTGCATTCAAGTCTTATTTTCCTATCCTTCCTTCCTTTCTTCTTCTGTCTTATCCTTCCTTCCTTTCTTCATTTTCTTTTTTTTTTAAAAATATTCTTTCATTATCAAAATGTTTAGCTGCTTTCTGTATCTGCAGTGATTATTTTTTTCACTGACACATGCTTCCTATGAAGCTATACCTTTAGCCAGAGGACCTAATCCCCGGTGCACACCTTGAACAAGTTTACGCTTTGCTGCCTGAATCCTGACTGGCTTTTCACATTAAGGCTGTACGTTCTTGGTATCACCATACACCCTTGACATATCGTGGGTTTTAGTTCAAGCTTATCACTGTGGAATTAAGTTTCCTCTTGCTTTTTTAGCACTAGATTTATCTTATGTATCTGTGAATATAAATTGATTTTATTTATGTTCATTATCCTGCCCATCAAAAACTTTATTTCCAGTGAAGGTTTTAAGATTTTCTAATTAACTATTTTGTAGGAAGAGGAGGACACAAGTTTCAACTTATGTATAACTTCTGTATTGCTTGACTTTCTCAAAGAAATATACTACTTTAATATTTTGAAAAAGTAATTCTCTGCTAAACACTAATTATAGAATAAAATGCAAGCTTTCTAATGTGGCAGGTAGAATTTTTTCTTATTATTTATTAAGACTATTTTTAATCGAAGTTTAAAATTGATGGCAAAATTGAGGGGAAAGTACAGAGATTTCTTTTTATATCTTTTGCAGTCCCATATCAGTTAGGCTCTGATAATAACCCAGGACATTAGACTCTGGGTAACTAGTTTCCCTGTTTAAGGTGGGTCCAGTTAAGAACAGAGTGCTCTAGAGACCGTCACCTTGGTTCCTTTTCTCTCCTCCCTGCCAGAAGTGAGATGAGACTTTTATATTTACTGTAGCCTTCTGGTTGAGCTCCCGGAGGTAAATATAGTGGGATTCTCTCTAAGACTGGCGTACCCTGCAGTTTTATCTTCTCAGAGATAATCTCACTGAGCATCCAGCAATTTGTCAAATACAGTTCCCATTTGCTTCCTGGGCATTGGTTGCCACAGCAGTTTTCACTCATGAGTCTCTGCTCCAGTAAAATGTGACTTCCTGTCTCTTCAATCTTGGGGTGGTGGTTTGTCTTGTCTTCTCCTATATAAGACTTTAAGAATTATGGCCTATAGCTCATTATTGCTTCTTATCTCCCTCTCCTTGAATTCTCCCCTTTCTTCTTACTTTCTAAACGTCAGCAATATTAGACTATATTTTTTAAATGCCTAGAGTACTCATGCTGCTGCTGCTGCTGCGTCACTTCAGTCGTGTCCGACTCTGTGTGACCCCACAGACGGAAGCCCACAGGCTCCCCCATCCCTGGGATTCTCCAGGCAAGAACACTGGAGTGGGTTGCCATTTCCTTCTCCAATGTGTGAAAGTGAAAAGTGAAAGTGAAGTCGCTCAGTCGTATCTGACCGTTAGCGACCCCACGGACTGCAGCCTACCAGGCTCCTTCATCCATGGGATTTTCTAGGCAATAGTACTGGAGTGGCTTGCCATTGCCTTCTCATAATTCAGCTTAAAACTAACTCCTTTGTGATACATTTCATGAACTGTTTAGATACTTAGGCAACATCTTCTGACTTCTATGGGGAAAATTTTGTTATTTATTTATTTAATTTTGCTTGAAAGAACACAAGAGCTCTTATTTATTATATAATGCATTTACCTAGTTATTAAAATACAGTGCCTTCTTATCTGTGTGTATATAAGTACAATTCTATGTATTTTTATGTTTGATAAGTTATGCTTATGGAATGATCACAAACACCAAACCAAAAGAATGAGGAGAGTTGAATGAGCAGCAACTAAAGATGATCTTGTTAGTGCAATCAGTTGGAGACGTGCCGGAGTCATACATAAGGGAGAAATAACAAATAGTGGGTTTTTTTTGTTGTTGTTATTTTATTCATAGTTAATCCCTAGGTATTTTTAGAAAAGAAAACTTGGCCTCATACTAACTACCAAAAGGAATGTATTGTAAACAAAGTAAAGTGAACAGTGTTGCTCATCACCGAGTGCTACAAGGATTTAGCCATTAGCTATTAGTGCATTTGCTGACGGACACTGTACACCAAGGAATTCAGGATGTGGCATTCTCTGCTTTGGGTAAACAGACCCTATGGAGAGTTAGATGCGCATCTCACAAAGAATTTTAATGAACCCAGAATTTTGCATCTTCCCATACATAGCAAAGCACTGAAATCATTACCTTGAGATATCTGTTCATTGAAAATAGCAGTGCTATTTTTTACCAAGATGCATGCTTGACTGCATGAATTCCCTAGCCAAAAAAATCACAGATAAACTGGCTTCTCTCCTACTGATTCAGACTAGTTTTCTCAGAGCTACTGAGAGGCTGTCTCCTGGGGATTTCATACTCAGTAAGACCCTAAATAAAACTTAAACTCACACTTGTGCTGTGCATTTTTCTTTAAGTCAGCAGTATCATATGGATCCTATTCTCAGGGTCATTGCATCTGATAATGCACAGTATCTTCAACTTTAAAGCTGAAGCTAGTTTTTTTTTTTTTCTTTAATGTGTAACATTTAACAAAAAAGCTTCCTATGTCAGACCATGATAGGTTTGCCTTTATTTTGTTGAGAGTTTGAAAACTTTCTTTAGTAAAAGTGTATGCCCTTGATAATCAAACTTAAAATATGGAGAAGAAAACTTAAAACCTACAACAATGAATTTTTAGCATGTTCTACTGACTACCAAATATAATTTTGAAAATGGAGCTTTTGGCAGGAACTTAAAACCAGTTGGCTCTGCATCATGTCCCCTGGCAAATGAGACATACATGGTTTCTAGTCCAAACATAAAGATGGAAAAGCTGTCATTCTATTTTTTGAATTAAACAAATTCATTTTATTTCACTTCAGAAAGCCAACCATATAATAGAGTTTCTCTATAAAAGTAGCTTATGCTGAGGACAAATGTTATTACAATTCATTTTAAATTTGTACAGATGTCTAAAATAAATTGTCCCCAGAGTTTTGTACCATAAATCATGGGAAATATTTTTGATTAGGAAAATTATATTATCAATTGTCAGTTGATATCAATTATATTTTTAGTTATACAGGATAATTATTATGAATCCTAATTTCCTACGTGGCTGTGGATGTACATATATGCTTTTGAGTAAGTCACATATCCACTTTATCTTGCTAACTTCTTCAACTGGCTGTATACTTGTATACTCATTGCTTTTCCTTTTTATGTAAAGTCTACTACATTTAAGGCCTCAGTGGATAATGTTTTCCATATCCCATAGGTTTTAAGACTTTATATTTTTGTTGTCTTTCTGTTATGATGTTGTTTTCAAATGCCATGTACTCAGTGAGTGATATAAACACATTGTATATTTCAGTTAATTGAAATTTAAAAATAAAAAATTAAAAAAAGTAAATAAATAATAACAAAATAAATAAATAAATCTTAACTGTCTTCAAAAAAATAGACTACAGAGTAACTGAGTAAGTTAGACTAGCGCACTGAGTTATTTGTTAGTATTTCTGTAATTCTAAGTAAGTGTTATTTTGCATAAGAGCACCAACCTGAGAAATATGTCAAGGTATTAACTGCTAAGAGAAGCTGTGGCTGGTAAGTGGTTTAATTACTCTTATATTAAGATAGTTTGTCCAAAGTCACAAACATTTATGTATCCCCTTAAGTGTGAGGCATTTTGTGAAGTAAAATTTCCCCTAGAAATTTTGATGTATTCTATTATTTTCTGAGTTTCATCTTCTCTAATTCTTTATTTTTATTGTTGCTGTTGTTGAGTTTTATCCCCCTAACTTTTATTGACTTACTATTATTTACTAATTTCAGATTGAGGACTTTTTTTCTTTCTCCTTGATCAAAACCTCAAAATCCACAAGTTGCTCTTCTAATTATGGGAGACCTCAAATCAACTTTAAAAGAACTGAAGGATTTTTATTGAAGTAAAACTTCACTTTTACTTTTACTGAAGTAAAACTGGTTTTCACTGGACTGCTTTAACAAATGTGTGCTACCTCTTGCTTGAAAGGGCTTGTGTCCCTCTTGCCCTCGTTTTCTCATGATAGAAATGGCAAGATCTGCAGTGAGTCTCTCCTCACCCCAAACAGAAGGTTGTTAGTCATCCAGTTGTGAAACCATGAAACAGGTCCAAATGCATAACAATAAATAGATAGCAAGCCTTTAATGCTTTATGTTGCAACACGAAAACTCATATACAGAGAGCCTCACTGGTGTCTAATATCAGGAGATAACAGATGTGTTGAGCATATAGCCTTCTAGGATGTGGGAATAGTTGATGAAGAGCAGTGGAATGAAGATTAAAATGTTGCTCTGTGAATTCTTTTTTAAAAAAGTTAAGTATCCTGTGTTTTGTTTTTTCTTTCATCATTACCAGCACAGGTGAATTTATATATGTTAAGAGCATTTACGTTAACCTATACTTTCAGATATCTTCATTTAAGGAGACTGCATGGTTAAAACTACCTCTAGTGTGTAGCTGCTTGCAATATTTTTATCAGTGTTCTTTTTATTAAGAAAATAATTTGAATTATTCAACCTATAAAAAATCTAAAACAATTTCCTTCATGATTTGAGCTATCAATTGAGCTTGGGCAATAAGCTAGGGCAATAAGCCACTGAAAATAATTTTGCAACCTAGAATAATTTAGGAGTGGTAAAAATCATCAAAAGCAACAAAAAGCTCAATTCCTATTGTTGACACTATTTTATAAAAGGGCAGTGGAATATTTGCCTTACAAAATCATAGTCTCAGGGAGAAAAGTAATATTTGCTAGGTTCAAGTATGGAAAGATTCATATAGCATTTCTTAGTGAATTTTTAAAATTTGGTGACTCTAATCTGAATAGTATATCTAATTACCATCTTTAGTTCAGTCCCTCAATCAAGTCCGATTCTTTGTGACCCCATGGACTGCAGCATGCCAGGCTTCCCTGTCCATCACCAACTCCCAGAGCTTACTCAAATTCATGTCCATTGAGCTGGTGATGCCATCCAACCATCTCATCCTCTGTCATCCCCTTCTCTTCCTGCCTTCAATCTTTCTCAGCATCAGGGTCTTTTCCAATGAGTCAGTTCTTCACATCAGATGGCCAGAGTATTAGAGTTTCAGCTTCAGCATCAGTCCTTCCAATGAATATCACTTTAAAGTGATAATTATAAAATATATCATTTTTTAAATGGTAATTTAAAAATCACTTAAAATATCTCTGCAAAAACCTATTGATACCTACTGAGCAGAGAATTCCCAAATGGAAGTTAATGGGGAAAGCTCTTTTGGACTTCATCCAGAAATTCATGAACATTTCATTAATTGCTGAAAAGATTCACAATGTGATCAAGATCAAAGTGCTTAAGAAAGCTTAAAAGTCCTCTGCAATTGATTGGTACAAGCTCTTCAGTATAGGAACTAATACATTTGCATTGTTCTAATACTTTTTATTTTCTGATCTTCAAATTTTATTTATTTATTTATTATTTTGAAGCTTCTTTGTTTTTTGTTGAGGGCTAATTACAATATTATATTGGTTGGTTTTGCCTTGCATTGACATGAATCCGCCCCGGGTGTACATGTGTTCCCCTTCTTGAGCCTCCTTCCCTCCCACCTCCCTCCTCCCCTTATCCTCCCTCTGGGTCATCCCCGTGCACCAGCCCCAAGCATCCTGTATCATGCGTTGAACCTGGACGGTTGATTCGTTTCACATATGATAATATACATGTTTCAATGCCATTCTCCCAAATCATCCCACCCTCACCCTCTCCCACAGAGTCCCAAAGACTGTTCTATACACCTGTGTCTCTTTTGCTGTTTCGTATACAGGGTTATCATTACCATCTTTCTAAATTCTGTATGTATGCGCTGTATTGGTGTTTTTCTTTCTGGCTTACTTCACTCTGTATAATAGGCTCCAGCTTCATTTACCTCATTAGAACTGATTCAAATGTATTCTTTTTTTTTTTTTTTGAGATTAACCAGGCAAGTTTTATTATCAAAAGTAACAATTCTACAAAAATTCAGTAGTACTGCAAATGTATTCTTTTTAATGGCTGAGTAATACTCCATTGTGTATATGCACCAAAGCTTTCTTATCCATTCATCTGCAGATGGACATTTAGGTTGCTTTCATGTCCTTGCTATTATAAATAGTGCTGCAATGAACATTGGAGTACATGTGTCTCTTTCAATTCTGGTTTCCTCGGTGTGTATACCCAGGGGTGCGATTGATGGATCATATGGCAGTTCTAAAATTAAAACTTAGGTCAATTATGAAGTGACTGCTTATTGGCAAATATTATCCTTGGTTATATAACTCTGAAACTTTTAAATAAGTAACTGTACTGCTGTCTTCCTGCTTTACAAAGTCACTTCATTAGAGTAATATTGATTGTAGCTTTATGTTTATATCATTTGAAAAATAGATATCTTCAAGAAAAAATACTTTTGCTTCTTTTCATTTATTCAAAATCCTTATTACGTTCTTATTAATTTTTGATACATTCTTAATTCATATCTTATAGTAAAGGGAAAAAGCAAAATTTTTTCTGGCCAACAATATTAAGGTTTTATATAAATAAATTATATTGTGTTTCTCATTCTTCCAAATACCTAGTCTTCCCTAGTGGCTCAGACAGTAAAGAATCCTCCTGCAATGCAGGAGACCCTGGTTCAATCCCTGAGTCGGGAAGATCCTCTGGAGATGCTTTTCATATCTTTATTCAGATATTTTAACAATCTATTTTATTACCAAGTTGTTTGCCAATTCAAACAACTTCTATTTATTGTAAAAAGACTTTTGAAATTAATATTTTTATGAATACCTTGCAAGATATTTTATTTAAAATCTATGGTATGGCTCAAACCAATTAAACCTCTTTGAACCTGATCGTTCTGAGGTTATTCAATATTTCAAGTAACTCAAAGGTAATTGCTTAATGAACTTCCTTATTATCTTCAAAGACTTAAAAACCAATATAGCTTTAAAATATGTAATTTGCTCTGAGCAAGACTGCATCTAATTTTCCTTAAAATTACATTTTTTAATGGATAGAAGTAGCAAAATGTATTTCTTAACGGCAGACTTCAGTAAGACATTCCAAAGAAGCTAAAAATCTGGACATTTGTAACAATTACTTATTTATGAGTTGCTGATGGTAATTCTTTGGTGAACATTCCATTAATTGAAACTATGTATTGTAGTGGTTTTAGAGCTTAGTAATACTGCATTGTATGTCTCATTGATCTTCCTCATAAATATTAAAGCAAATGAACTCTTTCCAGTTTGTTAACATAAATAATGTATCTTCAGATTCTGGAAATTTACTGGAAATCTCCTGCATTTTAAGTAAGGCAATTCTAAACTTGAATAGTTGGATCCAGGTTAGGAGAACAATTTTCAGATTAACTGTCTTAGTCCAATAAAAAAACTTAATCTCTAGCAAACTTAATAACTTTGATAAATGAAAAAATAATGTATTTTTATTCATACATTTCTATTTTTATTAAACCAGTTTAAATTTTTATCAGTGTATGCAATTTCAAGATCAGGTTTGGAAATCAGATATACTAGAAATTTATTGAATCTAGAGCACTTCCATTATATGCCTGTGTGTATAACTATATACATAAATATATATAGTTATATATATATGCACATATACACATATAGTTATATATATACATATATATGTATATATGCATAGTTATATATAGTTATATATACATATATCATTATATATATTATATATACATACATATATATAAATATATCATTATATATACATGTATATATGTATATATAACTATGCATATATACATATATATGTATATATATAACTAGTTCTATGAATTTAGGAAACTCAGAAGTATTCTTAATATGAATAGCAGTCCATCAAATTTACCTTGAAAAGATAGTAGGGTGCTAATGTGCTCCTTGGAAACGTGAACCATGATTCTTCCAATTTGAGTTACATAGAACAAAGATCATAATTTCCAGCAGGTTTTCCTTTACTAACTTCTAGATGAAAAGTGGTGTTGTGATGTATCTAACCCAATCACTCTTGTAACTCCATATTCCAGTAGTAAGGAACTTTGAATCCTAGCTCCGTGTAACCTTCAGTTCAGTTCAGTTCAGTTCAGTCACTCAGTCGTGTCCAACTCTTTGAGACCCCATGAATCACAGCATGCCAGGCCTCCCTGTGCATCACCAACTCCCAGAGTTCACCCAAACTTATGTCCATCGAGTTGGTGGTGCCATCCAGCCATCTCATTCTCTGTCGTCCCCTTCTCCTCCCGCCCCCAATCCCTCCTAGCATCAAACTTTTTCCAGTGAGTCAACTCATCGCATGATGTGGCCAAAGTATTGGAATTTCAGCTTTAGCATCAGTCCTTCCAATGAACACCCAGGATTGATCTCCTTTAGAATAGACTGGTTAGATCTCCTTGCAGTCCAAGGGACTCTCAAGAGTCTTCTCCAGCACCACAGTTCAAAAGCATCAATTCTTCGGCAATCAGCTTTCTTCACAGTCCAACTATCATATCCATACATGACCAGGGGAAAAACCATTGCCTTGACTAGACGGACCTTGGTTGGCAAAGTAATGTCTCTGCTTTTTAATATGCTATCTAGGTTGGTCATAACTTTCCTTCCAAGGAGCAAGCGTCTTTTAATTTCCTGGCTGCAGTCAGAATCTGCAGTGATTTTGGAGCAAAAAAAAATAAAGTCTAACACTGTTTCCACTGTTTCCCCATCTATTTCCCATGAAGTGATGGGACCAGATGCCATGATCTTTGTTTTCTGAATGTTGAGCTTCAAGCCGAACTTTTCACTCTCCTCTTTCACTTTCATCAAGAGGCCTTTGAGTTCCTCTTCACTTTCTGCCATAAGGGTGGTGTCATCTGCATATCTGAGGTTATTGATATTTCTCCCAGAAATCTTGATTCCAGCTTGTGCTTCTTCCAGCCCAACTTTCCTCATGATGGACTCTGCATATAAGTTAAATAAACAGGGTGACAATATACAACCTTGACGTACTCCTTTTCCTATTTGGATCCAGTCTGTTGTTCCATGTACAGTTCTAACTGTTGCTTCCTGACCTGCATACAGGTTTCTCAAGAGGCAGGTCAGGTGGTCTGGTATTCCCATCTCTTTTAGAATGTTCCACAGTTTATTTTGATCCACACAGTCAAAGGCTTTGGCATAGTCAATGAAACAGAAATACTTGGTTTTCTGGAACTCTCTTGCTTTCTCCATGATCCAGTGGATATTGGCAATTTGATCTCTGGTGCCTCTGCCTTTTCTAAAACCTGCTTGAACATCTGGAAGTTCACGGTTCACATGTTGCTGAAGCCTGGCTTGGAGAATTTTGAGCATGACTTTACTAGCGTGTGAGATGAGTGCAATTGTGCGGTAATTTGAGCATTCTTTGGCATTGCCTTTCTTTGGGATTGGAATGAAGACTGCCCTTTTCCAGTCCTGTGGCCACTGCTGAGTTTTCCAAATTTGCTGGCATATTGAGTGCAGCATTTTCACAGCATCATCTTTCAGGATTTGAAATAGCTCCACTGGAATTCCATCACCTCCACTAGCTTTGTTCATAGTGAGGCTCTCTAAGGCCCACTTGACTTCACATTCCAAGATGTCTGATTCCAGGTGAGTGATCACACCATCGTGATTATCTTCATTGTGAAGATCTTTTTTGTACAGTTCTTCTGTGTATTCTTGCCACCTCTTCTTAATATCTTCTGCTTCTGTTAGATCCATACCATTTCTGTCCTTTATCAAGCCCATCTTTGCATGAAATGTTCCCTTGATATCTCTAATTTTCTTGAAAAGATGTCTTCTTTTTCCTATTCGGTTGTGTAACCTTCAATAAACAACTAAAATATTCCAGATTTGTCTTTTTGCATATGGGACACATATAATGGCTCCTTGACTCTTCTTAGGATTAAATTTAAAAATTTTGTATTTTGCATCCAATGCATTATAAACACCGTACTTTCCAGCTGTTTTTATTCTTTATATCTACTTTAAAGGACAAAGACACGAGAGACGCTGGCACCAGCACAACCGACCACACAAAGAAGCACGGCCGAGAGAAGCTCCCCTACATCCAATAGGCAGTGGCTGCGCGGGCACAGGAGGGCCAAGAGGAGTTACTCCATGTTCAAGGTCAGGAGGGGCGGTCTTGAGGAGATATCCCTTGTCCAAGGTAAGATGCAGCGGCTGCGCTTTGCTGGAGCACCTGTGAAGAGATATCCCATGCCCAAGGTAAGAGAAACCCAAATAAGAGGGTAGGTATTGTGAGGGGGCATCAGAAGGCAGACACACTGAAATCATAGTCACAGAAAACTAGTCGATCTGATCATATGGACCACAGCCGAATGTGGTCCAGTGGAGAAGGGAATGGCAAACCACTTCAGTATACTTGCCTTGAGAACCCCATAAACAGTATCAAAAGGCAAAATGATAGGACACTAAATGAGGAATTTCCCAGGTTGGTAGGTGCCCAGTATGCTACTGGAGATCAGTGGAGAAATAACTCTAGAAGGAATGAAGGGATGGAGCCAAAGCAAAACCAATACCCAGTTGTGGATGTGACCAGTGATAGAAGCAAGGTCCGATGCTGTAAAGAGCAATATTGCATAGGAACCTGGAATGTTAGGTTCATGAATCAAGGCAAATTGGAAGTGGTCAAACAGGATATGGCAAGAGTGAACATAGACATTCTAGGAATCAGTGAACTGAAATGGACTGGAATGGGTGAATTTAACTCAGATGACCATTATATCCACTACTGTGGGCAAGAATCCCTTAGAAGAAATGGAGTAGCCATCATGGTCAACAAAAGAGTCCGAAATGCAGTACTTGGAAGCAAACTTAAAAATGACAGAATGATTTCTGTTCGTTTCCAAGGCAAACCATTCAATATTACAGTAATCCAGGCCTATGCCCCAACCAGTAACGCTGAAGAAGCCAAAGTTGAATGGTTCTATGAAGACCTACAAGACCTTTTAGAACTAACACCCAAAAAAGATGTCCTTTTCATTATAGGGGACTGGAATGCAAAAGTAGGAAGTCAAGAAACACCTGGCGTAACAGGCAAATTTGGCCTTGGAGCATGGAATGAAGCAGGGAAAAGGCTAATAGTGTTTTGCCAGGAGAACGAACTGGTCATAGCAAACATCCAATAACACAAGAGAAGACCCTACACATGGACATCACCAGATGGTCAACACCAAAATCAGATTGATTATATTCTTTCCAGCCAAAGATGGAGAAGCTGTATACAGTTAGAAAAAACAAGACCAGGACCTGACTGTGGCTCAGATCATGAACTCCTTATTGCCAAATTCAGACTTAAATTGAAGAAAGTAGGGAAAACCACTAGACCATTCAGATATAACCTCAATCAAATCCCTTGTGATTATACAGTGGAAGTGAGAAATAGATTTAAGGGACTAGATCTGAGAGACAGAGTGCCTGATGAAGTCTGGACGGAGGTTTGTGACATTATACAGGAGACAGGGACCAAGACTATCCCCATGGAAAAGAAATGCAAAAAAGCAAAATGACTTTCTGAGGAGGCCTTACAAATAGCTGTGAAAAGAAGAGAAGCGAAAAGCAAAGGAGAAAAGGAAAGATGTAAGCATCGGAATGCAGAGTTCCAAAGAATAGCAAGGAGAGATAAGAAAGCCTTCCTCAGTGATCAGTGCAAAGAAATAGAGGAAAACAACAGAATAGGAAAAACAAGAGATCTCTTTAAGAAATTAGAGCTTCCAAGGGAATATTTCATGCAAAGATGGGCTCGATAAAGGACAGAAATGGTATGGACCTAACAGAAGCAGAAGATATTAAGAAGAGGTGGCAAGAATACACAGAAGAACTGTACAAAAAAGATCTTCATGACCAAGATAATCATGATAATGTGATCACTGACCTAGAGCCAGACATCTTGGAATGTGAAGTCAAGTGGGCCTTAGAAAGCATCACTACGAACAAAGCTAGTGGAGGTGATAGAACTCCAGTTGAGCTATTTCAAATCCTGAAAGATGATGCTGTGAAAGTGCTGCACTCAATATGCCAGCAAATTTGGAAAACTCAGCAGTGGCCACAGGACTGGAAAAGGTCAATCTTCATTACAATTCCAAAGAAAGGCAATGCCAAAAAATGCTCAAACTACTGCACAATTGCACTCATCTCACATGCTAGCAAAGTAATGCTCAAAATTCTCCAAGCCAGGCTTCAGCAATATGTGAACCGTGAACTTCCAGATGTTCAAGCTTGTTTTAGGAAAAGCAGAGGAATCAGAGATCAAATTGTCAACATCCTCTGGATCATCAAAAGAGCAAGAGAGTTCCAGAAAAACGTCTATTTCTGCTTCATTGACTATGTAAAAGCCTTTGACTGTGTGGATCATAACAAACTGGAACATTCTTCAAGAGATGGGAATCCCAGACCACCTGACCTGCCTTTTGAGAAACCTGTATGCAGGTCAGGAAGCAACAGTCAGAACTGAACTTGGAACAACAGACTTATTCCAAATAGGAAAAGGAGTACATCAAGTTTGTATGTTGTCACCCTGCTTATTTAACTTATATGCAGAGTCCATCATGAGGAACGTTGGGCTGGAAGAAGCACAAGCTGGAATCAAGATTGCTGGGAGAAATATCAATAACCTCAGATATGCAGATGACACCACCCTTATGGCAGAAAGTGAAGAGGAACTAAAAAGCCTCTTGAGGAAAGTGAAAGAGGAGAGTGAAAACGTTGGCTTGAAGCTCAATATTCATAAAACAAAGATCATGGCATCTGGTCGCATCACTTCATGAGAAATAGATGGAAAAACAGTGGAAACAGTGTCAGACTTTATTTTTGGGGGCTCCAAAATCACTGCAGATGCTGATCGCAGCTATGAAATTAAAAGACGCTTACTCCTTGGAAGGAAAGTTATGACCAACTTAGATAGTATATTAAAAAGCAGGGACATTACTTTGCCAACCAAGGTCCGTCTAGTCAAGGCTATGGTTTTTCCCGTGGTCATGTATGGATGTGAGAGTTGGACTGTGAAGAAAGCTGATTGCCGAAGAATTGATGCTTTTGAACTGTGGTGCTGAAGAAGACTCTTGAGAGTGCCTTGGACTGCAAGGAGATCCAACCAGTCCATTCTAAAGGAGATCAATCCTGGGTGTTCATTGGAAGGACTGATGCTAAAGCTGAAACTCCAATACTTTGGCCACCTCATGCGACGAGTTAACTCACTGGAAAAGACTCTGATGCTGGGAAGGATTGGGGGCGGGAGGAGAAAGGGACGACAGAGAATGAGATGGCTCGATGGCATCACTGATTCAATGAACATGAGTTTGAGTGAACCCCGGGAGTTGGTGATGGACAAGGAGGCCTGTAGTGCTGTGATTCATGGGGTCGCAAAGAGTCGGACACAACTGAGCGACTGAACTGAACTGAACTGAAAGGACAAAGACAAATATCACATGATATCACTCATATGTGGAATCTAAAAAAATAATACGAATAAACTTATTTACCAAACAGAAATAGTCACAGATGTAGAAAACAAACTTGAATGATTGATTTTTATCATCTGATATCTCTACTCTAGGAAGGTCAAATACAGAAAATTGCAATGTAGTGGTAGCATAATTTTATTTTTGCAATAGTGAAATTGTCACATTCTGGAACAATATTATTAGCTTTACTAGGTTAGAAACAAATCTTTTTTTTTTTTAATTTATTTTATTGGAGGCAAATTACCTTACATTAATATATTGGTTGGTTTTGCCATACATTGACATGAATCTGCCCCGGGTGTACATGTGTTCTCTTTCTTGAACCCCCCTCCCACCTCTCTTTTCCCCATATCCTCCCTCCATGTCATCCCCGTGCACCAGCCCCAAACATCCTGTATCATGCGTCGAACCTGGACTCGTCACTTATGATAATATACATGCTACAATGCCGTTCTCCCCAATCATCCCACCTTCACCCTCTCCCACAGAGTCCCAAAGACTATTCTATATGCCTGAACCCTGTATACAAGACTGCAAGAGACATAGGCATATAGAACAAATCTTAATTATGTGGCATCACTGATGAGCAATGTCAAATTATATAATTTTTTTAAAAAAGAAGAAAGTTTATCATCTATATACTTGAATTAGCACTTTCTTTCCAAAACTTTTTTTTCCTTATGCTGACTTTTTAAATCTTCTGGCAAAGTGTCAGTTTCATGTCAATTTAGCTACCTTGTAGTCATTTGCTTTTCTTTAAGTTTCAGTCATTTGTATGCTTTACTTTTCAACTATCAATTTATTTCTCTCTCTGTGTGTGTGTGTGTGTGTGTGTGTGTGTGTGTGTGTGTATATATATATATATGAGCTACTTAAGTACTTAAGTCTACTTAAGTCTAAGATGAGCTACTTAAATCTCAGATGGGAAGAGGTTAAGGCTTTGAGTTTTAAAAGTTGAACAATCCAATTTTTAATCAGAGAGCAATAAACGTTTAAAATATTTGGTTAAAAAAAAGACATCTTCAATAAACACTCAATTGTTACCAGTCACCCTTCTAATTTGCTAACCCAGAAAACCATTATAACATCCCCTTTAAAGTCATTCTTTTTTTCATATTTACCTAATTACCATTTACAAAGCACATAACATTCTTTATAAGCCTGATTCACGTTAGAAAGAGATGAAGTGGTTATAACTTCACAATAAAAATCAGTCCTGATAATTACAGTATTCAGCCTGAATACAGGGGTATTCATGCATAGCTGGTGAATAATTGTGGACAATTCAAGAGTTTGTAGAATTCATAAAGACTTACTAATGTGAAGAAAAAGTTCAGGAAATAGGAAAAGCCCAGGCTATTTGAATGATGCTATCTGCATAATCTTTCAAATTCATATCATTTCAGAATGAGCATCACATCTTTGAGGATGTATGCTGTCTGCTTTGGTTTATCCTCCTTTAGGCAGAGACTGTACATCAAAGCAAGAGAAAAAGTGATAATCATTCACATTCTGTTCAGTCAGTAAAGAGCTTTACCAAACGATATGTAGGAAAAAAGATTGGATTTTTATATAAAATGAGCAGTACAATCATTAAGGACAACAGTATTAAACACTTCATGAATATTTATGACTCATCTCTATGTAGTTTGATTAATAGTCTTCGAGAGGTCTCATTTTTTAGATAATTTGTGGAGGGTGAGGTTCTTTTAAAGTCAATAATTCTTTTTTCCTCAAATGTATATAAACTCTCAGGCTGGAATTTACATAGTTTCCTGCAAGTATAAAAATATTGCTGGGAAAACTCAAGTCAATGAAACATCTCCGAAGTTTCTGGTGTATTCCAAGCATTGTTGCAGATCAGGGTAGAATTAGGAGTAACAGGAATTTCTATGTAATCTAAAAAAAGGGCAATACAACCCCTAAAGAAAAGAAATCTAAAACATGTTGGGGAAAAATAACAGATGTGCCAATAAAAATTAACCAGAAAAAAGAAAATAAAGAAGCAAAGCACTATGGAAAATTTGTGAAATTCAGATTGTATGCTGCTGCTGCTGCTGCTGTTAAGTCACTTTAGTCATGTCCGACTCTGTGCGACCCCATAAAGGGCAGCCCACCAGGCTCCCCCATCCCTGGGGTTCTCCAGGCAAGAACACTGGAGTGCGTTGCCATTTCCTTCCCCAGTGCATTAAAGTGAAAAAAATGAAAGTGAAGTCGTTCAGTCGTGTCCGACTCTCAGTGACCCCATGGACTGCAGCCTACCAGGCTCCTCCATGTTGGGATTCTCCAGGCAAGAGTACTGGAGTGGGTTGCCATTGCCTTCTCCACAGATTGTATGCAAAAAGTATTAAAAGCACTTATATTATGTTGGGGTATTATTATTCTAAGAAGTCTGTAAACTGGTTGAAAGATAGATACCTTGTTGCCTGTAACAAAGGATCAAGTACTGCCATAGAAGAGACAGACCTTGGTTTCTCAAGTTAAGGGAAGTGTCTCTTTCCTGACTTTCCATAACCTAACTATTCGTATATGTTAGGGATTCTGAAATGTCAAATCAAACTTTAACAAGCAGTTTAAAAAATATGATAAAATGCTACAACTTGAAAATTGGCTCTCTATTAGTATAATTAACCACAAAATTATGTTTTTTTTCCTTCAAAAATGAGATAGCTAAAGCCTTCAAGTACCTATGATTTAACATTCCTGGTATTAAAACACTGTGAAATACAATTTCTGTAAATATTTACTTATTTTTCTACCTAACAGGATGTGCTGCTTTAAGAAAAGTCTGTATGCTATCTACTTTAATCTCTGGTAGCCATAATTTGGTAACTTGTGATGATTTATTACTCTGTCAATTTAGTCAAGCTACAACTACATGGGGGCTCTCCAGGAGGCACTAGTGGTAAAGAACCTGTCTGCCAATGCAGTAGATGTAAGAGACACAAGTTCGATCCCTGGGTTGGGAAGATCCCCTGGAGGAGGGCATGGCAACCCACTCCAGTATTCTTGCGCAGGGAATCCCCATGGACAGAGGAGTCAGGCGGGCTGCAGTCTATAGGACTGCCCTCAGTTGAACATAACTGAAACAACTTAGCATGCATGCACAGCTACGTAGTTCAGAAATTTTTTACTGCATGGCTTCAAGTTACTTTAGGCCACAGTACAAATTTCTGTGAGACTTTAAAGGCAGACATGAAGTAACAGCTATATATTGATACTCTGAAGATTGAAGGAGGGTGCCAATTACTTTGGCAGTTTGACATGTTGTCACTAATGTGTTTAGTCATCTTATTGGCATGGGGAATCATCTGGACCTGTAGCTTCTCCAGCCCACACTCTATCTTCTTCTTCATCTTCTGTTCTTATGGGCCAGGATAAAGAATGCCATATGTTCTTCTAAGAGATCCCAACTTTGTTCATGCTTTGTATAATCTTTTCCCACTGCATGCCTGCAGAAGTTGTGAATGTTACAGGATATCCTTACCATGAATACTTCATCAATCAATTGGTCTTTATTCAAACAGAGATGATAAGTGGTTGTTGTTCGTCAGTCGCTAAGTTGTGTCTAACCCTTTGCAACCCCATGGACTGCCGCACGCCAGGCTTCCCTGTCCCTTGCCACCCAACCGTCTCATCCTCTGTCACCCTCTTCTCCTTCTGCCTTCAATCATTCCAAGCATAATGTTTTTTGCCAATGAGTTGACTCTTCACATCACATGGCCAATGTATTGGAGCATCAACTTCAAGATCAATCCTTCCAATGAATAGTCAGAGTTGATTTCCTTTACGATTGACTGGTTTGATCTCCTTGCTGTCGAAGGGATTCTCAAGAGTCTTCTCCAGCATCACAGTTCGGAAATATCAAGTCTTCTTTGCTCTGCCTTCTTTATTGTCCATTTCTCACATCCATACATGGCCACTTGAAAGACCATAGCCTTGACTATACAGATCTTTGTCAGGAAAGTAATGTTTTTGTTCTTTTTTTTTTTTTTTCCAATTTTATTTATTTATTTTTTTCGAGTTGAACAGACTAAATTTCTCTAAACAAACTTATTTATACTCCAGAGTCCTTTAAAAACTTAATAGCATTTATACATTGAAGGTATTTGATTTTCTTGTAACTAGCACTTCAAATGCTGTACTGTCTAAGTTTCCCTGGTGGCTCAGATGGTAAAGCATCTGCCTGCACTGTGGGAGACCGGGTTCGATCCCCGGGTCAGGAAGATCCCCTGGAGAAGGAAATGGCAACACACTCCAGTACTCTTGATTGGAAAATCCATGGATGGAGGAGCCTGGTAGGCTCAGACCCTGGGGTCACAAAGAGTCGGACACGACTGAGCGACTTCTTTTTCCTTAGGTTTGTCATAGCTTTCCTGCCAAGAAGAAACTGTCTTCTAATTTCATGGCTACAATAACCATCTGCAGTGATTTTAGAGCTTAAGAAAAGGAAATCTGTCACTGCTTCTACCTTTTCCCTTTCTATTTGCCATGAAGTGTTGGAACCAGATACCATGATCTTAGTTTTTTTTTAAATATTGAGTTTTAAGCCGGCTTTTTCACCCCTCTCTTTCACCCCTCTCTTTCACCCTCATCAAGAGGCTCTTTAGTTCCTCTTCACTTTCTGCCATTAAAATGGTATCATTTGCATCTGAAGTTGTTGGTATTTTTCCCAGCATTCTTGATTCCAACTTGTGATTCAGCCAACTCAGAATTCCCCATGATGTGCTCTGTATATAAGTTAAATAAACGAGATGATAATAAACAGCCTTGTCATACTCCTTTTTCAATTTTGAACCAGTCAGTGTTTCCATATGAGGTTCTAACTGTTGCTTCTTGACATGTATACTGGTTTTCTCAGGAAACATGTAGATGGTCTGGGAGCAGTGACTGCACTTTGCTGGAACAGCCATGAAGAGAGACCACACATCCAAGGTAAGAAAAAACCAAGTAAGACAGTAGGCACTAAGAGAGGGGATCAGAGGGCAGACAGACTGAAACTACAATCACAGACAACTAGCCAGTCTGATCACATGGACCACAGCCTTGTCTAACTCAATGAAATTAAGCCATGCCTTATGAGGCCACCCAGGACGGCCGGGTCATGGTGGAGAGGTCTGACAGAATGGGGTCCACTGGAGAAGGGAATGGCAAACCACTTCAGTATTCTTGCCCTAGAAACCCCATGTACAGTATGAAAAGGCAAAATGATAGGACACTGAAAGATGAACTCCCCAGGTCAGTAGGTGCCCAATATGCTACTGGAGATCAGTGGAGAAAAAACTCCAGAAAGAATAAAGGGATGGAGCCAAAGCAAAAACAACACCCAGTTGTGAACAGGACTGGTGATGGAAGCAGGGTTCAATGCCGTAAAGAGCAATATTGCATAGGAACCTGGAATGTTAGGTCCATGAATCAAGGCAAATTGGAAGGGGTCAAACAGGAGATGATAAGAGTGAACGTCGACAATCTAGGAATCAGCGAACTAAGATGGACTGGAATGGATGAATTTAACTCAGATGACCATTATATCTCCTCCTGTGGGCAGGAATCCTGTAGAAGAAATGGAATAGACATCATAGTCAAAAAAAGAGTCTGAAATGCAGTACTTGGATGCAATCTCAAAAACGACAGAATGATCGCTGTTAGTTTCCAAGACAAACCATTCAATATCATGGTTATCCAAGTCTATGCCCCAACCAGTAACGCTGAAAAAGTTAAAGTTGAACAGTTCTATGAAGACCTACAAGACCTTCTAGAACTAACACCCAAAAAAGATTCCTTTTCATTATACAGGACTGGAATGCAAAAGTAGGAAGTCAAGAAACACCTGGAGTAACAGGCAAATTTGGCCTTGGAGTACAAAATGAAGCAGGGCAAAGGCTACTAGAGTTCTGCCAAGAGAATGCACTGGTCATAGCAAACACCCTCTTCCAACAACACAAGAGAAGATTACACATGGACATCACCAAACGGTCGACACTGAAATCAGATTGATTATATTCTTTGCAGCCAAAGATGGAGAAGCTCTAAACAGTAAGCAAAAGCAAGACCAGGAGCTGACTGTGGCTCAGATCATGAACTCCTTATTGCCAAGTTCAGACTGAAATTGAAGAAAGTGGAGAAAACCACTAGGCCATTCAGGTATGACCTAAATAAAATCCCTTATGACTATACAGTGGAAGTGAGAAATAGATTTAAGGGACTAGATCTGATAGACAGAATGCCTGATGAACAATGGATGGAGGTTCATGACATTGTACGGGAGACAGGAATCAATAATATCCCCAAGAAAAAGAAATGCAAAAAAGCAGAATGGCTGTCTGAGGAGGCCTTACAAATAGCTGTGAAAAGAAGAGAAGTGAAAAGCAAAGGAGAAAAGGAAAGTTATACCCATTTGAATGCAGAGTTCCAAAGCATAGCAAGGATAAGAAAGCCTTCCTCAGTGACCAATGCAAAGAAATAGAGGGGAAAAAAAAAAAACAGAATGGGAAAGACTAGAGATCTCTTCAAGAAAATTATAGATAACAAGGGAATATTTCATGCAAAGATGGGCACCATAAAGTACAGAAATGGTAGGGACCTAACAGAAGCAGAAACTATTAAGAAGAGGTGGCAAGAATACACAGAAAAACTGTACAAAAAATATCTTCATGACCCAGATAATCACGATGGTGTAATCACTCACCTAGAGCCAGACATCCTGGAATGTGAAGCCAAGTGGGCCTTAGGAAGCATCACTACGAACAAAGCTAGTGGAGGTGATGTAATACCAGTTGAGCATTTTTCAAATCCTGAAAGATGATGCTCTGAAAGTGCTGCATTCAATATGCCAGCAAATTTGGAAAGATCAGCAGTGGCCACAGGACTGGAAAAGGGCAGTTTTCATTCCAATTCCAATGTCAAAGAATGCTCAAACTACTGCACAATTGCACTCATCTCACACACTAGTAAAGTAATGCTTAAAATTCTCCAAGCCAGGCTTCAGCAATACATGAACTATGAACTTCCAGATGTTCAAGCTGGTTTTAGGAAAAGCAGAGGAATCAGAGATCAAATTGCCAACATCCTCTGGATCATCAAAAGAGCAAGAGAGTTCCAGAAAAACGTCTATTTCTGCTTTATTGACTATGCCAAAGCCTTTGACTGTGTGGATCATAACAAACTGTGGAAAATTCCTCAAGAGATGGGAATACCAGACCACTTGACCCGCCTCTTGAGAAACCTGTATGCAGTTCAGGAAGCAACAGTTAGAACTGGACATAGAACACCAGACTGGTTCCAAATAGGAAAAGGATTACATCAAGGCTGTATATTGTCACCTTGCTTATTTAACTTATATACAGAGTACATCATGAGGAACACTGGGCTTGAGGAAGCACAAGCTGAAATCTAGATTACCAGGAGAAATATCAATAACTTCAGATATGCAGATGACACCACCCTTATGTCAGAAAGTGTAGAAGAACTAAAGAGCCTCTTGATGAAAGTGAAAGAGGAGAGTGAAAAAGTTGGCTTAAAGCTCAACATTCAGAAAACTAAGATCATGGCATGCGATCCCATCACTTTATGACAAATAGATGGGGAAACAATGGAAACAGTGGCTGTCTTTATTTTCTTGGGCTTGAAAATCACTGCAGATGATGATTGGAGCCATGAAATTAAAAGATGCTTACTCCTTGGAAAGAAAGATATGACCAACCTAGACAGCATATTAAAAAGCAGAGACATTACTTTGCCAACAAAGGTCCGTCTAGTCAAGGCTATGGTTTTTTAGTGGTCACGTGTGGATGTGAGTATTGGACTATAAAGAAAAGCTGAGCACCGAAGAATTGATGCTTTTGAACTGTGGTGTTGGAGAAGACTCTTGAGAGCCCCTTGTACTACAAGGAGGTCCATCTAGTCCATCCTGAAGGAGATCAGTCCTAGGTGTTCATTGGAAGTACTGATGTTGAAGCTGAAAGTCCAATACTTTGGCCACCTGTGGCGAAGAGCTGACTCATTTGAAAAGACCCTGATGCTGGGAAAGATTGAGGCCAGGAGTAGAAGGGGATAACAGAGGATGAGACGGTTGGATGGCATCACCGACTTAATGGACATGGGTTTGGGTGGACTTCGGGAGTTGGTGATGGACAGGATGGCCTGGCGTGCTGCGGATCATGGGGTCACAAAGATTCGGACAGGACTGAGCCACTGAACTGAACTGAACTATGTCAAAGACTTTAAAGTGTAGTCAATGAAACAGAAATAGATGTTTTTCTGGAATTCCTTTGCTTTCTCTATGGTCACGCAAATGTTGGCAATTTAATCTCTGGTTCCTCTGCCTTTTCTGAATTTTGTTTGATCATCTGGCAGTTCTCAGTTCATGTACTGTTGAAGCTTAGCTTGAAGGATTTTGTGCATAACCTTACTCTGTGGGAGATAAGTAGCTATTGTTCAGTAGTTTGAGTATTCTTTAGTACTACCCTTCCTGGTAATTGGGATGAAAATTGACCTTTCCCAGTCCTGTGACCACTGTTGGTTTTTCCAAATATGCTAAGACATTGAGTGCAGCACTTTAATAGCATCATCATTTTGGATTTTAAGTAGCTCTGCTCTAATGCCATCACCTGCACTAGCTTCATTGGCAGCAGTGCTCTCTAAGATCCGTTTGACTTCACACTCCTGATTGTCTGGCTCTGAGTAAGTGACTACACCACCATGGTCATCAAGTCATTAAGATCTCTTTTATACACTTCTTCTGTGTATTTGTGCCATCTCTTCTTGATCTCTTCTGTTTCTACTAGGTCTTTACAATTTCTATCCTTTATTGTACTCATCTCTGGATGAAATGTTCCTTTGATATTTCCAATTTTCTTGAGGAGATCTCTAGTCTTTTTTCCCTTCTATTGTTTTCCTCTATTTCTTTGCATTGTTCATTGAAGACCTTCTTGTCTCTCCTTGCTATTCTCTGGAACGTTTCATTCAGTTGCGTGTACCTTTCCCTTTCTCCCTTGCTTTTCACTTCTCGTCTTTCCTCAACTATTTGTTAAGTCTCCTCAGACAACCACCTTCCTTCTTGGATTTCTTTTTCTTTGTTATGGTTTTGTTCAGGGCCTCCTGTTCAGTACTAGGAACCTCTGTCATAGTTCTTCAGCCACTCTGTTTACTAGATCTAAGCTCTTGAATCTATTTGTCACCTCCATTGTATATCCATAGGGATTGATTTAGGTCATACTTGACTGGCCTAGTGGTTTTCCCCGCTTTCTTTAGTTTAGACTTGTATTTTGCTATAAGGAGTTTATGATCTGAGCCACAGATAATAAGACCTCCAGGTCTTATTTTTACTCACTATATACAGCTTCTCCATCTTCGGAAAATGCAATCAATCTAATATCAGAATTGACCATTTGGTGATGTCCATGTATAAAGTCATCTCTTGTTTTGTTGAAAAGGGTGTTTGCTGTGACCAGTGCGTTCTCTTAGCAGAATTCGGTTAGCCTTTCATTTTGTACTCCAAGTCCAAACTTGCCTGTTCCTCCAGGTATCTCTTGACTTCCTACATTTGCATTCAAACCCCCTATGATGAATAGCACATCTTTTTCGGTGTCAGTTCTAAGAGGTCTTGTAGGTCTTCATAGAACTGATAAACATTATCTTCTTCAATAACAGCAGTGGGGCATAAACTAGTAATACTTCAATGTTGAATGACTTGCCTTGAAAATGAAATTAGATCATTCTGTCATTTTTGAGGTGACACCCAAGTACTGCATTTTGGATTTGTTTGTTGATTATGAGGGCTACTCCATTTCTTCTATGGGATTCTTACCCATCAAACCTGGGTCTCTTGCATTACAGGCAGATTCTTTACCATCTGAGCCACCAGGGACACCTTTCTTGCCCACAGTAGTAAATATAATGGTCATCTGAATTAAATTCACCCATTTCCATCCATTTTAGTTCACTGATTCCTAAGATGTTTATTTTTACTCTTGTCATCTCCAGCTTGACCACATCCAATTTACCTTGATTCATGTAGCTAACATTCCAGGTTCCTATGCAATACTGTTCTTTACATATGATTTTAGCTTCATCACCAGACATATCCACAACTGAGCATCATTTTTGCTTTGGCCCAGCCACTTAATTCTTTCTGGAGCTATTAGCAGTTGTCCTCTGCTCTTGCCCAGTAGCATATCGGACATCTTCTAACCTGGAGGGGGGGTTATCTTTTGGTGTCATATCTTTTCACCTTTTTACACAGATCATGAGGTAGTCTTGGCCTAATTTGTTGAGTCCCTAAAACAAAATGAAAATCAGCCAACTTGTCTACTAGCCTTGAAAGAGAAGCTGTGGGGTCACATTGTTGGGAATTCCAGTAGCTGAAAACAGCTGCTTGTGGACAACCAGCGAGAAAGCAGGGAGCTCAGTCCTATAACCACAGGGAAGTTGGTTTTGCCACGAATCCAGATAAGCTTAGAATAAGACCCTGAGCCTCAGTTAAGGATGATCTCACTGAGACCTTGATTTCAGCCTAGTGAGACCTTAAGCAGAGGTTCCAGTTAACCTGTGCAAAGATTCCTGATTCAGAAAAATTTTAATATAGTAAATTTGTGTAACTGAAAGCCACTAATTTTGTAGAAACTTGTTGGGAAACTAGAAAATTAATAGAGTGCTGTTGCCTAGAAGTGGGGTGCTGTTATAACAAATATCTAAAAATGTAAGAGTCACTTTGGAATCAGGAGTTGGGCAGAGGGTAGAAGAATCTTGAAGAAAGTGATATAGAAAGCCTAAATTTCCTAGAATAGACTGCTAATAGAAATTCGTTGCTAGAGGGGAGGTCTCAGAGGAAGTGGGGAACATGTCATTGTTAACTGATGGAAGAAGCGTCCTTTTTTAAGCAGAGGCAAAAGCCAATGTTTAGAACAGAATAGGACACTGGAAATTATGATGGGCATATATTTCAGATTGTGATTAGCTAAGGACTTTGAATTCATAAAATTCTGCTGAGCCTCCTTTTCCAGTAGAAGCGCTATTTTCTCCCTGTCAGAAGAAGTAGTCTACTTTTGTCTGAGACAACTTTAATTACCTCCCCTGTGGTACTGTTTTTCCTGAGACTTCTGGTCTTAATCAAGGCCTAACTCCCCACAACTCATTCTCTAGATCTATAATTGCACTTAAATTTCAGCAAGGCCAGAGATTAAGGTACAGAGTATATCTCATGAGAAGGTTTAATGCCTGCAAAGTGATTACCAAATTTTTCAAATTTCTATAGATAGAAACCTGAGAAACATGTCCTGGGATTAATTCTAAAGGTGTTAAATCAGATTTTAAAAATATAGTGGGAGAGCAGATTGAATTTATATTCCTTAAATAGATATTTCACATTCAATATTCATGTCAACATTCCATAGATATAAGCATTCACTGCCTTAGTGAAACAGGCTGAGAGAGTCTCTAATATTTTGCTTGGTCAATTGATTTGGATCCAAATGTGCATCACACTATATGAGAGGAAAATACCAGCACATTTTAGTATGCTGTAGATTAAAGTATTCAAAGCTGAAGGAGTTTGGGATGCTTAAATGGATTTATCTATGCCCCACAGAGGTTAAAAAGGACAGTCCTTTTCACATCTAGAAAACACATTCATGAGTGGAACATGAGTGAAACCCTTTCATGCTTCAATAGTTCTGTCATAGCTATTCTTTAAAGCCAGAAATGATAGTGGAAACTGCTGCCACTGGACTGAACTTCCAAATTTCATGAAGATAATCAGATCTGGTTGTGACTCTTAATTATGCACTGTCAAAGGCAGTCACGTGTGTTTACCATAATGGATGACAGAACCAACACAGAAATCAGACTCATCTAACCTGCAGAAATTTTTGGCATTGGCCAGAGGAACATTATATTTCTAAACTGAAATAGACGCATAGCCTACTAAGTTTGTGTAACGTACTTCAAGTTTGGTTAACCAGAGTATTTCAATTACTGTAATATAAAATTACAGCGTCTACATGAATTCTCAGACTTTAGCCAGTTTACTAAACTCTAGTTTCTTGATTAGAGTGGAGGCCAAGTCCCCTTAATGAAGAATCCTTACATAAACCACAAATTGAACGCCCCAAATTTCTCTCTGCCTTTACCCAAATACACTGTAGTCATTTACAAGGTTGGTTATGCACTGGCACAGAGGAAACTTTTAGGGGATTATGTCTGGATTGTATCTCCAAAAAAGATCTTAATCCTGGAGGCCTGAAATGCCTTTCTGGTTCTCTAGTCAGATTTGAGGTTTATGAAGGTCAGTGAACAATGGAGTTTTGGCTTGTTCTTCTTTCACAGAGGACCTAACAAATCCCTGAATACAACTGATGGTTATCTCTCAAAATTTGAAATAGTCATACATTGCAACTGGTAGAATTTGCACATTGATTAACAGGCCTCTTTCAAAAGAAAAGTCCAGTGGAATCCACCAAAACTGGTTCTGTCTAGCAAAAGAGTAATTCAAGATCAATCATGAGGGCATTGCAGAGATAAGTGACAATCTAAAAGACTCGAAAAGTGTAAGAATGGTGATTCATGCTACATTCTCATTCAAGTTGCCTATTTGGGTCAAGCGCAATCCAGATGGATCTTAGAGAATAATAATGCATTATCATCATCTCAGTCATATATTGACTCCAATTGCAGCTGCTGCTACAGATGAAGTTCCATAGCTGGAATAAATTAACATATCCCTCAGCCAGCACCTGTTATGTAGCTATTGATCTGGAAAATGACTTTCTCTATATTTGGTTGTAAAGCACATCAAAAGTGCTTTTCTTTCAGCTGAAGATACCGGTGATATGTCCTCACTGCCCTGCCTAATAACTACGTAACTCACTAATCCCGTCTGCTCTGGAACAACCTTGATTACCTCTCCATTCCAGCAGGGTCATCTATTTTATTGATTTAGTGCATTAAGGATATACTGATTGGACTTGATTATTAGGAAGTAGCTACTATTTTAGACACCTAGTGAAAATATATACGTGGCAAAAGATGGAAAATAAATCTCAAAATTCACTGGTCTAGAAAATGTTGAAAGGTCTCTTCCAAGTTGAAAGCCAACTTGGTCCTCAAGCCTCTTCAACCACCAAAAAAGAGACAAAATTCTGTCTCAGATCTTGGAAGTGCTATTTGTGCACTGATTAACTCCAAAATGTTATCATTTTTGAGTAGGTCCCAGAATAGGAATTTGCCTTGGAAGAGGTTTAGGATATAATGCAGGGGCATATAAATTAGCTGATTAGATGGTGTTTGAAGAATTGTGGCAGAATGGTATTATATTGCTTTCTCTCTCTCAACTCACATATATGGACTTTTGGGCAATTTCACATATGTAGCAGCTGATGACCAAAATCTGGGTTCATTTATAGGTGTTTTTTCATAATACTTGAAAGTACACATGTGTGTGTGTGTGTATGTGTGTGTGTGTGTGTGTGTTTAATACTACCTGTAAGTATACAAGGGCAGTACTATATAGGGATTACTCTTGGGTCACTGTAAAGGAAGATACCATTAGTTGTTTGTTGCCTTTATAAAGAAATGCAACCTTCAAGCATTGTATCTGGTTGTTGATTTTGTGTAGAAAGAGAAATAATCAGAAACATAGATCTTCACTGATTCATGGACAGTAGTCAATGATTTGACTTAATGATTTGAAAAGAACAAAAGGGGGAAATTGATACAAAAGGAAGCATGGGTAAGTGGTGCATGGAAAAAAATATTCTGAAGGGGTGTTGGAAGCGAAGATATGCTTGCCTCATGTGAAAGCTCACCGAAGTGCAAGGAAAATAACAGTAATTAAGTGAACAAGTTGACCCATTGTAAGGATATCCGTAAACTGATCCCTCTAGCTATATTGTTCCTTATCCATTGGGCTCATGAGTTAAATGTTCATGGATGCAGTGATGGCAATCCACGGGGTCAGCAAACTTGACTGACTCAACAAGGATATTGTGGCTATAGGAACAAATACTCTACTACCTGCCCAAATCAGAGACAACAGTAAGCCCCTGAAATAAAATGGCATCATAATCTGGGTTTACTGGTCAGCTACTTGGTAAACTAAAGGTAAATCAAATGCTTAATTAAATAAGATGTGTCCAATCATGGAAGGGGCAGCATTTTATTCTCACTGGAATTAAGTTTCACTGCATATGAGTTTGTCTTGGTTTTGCAGAATACTTCTGCCAAAGCCACCATTCACAAACATAAAAAATGCTTTCTTTTCCATCATAGTATTTCACAAAGCATTGCTTCTGACCAAGAAATTCATTCAGAGTAAATGAAGTATAGCGAAGGGCTGATGTTCATCAAATTGTGGGCCTTTCCATGTACCCCATTATCTGGAAGAACAGTCTTGAGTGATGGTATAACCACTAGATGATTCATAGCTGCCATATATTGGGCAATAACAGCTCTACAGAAAAGAAGGTAATGTTTTTTAATTTTTAAAATTTAGAAATAAAAGGACTTTCCTGGTGGTAGAGTGGATAGGAAACTGCCAGCCAATGCTGGGGACACAGATTCGATCCCTGGTCCAGGAAGATTCCACAGGCCATAGAACAGTTAAGCCCGTGCACTTCAACTACTGAGCCTGTGCCCCAGAAGAGAAGCCACCACCATAAGAGGCCTGTGTACCTCAATGAAGAGTAGCCCCACTCACCGCAATTAGAGAAACAAAGACCCAGCAAAACCAAAAATAAATAATAAACTTTAAAAATTAAGAAATTAAAAAAAAAAAATCTAGATTAAGAATTTTCTGGGAGGGGCTTCCGCAGTGGCTCAGTGGTAAAGAATCCACCTGCCAATGCAAGAGACAGGATTTGATCCCTGAACCAGGAAGATCCCCCATGCCTCAGAGCAGCTAAGCCCATGTGCCACAACTAGCGAGCCTGTGCTCCAGAACCTGGGGGCTGCAACTACTGAGTCCTGTGTGCCTAGATCCTATTCACCTACAGCCTGTGCTTTGCAACAAGAGAAGCCACTGCAATCAGAAGCCTGGGCACCACAAATAGAGAGTAGTCCCCACAAACCCACACAGCAATGAAGACCTAGCACATCCAATAAATAAATAATTTTTTAAAAAGAATTTTATGGAAATTACCTAGTGGTTCAGTGGTTAGGACTCTGTGCTTTCACTGTCGAGGACACATATTTGATCCCTGGTTAGGGAACTAAGATCCTACAAGCCATACCAATTTTTTTTTGAAATGTAATAAAAAGTAGAATTTTCTATAAGTCCCATAGATAATTATAAGATGGCGTATTAAGATTTCCAGAGAAACAGAAACATTATAAACATTATTGTACACACACACACGTATAAAGAGATTTATTACAAGGAATCAGTTCATGTGAATATGGCCGTTGAGAAATTTGACAATTTACTGTTTGTGAGTTGGAGACCCAGAAAAGCTGGAGGTATAATTTTGGTTCAAAACAGAAGGCCTGAGCACCAGAAGAACCATAGTGAAAGTATAGCCTGAGTCTGAAGGCCCAAGAATGAGAGGTGCTGAGGATGTGAGTCCCAGTCCAAGGGCACAGGAAGACTGATGTTCCAATTCATTCAGTCAGGCAGAGAGAGTGAATTCTCTCTTTCTCTCTCTACCTCTTTGCTTTCTTTGGACCCTCGATGGACTGGATGATGCTCACTCACATTAACAAGGGCACTGTCTTTACAGAGTCTACCAATTATGCTAATCTCAACCAGGAACATCCTGAGAGACACACCCAGAAATAGTTTAACCAATTATCTGGGCACCTCATTAGTTGGCGAGTTGACCCATAAAATTCGCCATCACAGAACTCAGTAATATTGATAGCCAAAGCACATTCTCTTCCTTGTTTACTATACCCCTTCTCTTATAACCAAGACTATAATTACATTGTCTACTAGGTACCTGTGTACTTCTATAAGAAAAATTATGGAACTTATTGTTAATTACACCCTTTTTCCAAGTCAAACTAAAATAGCCTCTTTTCCTTTCCTGCTCCCCCCCACCTCCACGGGAACAGAATTTGAAATACTTATAAGAACATCTGTTTTAAACAAAGATGTATTTCAGCATTTCCTCCTTATCCTCTTGGAAATATTGCAAGTCCAAAATTACTTTTTTTTTTAATTTTTAAGAATTCAAAAATTCCATTTTTAGAGACTTTTGTAGATAAATATAATCCCCAAACTCAAAAATACATGTCAGGGCTGCCAAAAGCAGCTGAGACTGAGCAGAAGTTATCTAAATAAAAGTGAAGACAAGAAGCCCAATAAATGACGAGAGAACTATCCTTGACATCACTAAAAAAACTACAGGTCAGGAAAAGCTACAGCTGAAATGCTCATTCTGAAGTCCAAAGCACTTAGGGAAAAAGTAAGCAAAGGACATGCAACTACACAAACAATTATAAAGATGGGCCATATTTACAGGAACCAGCTTGTCTTTCCAGCAGCAGTTTCCTAATCTTTACGTGAGCACAGTTGCCTAGACAAAGATGAGCGTTCCTTTAGTCACTCTGCCTGGCCACATGAATACGTACTGACTAATAAGATGTAAGCTGAACTTCCTGAAAACTTTCAAAGATGATTCAAACGTTTCATTTGCTCCCATCCTCTCCCTCTAACTCCGTGCTTGTAATTCAAATATTATGCCAGAGTGTGAGAGAACCTAGGAAGAGTTTCACATAAGATAAATAAGCTTCTCTCTTATTGAAGCCAATATTGTTTTGGATTTTCTTTTGAATGGCAGCTAAAACTAATCAAAATAATTCTTCACAAATACACATGGTTTCAAATTTCATATGATGATACCTCCTAGATGAAATTAAGAAGTAACAATTCTAACCATTTATTGCAATTCTAACCAATAACATGGAAAGTTGCTTTTTTAAAAAAGAAGAAAAACTATCAATTAAAAGGTTGTTAGTGTCTCATACAGAAATCCAAAATGTGGTATCTTCATATAGAAGTAGCATGTAGATTTATACTTGTAGCCCAGTATTTTCAATAATTTCTTTGTCTTGGTCAATATTAGTTTCTACAGAATTGGAATGTTGTCTGGAATAATGAGTATGGGTCATCTCTCCATTTGTGAGTTCAATCATATGATACACTTGCTTTTCAAATAAAAAGCAAAGAAGATGTGAATAATGAAATCCAGTATTTGTTGGAAAAGAAGGTTGTTGGCAGCTAAGATAAATAAATAATTAAATTGAAGTAGGCTTATCTAGCAGAATGTTATGCATATATGCATAACTTAAAACATATTGTTGATCAACAAAAGTTAAAAGTGCAAAGAATTATAGAGTTAGAAAATATATGTTTATCTATATATATAAAGGTATTTTGCTTTGTTATCTTGTAGAGACAACTGCTCAATATCATCTAGAACAGAGAAACAGGGCCATCTTCTCTGCTTACCATGCTGAGTTTATTTATCTCTGCATTTTAAATGGCAAATGCTCACTCTGTGTGTATGTGCATGTGTGTGTGTGCCTTCTTTGCATAAAAGAGAACACAAAAAGCTTTAAACAGCATCTAAGCCTTCAGTTTCGTAGACATCTATTCAAACTATTTTGCATCACTGGAATATTACCCCTTTTCTATGATCACAAATTGTTCTTAAATTCTAGTTTTTATTCCAAATTATGTATCATACTTTATTTAATACCTGGTGCTCAGATATGGATCATGCCCCTCTCATATGTAGTATAGCTCCCTGTGACTATCACTCTTATTATCATTATCATAGCCAGACTTGAATTTTCTTTCTTCAGGAAAACTTATTTGACATTTCACTGATATGACAAATGTTATACGCACATCCAGGAGTAGCACATCGATGACAAGGGTTCTCACTTTCTAGATTTAAAACTGATACTGCAAATGAGTTATTACATATCTGTTCAACTTATTAAAATTGTATGCCTATTCTTGGGGTGTTTCTGTCACAGCTGAGAAAGTATCCCTTCTGTATTTACATCAGTGTAGATTTATATTCCGAATGATAGGTATTTTGTAAAGTATATTACAACTAGTTTTAGGAAAAATATAAATGACGTAATAAGTATATGTGCTGATTAAAATATTTTGAAAAATACTGATCAACAGACAAAATGTTAATAGAAATTGCCATGTCAACAGAAGAAAAGCTCCCCTACCCATTATTTTCTGATACAAAGTAGAAGAAATAAATCTTAAAGTTAGGCTGCTTGGGAAAACCGTGTGGGTCTGAGCTTTATGAGAAAGGGTAAAGTAGTAAAGGCCTTGACCCCAATGGCGAGGCCTTTCTGCAACCGCCACGTTAGGGGGCTCCGAGACTGTGCCAACAGATTAATCAGAATTATAAACATTCTCAATTGGAAGAGATTTTGAAGCCATTTTATTCAACCTCCTATACAATGCATGAATTCCTTTTTAAGCATTTGGAATCCAGATAGCAGAAAATTTAGGCAAATTCTCAGATAAAATCCCAAACGCCTGATACTTACGTTGAAATTTTAAAAGAATATTTCCTAAGAATCTGAAAAGAAGATAAAAAAAAAAGCCTCTAGAATGCAGAACTGCTTACTGAACATCGGGAAAGTGTCACAACCAGTGTCACAGAACAGAGACACTACAGCAGAATTTACAATGAACACTGAAGTGTCAGGAGGCAAGCAAAGGAGGTTCAGATCAAAATAAGATCACATCTGTGTAACCAGGGACCACTTCACATGCAAGTCTCAAGCAGCAGCTGACTTAGAAAATGTATAACAGAAACATGAAGGAAAGTGCCATAAAGACAAAAATCCATTAGCAATGATATTGAGCAGCAAATTTGCATTCTTGTGGTGCTTGCTGTAAGGCTACATAGTAAGCTTCTTGATGATGTTAAATTATGGTTAAATCAAAATTGCAAATAAACATGAAAATATAAGATTTATTTGATTTGGATGAAAAGTACGTTTGTAATCTTGGAGATGCTGATTGCAGCCATGAAATTAAAACACACTTACTCCTTGGAAGGAAAGCTATGACCAACCTTGATAGTATATTAAAAAGCAGAGACATTACTTTGCCAACAAAGGTCCATCTAGTCAAGGCTATGGTTTTTCCCGTGGTCATGTATGGATGTGAGAGTTGGACTGTGAAGAAAGCTGATCGCTGAAGAATTGATGCTTTTGAACTGTGGTGTTGGAGAAGACTCTTGAGATTCCCTTGTACTGCAAGGAGATCCAACCAGTCCATTCCAAAGGAGATCAATCCTGGGTGTTCATTGGAAGGACTGATGCTAAAGCTGAAGCTGCAATACTTTGGCCACCTCATGCGAAGAGTTGACTCACTGGAAAAGACTCTGATGCTGGGAAAGGTAGGGGGCGGGAGGAGAAGGGGACGACGGAGAATGAGATGGCTGGATGGCATCACCGACTCTGTGGACATGAGTTTGAGTGAACTCCGGGAGTTGGTGATGGACGGGGAGGCCTGGCGTGCTGTGGTTCATGGGGTGGCGGAGAGTCGGACACTACTGAGCGCCTGAACTGAACTGAATCTTGGAGAAGCAAGAAATTTTTTTTCAGTGGACACTAATAAAGTCATCTGAAGAATACAAAAGAAGTGAGTTCACACTCTTCTGGAAGCAAGCCACAAGGTTAATGTAAAATACATGTCTGATTAGGTCTTTTATCACACTCTCAAATGTCTTTTTTCTAAACTCTTTGCTTTGACATTTGGCAAGGAGAGAATATGTCATATTTCACTAAAAATATCAAACATATATATTGCAGTAACAAATACTGAGATGGTATAAATATGCTTTAACCCTTACACAGATTTACCTTTATAGAATGGTTAACTAGGTAATACAATCTCTAGCACACTTATTCTTTATCCACAAAGCATTTAAAATAATTTTACAGTGTGGGTACAGGACAAACATCAGTCACTTGATAGAAAAAATAATTATTGTGGTTGTATAACTTCTTACAAGTACATTATATTTGTAATTTCATTATATTCTAATATAGCATAATGACTCATTAAAATATTAATTTGTAATTGTTTTCCATATTTATTAGATATTTTCCTCTTATCTTTGATTGAAAGAAAGAAACAAACCTTTTACAGATCCTTGCCTAAAAATGTTTGGAAGAAAGGGAGGGGAAGCTACTAGAAACAAGCCTCATTTTTGTGGTAATATGAAAGCCCATGCTTCTTTATGGAACTTTGCTATGTGTCCCATTGGGTAAGTGCCTTTTATTATTTCACTGTTAGTTCAGTTCAGTTCAGTTCAGTTCAGTCTCTCAGTCGCGTCCGATTCTCCGTGACCCCATGAATCACAGCACGCCAGGCCTCCCCGTCCATCACCAACTCCCGGAGTTCACTCAAATTCATGTCCACAGAGTCGGTGATGCCATCCAGCCATCTCATTCTCTGTCGTCCCCTTTCCTCCCACTCCCAACCTTTCCTAGCATCACTCAAAACAACTCATTATGCTTGCCAAGCTACGTAGTATTAAAAAACACATTCCTGTTAAATACTTGCAAAGTTTTTAGCAAATTTTACTGTATGGAATGGTTTCAAGAATCTGTGAATATTTTTGAGGTTTTAATTCTGTTTAGTTTTAATATTAATGTGTTTTTAAAAAAAATCTCAGGCCTTTGGTTTAGTCAATTAGCAAGGACTCTGAGGGGTAGCTGAACTGAATGCCAGTCTGTTCATATTTCAGACACTGAACGTCATCTCATGCTTTTTCAATGTACGCAAACTAGACATTGGGTTGATTTTGTTACAGTTCTGGAGCAGGATTCAAAATGTGTAAAAATTGAGAAAATCTCATGATTTTTAAGGCATTGACATTCAACATTCATAATCATTTAAAAATAAGAATTCACAAGAAATGCATTTCTAAAAGACATGATAAGTCCAAAGTCTAGGGAAAATATCAGTGTATACTGTACTTTGTTTACAGTGGAACTGGTGTGGAAAAACTGCTACAGGCAAAGAGAAAAGAAATTAAAATTAAATTAAACTGAGATGACCAATAATTCAGGATAATTCAGGATGAAGACTCAAAAGCTTTTAAAGCCATTATATTCTATATAAGCAGTCATTTTTTACAGATATTAAACTACAAAAATGTACTATTTTGTAGATAGGTAAGTTGTATAATTTAATGACCTAGCCACCTGGTAAATTGTCTTTCAGCCATTTAAATTTTATTATAGATTTCACCAGATTTTTGGCCACCCAGCATTTGGTATCCCCCTGAGTATAGGTGGTATATCCTAACATGGAATATACCTTCTTGTTACCTAAGGAGGCTGGATACTGGGAGGGTTTCCATTCTCTCAAGAAGAACCGAAAATTTGCACAGTCATATTTGGCTTTTAAGGGAGCAGTATCATGGGTAGATGAAATATGAGACTTCTCTGGAGCTTTGATAGGTTGCAAAACCCCCAAGATCTCCATAAGAATATAAAAGAGTTATGGCAATAAAAAGGAATAGAAAAGAGAGAGAGATAAAGAGAAGAAGGCAGGAAAGGAGAAAGGAAGGAAGGGAAGATGGAAATTGATAACTGAAACTAGATTAATAGGAATTTGAAATTAGATTTGCATTTTTTCAAGCACTGTTGACCAAAATGCCATTTCTTCTGCTTCCCTGGTTTGTATATTTTACAACCAATTTCCAAGGATAATAGGAACATAAAAAGGCAGACATTCTAAATGATAGCCCACCAATACTTGGCAATGAAGCCTAAATAAAAGGAGACCCTCAACAGAAAGAAATGTTGCACTATAATACCTGCAACTGTAATTTGGTTAGTTTAAATTTCTAAGAATATTTCCCAATTTGTCTCACTATGTATTATGATAGGACGTAAAATTCTGATATTTAAAGGCTAAAATTTCTTTAATAAGACTGTAGGTATTATTGGGGAAGGAAATGGCAACCCACTCCAATGTTCTTGCCTGGAGAATCCCAGGGACGGAGGAGCCTGGTGGGCTGCTGTCTATGTGGTCGCACAGAGTCGGACACGACTGAAGTGACTTAGCAGCAGCAGCAGCAGCAGCAAGTATTATTATCTATTAAATATTATGAAATCCTTGCTTGTTTTATTTATTTATTTATTTATTTTTGGCCGTGCTGAGTCTTTGTTGCTGCACAGGCTTTCTCTAGTTGCAGCCCTCCCGTTGCAGTGTTTGGGCTCCTCATTGTGGTAGCTTCTCTTGTAGAGCATGGGCATGACGGCTTGAGTAGTTGTGTTACATGGGCTCGGTAGTTGTGATGCAACTTAGTTGCTATGCTGCATGTGAAATCTTCCCAGAACAGGGATCAAACCGGTGTCTCTTGCATTGGCAGGTGTATTCTTTACCACTGAGCCACCAGGGAAGCCCCCTTTCCTCATTTTAATATTTTAATATATAGAGTTAATAACCTTTAACTGGTAGAGGGTTTAATGTTAATGATTAGTAGTAATTAGTAACTTTGTTGAATATAGCAACATTGGAAGGTTGATACTGGGAAAGGATGAGACAGAAGACAAACCATAAAAGAACCAAGGTCTGGTCATGAAGTATGGTTATAGCACATATCATTCAGCAATTCTCTCATATTTCAATGATACTTTAACCCCAATGAACGTTCTGATTTAAATCAAGGTGTTAGCATTGGCAGAGTTCTAGCATAACCTTCTAGATTATGGCAAGCCACTCCAGTACACTTGCCTAGAAAATCACATGGATGGAGGAGCCTGGTAGGCTGCAGTCCATAGGACTGCTATGAGTCGGACATGACTAAGCGACTTCACTTTCACTTTTCACTTTCCTGCATTGGAGAAGGAAATGGCAACCCACTCCAGTGTTCTTACCTGGAGAATCCCAGGGACGGGGAGCCTGGTAGGCTGCCATCTATGGGGTCGCACAGAATCGGACACAACTGAAGTGACTTAGCAGCAGCAGCAGCAATATAACCTTCTGGTCAACAGAACTTGTTAGCATTATATTTAAAGTATTGATGTATCTATTCTAAGGGCATTGTACAGGGCTTTGGGGTTATGAGTGTAAAAACTAGAGAAATAGGCCATTGTTGCCATTTTATCTTTGTTCACAGCAATAAATTCCTGAAATTGACGATTGAATGCTATTTATCCATAATTATCCATAATTTATTTATCCATAATTATGGTGAAAAATTTTTCCATTACCTTAAATTTCTGATCTATTCAGTCCTTCTAGAAAAAACATATACCGTGTATAGAAAATGCCATACACAACTTCTCTAAATTTTCCAATGTCTCCCAAAAATTAAACTCCATGAAAACAGAGCTACATCTACTTTTCTTGATGTTATATCTCATTGTCTTACCTGTTTTCTAACAAGGAGCTCAGAAGATACTCAATTAAAATTTAAGATTATTTCAACCAACAAATGTATACTTAGCAACTATGGGTGAAGATTTCTTATAGTCTTACTGAGTATCTTGACTTTTTTTTTGTATTTTTTCCTCCATGATAGGTAAAAAATAGAATTTTAATGTTCTGGACCTCCAATAGCACTAGACGCAGTGTCTTTACTGAGTGCTACCTTTGTTTATATTGGGGTTGTTGCTAACGCTTGTCCAACTCTGTGACCCTGTGGACTGCAACACATCAGGCTTCCCTGTCCCTCAGTATTTCCTAGAGTTTGCTCAAATTCATGGCCATTGTGTCAGTGTTGCCATCCAACCATCTCATCCTCTGTTGCCTCCTTCTCCTTTTGTCTTCTGTCTTTCCCATCATCAGCATCTTTTCCAATGAGTTGGCTCTTTGCATGAGAAGGCCAAAGTAATGGAGCTTAAGCATTAGTCCAATGAATATTCAGGGTTTATTTCCTTTATGATTGACTGGTTTGATCTCTTTGTAGTCCAAGGGACTCTCAAGAGTCTCCTCCAACACCACAGTTCAAAAACATCAAGTCTTTGGTGCTTCACCTTCTTTACAGTCCAACTCTCACATCCGTACATGACTACAGGAGGAGAGTGCTATTTACTCTGCTTGAGAATAGTTATTTTCTTATGACCTATGAATTCTGGAACATGCTTCCTTCTATTTTTCACCATCAAGATTCCAATGGGTGCCTCTTTTTTTTCAAACTTGCCACCATCTCCCTAGAATAGATACATTTCTAAGACTGTCATCTGTTTCCACACAGTTTTATCCATTTCTTTTCTGCTGAATGAAGGTTGCTTACTGCTATAATGCAAAAAAAAAAAAAAAATCTGTTCCAATATTTCCCTATTTAAGATAGGATATTGAGATGACTAACAAGTCAACATAAATTTTTGGAAAGGTAACGTTTTGGCAATGTATAGTAAAAAAAAACAAAAGTTTATTATCATCATAATAAAATTTGTAGCTAAATTTTTTAAGGGTAAGAATTAGAAAGGAATTATCAAATGCTTTTGCTAGTCTCCTATAATGATGGATGACTAAAAGGTAGCACCAAGTATTTATAGCCTTTGTGGATATAAAAATGCCTTGCTGCTGCTGCTGCTAAGTTGTGTCAGTCGTGTCTGACTCTGTGCGACCCCATAGATGGCAGCCCACCAGGCTCCGCCATCCCTGGGATTCTCCAAGCAAGAACACTGGAGTGGGTTGCCATTTCCTTCTCCAATGTATGAAAGTGAAGTCGCTCAGTTGTGTCTGACTCTTAGCTACCCCATGGACTGTAGCCTACCAGGCTCCTCCGTCCATGGGATTTCCCAGGCAAGAGTACTGGAGTTGGGTGCCATTGCCTTCTCAGTAGAAATGCCTTCTGTTCTGTTCTGTCGCTCAGTCGTGTCCGACTCTTTGCGACCCCGTGGACTGTAGCCTACCAGGCTTCTCCATCCATGGGATTCTCCAGGCAAGAATACTGGAGTGGGTTACCATTTCCTTCTCCAGGGGATCTTCCCGACCCAGGGATCAAACCCGGGTCTCCCGCATTGGAGGCAGATGCGTTAACCTCTGAGCCACCAGGGAAGCCCTTTAATACATGTAAATTAAGAAATGCCTTAAATACATGTAAATAACTCTACAAGTTTCATTCTGTACGATAAGTTACCCATAAGCCGGTGGTCTCTACAGGATGCTACTAAGGCGTTTAGTGTTAAAAGAAGAGAAAATTAACACATGGTAAAATGGTACAAGGAATAGCTAGTGTCATATAATTTCTAGCAATAAGAAGACTTCGTGTAGATCACAAAAAACTGGAAAATTCTTAAAGAGATGGGAGTACCACACCACCTTACCTGTCTCTTGAGAAACCTGTATGCAGGTCAAGAAGCAACAGAACTGAACACTGAGCAAATGACTGGTTCAAAATTGGAAAATGAGTACATCAAGGCTGTATATTGTCACCCTGCTTATTTAACTTATATGCAGAGTACATCATGTGAAATGCCGGGCTGGATAAATCAAGCTGGAATTAATATTGCTGGGAGAAATATCAACAACCTCAGATGTACAGAAGATACCACTCTAATGGCAGAAAGTGAAGAGCAACTAAAGAACTCTTGAAGAGGGTGAAAGAAGAGCATGGAAAAGCCAACTTGAAACTCAACATTAAAACACAAAGATCATAGCATCCAGTCCTATTACTTTATGGCAAATAAATGGGGGAAAAATTGGAAGTAGTTACAGATTTTGTTTGAAGGGGCTCCAGAATCATTGCAGACAGTGACTGCAGCAAGGAAAATAAACAGTGCTTCTTCCTTGGAAGGAAAGCTATGACAAACTTAGACAGCATATTAAAAAGTAGAGATATCACTTTGCTGATGAAATTCTGTATACTCAAAGCTCTGGTTTATCCATTAGTCATGTATGGATGTGAGAGTTGGACCATAAAGAAAACTGAGCACCAAAGAATTGATGCTTTTGGATTGTGATGCTGGAGAAGACTCTGAAGAGTCTTTTGAACAGCAAGGAGATCAAATCAAGCAATCCTAAAGGAAATCAACCCTTAATATTCATTCGAAGGACAGATTCTGAACCTCCAGTATTTTGAACACCTGATGCGAAGAGCGGACTCATTGGAAAAGACCCTGATGCGAGGAAAGACTAAAAGGCAAAAGAAGAAGTGGGCAGCAGAGAATGAGATGGTTAGTTAGTATCACTGATTCAATGGACATGAATTTGAGCAAAATTTGGAAGATAGTGGAGGACAGGGTGGCCTACTCTGCTGTAGTCCCTGGGGTCACAGATAGTTGGACATGACTTAGCAACTGAGCAACAACAACAAAAATGAGAAATATACAAATTCCAAAAGACCAGTAAGACTGCACATAAAATACTGCATTTGACTTGAAATATTTAATTATCTATGAAATATAAAGAAACTGAAGACAGTTCATACATAATCTCCAAACAAAACAGTGAATAAATAATATTGAAAGAAGATAAACTCATCTCAAATATAAAATTTGATTAGTGACTTTTCAAGTAATAATTTAAAAGTGTGTCTTGATTTCCAAATAAAAATTAATATTGAAAATATGAATAACTGAATATAACATTTATAGGATGAAGAGTAATTAAGTAAATGAAATGAAAGTTACTAATGAAACATTGAAGGATGCATTAAAAAAAAGGCTGAACATGTTATAAAATAGTTTTTATTGCCTTCCATTTTTATTTTAAAATATAGTTGTGAGAGTACATTTATGAGTATTCTGCAGAAAAATAATTAGAAGTTACTTTCTCAGAAGTAAGTGTAAATGGCCAATTATAAAATATAATATGACAAGCAACTTTGGCTAATTGCAGCAGAGTAACTAAGTATTCTCAACTCCACAATACCAGCATTCTTCTATGTGACATTTACAAAACATCACAAGCATAAGGGAATGTGGAAGGATAAACACAAAAGAATCCAACAATTGATGAACTTTTCGAAGCTACATTTAGTCCATAATAATTTTATTAGTAATAGAAACACTCGAATGAGTAAATACTCAAATCACAGGCACAAATTAATGTATTACAAGTAAGTTTTGACACGTAAATTTTCCAATAAGTTTTTATTTAAAAAATTGTTAACTATAAAAATTCTCTCCCATAAATATTTACTTTAAAATCAGTATCTCCATTTGACAGATGAGGTAATTATGTATTTCTCATGTAAAGTTGATCAATTTTACCTATTTAACAAACTAAAAAGTAGGGCTTTTTCATTTTATACCTAATATTTTTTACTATATAATAAAATAATCCATTTTGCAATCTAGAATGAGTTTATGCACATTGAAATTAACTTTCAAATACTGTTGCAAATTTTATTTAGACATCAAAAGCAAAAGATAAAGTAACTTTTATCAAAATTACAGTTTTCTGAAACAGGTTTTCCACGTCATTGGTTGTCAGCCAAGGCAATTTGTATCCCTTGCAGGACTCAATTGGCAGGATCTGGAGACATTTTTAATTGGTAAAAACTGGGGAGTGGAGGTGGGTAAACTATTTTAATCTCGTATGTGGATACTAGAGACACTACTAGTCATTCTATGATGCATGAAGAGACCTTTTCAACAGTTATCCAACCCAAAATGGGAATAGTCCTAGGACAGGGAGACACTGCTTCTAAGTGGTTTTGAGATTAATAGTTACTTATAAAATGTAAATTAAAAAGTCAGTTGCTTTATTTTCTCTCAAAGCAGTAAAAAATCCAGGGGTGATGACCAAATTATCAACACTTCCCTAAACAGATTTTGACTTCTTTGCCTCTCTAACCATCAGTCTATATTTTAACACTTGCTGAAGAAATAACATTTAAAAATTAAGTGAAACTTAAAAGGTCTTATTCACAGAACATAGTTTAAATTGAATCCAACCATTAAAAATTTGTCTTGCACCCTTTATGCTGAACTGCATACTCAGATACACAGATTAAGAAAAAATATTATATAACATTTATATAAGCCCTTAATATTTGCTGTGTTATTCCAGGTGGCCTCATCATACTGCTGAGTCCAATATGTTGGTTGTGTCTAACAATAATCCCTCCTCCTGAGCTTCAGACATGTTCAAAATATAGGTCAGTGTTTAGAGACATTCAGTATACTGCTCAGCATATAGTAAATATGCAGTCAATTCTATTGACTAGACAATAAACAGCTTGAGAATATGAATAAGGCTGCCTAGTTCACCAGTGTGTCCAAATACCTAATATAATAGTCAACACATTTGAGTCTCAATATATATTTATTAAATGAATGGATGACATGAAAACCTTCTTGATTCATTTTCAATTGTATATATCTGCTTTTCTTCAAAACATATAGTTACATTTTGTATATTTTGGAAATTAAATGTTATTTTAATGTAACATAGTTGAATTAATTGATCAAATGTATCCAAATAACTTTAATTCTTGAGTCACACAGTGTAAAAATATAGTAACAAAATTAATGAACTGGAAAGTAGATTATGGTGGAGTAGCCTGTGGTGAATAGTGAAAGGTTGAAGGAAATTTAAAACTTTGTGTTACAAACTGCAGAACTGAAGTTGTTTGTTTGAACATTTATTTTATTATTGAGAAAAAATATTTAAATTTCTCAAAGTCCATTTGGAACAGATTTTTAAATTTGTTTACAAAACAGAAATAGGTTCAAATGGGATTTTAAAGTACCAAAATTTGGATGTTACTAGACTTTCTTGATGCTGGGAGGGATTGGGGGCAGGAGGAGAAGGGGACGACAGAGAATGAGATGGCTGGATGGCATCACCGACCCGATGGACATGAGTTTGAGTGAACTCTGGGAGTTGGTGATGGACAGGGAGGCCTGGCGTGCTGTGATTCATGGGGTTGCAAAGAGTCTAACACAACTGAACGACTGAACTGAACTGAACGGAGACCTTCACAAGAGTAGGGGCAACTATAAATCAGAAGCTTTTATTTTCATCTCCATCATATCTTATATTCTTAAAATACTACTATAGTAATCAATATTGTGTGTTTAATTTTACCTAGAACTGTGATCAAGAGAATATATAAAAAATAAGTTTAGAATCTAAGTAAATGCTATAATAATTCAGTTAATAATGGAAAAAATATAAATTTTATCTTACTTTTAGATGCCATCATGTTCTTTAAGCAATTTTGAGTTATTATAAGTAAATACTAAAAGTTGGTAGTAGGAATTTATTCTTGTTTCAATTAGTTACTGGACAGATGACCTTGGATTTAGATATGAATTCATTACTTAATAGTTTGTTGAAAATGAGATGTTTTCTGCCTTATATTACAGTATGTTTGTGCAAAACTCACATGTAATTATGTGAATGACCTTTGAAAACCATAGATATAAAATTTTCCATGTCTATTTGTGTTCTCTGTAAGAATGTACAGATTCATTTTCAATATACTCTCAGAAGAATGTACAATGTTTGTTGAAATTTTCTTTAGACTACATGGTTCTATAACCCCGCTTTTTTTTTTCACTAGCAATGGTAAATTAGAATGGAAGAACTATGCTCTTTGCAATGTCTACCTTATAAATGTAGTATTTTCAACCAATCTTTCTAACTACACCATACTTATTTCATATCATACAATAAGACTTTGAAATTTTCTTCAATCCCATTAAGCATTGTAGTATATTTCCTTCCTGATTTATGCAAGTAATAGGATGAAAATTATTTTATCAGATGCTACATTTTGGAAACAAATTGTCTGTGTTTAAGACTAACTAGATGTGAAACTTGAAAGCACTGAGTCTATTTTTTTTTTTTACTAACTCAGAGATAAATATCTCTGTGCAAACACAAAATGCCCAGACATTTAAGAACAATAGATAGCTAAGAATCAAGTCGTAAATGGATATTTAAGTGCAGTTGGAGTAGAGGTTTACTGCTATAAATGGTTTCCCTAATTACATGCAATAAAGTTTAAAGTGTGACTGTTCCAAACTTCTATTCACAGTCTATCTTTATCTACCCAAAGAAGATAAACTATTTATAGGCATCTAGGAAGGCAAAATGCCCCTATCCACAATTACAAGTTATTTTATATATTAAAATATGTATTGACTTGTGATGATGTCTTCATCAAGTGGCAGAATAAAAAAAGCAAGTATGTGGCTCAGCTGGTAAAGAATCTGCCTGCAATGCAGAAGACCTGGTTTGATTTCTGGGTGGGGATGATCCCCTGGAGAAGTGAATGGCAACCCATTCCAGTATTCTTGCCTGGAGAATCCCATGGACAGAGGAGCCTGGCGGGCTACAGTCCATGGGGTCACAAAGAGTTGGATACAACTGAGTGACTAAGCATGCACACACACCTAGCTTGCTCCACTTGGTTTGAAATCAGTTTCTATCCGAAAGTGCTTATAAGAAAAACTAGTAAACAATTTTACTAGAATCTGTTTTTGTTTGTTTTCTAGTTTTCACCCAATTTGTCACAATGAAGGTAGATTTGGCAGCAGTAATTGAAATTTGGGGTAATGGTTTCCCAGTTGACTCAGTGATAAAGAACCCACCTGCCAAGGCAGGAGATGCAGGAGATGCTGTTTGGATCCCTGGGTTGGATAGATCCTCTGGAGTAGGAAATAGCAACCCACTCTAGTATTCTTGCCTGGAAAATTCCATGGACAGAGGAACGGGTTCTGTGAAATATTTTAAAGATTAAATTTTTCTCTAAATTCTGAATGCCACTGAAACCTGAGCAATGCTTTAGTATTTCAGTCCTGTTCTTTAAAGGGACATGTCCTTTTGTAATCTGAAATGTCTGATATTCATTTTTTTTCAGTGAATAATTCAGGGTAAATGCAATTCAGATTCCATTATTGCTCTGCTCAAGCTTTCCAGTGCTTCCCAACTCCATCCGTAGATAATCCCATGTCTTTTATACAGAATATAAGGTTTATAGTGTCGCAGTTTCTCTGACCTTGTCCCACACTGCTCTGCCTCTTTCTCAGTGGGCCACGAATAAATTCCTTCAAAGTCCTGTTGGGATTTTCATTCATTCACCTTGTCTGGAACACTCTTCTACCAAATAACCCCATGGATACTATAAAGGGACATTTGAAAACATGAATGGCTTAATATGCATTTTATTTTTCAAGTATATTTTGAATTTTGGGAAGGCTTCAGTTAAAAGCTATTTTAATTGCAAGTGATTCATTGAAAGGCTTATTACATTTTCTAAAAGAAAGTTGATATTTTAAATATCAACGTGAACTTTTTGATATCTTAGAAACATGCCCTTTAGCTTGTATTTTGAATAAATGCTCAAAAATATGTAGAGGTAATTAAAAAGCATGTTTTAACATTTCTAAGAAACTGGTTACATTTCATACAATCAGATAATGTACAACTTTTTAAAAATTTATCAGAAATAACAAAATCTAAAGGACAATTCCAAGGTAAACATAAACAGTATTTACAGATTTTTAGAAGAGATGTTCCTTGAACTTAACCACAAGATACTGCTTTTCTCATTTTGACTACTTCTCATACAAGTCACATTTACTATACTTCTATTTTAAAAAGCATGTTACTTTCAACCTACTAAGCTAGCATAAGGAGGCAACATTTCTTCTTGGAGGAAAAAGTTTCTATTTTACTGCAATTACATCTTTTTCATGCCTCATTTATTAATAAATTAAAAACAGTAGATAATTCAATTAAACATTCAGCAATATATTTCAACAAATAAATTGAAAAATATACCTTTTGACCATTCAAGTGTATCAGCCTATTCAGGTGTACCAGGAGCTGGATAAATAACTAGCATTTTTTATTTTTGTGGATTTACAAGGCTTTACAGACTATTCTTCAAAGAAATGAACTATACAAGCAAATGGTTTGTTAGTCTTAAATTTCTTTCTCATTAAATGCCAAAAACCAGATATATTTATTGTTATACCAAGGAAAGACTGTACTATCTCAAAAATAATTTTGACCAGCAGCTATCACATAATCCCTACTACATAGAGAAAAATTTGATACAATGTACATGTTGAAAGTGATTTATTTCTTATGTACAGCTTATGACAAAAAGCTGAAATAGAAAATACAACTAATAAATAACACTTTGGGGGAATTTTGTGTATGTAATGTGCCACTATTTGTCCATATTTAAAAAGAATATGTAATTTGATCAATTACTTATCTAGTTTCTTGTTCATAAAGTTGAAACAGAGGCTAGATTATTTCTAATGTCCATGTGTGTGAATTCAGTGAAAAAATAACAGGGCCTGATAGCAAACACCTGGGTATGAATGTCAAATCTGCCATTTCTATAATAGAAAATAAGATAGGTTGCTTAATTACTAAGTGTTTCATTTTGCATCATTAAGAAAGGAATGGATGACACCTGCCTTATAGGATTGCTGTAGTTTGTGTAAAGAGCCTGACACATGGTATGTGAATATTAGGTGAAAATGACATGAAGTTTTTATATTTAAGGTATCCAGTTCAATTCAGTTGCTTAGTTGTGTCTGACTCTTTGTGACACCATAAACCACAGCACGCCAGGCCTCCCTGTCCATCACCAACTCCCGGAGTTCACTCAAAGTCATGTCCATCGAGTCGGTGATGTGATCCAGCCATCTCATTCTCTGCCGTCCCCATCTCCTCCTACCCCCAATCCCTCCTTTCATCAGACTCTTTTCTAGTGAGTCAACTCATCACATGAGGTGGCCAAAGTATTGGAGTTTCAGCTTCAGCATCAGTCCTTCCAATGAACACCCAGGATTGATCTCCTTTAGAATGGACTGGTTGGATTTCCTTGCAGTCCAAGGGACTCTCAAGAGTCTTCTCCAGCACCACAGTTCAAAAGCATCAATTCTTCGGTGCTCAGCTTTCTTCACAGTCCAACTCAGTTAATGTATAATAATATTATGTTAGTTTCAGATGTACAACATTGTGATTGGACATTACGTATATTACCAAATGATAAGTCTGGCAAAGATATGTCACCATACACAATTATTATAGTATATGACATTTATTTTATAACTGAAGTTTGTAGCTCTTAATGCCCTTCACTAGTTTCACTCGTGCCTTCACTCCTCTCCCCACTGGACCACTTGTTTGTTCTCTGTACCTAAGAGATTTTTTCCATTTTGTTTTTTTGTTTATTTTGTTTTTGTTTTAGATTTAGCATATAAGTAAAATCGTAGTATTTGTCTTTCTGTGTCTTAGTTCACTTGGCATAATGCCATCTAGATCCACACACGTTTTCACAAACGGCATGATTTCATTCTTTTATATGACTGAGTAGTATTTTATTGTATTTTTGTCAATGGATTGACAAAGGCTGCTTCCATATCTTGGCTTTTGTAAACCATGCAGCAATGAATATAAAGGTGTGCACATCTTATGAAATTAATGTTTTTGTTTTCTTTAGGTAAATGCCCAGAAGTGGAATTTTATGATCAAGTGATACATCCATCTTTAGTTTTTTGAGGAACCTCTATACTGTTTTATATAGGGCTGCACCAATTTACTTTTCACCAACAGTACACAAGTATTCCCTTTTCTCCACATCCTTGCCATCACATGTCACTAGTAACATTGCCATTTTTATAGGTGTGAGTTGATATTTCACTGTGGTTTGGATTTGCATTTCCCTGATGAATGTGATGTTGAACACCTTCTTGTGTGCCTATTGGCCATTTGTATGTTGTCTTTAGGAAAATGTATATTCGGGTCCTCTGTCCATTTATTGATGAAATTATATGATATTTTGTTATTATTATAATTTGTATGATTCCTTTGTGTATCTTGGGTGTTAACCCCTTATCAGCTATAGTATTTGCAAATATGTTCTTTCATAGAGTAGACTACTTTTTCATTTTGTTAATGGCTTCCTTTAATTTGCGAAACCTTTTTATTTTGTTGCAGTTACCTTTATTTTTGTTGCCCTTTCCTGAGGACACTGGTACTAATACAATTAATGTTAAGGAGCATATCGCCTATATTTTTGCTAGGAGTTTAATGGCTTATGGTTTTACATTTAAGCTTTCAATCTATTTTAGCTTAGCTTTGTACATGGTATAAGAAAGTGATCCAGGTTTATTCTTTTGCTTGTGACTGTATAGTGTTCTCAACTTAATTTTTTGAAGAGGACTTTTTTCATTGAATAGTCTTGACCTCTTTGTCAAGATTAATTGATCATGTAAGCATGGGTTTCTTTCAGGGCTCTCTATTCTGTTCCATTGATCTGTGCTTCTTTCATTGTGACAGTATCCTGCTGTTGTGACTTCTATGGTTTTGTAGTATAGTTTGAAGTATGATAGTCCTAAATTTGTTCTGCATTCTTAACACCACTTTGACGGTCTGGGGTCTTTTGTAGTTCTATACACATTTTAGGGTTATTTTTTCTAGTTCTGTGAGAAATACCATTGATATTTTGATAGAGTTTACATTGACTCTGTATATAGCCTTGGATAGCATGAACATTTTAGTCATATTGATTCTCCCAACCCATGAGCATGATATATCTTTCTATTTATTTATGTCATCTTAAATTTCATTCCTCAGTGTCATATAGTTTTCAGAGTTCAAGTCTTTTACCACCTTGGTTAAATTTATTCTTAGATACTTTATTTTCTTTGGTGTTATTATAAATTGAATTGTTTTCTTCCTTTGCAATTTGGATGATAGGAATATGGTTCCCAATGAGACTGCATCTTCTTGCCTGCTACCTGTCTCAGTTTAGTGGCTTTTTCTTTTTACTTAGTTGTAGAAAATCTTTTCTGCTAGTTTTCAGGTTAATTCTCAGAGATTGTTGCTTTATATGTAGCTTCAAATCTATCATATTCATGGAAGGAAGTGAGCCTAGGATAACCTACTCCATCATTTTGTCCTGTCAGTATATGTATTTTTATAAATTATCATGTTGAGAAGATGAAGAGATAGCTCAGAAGCAACATCAGAAACAGAAGAAATAAAATGGGCTTATTAAAAATATGAAAGAAATTAAAACAAATCTGAATTTTCATATAGCATATAATTTATGTAATGAAACCTACTGAACAGAGAAGGCAATGCACCCTACTCCAATACTCTTGCCTGGAAAATTCCACGGACGGAGGAGCCTGGTAGGCTGTGGTCCATGGGGTCGCCAAGAGTCAGACATGACTGAGCGACTTCACTTTCACTTTCATGCATTGGAGAAGGAAATGGCAACCCACTCCAATGTTCATCCCAGGGACGGGAGAGCCTGGTGGACTGCCGTCTATGGGGTCGCACAGAGTAGGACACGACTGAAGTGACTTAGCAGCAGCAGCAGCAACCGACGTTTTTTTCAAAATTTTAATGTAGGAATTCTAAAATTTATGATCTTCTGATCACAACACAATAAATCTAACAGAGCAATTTTGAGAGAAATGCTAAAAGACAGTAGTCATAAATAGCAGGTATAATCACACGAAAGAAAGAAAGTGAAGTCGCTCAGTCGTGTCCGACTCTTTGAGACCCCATGGACTGTAGCCCACCAGGCTCCTCCATCAGTGGAATTTTCTAGGCAAGAGTACTGGAGTGGGTTGCCATAGGGCATTCTAAATAACTATAAAATTTTGGTCACCAGTTTTACTGCTTCCAGTCTCACTGCTTCCACCTTTAGCCCTCAGTAGCTTATTCTTAATAAAGTAAGAAGAATCCTCTTTTTAAAACAAATATTAGACATGTTCCTTGACTTTTAATAAACCATCCAGTGGCGTCACAGTTTATTCAGAATAAATGCTGAATATACCTCTATAGCTAGATGGCCCTGCCTGATGTTGTGTGAGTCCACTTCTCTGATCTAATAATACAGTAATCTCCATCTCATTGATTTTATTATAGACATACAGGGCATTTTGTGTTTATGGAAAAGTTCAGGACTGTACTGGCACAGGGCTTTTGCCCAAACTGTTCCATCTACCCCAAACACTCTTCCCTCAGCTACCCAAATAATTTGCTCCTACACATCAAGGCTATGCTCAGATAGACCAGTTAAGCCCAGCTGGCATTTTCTCTTTTAACTTGCTTCAGTTCTCTTCATTATATATCACTATTTGATACTCATTATTCATTCACCCATTCATGTTTGAATGGGGCTGTTCTTGCCCTACTCACACCACAGAGTAAACTGAAAACAAAGGGTAAATAAGTTTTGTATTCCTCATAATTGATATGTAGAATTTTCCCCAAAATATATATTAAATTAAAATGTGATTTAATATTTAATTCAGGATTTTCAGTGAGCTTCTCTGTAATTCCTTTATAACTCCAACAAGCTATAGTATTTCCATGTACAATTACTTTTTTTAGTAACTTTTAAAATTATAATAGATATTAAAACTCTTAAATGCTTTAAATTCCCTTTTTAAACATTCTACATTTTTTAAAAAACCTTTTTTATTAAATACAGAATAATTTTTTTTGTAATTTAACTTGATAATTCAAAATGAAATTAATGAGCAGTTCAGAAGATAGTGACCAAAACCATCCCCAAGAAAAAGAAATGCAAAAAGGCAAAATGGTTGTCTGGGGAGAGCTGAGAAAAGAAGAGAAGAGAAAGACAAAGGAGAAAAGGAAAGAATACCCATTTGAATGCAGAGTTCCAAAGAATAGCAAGGAGAGATAAGAAAGCCTTCCTCAGTGATCAATGCAAAGAAATATCAGAAAGCAATAGGATGGGAAAGACTAGAAATCTCTTGAAGAAAATCAGATACCAAGGGGACATTCATGTAAAGAAGGGCACAATAAAGGACAGAAATGGTATGGACCTAACAAAGCAGAAGATATTAAGAAGAAGTGGCAAGAATACACAGAACAACTGTACAAAAAAGACCTTCACGACCCAGATAATCACAATGGTGTGATCACTCACCTAGAGCTAGACATCCTGGAATGAGAACTCAAATGGGCCTTAGGAAGCATCACTACAAACAAAGCTTTCAGAGATGATAGAATTCCAGTTGAGCTATTTCAAATACAAAAAGATGATGATGTTAAGGTGCTGAACTCAATATGCCAGCAAATTTGGAAGACTCAGCAGTGGCCACAGGACTGGCAAAGGTCAGCTTTTGTTCCAATCCCAAAGAAAGGCAATGCCAAAGAATGTTCAGACTACCAAAAAATTGTACTCATCTCACACGCTAGCAAAGTAATGCTCAAAGTGATGCTCAAGCCAGGCTTCAACAGCATGTGAACTGTGGACTTCCAGATGTTCAAACTGGATGTAGAAAAGGCAGAGGAACCAGAGATCAAACTGCCAACATCTGTTGGATCATCGAAAAAGTAAGAGATTTCCGGGAAAACATCTACTTCTGCTTTATTGACTATGCCAAAATCATCGACTGTGTGGATCACAACAAACTGGAAAATTCTTCAAGAGATAGGAATACCAGACCATCTGACCTGCCTCCTGAGAAATCTGTATGCATGTCAAGAAGCAGCAGTTAGAACTGGACTTGGAACAATGGACTAGTTCTAAATAGAGAAACGACTAAGTCAAGGTTGTATATTGTCACCCTGTTTATTTAACTTATATGCAAAGTTTATCATGAGAAATGCTGCGCTGGAGGAAGCACAAGCTGGAATCAACATTGCTGGAAGAAATATCAATAAACTCAGATATGCAGATGACATCACATTTATAGCAGGATGTGAAGAAGAACTAAAGAGCCTCTGGATGAAAATGAAAGAGAATGAAAAAGTTGGCTTAAAGCTCAACATTCAAAAAACTAAGATCATGGTATCTGGCCCCATCACTTCATGGCAAACAGTTGGGGAAACAATTAGAGACTTCATTTTTTGAGGCTCCAAAATCACTGCAGATGGTGACTGCAGCCATGAAATTAAAAGACACTTCCTTCTTGGAAGAGAAGCTATGGCCACCTTAGACAGCCTAGATATTAAAAAGCAGAGACATTACTTTGCTGACAAAGGTCCATCTAGTCAAAGCTATGGTTTTTCCAGTAGTCATGTATGGATGTGAGAGTTGGACTATAATGAAAACTGAGCACCAAAGAATTGATGCTTTTGAACTGTGGTGTTGGAGAAGACTCTTGAGAGTCCTTTGGACTGCAAGGAGAAGGGAATCAATCCTAAAGGAAATTAGTCCTGAATATCCTTTGGAAGGACTGATGTTGAAGCTGAAACTCCAATACTTTGGCCACCTGATGCAAAGAACTGACTCATTGGAAAAGACCCTCATGCTGGGAAAGATTGAATGCAGAAGGAAAAGGGGACGACAGAGGATGAGATAGTTGAATGGCATCACCGACTCTATGGACATGAGTTTGAGAAAACTTCAGGAGTTGGTGATGGACAGGTAAGCCTGGCGTCTGCAGTCCATGGGGTCACAAAGAGTCAGACATGATGAGCTACTGAACTGAACACAGAAGATAGTTTTTTACAACTAAGACACATAAAAGTTTGTTGTATTCTTACAGTGAATAAGTCTACTGTTTACCTTTTAGAATCACGGAACTCTAATAACTTTGTTTTAAAATAAATTGTGGTTAGTGCAGTTTCCCAATGAATCTATTTAGTTTGAATGTAAGTCTGATAAATCCCTATATTTATTTAGTATAGTAATAAAGCATTTTTATTTCAAGTAATCAACTTTAACTAATAAATATAACCCTTGTACTAATATTTCTTATGTATTTAAAAATACTAATATATTCAAGTAAAATATCTGACAATAAAAATAAATTCTCAGAATTTATTTAAGATTTATCACTTCTTTCTTCACTCAGTTTACATAAATGTTTTACTGGGTAGCAGGACTCTGATATGTCACTCAAAGTGATGTGTAAAGTTGAAGCATATACAACAAAGATAAATATTTCCTGCTCCCACCTGCAAAAAATAGTAGTCTGTTGTAGGAGAAAAAAATAAAAATAAGGAGTTTCAAAATTAGTGTAAATATAAAAAATAAGATTAAAAAGAAAAAGAATACGCTTAAAGTGTTGACAGGAAAAAGCAAGTAATAACCCAAAGAAATATGGGAGATACCAACTAAAGGTAGCATTTCCCTTCAGCCAGGATGGAAAGTATTTACCACCTAGAAACCTTTGGTTTGAAGGGTATGAAAATAACACTTGGTAAAGAAAATTCCTGAAGAAGGTCAATAAAATATTCATAGCTTCAATGATATTTCAATACCAAGCTTTAAAGTATTATCAATATTTAAAACCCAAAATAAATAAAAAATTTAAATGCTGTTTTTTCCTCTTCCAAGCTCCTTATTTTCAAGCTATTTAAACTCAAGAGATACAATAGGGAATAAAAATGGCTGTACAATATTCACATGCTTATTTTAGAGTAGTTTGTAAATAACTATTCAGCTGCACATGTATATGAGGCTTGAGTTTGCCAGATTGGCAAGCTATTCCTTCTTTTTTACAACTTCATTGCTAAAAATTCACCAGTGTTTTTATAAATGAAATAAAACTTTTTAGACTTATCTTTAGGAGTAGAGTTTTAGGGTTTTGTTTTTGTTTTTTTGTTTTTTTTTCACTTGAAACAATTAGGATTTTGCTTCTATAGATCACACTGAATTTGGCAGTAAAACCAGTGCTACAGCTGCAGTCACTTCAGTGAATTACTTTTTAATTACCAACAATTCTCTTCATTTGGCTTGGATGACCAGACAGGCAACTGGGAATTTTTTAAAAAGAGATCTTTCCAAAATAATATCTTTCTTAGCTTCTCCAGTCTCGTTTTTGTTACTATTATTTTTAACATAAATAATGCCATCATTTTTCTCTTTCAATACTACTAAATAAATTTAAGCAGGATTCCACCGGAGTATTCAATACAGCAAAATCTAAAACAAATAAGGCCAGACAAAGCCTAGTAGTTAAATCAGCAGTACTGAGATCTCTCCCCAATGGACTTTTAAAACTATAGTGCCAGTTGGCACACCCTATTTTAGAAGAGTATTTTGCATCTAAGTTACTTCAGTCATGGAGGGCTGGGTTATCTTTCAGGGTTGAAACAGTTACATATTTCCACTGCCTTCACCTTCTTCCAGAGAGCTGAGAAATAACTTCCTTGGATGATCTACCAAATTGGAAACATCTCTCCTTTTTTGCAATCATGCTGGACAACCTGAAAAGAGTTTCAGAGGATTCTTTTTCCATCTTAGAATTTGGAAAAAGAGAACCTGTCACACAAAGTTTTAACATCTCAGATACTCTTCTCATAAAAGAGCCTCATACTCTTGTTGGTTAGTTCCCAAATCACACTATGTTATGCGAGCTTTGCATTTCTCTTCGGTTACAAAAGGACGGCTGTTAAGTTCACCATCTGCGAGTGCTACTCTTCAGTCTGTATTGTAAAACAACACTTTTCTAAAAAAGCCAGGCCTTTCTTTTAAATATTTCAAAAATATTTGATGTCAGGTCCTAATGGCAACATATAATATTTTCTTTAATTTAATAGCCAAGAAAGCACACAACCACTTAATGTTTCAAAATCAGGTAAAATTATTTACCATTAAACAATGAGCTCAGTTCAGTTCAGTCGCTCAGTCGTGTCCGACTCTCTGCGACCCCATGAATCACAACACCCCAGGCCTCCCTGTCCATCACCAACTCCCGGAGTTCACTCAAACTCATGTCCACAGAGTCAGTGATGCCATCCAGCCATCTCATTCTCTGTCGTCCCCTTCTCCTCCTGCCCCCAACCTTTCCTAGCATCAGAGTCTTTTCCAGTGAGTCAATTCGTCGCATGAGGTGGCCAAAGTATTGCAGTTTCAGCTTTAGCATCAGTCCTTCCAATGAACACCCAGGATTGATCTCCTTTAGAAAGGACTGGTTGGATCTCCTTGCAGTCCAAGGGACTCTCAAGAGTCTTCTATAAGACCACAGTTCAAAAGCATCAATTCTTCGGCGATCAGCTTTCTTCATAGTCCAACTCGCACATCCATACATGACCACGGGAAAAACCATAGCCTTGACTAGATGGACCTTTGTTGGCAAAGTAATGTCTCTGCTTTTTAATTTACTATCAAGGTTGGTCATAACTTTCCTTCCAAGGAGTAAGCGTCTTTTAATTTTCTGGCTGCAATCAGCATCTTCAGTGATTTTGGAGCCCAAAAAAATAAGGTCTGACACTGTTTCCACTGTTTTTCCATCTATTTCCCATGAAGTGATGGGACCAAATGCCATGATCTTTGTTTTCTGAATGTTGAGCTTCAAGCCAACCTTTTCACTCTCCTCTTTCACTTTCAACAACAATGAGTTATTGAATATTTATCTTTGGCCTCCAACTACTCTCAACCAGGGCTTCACTGGTGGCTCAGCTGGTGAAGAATCCGCCTGCAATATGGGAGATCTGGGTTCGATCCCTGGTTTGGGAAGATCCCCTAGAGAAGTGAATGGCTATTCACTCCAGTATTCTGGCCTGGAGAATTCCAAGGATGGTGTAACCCATGGGCTTGCAAAGAGTCGGACACAACTGAGCAACTTTTAAATAAAATAAAAACTATCTTTGGCCTCCAACTACTCTCAACAATAGGAACTCAAAACTGTCTGCATTATTAAAGGTCCCAGAACCTATTGGTCCTATATTCTAGAGGAAAGCAGTAGAAGTCACAAAAAAAGCAAGAAATAAAGAATAGTCTTTGGAGACATGTGTAATAAGAACAAGAGAATTAAGTTAGGATTTAAAACAAGAATATTCCAGAAAAAAATTAAGAAGTAAATTTTATATATTCAAATTAACTAAAATGATGCTAATATGGTAGAAGCTTAAGGAAATGTACAAGGGCAGCTTAAAGCCAGTAAAAAAGGCAGGAGCGGGTCATGATAGGTATTGTAAGCAAGGGCTAAGAAATTGGGTGCGGTTTCTTGCAATGCTAACAGAAACCCATTCAATAGTTGTATATTGGAGAATAAATTATATTCTTTTTATTTTAATAAAATCAGTGTGACTACAGAGCAGCTATGGAGTCAGGAAAGTCATAGAAATGATAATACAGTGCCAGGTAAGTAATGATTGTAGATTGGTTTATATTGGGTTGGATTGGAATAGTAGAAATGGATTTTTAAAAAGTAAATAGAAATTTATGTTTTGCTTTGAAGGTAAAGTTTAGCACAATCAGCTGATGATTTTATTAGCTGAATGTAGAATGGTCAACTGAAATTCTAGTTTTGCCTTTAATCATTGTTGGATAGTGATGCAATTTACTAGGACAGAAAATGTGAAAACAGATTTGGATTAAAGAAGGGGTTCTGTTTTGACCTCATTAATATTAAGATGGCTACTGAACTTGAAAGTGAAAATATTAACGAGCATTAGGAAATTTTGACTTGAATTCACATGTGAGGTCAGACCTGGCCATTTAAATTAAGGAGTCATTAATATGTTGATGATATTTATACTATTAATACTGGATGAGTTCATTTTGCATAAGTTAGAGAAAATAAAGGGTCAAGGGTCAGTAAAGGGTCAAAAGGTCTTGAGGCTCAAGACTAAACCCCAAGCATCCCAAATACAGTTTAATCCAACATTTCAGGATCTAGCAAAGAAGACTGAGGAGTAACAGCCAATGAGGTAGATGTAAATTTCTGGAAGTAAAGAGTAGGAGCATTTGATGAAAGAGTAAATGGTACAGTTAAATGCTGCTGTAAGGTTGGGAAAAAAGCAGTGGCATTTGGATTTGGCAAACAAAGGTAGTAAAGTGGTGGGGCAATTTTAAGCCCTTTTCTTTGTTTATTTTTGTTCTTTGGGGAGAAAATAGAAATAGGGAAGGAAGGACCTAGAGAGAAATGTGGATTTCAACCCTTTTCATAATGATCGTTGATGATACTATTTAAAATTAAAAATAACCTGAAGTTTTCATTTACAAAACAGCAGCTTCAATAAATACCAAAATCACAATAGGAATAAGTGTCACAGTAACAATTGCCAAAGTATTACTTAAAAATCCTCAAGTAAATGTATAGTCATCAGCGAGGAAGTAATTTTATGTCTTAATTCCTTCAGAGTATCTGTTCAGTTCAGTTCAGTATTTATTGAATGTAGTGTGAGTTCAAAGTTAAAACCTCTGAAGAATATTCAAAATGTTGGAGCTATGATCTATATTTTACTGACCTATTTCTATTTATGGTATTGCACTTTATTAAAGTCTCAGATTTAACGTTGCAGCTTCTGCTATCCTTAAAAGGCACCAAAGTTCTAAATATAAATTTTTCCTCCCCCTGAATATCATAGGTTTTGATCCCAATTAACATTTTGCTCCCAAACTCCATCTTAGTCATTCTCTATCCTCAGACAGCCTCACTCATGAAAATATTTTCAAATATAGTATCATTTGTAAAGACCACACCATGGCTTTGTTATTTGTTATATGTTGCATTAATAATAAATGAGTTCTCATTTTGAATTAGGTATCATTTCCTGCACAGTTTAGTAAGTTTCTCTGATTACATTTTATTCCCAACACTTCTAGTACAGTGAGTCAGGTGTGTATCAGATGAGGCTATTTTTAGCATTAAGTTCAGATGTTTCTTTTTTTCCCTTCAGTTCAGTTCAGTTCAGTTCAGTCGCTCAGTCATGTCCGACTCTCCGCGACACCATGAATCACAGCACACCAGGCCTCCCTGTCCATCACCAACTCCTGGAGTTCACTCAAACTCATGTCCACAGAGTTGGTGATGCCATCCAGCCATCTCATTCTCGGTCATCCACTTCTCCTCCTGCTCCCAAACTTTCCCAGCATCAGAGTCTTTTCCAGTGAGTCAACTCTTCGCATGAGGTGGCCAAAGTATTGGAGTTTCAGCTTTAGCATCAGTCCTTCCAATGAACACCCAGGATTGATCTCCTTTAGAATGGACTGGTTGGATCTCCTTGCAGTCCAAGGGACTCTCAAGAGTCTTCTCCAGCACCACAGTTCAAAAGCATCAATTCTTCGGCGATCAGCTTTCTTCACAGTCCAACTCTCACATCCATACATGACCACGGGAAAAACCATAGCCTTGACTAGACGGACCTTGGTTGGCAAAGTAATGTCTCTGCTTTTTAATATACTATCTAAGTTGGTCATAACTTTCCTTCCAAGGAGTAAGCGTCTTTTAATTTCATGGCTGCAATCAGCATCTGCAGTGATTTTGGAGCCCCAAAAAATAAAGTCTGACACTGTTTCCACTGTTTCCCCATCTATTTCCCATGAAGTGATGGGACCAGATGCCATGATCTTTGTTTTCTGAATGTTGAGCTTCAAGCCAACCTTTTCACTCTCCTCTTTCACTTTCATCAAGAGGCTTTTTAGTTCCTCTTCACTTTCTGCGATAAGGGTGGTGTCATTTGCATATCTGAGATTATTGCTATTTCTCCCAGCAATCTTGATTCCAGCTTGTGCTTCTTCCAGCCCAGCGTTCCTCATGATGTACTCTGCATATAAGTTAAACAAGCAAGGTGACAATATACAGCCTTGACATACTCCTTTTCCTATTTGGAACCAGTCTGTTGTTCCATGTACAATTCTGACTGTCGCTTCCTGACCTGCATACAGGTTTCTCAAGAGGCAGGTCAGGTGGTCTGGTATTCCCATCTCTTTCAGAATTTTCCACAGTTTATTGTGATCCATACAGTCAAAGGCTTTGGCATAGTCAATGAAGCAGAAATAGATGTTTTTCTAGTCTCCATTAATTTATCCAAATCATGATACATATTGATTTATTTCATATTTGAAGTATGATTTTTCTTAAACATTTTGTGTTTATTCATGATTTTGGTTTTTTTTCTGATTTTGCTGTTTTATTGTTGGGAGAAGACATAGTTTCCTTCTTTGCCTAACTCCTATCATCTTCCAATTTTCTATATTTAACTGTGGCTTAGAATCCCTTCTGTTTTAATAAAGTTTGTTCATTTGATTTTCCAATATGGAACGTTTGCTTCACATTGGGACCATGTATTTTCCCCTTGAAATTTCAAGTTGCAGTGTGTGTATATTACTTTTTTCATACTATATTTTTATCTTATCTTTTTCCAAACTGCCTCTCGTACAGTGGCGTATATGGATCTTGACTACATATTCTCTCTTTAAGTACAGACACAAACCCCACACACACGCTCTGTCTGTCTCTCTTCTTTCCTGGAATGCTTGCTCTTGCTTCAATCTGGGCAGAATGCTCAGTAGGCTGCTGAAAAACTGTCATCCTGCAAACCCTCACTGCTTCCTATTTTGGAGACACTGTATTCTTGTCTCTTAACTTCCTGTCCTTCATTTTATCCTTCAGTTGTCTATGTACATTTGCTCTAATATGTTTTCAAGAATAAATATATTGAAGATAAATTTCCAAGTCCTTTCCCGTGTAAAAGTATAGATTTATTCAGCCCTAGTATTATTGATGATACATAGTAAGCACTTATTATTTTGTTTTTTCTAAATTTTAATTTATTTATTTTAATTGGAGGCTAATTACATTATTGTATTGGTTTTGCCATACATTGACATGAATCTGCCCCTGGTGTACATGATTGGGAGCACTTATTATTTTTAATCAATATTTTTATCATTTTGTTCTTTTCTGAGTTATTTCCTTAAGCTAGTGTAACCCTTTATTTATCTTTTTTCTGATGAGCATAGAATATGGCAAATTGATTTTCTAAAATTGACTCAGAAATTTATAAAATCTTCAGAAGCTCCTTCTACATATTTAGGAAGAGTCGAAGAAGGGCATAAAATGTGTAGGACATAATACAAAAATGTTCAGCTTTAAAATGCTGCTGCTGCTGCTGCTGCTAAGTCACTTCAATCGTGTCCGACTCTGTGCGATCCCACGGACGGCAGCCCACCAGGCTCCCCCGTCCCTATGATTCTCCAGGCAAGAACACTGGAGTGGGTTGCCATTTCCTTCTCCAATGCATGAAAGTGACAAGTGAAAGTGAAGTCGCTCAGTCATCTCCAACTCCTAGCAACCCCATGGACTGCAGCCTACCAGGCTCCTCCATCCATGGGATTCTCCAGGCAAGAGTACTGGAGTGGGGTGCCATTGCCTTCTCCGTCATTTTTACAATAGCCAGGGAATATCTCCCTCCCTGACATTCTACCTCTCTACTTCTGCTTCTATGACTCTAACCCTTGTACCTTGCTCTAATCTAGATGTTGTATAATTCTCTTATACATCAATGGAGTCATTAGCTAATATTATGTTGAGTGAAGTTTTTAAAGAACACATGAGGGTCTTTTTATTTTTGTCTACCAACCGTAGCTCCAGTTACAGTATCTCTGTACCTGAAAATAACATTCCTGCCTCCCATTAGGAGCTCAAGATCAGATAATAGAAAGACATAAAAATTACTTTGATTCTACTGTTTACAAAGAGACTATGTGCATTTGCACTGTTTTATGGGGAACAGTGGAGAAATACTGAAACAGAATAGGCTTATAAATAGTTTATTCAAATGATAATTCCACTTAAGCCTTTATCAAAATAACTTATTTGATGTAAATGTAGTACCAAACACAATGATAAAAGTATTGATGAAGCCATTTATATGATTAATTTTAGGCTATGGGTATAGTAAAATCCCATATATTCACTGACTGAGAAATATATATATATATATATAATACTTGATCACCAACTATGCATTCTTTTATTTTGAAAAATTCTGAGTTACAGATTTAAAAACATTATTTGTTTATAAACATTGTACTGTGCAAAAGGTAATATTCTTTGACATACCTGTGTGAAGTATTGCCAGTTTCATGTCAATTATACAAAAGTAAAACTGTTTACAAGTCAAATGATCCCCTTACAGCTCAAACTCTCTTACTGTGAATACCATGGGACGCTTCTTGGCATACAGACTTCTTCCACCTGTTCTTAGATGAAACATAAATGTGAACCAGAGAAGATGTGATTTTCAGTGCTAAGCAGAAAGTATTTAGGTTATGACTTTGCATTGGAAAACTACCAGTGTGCCCAATTACATGTTGAATACTTTAATAGTTCCCGTTACCAATCTGAGAATTTTGCTACATTTTTTGGCTAAAAAAAGAAAAAAACAAGCAAAACAAGAATCTCAGTTGTTTGATTTACATACTCAAAGTAGACAAACTTAATAGAAAATTTGAGGCAATAATATAGGAAATTCAAGTTAAATAAAATGCTATTGGGATTAATATTGTTTAGCTTTTAAAATTTTATTTGATTGACTGGAATCTTTGGATCCAAATGCATTTTCACTAACTATAGAAGCAAGTTTAAAAGAAAGTAGTTGAGTAGAACCACTGTAACCTAAAAGAGTTCATTCATTTTTTTCATATATATTATTTATAAGTACAGATGACATAGGAAGTGGTAAAAATGAGTTGTATACCACATTAAATTATTAATGTAAGACTTAGAACACTCAGCACTGAGCACCTTTTCTTGAACTGTTCCATTCCCTCCAGAAGTTTTATAAAGGAACTGTCTTGTTAGTAAAGTTGATTCAATTAAATTCAGAACTTGGAAGTAGATTAATATTGAAAACAAATTTTTTCACTGGATAAAGAAACTAAAAATAAAACTTGAGTTTTTGGTATGTCTCAACATAGTTATAAAGCAAACCCTAACACAACAAAAGAAGATATTAACCTAAACAAACATGAAAAATCTTTAGAAAAAAGTTATAGTATCATACATGACATGGTTTTTGAGACATACCTCCTTTTATCCAGTTTGGTCATTAAACTTTTCTTGGAGTCTGAGATTTACTATATTTCTCTTACTTCTTAAGTTACTTTAAGAAGGATTTATATTTTTTTGCAACTAAGAGTACTGATATATTTTAGTTTAAACAAGATTCTCATTTTCCTTTGTTTTAATAGTAAAACTCAAACCTAGCTCAATCGTGTCTAAGTCTTTGTGACCCCGTGCACTGTAGCCAACCAGGCTCCTCTGTCCATGAAATTTTCCAGGCAAGAATACTGTAGCGGGTTGCCATTTCCTACTCCAGGGTATCTTCCTGACCCAGGGATTGAACCTGAGTCTCTTGCATCTCCTGCATTGGCAGGCAGGTTCTTTATACCACTGTCACCACCTGGGAAGACCTTGTTTAAATAAGAAAATGACCCTTAATTTTGAGGTGCATTTCATACTCTCAAAATTGTGAATGTATATTTGGAGCATTAATAATTCCCTTTAAATATACTCTTAAAATATTAGCATTTTAATCAATAAAGACAAATCTTGGGAACCAAACTGACAAAGTGCAAAACAAATATCATCACTGGAGCATTATTAGGCTACAGAATCATTTTATAAACTAATACAGCTTAACTGTATGAAAACATTTAACTTTTTCAATTTGGATATTTTAAAGAAGCTATTCCCAAATATTTGGTATAAAAACCTGCGATTAATAACATTTACTACTGGGACTTATTCTAAGGATAAACATTTTAATCATTAATTGCAAGATTTTGGCAACATTTGGAAATAAATATTTATTATGGAAGCATTCAGGCTTCAGCAATATGTGAACCGTGAACTTCCAGATGTTCAAGCAGGTTTTAGAAAAAGCAGAGGCACCAGAGATCAAATTGCCAACATCCGCTGGATTATGGAGAAAGCAAGAGAGTTCCAGAAAAACATCTATTTCTGCTTCATTGACTATGCCAAAGCTTTTAACTGTGTGGATCACAATAAACTGTGGAAAATTCTGAAAGAGATGGGAATATCAGACCACCTGACCTGCCTCTTGAGAAACCTGTATGCAAGTCAGGAAGCTACAGTTAGAACTGGCCATGGAACAACAGACTGGTTCCAAATAGGAAAAGGAGTACGTCAAGGCTGTATATTGTCACCCTGCTTATTTAACTTATATGCAGAGTCCATCATGAGGAACGTTGGGCTGGAAGAAGCACAAGCTGGAATCAAGATTGCTGGGAGAAATATCAATAACCTCAGATATGCAGATGACACCACCCTTATGGCATAAAGTGAAGAGGAGCTCAAAAGCCTCTTGATGAAAGTGAAAGTGGAGAGTGAAAAGGTTGGCTTAAAGCTCAACATTCAGAAAACAAAGATCATGGCATCTCGTCCCATCACTTCATGGGAAATAGATGGGGAAACAGTGTCAGACTTTATTTTTGGGGGCTCCAAAATCACTGCAGATGCTGATTGCAGCCATGAAATTAAAAGACGCTTGCTCCTTGGACGGAAAGTTATGACCAACCTAGATGGCATATTAAAAAGCAGAGACATTACTTTTCCAACCAAGGTTCGTCTAGTCAAGGCTATGGTTTTTCCCGTGGTCATGTATGGATGTGAGAGTTGGACTGTGAAGAAAGCTGATCGCCGAAGAATTGATGCTTTTGAACTGTGGTGCTGGAGAAGACTCTTGAGAGTCCCTTGGACTGCAAGGAGATCCAACCAGTCCATTCTAAAGGAGATCAATCCTGGTGTTCATTGGAAGGACTGATGCTAAAGCTGAAACTGCAATACTTTGGCCACCTCATGCGACGAGTTGACTCACTGGAAAAGACTCTGATGCTGGGAGGGATTGGGGGTGGGAGGAGAAGGGGACGACAGAGAATGAGATGGCTGGATGGCATCACCGACTCGATGGACATGAGTTTGAGTGAACTCCGGGAGTTGGTGATGGACAGGGAGGCCTGGCGTGCTGTGATTCATGGGGTCGCGAAGAGTCGGACATGACTGAGCGATTGAACTGAACTGAACTGAATTTAAGCATCTAGAAATGAACTATCTAATCATGCAACTTTTCAAAATGATGATAAAATAAAAGAAGTGATTCAGCTGTTGAGTATTACTTAGAGTATGGCATAGGTACATTCAAAAACCCGTAGTTAACTTTCCTGTGTATTTTAGGGTACTTTAACATGATCTAAATAACATGATGCTAATTTTGGGGTTGAAAATATTACCCAACTATCTAAATAACTTCAGGAATAAATTTGTAAATATACTAATAATTTTTGTCAGTTTTCCCATAAACCTAACCAACTTTCCTTATTTCTCTGGCAGTGCAACACCAATTTTTTTATTTATCTCCAATTTTATTTCCATATTTGTCATATAAAGCCAGTTTAACCTGTGGCTACAGGGATAGGAAGCATTAGCAACACAGAATAACCATGACCACATGTTAAATAGGTCATGTAAGCCAATTGGAAGCTATGAGGCACCATCTCTAGACTTTCCTTGGCAATGTATATAGAGCACACACTCTACTTTTCACATGAGCTTCTAGTCTGGAGAACACAGTTGGGGACTGGTTTGGTGTCACAACATGCTGTCAGGGCACAGAATTTGATGAATGTTCAGCTGTAACACCACTGGGACACATTGGAGCATCTAGGACCAGTTTCATTAAACTCTGGATTTTGAGTAGCGTAGCTTCAAGTTCCATCTCACTTTAAAGAAGCTCAAATCAAGTTTTCCTTTCGCTTGAATTTTAAAAATAATATATCAGAAACCTGAAACTCCAAGAACAACGTAGGCTCTAAGACATCATTTTCTAAGATCATGAGCTAAGGTGCCATTTAGTCTACTGGTCTCTTTTTCAACTATCCCTTCTTTTTTGCCTTTTGTTGGTTCCCTGCTTCCAAAGGATTTTATTATACACTCCCAAATCATATGTGCATAAAATAGCCTACCTCCTCAGCACTGCAAGTTATATCTCAGAAGAATATCCAAATATATTCAAATTCAGAAATAATTGAATATAACATTAAGAGGTCTCAGACTATTGTATGTTTGCAATATAGTTAAAAAAGACAAATGAGCAGGAAGTGAAGGAAATGTATACAAGTGCATGTAGCATTATAACAAATTTATCTCCCCTCTTTTAATACATATATATTTACTTGACACCATACTGACTACCAAATATATTAAGCAACTTCGTTACTTTTGAGGCCATACAGGGAGCAGAAACCATAAGATGTGGAGGATTTGTTTGTTATAGCATGACACATAGCCTCTAAGTTCATTTTCTCTGTTTTCCTGCCTTATTCTCCTCTTTTTGTTTCTTATCTTAGACTCCTTTACCCTGCTGAGTTTACTCTATGATCTTCCAGCAGCATCAGAGGGAGCTAGAATAAAAATAAAAATTTTATAGTGTAGTAATTAGAGAAACAGGTAGAAAGATAAGTGAGTACATGGCTCAGTCTAAATTCTTGCAGATGTTTCTGACTGAATCCTTGCCAACTGAATTTGAAAGCAATATATGACTGTTTCAGGATGTCACAGGCAATCAACTCTCCCTTTCGGCACTTTTAAGGCCAAACTACTTGCAAGCAACATAATAAAATAACTTACATCTCTCCAGTGCATTTTGCTGAAGACATTTCAAAATTGGTTGACTTTTTCAAAAACTCACTCTAAAACTTTTTCAAAAGCATGATTGTGTTATTATTATAAGCAAATGTAGCCTTTAAATCATAATTATCTACATTTCAAACATCTGTTGATAATTAGCACTCTCATTCATACAAAATTATTTTTAGTCCAAAATTGTCCCAAGCATTTTGTACTGTGAGATTATCTAGCGACTTAAATAAAAGTATAGATATTCTTAGATCCATCCTAACACTAATACACCAGAATCTACAATGGAGGGTCTTGTACCCATAATTTTATAAAACTCCCAAGTAATTTTTATACTCAGGCAAATTTGTAAACTACTGATTTGCTCTTGAAGTAAATTTAAAGTTGAAGCTCTCCTGATTCTTCTCTAACTTCTATACCTGAAAGTGTAGTAACTCTATTCTTCTGTTCTTTGGTAAATCTGTTCCTCAGTCTATTCTAGAGTCTACATCTTCTGCCTGTGTCCTTCATATAAATTCTTGTCCCTAGAATTATACTGCTTTCCCCATATTTTTGTTTCCTTGATACACAGCATGCAGTTACATTGTGAAATTACCTTTGGTTTGAGTAGGCTACATGATGTGAGATAAAATCAGTTTTCAACAGTCACATATTGCCATTTATTTATGTTCTCAGCTACTTACATGCTTTTTAGTGTATGTCAGTTTGGGTGCTGGTTGGGAAACAAGAAAAATATATTGTAGCTAACTTAAGCGAAGGAAAGAAACTTATTGGAAGGTTATCTAGAGGCTCAGAGAATTATTAAGAAGACTAAATGAAAAGGTTTAGAAAATTGTCAGGAAAAATGAAACCTAGGCAATGTAACACTTACAAGTATCATTTCACAGAAACGGATTCTTTTGGATGTTCCCAATACTCCTCCTTCATTGGCTTCCAGCATCACCTCTACTCTAATCTCTATACCATTGCTATGATTAACCATTTATTTTTTAAGCTATTCTTTCAATATGTAAAGTTACAAATAGGAGCATTTCAATGGGTGACTGTAGGTCATGAGCCTACAACTCTCTAAGAGCTGGAAAAAGTGAGTCTTTATTCATCCATAGTACAAGCAGAAGAATAGTTCAAAATAACATAATAGGAAACTGAGTTACAATAGGTAATCTGTCCACATGCTGAGTAATAGACCTAAAATGAATGACTATAATAGTCCACAACTTGGCTGCTCGACATACACATAAACCATTCTTCCTGTACATAAACTTCCAAACCAAAAATTTTCCTCCAAGAAATATAATGCAATGATTCCCTTTTCAATGCAAATTTCACTCATATATAACCATGTGAACCAAAGGAAGCAAACCCATAAGCAACAAGGATATATTATATTGTACAGCAGAGAAATATAGCCATCATTTTGTAATACCTTTAAGTGGAGTATAAGCTATAGCCATATTGAAACACTATGTTATACAGCTGAAATATATAATATTGTAAATCAACTATACTCCAATTAAAAAAGGGTGGCAGACTCAACAGTTCTGAACCCATATAATTATTTTATACAATTCTAAGTTCAAGATATAGTGATAGTATTCATTTCTCATCTAATTCTGATCTAATGCCTAAATATTATCTCACATATGGGTTAGGTTCAACTGGTAACCAGAAACAATACTCTTTCTCCAAAATATATATTGGTGGGAAGGAGTAAGATATATATATTAGAAAAGAAAGGCATTTATTCTAAAGGATAGTTCATCATTTCTACAACTAATAAAACCGTAGATTGAATTCATGATTTTTCTTCTCCATTAACTACACTGTACTCCCTTTGATTTCAACCTATAACTCAACTAGTAAGGTGCTAGCTAAACCTTTTTTTTTTTGTAATATAAATCTTTACCTCTAAATGATATGAACTCGTAGTGGTACTACTTTTATGCTTTACCATTAACATTCACTATTACATAAAAAACAATGAAATATCCCCAAATAAAATGTGGACTCCATCCAAACTCTGCCACATCTTCAATCTGTGAAAATGATCCAAATTAACATCAAAATTTCCATTTTTCTCCAAGTGGCATGATAATGCTCAAAAGGCAAGTTGCTGTCACCTTTCCTAATTCAATGAAATCATGGATTCACTAGCAGAAACCTGTATGTAAGGTATTAAAATCTCTAAGTTGCACAAGATGACAGTCTTAAAAAAAGTAATTTAATATTTTGTGAATCGGTACTTAAAAGTAGTTATGAAAGTTATCATCTTCTACTTCTATGCATTACTTCTAGACCTATTCAGACTACACTTTTCATAATGCTGTTGACAACTGATACCTGACCTGGAGAACTTAATGATTTCTGTGGACATGAGGCCATTGCTGTCTTTACTTTGCTGTATAAAGGCTACCTCAGTCAAAAGCCATGCTCTGTAAAATACTAATGTGGTTTGTCATCATTTAATCAGTGTGTGGACTTTGTCACTGGTAGAGTCACAAAGGGAGGAAATATTTTTGAAACCTGAATGAGTATCTATTCAAGTGAGGACAAAATGCTATACTCTCTAAGACAAAAGGAATACATAAAATTGTTTTAAAGCTGCCCTTTGCATATTATACAAGATTAGAGGCTTGAGGCTGCTAACTTCTACTACCAGGTTTGTGTAGTCAGTGGCAGCAGTAACTAAAATAGCTATAGTTATGGGAAGTTCATGCCATTGATTGCAAAATAACTTCTTGCTTGTGATGTCCTTGTGAAAGCATCACAGTGGCACTTGAAGGAGTCTCACGTGTATTTCACCTAAGAAACTTCGTGCAGCTGATTATTAAAATTTCCTCTGACATAATGGCCTTTTGATAAGAATTCACATGTGACATAAATATGTTCACACTCTAGGCCATTATACGAATATCTCTGCAAGAATACGCCTCATTTTTTCTAATTTCTAAAACTTGCTTCTTTCATTCCTTGGATATCCTACAAAATTAACCATCCATACTATGAACTGTGGAGTATCCTGACATTATGCCTTATCTACAAGTGGATGATAAGATTTACCACTCTAATGAATATCTCCTAGCAAGCCATCCCTCATCCACATGACCTTCAGAACTGTTCCTGAGAAGGATATATTGTCATCACAGTGCATTTTTCATTGTTAAACTAGTATATAAGGCAGAACGGTTGATAAAATGTTATTTTCCACCTGCATTGCCAGATGATCAAACAAAATTCCTTATAGAAAAGTGTGAGTTGAAGAAGAGACACTAACCTTGTAGGAAAAATCATAGTAGGAATGTTAATGACCTGATTTGATCATGCAACTTATTTGTGCTTATCAGAAAATAACAAATATACTTCAAGTTCTGTTTTAGGATGGTGTGTACTTCTAACTATATAAATTCAACAAAAACAATTCATAAAGAACATATAGGATCATATGATAATACAGTGACCATTTAGTATTCTTTAGTACTCTTCCATGGCCTATTACCACCTTAAAAGCTATTTCTGAAAATTATCATGGCAATATGCAAAAGATGGCATGGTCTTACTTGGAAATTTAAGCCTCTATTTTGGTTTCCAATTGTAGTTTGTTAAAGTTTCTGTGGATCATTCTTAAATGTCGTAAATACTTTAGTGTTACTCAGAGTGCTGGGTCAAAGAGCCAAATGACAGACTCACTGAGCTATCAAGAAAGGTTAACTAGAGAAGCTTATCTTTCTGTCAGTCTCTTCTAGGTTTGGCTGTCTTTCAGACCACAAAGTGAACAGATTAAACAAATCTCTATGTCTCTTTTTTATTGATAGTGAGGCAAAGGAATAATAATTTATTCTCTGATGTGGAAGAATCATATAAATTTCCTGGTATGAATTCCTACATATTTTGTGGAATACATTTTCCCCTCTTTGATGAATGTATTACTCTGTCATTTAAGCTACTTGTTAATTTTAATTATACAGTTCTATTGACGATATTATCAGTATAGTAAGTTCATAAGTTGATATCTTTTGGAGTGAGGAGACACTAAAGATCCCTGAGAACTAAGCGATACCAAGTTTGAAATGACCTAACCCTCAGGAAATATATTAACGTACATTGGTGTGCCTACTAGGCTAAAGCAAACTGTGACATGTTATATTTAGGAGGATAAAGAGAGCATCTTATATTAACCGTGAGATGCATGTTGATAGGGAATGGATTGATTTGCTCCAGAAAGACTTTCTCTAGAAAAGAAGAACTACAATTATGGTTTTATGCACTATCAACCTCTAAGACATCTTAAATTTCTGTTCAAACTAAGTGATGTAAGTTGGCTTATAATAGCAATCACCACTTCGTATATTAAAACTCTCTAAACAAACATCTATGATTCAGGCAAAGATATGTAATTGCTTTTGATAAACTAATTTGGTATTGACAAAGAACTCCAGAGGTAGTGCTTAAGTTATTACTTTACTCTTTAGAACAAGGAATCGATGTAATGATAAGGATATTAAGACAACTCCTAATGATATCTTTTATAATTTTACACCTAAAATTTGCTACTGTTACAATTAAATGGATTCAGGATTTCAATGAGTCAAACATATATGTTGGCTTTGTTGCAGGAAGGGGGACCTCTTCCAGGGCCCGAAGCTGGGCTCTTGTCTAACACTCAGAAATGAATTGTCCAAGGAGACACATGTGCTGACAAAGCAAGAGATTTTATTGGAAAAAGATGCCCGGGTGGAGAGCAGTAGGGTAAGGGAACCCAGGAGAACAGCTGGCTCAAAGTCTTGGGTTTTATGGTGATGGGATTAGTTTCCGGGTTGTCTTCAGCCAATCATTCTGACTCAAAATCCTTCCTGGTGGTGCACACCTTGTTCAGCCCAGATGGATGCCAGAGAGAAGGATTCTGGGAGGTGGTCAGACATGTGGTGTCTCTTTTTGACCTTTCCAGAACTCTTCTGGTTGGTGGAGGCTTATTAGTTCTGTGTTCCTTCCCAGGACCTCCTGTCGTAAAACAACACAAACAAATGGTTACTATGGTGCCTGGCCAGGGTGGGTAGTTTCAATCAGTGTGCTTCCCCTAACAGCTTCAGGTCAAATTCCATTTACATACCTTTTCTTCTATAAGACTATATTCTAGCCAATTGACCACTCTGATATTCTGAGTATCTAGTAAATGTGAGCTCAGAGCATTTTGTTTTAATTATTTAAATAATTTGTTGTTCCCATTGCTTAGTTTTCTTGGTAAAAATACCATGATAATTTTGCATCACCTTGGAAAAAGATTCATAGTATGTTTTTTTCTGTTATTATTTTAAGGTCATCTTTCAAATATATACCAGTCTTATAGCTATATGATATTTATGTATGTGATATATATACATATAATATTTAATGTAAAATAGCATTTCCTGATTCAAAATAAATACCATATATGTTGCAATTCAAACATGACTATATACAACTTTTAGGACAGATGAGGTGGAATCAAAAGAAATTTAAGTGGTTCACATACTGAGGATATGCTAGGTGGTTTCAATAATAATGAACTAGATAGTGAGAAAGAACTTGCTGAGAACAACTGTTTCTTGAACTAAGTAAAAATGCATCAGAGAAGAACAACTCAGTGAGTCAGTTTGAAATCAGGGTCTGGGAGAGGAATGGGTGAAATGGACTTCTGAGATCTTTTCTTTATAGAAAAATGTGATGATTTGGAAGTAGCATCTGTGAAGTTGAGGAGCTGAGGAAAGTTTTCCACAGCCTAATGGACATAGAAGGAGAAGCTTAGAGTTCAAGGCTACCTGGGGCCAGGGGGAAACATAGAATTTGGAATGGACTCTCCAACAGCTACAGTAATAGAATAAAAGTGAGCTAGATAGAAATACTTTACTTAAACTGAAGTCCGTTTTAAATCATCTTATCCTCATAATATTGCCAAATGAAAAATAAATTCTCTCTGGATGAAGTTTATATAATCTAGAGCCTCAAATTATCTCAATAAAGTATAATAATATATGACAAGCACTTAAAATTAACCAGGCACAAACATTTTGTTTGTACAAGCAAAATGTGAATGAAAATCAACAGAAGCACTGGCTAGAAGTACTGACCCTTGGTGGATACAGATAGTGAAGTTATCAGTGACAGACTTTAAAAGCAACAATGATTAGCATGTCTAAGAAGCTAAAAGACCAAAGAAATACAGAGAGGGAAAGAATGTTAGCAGTGAACCAGAATTTATAATAAAAATGTAATTAGAACTAAGACATAATAAATGAAATTAAAAACCAGTAAATTCATTGAAGATCAGATTAAGCACTGCTGAAAAAAATTATTAAACTAGAAGATAACCCCCCAAAATAACATGCAGAGTAAAAGAGATATATGCTAGTAATTATGAAAGATTTGGGATTATATCCAGCTTGTGATTTAGACAAAGTATTCTTTCTCAGTTTCTTAGATGCCACCAGAAAGTGTGAGATTCTTCACTTGGGAACAATGAACTTTTTTTTTTAAATTTATTTTATTGGAGGCAAATTACCTTACATTAATATATTGGTTGGTTTTGCCATACATTGACATGAATCCGCCCCGGGTGTACATGTGTTCCCTTTCTTGAACCCCCCTTCCACCTCCCTCTCCCCCATATCCTCCCTCCAGGTCATCCCCGTGCACCAGCCCCAAGCATCCTGTATCATGCGTCGAACCTGGACTGGTGATTCATTTCACATATGATAATATACATGCTACAATGCCGTTCTCCCCAATCATCCCACCTTCACCCTCTCCCACAGAGTCCCAAAGACTGTTCTATATACCTATGTCTCTTTTGCAGTCTCGTATACAGGGTTAAGGTTACCATCTTTCTAAATTCCATATATATGTATTAGTATACTGTATTGCTTTAGTAAAGAGCACTGCAGGTAGCATGGTAGCTATCCAGTGATTGCTTTCTTCTCTGGTGGTCTCTGTGCTTCTCATAATTTACTGAAAGCTGCAATATTTTATAAGATCTTTTATATTTGCCATGTTGCATATTAGAGCAAAGTGATGAGTTTAAAGGAGGAATAAAAGTAAAAAGAAAAGATGCCTTAAACCACTTGAGCTCAGACCCCCCCACCCCATAATTCTACTTCTGATATCCCCTTTCTGGGACATTAGTTTTTCAATACTTATAAGTTTTGAAATGTATAGATTTTTATGGCAGACAGTATTCCTAGGGTGCAATTAAACCAATTATAGGCCTTTTTTGAGAGATGATTCTCTAGTATTAAGGTCTTAGAACAATATAATCTTGAGTACATTTTTTTGTACATAATTGATATTCCAAATTGTATCTGGGGGGGGGGAGAGGTGTTTTAAGCTATAGGCTTTACTTTATACTGCATTTTTCAAGATTTAGCTCTGATATTTTTTAGAGATGTAAAAATATTCTGCTTTCTTACAGTCTTGCTTACTCTGAAACATTTTTATTCAATAAAGCTTTTAACTGACATTTGAAAAAAAAAAATTCCTTACAAATTCCATGGGGATGGTGCTGAGATAGACCAGGTAGATGCTGGATATATTTCACAGCTAAGACAGATTTTGCTTAGAAAACCCCTACTCTTCTAAGCAAGTTGCAAGCAAGCCTGTTCAACTCTTCCCCTCTAGAGGTAAATTTTACCTTTATTACTCTGGACAAAAAAGAATTCTTCCTTCTACCATGGCAAAGACATCATATCTATCTTCCAATATTATTTGCTTAATCAACCTCCTTGAAAATAGTCTGAGTCAAAACCTGTCCCAAGATAAACATGGAGAATTGCCCACAAGCAACACATATCCCTCACTTCTGCATCACCACAGCTTCTGGAATTTTTTTCTTTTGAATATATCATCCCATTGTCTACTCTTGTTAATCTGAAAGACATGGGCTGACATTCAGTAAGACTCCAATGATCAGGGTTATAAGTAGCAAGATAAGGCTCATCAGTATGTACCTCAGTACTATGTAACTACTATGTAAGTACAATAAAAGTACTGATATTATTTATAATAACCTCCATGCTAAAAACTGCTTGGGATTCCCAGGTGGCTTAGGGGTAAATATTCCATCTGCCAAAAGATCCCATGGAGAAAAGAAGGGCTACTCACTCCAGTATTCTTGCCTGAGAAATCCCATGGATAGAGGAGTCTGGTGGGCCTCAGTCCATAGGGTCACAAAGAGTTGGACATGACTTAGTGACTAAACAAACAACAAAGAAATTGCACAAATGATCACCATAGTAGAAAAGACTTACACATAGAATACTCCTGAAATTGATAGTACAAATTGAAACTACATGAACTAGTAGAAAGGAATCTCAGGAAATAATTTGGAGTGAAAAAGTCAAATACAAAAGAGTACATAAATGTCTAATTCGAATTACATAAAGTTAAAAGCAGACAAAACTAATAGATGCAGTTAGAAGTTTGACTAGTTTGGTTAGTCTCTGGAAGAAAACATCAAAGGAGATGGGGACTGAGTGTAGTTTTAATCTGCACAGAGGTTACATAGGGTTAAGTGTATGGATATTTCGTTGAGTTGTAGATCTAGGATTTGTTCACTTCAATAAAAGGGCCCAAAATAATCTGTAAGTATATTAACAAAATGTAATTTGTAATGTAATAAGAGGAAAGATGTAAATCATGACTAGTTAATACAGATATTGTATATTTAGCAGTACAGATAAGACATTTGATAAAAATTAACATTCATTAGTGGTTAAAATACTTAGAAATTTTATTGTAGAAGTTCTTTATTAAAAAAAAAGCATGTACAGAAAATTTACATTAAATGTTATAGTTAACATGAAAGGTTGAACTCATTTTTTCTGAAGCATAAAATTGAAAAGATGATTAATTTTTGCTACTTTCACTCAATATTTTATTGAAAGTGTTAGCCAATAAACTAGACATAAATATTAATAGTACAAGAATTGAAAATAAATACAGCTTAATTATTCACAGATGAAATAATTGTGAATATCCCACATCAAACATGTCTGTAAATAAATGATCAAAGTTCAGTAAATTTGGTAATGTATTTGAATGCAAGCTCAATGTGCTAAAATTAACATACAATTGCAATATGCAAAATCAATTGTTTTTATATAGAAAGAAATCAGTTATAAAAGAAACACAATATAAAATAATAAAATTAAAAGATGTCAAATATCTAAGAATTAATAATACTTACAAGAAATCTATCAATATATTGTTGAGTAAAATTGAAGATGTTAGCAAATGGAGAGATATATTCTTTTTTTTTCTAGCATATGATGTATTTTTATTAAGTAATACTTCTTTGTTTTATAACCTATTATTACTTTGAGGTCTCCATTAACTTCTTGGTATTTTCAGATTCAGTTCAGTTCAGTCATTGGAGAGATATATTCTTAAATTGAAGGATTTCAAATTGTGAAAATATAGATTTTCCTAAGTTGATCTACAATAAATTCAATATAAATCCAATGAAAACTATAGAAGCTTTCTTCTTTTTGAGTTGTCAAGTTGACTCTAAAATGTGTTAAAAAAAAATGTATAAAGTTTCAAAGAATCAGGAATAAAAATAAAATGAACAAAAATTACTTACTGTACTAGACATAATAAATTTTATTAAATGACACTAGTAAAGAATTCTGCTTTATTTCCTAAAGTATAGGCAAGGAAACTCAGGAATCAAAATAGCAAGTTCAGAAAGAAACTCATTTAATTTAATACAAAATTAGTATTTCAGGGCTGAACAAAGATCACTTTAAATGGTGCTGTGTCAATCAGACAGTCATATATAAAAGTATGAAGTTGACATCTACCTCATAATATTTGTACAAATTATTATTATTTGGCTGCTGCTGTTGTATGCCTAAATGTGAAAATTAAGCCAATAAATCTTTCAGAGTAGAGAATATCTTCATAAACTTAGAGCAGAAAAAAATTCATAACTAAAGCTTAAAAAGTTATTAACATTGAGAAACACCTTGCTAATCGATTACATTTGATTCATTAAAAGACAGAAAGGAATGAAAAAGGAAAGCAAAGAGGGGAAAAGCTAATTGCCACAAATATAGTTAGGTGCTTCTATTCAAAACAGATAATTAATTCCTAGAAATCAACAACAAAATGACAGAAAATGCATTTGAAAAATTTTGGAAGTGCTTCAGGAAAAGAAGAAATATCCAAGGTGGTCATTTGGCAAAAGTGCAGACTGAAAGAGACTCTGCCACCAGCATCAGCACGGATACTAGCAGCTTCTACATTAGTAGACCTAGGACATGACTCTCCAAGGAAACATCCTTAGAATGGGTATCAGCAGAACTATATCTCCTGCAATGGGATTCGTCTGCAAAGCTCCCATTATTGACAATATGGAATATATCCAAGCAAGCCTGAGTAGTTTAAAAAAAAAACAAAGAAACCCTCTCAGGGTGTATGAACAGAAGATCTCTTGGAAAGGTCCAGAAACAGTTCAAAACATTCCTAAAGCAACAGGGAAGGAACTGGACTGATACACCATTTTCTGAATGGGAAGAAATGGCACTAGAAATGCCATTCACAGAGGTGCCCTGTATCCTTTGTGATTGTTATGATGACTCTCTTTTATGATCAACCTAGTTTGGTCACAGAGATATCTTTAAGTACAAAGAGATAGCAGTTAAGTCATATTGACCATAATCCAGAGGAAATTAATGAGCTATAATTCATTATGAAAACTCTATGCATTTGCTCCTAAGCTTTGCATTTTTTTTTTTTTTTTTAGCCAACTTACTCCAATTTGAAATAAGCCTTCAGGGAAATCTGTAGTCTTCAGGATAAGCCAGACTCACATTATCAGACAATTTTTCTGCTTACTGTGATTGTTTTCTACAAAGGCCTTTGGCTGTTTAATGAACTAAATCATGAAAACTGAATCCCTCAAAGTTTCTCAATCACCTTATTTTGTCCATCCTTCAGAAAAGCTAGTTAAGTTTGGAAAAGCAGCCATTTGTTTAAAATCAAAAACTTTGACATTTGAAGGCATAGCTTTAAGAAAGAATTTTTTTCCCCGCTTTTCAATGAGTGAAGCAAGAGTTATTTTCTAGGAGTATGTTATTTTGTGTTAATTTAAGATGCTTCTTTAGTCCATAACAAACATAAATATAATTTCAAACATATGAGGAAGATATTTTTAAATATCAAAGGACAAAAATAGTTAGAAAATTAAAAAGGTGCCTTGAAAAAAAAGATACGGTATAATTCCAAAACCTGAAAGTATCTTGCACAGGTTTGTCCTTCAATTCATATTATTTTGCCAGTGGAATATTAAGCACCCTTGTCTTGAATCTGCATTTCTTCTCCACAACTATTGGACCTAGTTTATGCCTCCCTTAGTCACCTCCCTACACTTTCTCATTAGATGACAGTTTCCCATCATGGAATTTTTGTTCTGTGGTTCATTAACTCCCCCAGTGTTCCTATGCTGTTGCTAAGTCACAGGATGCCAAAGGCAACAAGATTTGATATGAATATTAAATAAGCCAGAAAAGAAACCAAGATAGAATTAAAAATACTTTGGAATCCTTGGAGGGTGTCTTGCAAGTGTAAGAAAGAAACAAATGTTTCTTCATTTGAAATAAAATGCAAAGTCAAAACTTCATCATACTAGTGAAAACATATTTCTGGAGACCAGTTTTAGAATTTTCATACATTTTAATCAATAAGACTGAAATAAATACTGAAATCAAGTTTCTTTCAATCTAAGTAAATTAACGTTGAGGTAATTGAATGAATAATTAGTTAATATTGAAATAAATTTTCTGTCAATTTGAGTAAATCTACAAATCATCATAAAGAATTCCATTCATCCTGCACTAATCTCTTAAACATATCCAAATGACTGATTTGACTATATTGTTTTTGCTCCCATCATTTCTAATATGTTTGATTTTGATAGAAAAATATATTAAATGGTTCATTGAAACATAAATTTACCAGGTTAGAATGGGGTTGGCTATTTTTCTCCAATTGAGAGAGACAGGAATAAATGAAGACCACCCAAATGAGGACAAGACTACTCATGCAGAGCTTGCCCTCAGAGAAAATAAACTATATACCATCACTTGTGTTTGCCAAAGCCTCGAAGGCAGACAAAAAGAGTGAGAAGGCTTTATGCTGGAAAGAAAGGAAGGGCTTCGGGTATGCCCTTATTGGAGATTGTTGTCATGGAGAAACTGGAGGTCACCTACTTAGTGAGGTATCCTATATGAATGGTTAGAGCATATTTGATTTTTCTTGATTTTCTGTGGTTGGTTCTAAGTTGGAAGTAAAAGTAAGAAGTGGGGGGTGGGGGCGGGAAACAGTCACTAAGTCCTGACCATTTGTAACCAATTGCTACAGTACTGCAGAGGTTGTGATTTGGCTTCTGGGCTATTGAATATGAGAGAGAGTTTTGTTTGTCAGAATTCTGTTTTCATGTATGATCTGGCCATTGTCCATTGGTTTATTCAGTCTCTCGTACTAATATAATGAATCTAAAATTTTATTCTATTAGATATTTTAGTACTATCAATAAATGCACATTTTTTCAAGATATTTAACCCTATTTAGTGGCTAAAATTACTTTACATATAGAAAGATAGTGAATTTCCAAATACAGTTGAAACATTCATACCGTTATATTGACTTTGTACCTAATGCATAAAGTGAAATTGTTAGTCACTCAGTCATGTCCAACTTTATGCAACCATGGACTGTAGCCCACCAGGGTCCTCTGTCCATGGAATCATCTAGACAAGAATACTGGAGTGGGTAGCCATTCCCTTCTCTAGGGGATCTTCCCAACCCAGTGATCAAACCTGGGTCTCTTGTGTCCACTGCAGGTGGACACTTTAACATCTGAGAGAAACAAATGTAAGAATAAACATATACACTTTGTTACCAAAAGCAGAATTAAATGCTTTATGACACTGAAATTCTTGGCAGATCTTTAGGTAGCAACTTGGCTTCTAGAGAAATAAGTGCCTGTGAGAAGTATAGTTTTTTCTCATCACTTGTATAATGTAAGTAAGTCTTCAGGAGTTGTTTTCAATTTTCTCTTTGCATGATGGTAATTTTGGTGGCTTTTCCAAATTTCAACATACGCAGGCCCATTTATGCAGAAAACAAAAAGGGCTGTTCAGTCTTAAAACACATGTAGAACAGAGACTGTTAAAACTGTGCAACTCCAACTCAGATGTAGACACTGAGATGAATGGATGAGATCATCGCAGAGGGTAGGGGATCCCAAATACAGACAATACTCAATGGAGTTTTGTGAAAGAGCTTAAAAAGTGTCAGTGAGTCAATTTCATATCTGCAGGGTGAAGCCCTGGGAGCACAAAGTTCATACATAGATTTGTTGTTGTTGTTTTCTGTATTTACCCTTTACTGAGGAAGCCTTTATCTATTCCTAATATATTCAGAGTCTTGGTAGCTGACTTTTTAAAAACGCTTTTGAGCATCTATTAAACTGACCATATTTGTTTCTTCTTTATAAAATCGGTTAAGGAACTTCCCTGGTGGTCCAATGGTTAAGATTCTGTGCTCTAATCCTTGGTCTGGGAACTAAGAACCCACATGCCATGGGGCCTGGGCAAAAAAAAGTATCAGTTGGAAAGTTTTTCTTCCTTTTTCTTTTTAAAAATTGTGTAGAATTGGTGTTCTGGACTGTTGTTTAAGGTTAAGTTTTTGAAAATGAATTCAATTTTTGATAGATACAGCACCAGAAAAATTTGTATGTGGCATCTTTGGTCATTTCTGATAAGTTAAATTTTTTCATAAGGTTTGTTCATTTAATGTAACTTGAATTCATTGTCATAAAATTTATTGCTATATATTCGCTTATCTCTCATCTTTTGTGGGAGTGTAAGAGACACTTTGGTTGGCAACTTGCTCCAATTTGCCAAACTTTCCTGCCATAGAAATATGAGAGGTTTATCTTTGTTTTTTGGATAAAACCAATTAACTAACAAAAATAATCACCTTAGTTACCAGGTGAATCTAGGATGAACTACTTCTGACAAACAGTAATGTCAAGCCCTCTTAAGTGTGATTATGAACAGTATGGACTAGATAAGCGTGGCTATATAAAGGGCCGAGGTTTCTTTATCTTTGCAATGTCTTTAGTGGATCCCTTATAATGAGCATCACATTGTGGATTAAAGCTTATTCAATATTAACACTGTTTTTCTTCTTTTCTATCATTGTGGGAAAGTTTTCTGGAGATTTTGGGAAGAGATTTTCTCATATTTCCCCAACAATTGTGGGTTTATTTTTGGTTAACATTCATAACATACTGTTTATTTGTAACAGTTTGGAGTTTTTAAATTCCCTTGAGTTTTATTCATAGATACATGCATTACTTAGAGCTGTGTTTCTCAATTTTCAGTACTTGAACTTATTAATTTTTCCCTTTATTACTAATTAATTCAGATTTCTTTTTTTCAATATATTAAAATTTCAAATGTGTTATTGTGGATGAAAATAGGACTTAAATCATAATTCTAGACTTATAAGTATTTAATATGTGTGACTTTGCAGATATTAGTTAATATCTTCTATAAAACTTAGTTTTTTATCTATAAAAATACATAGTTTATTGGTTTGCTTTAAGATAAAAGTGAAAATACATGTGTGGAGGTGTTAAAGACTAGAATTATTAATACATGTATGTTTTCATAGGAGACACATTAAACTCCCCATACAAAAATTTTTATTATTGCTGTTCAAAATTAGCTTGCATCTCTGATGAAATCAATATACTCACATTATGAATGAGAAAATAAAGGTGTGGTGAACAATAGTGAGTCAACTCGTCGCATGAGGTGGCCAAAGTATTGGAGTTTCAGCTTTAGCATCAGTCGTTCCAATGAACACCTAGGATTGATCTCCTTTATAATGGACTGGTTGGATCTCCTTGCAATACAAGGGACTCTCGAGAGTCTTCTCCAACACCACAGTTCAAAAGCATCAATTCTTCGGCGATCAGCTTTCTTCACAGTGCAACTCTCACATCCATACATGACCACGGGAAAAACCATAGCCTTGACTAGATGGACCTTTGTAGGCAAGGTAATGTCTCTGCTTTTTAATATACTATCAAGGTGTGTCATAACTTTCCTTCCAAGGAGCAAGCGTTTTTTAATTTCATGGCTGCAATCAGCATCTGCAGTGATTTTGGAGCCCCCCAAAATAAAGTCTACACTGTTTCCACTGTTTTTCCATCTATTTCCCATGAAGTGATGGGACCAGATGCCATGATCTTTGTTTTCTGAATGTTGAGCTTCAAGCCAACCTTTTCACTCTCCTCTTTCAGTTTCATCATTGGGGGCAGGAGGAGAAGGGGACGACAGAGAATGAGATGGCTGGATGGCATCACCGACTCTGTGGACATAAGTTTGAGTGAACTCCGGGAGTTGGTGATGGACAGGGAGGCCTGGTGTGCTGTGATTCATGGGGTCGTGGAGAATCGGACACGACTGAGCGACTGAACTGAACTGAAGCAATAGTGATAACATTATTCCTGAAGGACAGAAAGTATATCACTATTTTATTGAAGAGACAAGTTTCATATCTAATGGATAGTTAACTGAAATAGCAAATCACAATTTTTACCACTAATTCAGTTCAGTTCATTTCAGTCGTTCAGTCATGTTCGACTCTTTGCGATGCCATGGACTGCAGCATGCCAGGCCTCCCTGTCCATCACCAACTCCCGAAGTCTACCCAAACCCATGTCCATTGAGTCAGTGATGCCATCCAACCATCTCATCCTCTGTCATTCCCTTCTCCTCCTGCCCTCAATCTTTCCCAGCATCAGGGTATTTTCAAATGAGTCAGCTCTTTGCATCAGATGGCCAAAGTATTTGACTTTGAGCTTCAACATCAATCCTTCCAATGAGCACCCAGGACTTATCTGCTTTAGGATGGACTAGGTGGCTCTTCTTGCAGTCCAAGGACTCTCAACAGTCTTCTCCAACACCACAGTTCAAAAGCATCAGTTCTTCAGTGCTCAGCTTTCTTTATGATCCAACTCTCACATCCATACATGACCACTGGAAAAACCATAGCCTTGACTAGATGGACCTTTGTTGACAAAGTAATGTCTCTGCTTTTTAATATGATGTCTAGGTTGGTAATAACTTTCATTCCAAGAAGTAAGTGTCTTTTAATTTCATGGCTGCAATCAACATCTGCAGTGATTTTGGAGCCCAAAAAAATAAATTCTGATACAGTTTCCCCACCTATTTCCCATGAAGTGATGGGACCAGATGCCATGATCTTAGATTTCTGAAAGTTGAGCTTTAAGCCAAATTTTTCACTCTCCTCTTTCACTTTCATCAAGAGGCTGTCTAGCTCTTCACTTTCTGCCATAAGGGTGGTGTCATCAGCATATCTGAGGTTATTGATATTTCTCCTGGCAATCTTGATTCCAGCTTGTGCTTTCTCCAGCTCAGTGTTCCTCATGATGTACTCTGCATATAAGTTAAATAATCAGGGTGACAATATACAGCCTTGACGTACTCCTTTTCCTATTTTGAACCAGTCTGTTGTTTCATGTCCAGTTGCTTCCTGACCTGCATACAGGTTTCTCAAGAGGTGGGTCAGGTGGTCTGGTATGCCCATCTCTTTAAGAATTTTCCACAGTTTATTATGATCCACACAGTCAAAGGCTTTGGCATAGTCAATAATTTTACCACTAATTATTTTTTAATGTTTTGCACTAATCTTTAAATATGAGTTTATCCACTTATACTCTAACTATAGTGTAGAATTCTGGTTCAGTTTTACTCCTGGACTTGTACCTTAGTGATTTATCTGTGTATGCTAAATGATAGCTTATTCAAATATATAGTGCTTGATTTTGTTTTTTGTAACTGCAATATTTACTTTTGCTTTTAAAAATGACATACGCAGAATTTTGGAGAAAAAAAAATCCCTGCTCCAAAGAATGAATAATTTTTTATTCTAAGAATTAAAATATTCTGACTTAGTTATTGAGTGTCAGGGCAAAGGCCAATAAAAAGTTCAAACAATAAATAATTTTTATTTGGGGACATTATGGGATAATTATTTCTAATTTCTGGGCTCCTAAGTTCCAAAGAATCAAAATCATTACATTATTATTGGAATGGTGACAGTTGAAAATGTAGAAATGTTAGAAGATGTTTACCAACAAAGCATCTAAGATTATACCAACAATGACAACAAACATTAGACTTTTGAAGTTAGTCATATCACAGATATTTTTGTTTTCTAAATATTTTTATCATATGCCATCTGCAATCTTAAAAAAAAGTTCAAACAATAAATACTGTAGCACATTAGGTAAAATTTTTAAAAGAATATTCTTTTTGTTATTGAAAAAACTCAGAAGATAGATAAGAATAGATATTGCTAAGTTTCCATTGTACTTATGAATAAGATATTCACCAAAGTTTGAATGTCTTTATATAACAGACATAATGTGGACTTATACAGGGATAACTTCAAATTTTTACTACTTCTTTTGTTTGTAATTTTCTGTTTTTAGTGTCCATAGGAATCATCTGGGCTGGGGCCCTTGAGAAATTAAATTCAGGTCCCAGAATCCAATCATAATTATTCTAATGAAACTCAAATCTGCCTTTTAAATGAGCACTAGTGATTTTTCACAACTGGGTTATCTACTGGCCACAGTTTGCTTTTCAATCTGTGCTTTTGTTCTATTGAACTTGCATCATTAGCTTCGGGCATACACTATCTCTATTATGTTCCATCTTTCAAGTGAAATAAACATAATACCTTTGTTTTTGTTACATGATTGTTGAGTGTGTCTAGAATACCCACAAGGTTTTCAGAATGTCAGACATTTGCTATCAAAACTTGCTTAAAGGTTATTATGTGTATTTTCTACATAAATAAATGGGTTATGAAAGTTCTTGTGCACCCCTTAATTAAATCTGCACCCTAAACTCCAATTATATTTTCACATCTTATTTGGATTTGATTAACACCTTTTCTAATCCTACAAAGTAATTTCCAGTCTCTGTTAAATTATTGTACTATAAATAAGAAATAATCATTTAAACTTCAACCTTCTCTTTTCAAAGATTATGACAATCAGGTTTGATGGTATTACTGCAGAAATGTCAGCTCAGTTATTTTTAGAATAATTAGCTTCATTATATAGAGAAGGCACACAGATATAAAATTCAGTTTCTTGATTCTTAAGTAGCTTCAGTAGCAATCAAATCCAAATTGAAAGAAGCTTACACCTGCTAACTTCATCCTTTGTCATTCTCCTATGGAAAGATTTACTATCATAGAATCTAATCAGTTATTAACTACGAGCATATAAATGAATTTTAAACATCAACACATGTATCCAGAAGTTACTGAATTAAAATCAACCAAACTTTTTTTCTAATAATTGGATAATACAATACTATATAGGGTTGCTTGTGTATCTACAGTATCGAGATATAAAGAGGCCATATTATTTGATCAGGATAAAGCTTGAGATAGGACTTCCCTGGTGGCTCAGATGGCAAAGAATCTGCCCAAAACGCAGGAGACCCCGATTCGATCCACAGATCTGGAAGATCCCTGGAGAACAGAATAGCTACCCACTCCAGTATTCTTGCCTGTAGAATTCCATGGACAAAGGAGCCTGGTGGGCTACACAGTCCCTGGGTTCCCAGAGAGTCAGACATGACTGAGCAACTAAGCACTTTCACTTCACTTCAGGACTAAGGTGTTCTGACATAATCGCTCCTGTTATGACAGTTTGTCAGTTAAACACACTAACAGAACATAGGCATTTTCTGTATCAACTCAAAACTCTTCTGAGATGAATAAATATATACCTGTGAATCAGAAACTTTGACTCCATTTGATTATCCAAGTATAGAAATTTTTTTAAGATCATCCAATAAATTATGTGTTTGTGGAGAAAAAAAGTAACATTAGTTTTAATTACTAGAAAGAATGAGGGTGAGGGATTAAGATAATCATACACAGAATAAGTCAGGGGAAAAGAGTTAACAATTGAGTTGTTTGCTGCAAATTAGCCCAGAGGATACACTGGGGCTTCTCAGGTTTTATATATCATTAGTTAGACAAGTAATGCTTCATATCTGATTAAACAATATGAAGATATTTTAAAGTAAACCTTGCTATACCCTTCCAGAGGTTCAGTTCAGTTCAGTCGCTCAGTCGTGTCCGACTCTCCGCGACCCCATGAATCACAGCACGCCAGGCCTCCCTGTCCATCACCAACTCCCGGAGTTCACTCAAACTCATGTCCACAGAGTCGGTGATGCCATCCAGCCATCTCATTCTCTGTCGTCCCTGTCTCCTCCCACCCCCAATCGCTCCCAGCATCAGAGTCTTTTCCAGTGAGTCAACTCGTCGCATGAGGTGGCCAAAGTATTGCAGTTTCAGATTTAGCATCAGTCCTTCCAGTGAATACCCAGGATTGATCTTTAGAATGGGCTGGTTGGATGTCCTATCCAGAGGTATGTCCATACAATTATTCGTTTGTGTGAGGAAGCAAGGTGTGTGTTTTTTTTTTTTCTTTTTAATGTCTATACTTGTTGTTTAATGGTAAATTCTTTACCCAAGGGAGGTTACTAGATGCACTTTGATTTTTTGTTTCACTTAAAATAAGAAGCACTGTTGCTGTGAAAATTGGAAAGATACTCCTCTTTTTACAAATAATTTAAAACTAATTTTTATTTACTGTTCTAAAACTGATGAATACATATGTACAAAAACATGTCTTAACAAATGGATGTAACGTGATAGTTAAAGCATTGCTAATATTAAGGTTATTGTATAATCCATGAACCAACTGGTGGGGTTGCTCAGCTTAAAGGGAAGCCTTTTCTTATCATAGATCTGGCAAGGAAAATTACCACTTTAGTCCTCCTTGGGAAAGCATATTGATGTAGTTTTTTAAGACTTCTGTTACGAAGGATTACATGAACCATCGATGAATTTTGTAGTAGAGGATATTTTCTGGACTTTGCAAACAGTCAGTCATTTAAAGAATAAGATTACTAGGAAAATGAAAAGAAAAGTTAAGGTCAATGGTTGGAGAGGAAGCTAAACCCAGGTTCTGGGTTCACAGGGCAGCCAGTCAAGATTTTTAGACAGTGGGCTCAGAGCATCTTTAGATAGTACAGTGAAGAAAGCAGTGGAAGTCTGGTATATTTCCCGGTTTGCAATTTGATGTTTTTGGTAATGATATAGACTAGATACTAGAGAAGTATTGAGTCAATGGTATTAATGGCACAACTTTCTTGTGAGACTATAATGTTAAGGAATATAGAAAAAATGCATTCCATTCATAGTACGCACAGTTCAGTTCAGTTCATTCGCTCAGTCGTGTCCGCCTCTTTGCGACCCCATGGATCACAGTACGCCAGGCCTCACTGTCCATCACCAACTCCCGGAGTTCACTCAAACTCATGTCCATAGAGTCGGTGATGCCATCCAGCCATCTCATTCTCTGTCGTCCCCTTCTCCTCCCGCCCCCAATCCTTCCCAGCATCAGTCTTTTCCAATGAGTATGCACAATATGCACTATATCAAGTTTTGTGATATTATTATTTCATGAACGATTCAGTATTATCTTGTTTATATTACTATATAAACTGAAGTGTAGATAACATAATACAAAGCATATGTAAAATGATCTATAATACTGAAGAATATTTCTCCCTAAGCTCTCAATTTAAATATAAGCTCCATAAGAGGATATTCTGACTTCTAAATCTTTTCTATGAGTAGATATTTCTTCAGTACTAGAAACATAATTTTACATTTTATAAAGGCTTTCAGATAAGAAAGGAATTTTCAGTCTCTCTTAGATAAGATTCAGTTCAATTCAGTTGCTCAGTCCTGTCTGACTCTTTGTGACCCTATGGACTGCAGCACTCCAGGCTTACATGTCGATCACCAACTCCTGGAACTTGCTCAAACTCATGTCCATTGAGTCAGTGATGCCATCCAACCATCTCAGCCTCTCATGTCCCCTTCTCCTCCTACCTTCAATCTTTCCCAGCATCAGGGTTTTTTCAAATGAGTCTGTTCTTCCCATTGGGTGGCCAAATTACTGGAGTTTCGGCTTAAGCATCAGTCCTTCCAATGAATATTCAGGACTGATTTCTGTTAGGATTGACTGCTTAGATATCCTTACAGAGCAGGGAACTCTCAAGAGTCTTCTCCAACACCATAGTTCAAAAGCATCAATTCTTTGGCACTCAACTTTCTTTATAGTCCAACTCTCACATCCATATCTGACTACTGGAAAAACCATAGCTTTGACTAGATGGACCTTTGTTGACAAAGTAATGTCTCTGCTTTTTAATATGCTATTTAGTTTGGTCACAGCTTTCCTTCCAAGGAGCAAGTATCTTTTAATTTCACAGCTGCAGTCACCACCTGCAGTGATTTTGGAGCCCCCAAAATTAAAGTCTGTCACTATTTCCGTTGTCTCCTCATCTATTTGCCATGAAGTGACTGGACTGCATGCCAGGATCTTAGTTTTCTGAATGTTGAGTTTTGTTTTGTTTTTTACTTTACATTATTGTATTGGTTTTGCAATACATTGACATGAATCTGTCCCGGGTGTACATGTGTTCCCCATCTTGAACCCCCGTTTTAAGCCAGCTTTTTCACTCTCTTCTTTCACTTTCATCAAGAGGTAACAGATAAGGTAACAGCATATAAATAGCATAGAGCTGTATACTCTGCTGTGCTATCACTGTTGCTTCTCCATTTTTCCACTAGTGAGCATAATCAGAGAAGAAAATTGAGTCCATATTAAGTGAGAGCAAAATGTTGGTTATTTTACTCAATCACCATTAACTTAACACTGACTAAAAACAGAAAGGTCATGTAGTAAAGTTAAAAAGTGTTGAGAAATGTACTGGAGGCCTGGTAATGGATAATTTTCCTTAAAGTGAATTTCAGAATAAAATATAAATCATTGCTTCCATCTGAAGTGGTTCAGTTGCAGATACAGGGAGGTCCTTTTGTAAGATGACTTCATCTTCATGTCTCAGGCCTTGTATTCCAAAAGACATTACATAACCATGTCCAGGGTAGATTTATATATTATACAGTAATGCTCTGAAATATGCTCCAGCTCTTTCAGTTTATTTACGATGTTTATGAGATCAATGGATGAGCCCAAATTATGCAAGACGAATCAGTGCTTACTGACATCATACATATTTCTCGTGAAAGGGCAAGAGACCAGAAAATTAACAGACTGTCTGCTAGGAGGCTACCTGATTCTTTTAAAGCCACTTTGGAATTTTTATCAATTACTGACTCTTAACAGATTTCTACTTCTAGACAGACAAATTTGGCTCCCAAGCCATCAGGTTTAATCCAAGACCTGTAACTACCCCAGCAAGCATCACCAGTCACATGATATCCATGGGAGGGCCTTAAGGAACATAGGCAGTTAATGTCACACCTCTATCCAGATAAATTGAGTCATTTGAAAAACTTTCATGTTAAAAGTGCTGAACTGGTCAGCACATGGGGAATGTTTAGGAAGAAATTAATTGATATATTTCTCTTGCATTTGCTTTTAGTTGAAAATGTCCCAAATTTATCCAATGATAAGAATCACAAAGGGTACTTTATTTATAATATTACTATTTCTAATACTAACGTTAGTAATAATAATAAATATGAAACAAAGAAACAGATATCTGTCCCCTTTCTTTGTTGGTATAATTTGTTATATCTGGGTTTCATCAAGACACTTTGGGAAACACAACTAATAGCTTAAAAGTCATGCAGGACACCTCAGGATATAGCATATATTGCAAAACAAATATTAAATATAGCTTAGCAATAGACAACAGAATATCAGATCAGGGTAAACATGTGAAAGAAATGTAAGAGAACAAAAATGTGTTTGAAATACTGAAAATAAAAATCTTGAAAATAGACTAAAAGACACATAATTTGTGATTTGCAGCCCAAGAAAATTTGTGGTATTATTACCATATACATCACTTAACATTTGAGGGTTCTCTTTATAGGTTGTAAAATCTATTTCTCCCATTGCTGACCTGACAATCTAGAACTCATTTCTTTTCTATTAATATGTGTTAGATCTGGGGATATCTATTATATACATTCAATGTGCTCTCCACATATATCTTGGAAACCATATGCACATATAACAGAGTCACAAACTTTAACTCATACTGCAGTTTGTATGTATGCAAATTGTTACTGTGGCTGGCTGAGATACCCAGAGCTTTTTCAAGAACAATACAGATTGCAATGTACAGGAACAATCTGGTTTAAACATCAGCCTTATTTCATCTTTCACACATTGAATTTCTGTTCCTCTTGGACAAAATTAATCAGTCCCTCCCTCAGCCTTGCTGCCTCTTCATTTAAGAATATGTTCATATGTTTGGAAGAAGCAGTATGAAAAGTTTTTAGGCACCATGACCTCTATCCTCTGGGATGCCATGTTTAAGCCACCTTAAATCTGCTGTTCTTCTAGACCTTTTGCCTGGAAAAATAGTATATGATGCTATTTGTTCCCTGGCTGACTGGCCATCCCTTACACTTGTCAATGCCATGTACCTCTAGGAGTCTGGTGGCCCTTTTGGCATGGCTCTGGCAGTCTGTTCTGTAGGCACGTTACAAAAGGAACATTACTAGCTCTCTTAAGGCAAACTCCCCATGCAGATTTCCAAACATCACACACAAGAAGTAAAGGCAGGAATAAGACTTCAGGGACTTCCCTCTGTCTGTGCCTGTAGATCACCTAAAATACTATGATATGACCCAAACCCAAAGTGTTGGGAGCAGCCTGTCTGAAGAGTCTAATTTAAGTGTCAGAGCCCTGGTCTGCCCTCAGTGATGAACTTACTAAACTATTTCCTTAACAACTGGTCAAAGCTCAGAGAGAGGAAAATCTTTCCCATTTGATTGCTTTGCCCTCCTTCCAATGATCCTTTATGCACCCCCCACCCCAGCCAAATAGAGGAGTTTTCTTTTCAGATCCCCTATTTATTATGATCTTTGCTATAACATATGTAGAACTGCCATAGGTATGAGATTGTTCTCTAAATGATGCAAGAACAGTATGAACTGAGCCCTCCTATTTTGAATGTGATTTTCATAAATGAGAGCTTTCCTGGTGCCTCAGAGGTTAAAGTGTCTGCCTGCAATGCTGGAGACCCGGGTTCAATCCCTGGGCCGGGAAGATCTCCTGGAGAAGGAAATGGCAACCCACTCCAGTATGCTTACCTGGAGAATCCCATGGACGGAGGAGCCTGGTAGGCTACAGTCCACGGGGTTGCAAAGAGTCAGACACGACTGAAGCGACTTCACTACATAAATGAAGAAAAAACAATCTGATAAATGAAAAAATTACCTCTCTGCTAATATACCTACTTCTTTTACTCTATAATCCCACTTTACATACCAGAAAGTGTTATTATCTTACTAACCTTCTATTTCTTTTTGAAGCCAATCCTAATTTACTTACACTCATATAAATATCTTAAACTAATCTGTGTGTACATTCTATGCTTAAAAAGGCAATACATGAAAGCAAATTAGTCACTTTCAGAATATCATTCCTAAAGACATGCATATTAAAATTTTATTTAACAAAGATAACAAAAATGTAAGTGATTCTTGAAACTTAAGAGTAAGCATCACTCTATCTCCCTCCTGAATGTGCAGCGTTCTTGTGAAAGCAGTTGCTTCCCGTGAAAGCAATTACTTAAAGAAAATGTCTTTTTCTCATTACAGCCTTTTTGATACTCAAGCTCCAATATGCTTTTGTCTTAGCCAACTCTTCAGCTGTTGTTTATATCTGTGCTCTCATTCATTACCCTCTCCTTCATTCAGCTAGAAAAAACAATTTGGTTGTATTCTTTCTCTGTTACAGTATTACGGTTTCCTTCTCCCATCAATTACTCCAGAAAGTCAACACTTGTTCCTTTTTATGTGTCCGTTCTTTGTTCCCGGTAAGAACTCAGATAACATCTCCCCAGTCCTTCAAATTCCACTTCTTTCTAGAGTGTATCTACCTATCACTCAGTTAATTTTGTGGAGACATACATATTATTTTGTATTATGAAATGTCTTGGAGAGAAAAATGAGTCCCCAAATTGGAAAGCTTCCATATAATATGGGGAGAAATAGGACTAATATTACCATCATCCCTGCTTCAGATACCTAAAAATCAACAGCATAGTAAAATGCTGTGCTTGAAAACATATACTTTGTGATATTTATTCTGAGAAATAACTGGACAAACATTTCAGTCCTATGTTTAGAATCTCATAGTTCGTTTAGATGAGTCTTAAAATGTTGATATAACCTTGATGTCTCTTCTTTATTTGATAAACACAGTCCTGAATATTTAAAAACTCATAATTTAAAGTAATGAGGAAACAACTATTTACTTATTATTCATCAGGCTTACAAGTAGCTGTTTCTATCTTAAATGCCACTGGAATAATTCACGTAATTGCAGATCACTTGGAATGCCATGTTTCAGTAACATCATTTCTGGTACAAAATTATCAAATTCTGCATTACAAGGTTAAAAGGAGCATGCATTTCAACTAAACAGAAAGTAGGTATGATCTTTTCAGTTTTATTTATGAAAAACTAGAATGTCACCACAAAATTTTAGAGTTATAGCAATAAAACAATTCAAATGTGTTGTAGCAATTGTCATTTACTTTTTCATTTATTTAGTTCAAGTTGATTGCTATGGAGGGAATGTTTTTGTCTTTTTCAAATAGCTTGATTGAGTCCATCATTGTTTTCCTGGTTATGTAATGCATTATATATGTTACCCTAAACCATTTTGTTTTCACTTTAAAATCACTCCACAAGTCTTTTAATTTGTTTAGTCTGCTCAGAGCTTTGCAGAGCAGGCTTAGGGTCTAAAAAGGAGACTACAGCAATTCCCCTTCAGGGCTTTCGCACTGACTAAAAGAAAGCAATCAAACTTATCAGCTGGAAACAGTCTTTGGCTTCAAGTGAACAGATCAGTTCATTTACTACTTTTAAAGACTCTTACTGGGGCAGTCCAGCTCTCCTGCAAAGAAACCACTATCCCAGCACAATAAGAGTCTTGAATGCTAACTGTAATGTTGTTCATTCTAACCAGGACCTGCAGTTGGGATCCTCAGGGTCAAGCAAAAAGAGATGGCCAGTACTTTTTAGGTGATTTATGATAAACCTGTCCAATGAAAATAATTCTGCAATTTAAAAAGCCAGAATCTTTCTATTTGTAATACATTTTTATTACAGTGTGTAGAAGGAACTCCTTTGGCATTATATTCGTATTTTATTTCAATACATATCCTGGAATGTATTGGGATAAAGAGGGGACAGAGCATTAATAAGTTCATTCCTCTGTCAACTTGGCCAACTTTCTTTAAAATTCAGTCGCAATATGCTGCTGCTGCTGCTAAACCGCTTCAGTCGTGTCCCACTCTGTGCGACCCCGTAGATGGCAGCCCACCAGGCTTCCCCATCCCTGGGATTCTCCAGGCAAAAACACTGGAGTGGGTTGCCATTTCCTTCTAAAATGCGTTAAAGTGAAAAGTGAAAGGGAAGTCGCTCAGTCGTGTCTGACTCCTACCAACCCCATGGCCTGCAGCCTACCAGGCTCCTCTGTCCATGGGATTTTCCAGGCAAGAGTACTGGAGTGGGTTGCCATTGCCTTCTCTGCAATCGCAATATAAGGGATGCAAATAAAAATAATTAAAACAATGGCTTAAAGAAAGCCCAAGAATTCCCAGACAGTCTAGTGAGAGGAAAATGAAAATATGGGGGGAAGAATGGCCCCCCAAAAGCCATACTTTTCTATCACTGTGCTTAAGGAGAAATACGCAAAATAAAGGAATCCTGCTAATCCTAATATAGAATATAAATCTTAAGAAAGTAGAAAAGGGAAAATATATGCTTTTTCCTTTCTGTACAGAAGGGACTTCGACCAGAAGGACCGAGTTGTCAGCCTTGAACAAGCATATTATAGCTCATTCAAGTTTTGTATCTGTTGGTCATAGAACATGTTGTATCCATCATGGCTTCCAGGAGAAAAACAGTGTTCGTATTTTCAACATGAATTTCACAAAGTAAATATTGTAACAAAAATTGGTAGATAAAATGGAATCACCTATGTAATAAAAGTTGTGACTTCACTAGCTCTCCAGTACAAAAATAAGCAAGCAAATCATCTTTCTAATTTTCAATTTCCTCAGAGATGAATTAAGACTAGGTGAACTGGGATGAAAGATTTCCATGATTTTCAAATCCATCCATAATTATCATTTTTTCAATAAATGATACTGACCTATTTATCTATACTTCAGGGAGAGCACATGACATTAATTTAAATAACAGCAGGTTGAAACATACATAAGTGATTACTCAGAAGCTGTATATCTCCTAAATGTTAAAAAAATTTTAAAAATATAGCTATAAATAGTTCCAAATCTGAGAGCATTCTCCACAATAACATACAAGCATGCTTTCACTCCTCCATAATTTAATTTAATTAGTCATTTAATTCTTTCATGCACAAATAATTGTTTCTTGGCCACACTTAATCTTGTAAATCTGAACACAAATCAGCACAACTTAATATTTGCTTTTATTGCTATGATTTTGAACTGTGAAGTTATTGTTAAAATTTGTAGACATCTGTGATCAGAAAATATCATTTTCAAATGTAAATTAGAAAGTATCCTTTGAGGTTTCTCTATAAGCAACACTGTAATTTCAATCTTTTTCCTAAGGGAATTTATTTTTGAAGTGTCTGTGTTTATTTTTTATCATTTCCAGTCTCTTGCTTTGTTTCCATCCACTGGGTTTCAGAGTTTCTTTTTGATATTTCCAATTAAGATTGAAGTTTGCTGGGTATTTTTTAATGCTCATATGAAAAATTTCTTGGAACAATGCCATTTTCCTAAACTAAAAAGCTGTTACTGTGAGTAGGCTTGCTCTTAGATAACTCCTTCTGTAGCAATGTTCATGATTAATTAGCATTTCTAAAGAATTAAATGCGTGTCTTGCTTTTCACTTTCTCTGATAAAATGTTTGACATATTTTGAATGTTTGATTTTGCTGTATTGCTCTTAATATATGCTAATACAAGCTTACAATGTGATAGAATAGCATAGTGATTAAGCAGGTATAAGAATCTCAGTGAAGTGATTAAATGCTTTTCTTCTTTAATAGTAAGGTGACACCTTAGCTTGTCTATTATTGATAATAATATCATAACCATAATGTACAAAATGAAAAGAAATTGATTGGGTTTTATCCTCCTGACATTCTTCTATACTCTTAATATCCAGAGAGTATCTAGAAAATTGAAGCAACTTTTTAGAAAATTTAAAAGTATTAGATTTAAGTTCAATTAATGGGAATTTTCTATTTGTTCACTGCCACACCTCTAATTCCTAGAAGAAAATTGCTTTTTACCTTGAATATAAAAACTAAATATTTTAGATATTTTCACATTTACATCAAATAAATACTAATTTTAAAGAGAAGCAATCCACAAAAATACAATCAATTAATCCTGAAAAAAGGAGAAAAGGAAGTACAATAAGGAAAGGATAATATTTTCAACAAATTGGACATCTGAGAAAAAATTAATGAATCTAGATACAGAACTTATACACATGAAAAAAATTGAAAGAGACTACAGACCTAATTGTAAAAGGTAAAACTATAAAACTAGAAGATAATGTAGGAGGAAATCTAGATGGCCTTGGGAATAGAGATAACTATTTAGATAAAACACTAAAAACATGATATATGAAGGAAATATTTTATAAGCTGGATTTCATTGAAATTAAACACTTCTTCCCTATGAAAGATGTTGTTGAGAGGATGACAAAGCAAGCACATAAACTGAAAGAAAATAATTGCAAAAGACATGTGTAATAGACTGTTAGCCAAAATATAGAAAGAACTCTTAAAATCCTCCAATAAGAAAATGAAAAACACTCAATTTAAAAATGAACTAAAGATCTGTTCAGACACTTCACTAAAAAAAAAAAGAAAAGAAAAAGGTGCAGATAGCAAGTAAAGATATGAAAATATGCTCCACATCACATGTCACTGCTGCTGCTGCTGCTAAGTTGCTTCAGTCATGTCCGACTCTGTGTGACCCCGTGACCCCATAGATGGCAGTCCACCAGGCTCCCCATCCCTGGGATTCTCCAGGCAAGAAAACTGGAGTGGGTTGCCATTTCATTCTCAAAGCACATGTCACTGGGGAATTGCAAATTAAAAGAATGAGATTCCCCTACATACCTATTGGAATGGCCAGTATCCAAAACAGTGATTAAACTATTCACTGCTGGTAGGAATGCAAAATGGAATGGCCAGTTTGGAAGACAGTTTGGTTGTTTCTTATGAAATTGAACATATTCTTACCATATGACTGAGTAATAATACTCCCTAACATTTACCCAGGTGAATCAGAGCAAGCGTCCACATGAAACCCTGCACATGGACATTTTAGCAGCTTTATTATAAATTGCCAAAACTTGTAAGCAATCAAGATGTTCTTCAACAAATGAATCAATAAACTATAGTACATCCAGACCAAAAAGAGCTATTTTAGAGCTAAGAAGAAATGCCAAGCCAAGAAAAGAAATGGAAGAACTTGAAATGCATATTACCAATCGTTCAGCTTCCCAAGGCTGTGTACTACATAATTCCAACTACCTGACATTGTGGAAAAGCAAAATGACAAAGTAAAAAGATCAGTAGTTATCAAGGGTTGTAGAGCAGAAGGAATAAAATAGTTGGAGCACAGATAATTTTAAAGTAGTAAACTATTCTGTGTGTGTGTGTGTGTGTGTTCACAGGCCCACGCACTTAGTCACATCTGACCCTTTGCTACCCCATGGACTGGATCCAGTGAGCTCTTCTATCCATGGGATTCTCCAGGCAAGAATACTGGAGTGGGTTGCCACTCCCATCTGTGAGGGATCTTCTTGACCCAGGGATGGAACCTGGGTCTCCCGCATTGCATGTGAATTCTTTATCATCTGAGCTACCTGGGAAGCCCAAATGGTAAAATGGAAGGTACATATCATTACACATTTGTCTAAAACCATAGAGTATGTAACACAATCACTGATCTCTAATGTAAACTACAGATTTTGAAAAATGATGTGTCAATGTAGGTATATCAATTTCAACAAATATACTACTCTGGTGACAGATATTGATAGTGAAGGAAGCATAGCCTCCTCCTCAGACTGTCCCTCAGACTTTACTGTCTTTTATATCCTTCATATCTTTCACTGACTGCTCAGTTATATTTGAGACTTTTCCTTAATTAGGGTTTGCCCAATGGTTTCTTATGACTGCATTGCATAGCCTTTTGGGTGGCAGTGGGTATATGGGAAATCTCTACACTTTTTCTTCTGTCTTGCTGTGAACTTGAAACTATTCTAAAATAGTCTATTTGGAAAAAAAAAAAAAAAGCTGAACAAATTAGAGCTCAAAATTTTTGTAAGCCAGCCCTCACATTTTAGAGGAAAGGAAGCCAACCAGAAGCTAGGTAAATTGCCCAAGGGCAGATAGGTATTTAGAGAAAAAACCTTGAAAAGAAACATTCCCTGTTTACCCTCCTTGTTCTAGCCTCCTACTAAATCTTAGGACAAAGATTTTGTTAAAATATTTTCTATAATATGTAAATTTTGCTGCCTGTTTAGAACAATATATTTCTTCATGCTTCTTGTTTATCTTTTCTTCCAGGACAGTACTATCCAACACTGATATCTATGATTCTTGATCACCCTAGAATTTGAGTATCATAGAGTTCTATAAATTAATTTAATTTTATACTTTATGTTATACAGTGTTTTAGTGCTGTAATATTTGGAATGCTATATAAGCTCCTTTCAAAATGAATAGACATTTTTAAAGAATGGGTCAGAGAATACATATATTTCATCCATTTTGGAACCAAGTCCAATTGTATGAATATGATGTGGGTTAAGGAGGTGGGAGGGGGTTCAGAAAGGGGAACTCATATACACCCAGGGCAGATTCATGTCAATGTATAGCAAAACCAACCAATATAATATTGTAAAATAATTAGCCTCCAATAAAAAAAAAAAATTCTTAAAAAAAGGATAGAGAAAAAGAAGAAACAAAAAACAATTCAAAAGAATAAATGAACAGACAGAGGAAAAAAAAGAAATACATTATTTAGAAAATCTATAGGAAAGAGACCTTTACTAACAGGGATTATTTATTGCTGAATTGAACAGTGAGCTGATATTATGATTTAGTATTTAGCAAAAAATAATTATATGTTAAATCCACTGTTTGGAAGTTAGATACCATAGTGTTTGGTTCTATGTCCCAGCTTTAAATTGAAAAATATATATATATTAACTTTTTTAATTATATGAAATATGTGTTTATTTATGTTGGATAAACAAAATTGATATTTTTTGCTTTCATGTCACTGAAAAAATGACTTACTAAAAATCTATTAAATACTTATATAAAATATCTAATAATATTAGTAGATCATCTAAAGGAGTCTTTCTAATCCATGCACATACTTAGACTTACTTGAATTAGATTTTTTTTGTCCATTCTGTAGAGTTTTCATAACTATGCAGGAAATTACTCCTTAATTGAAAAACATATGGAAAAGCAATATATATGAAGAAAACAAAGTGTTTTTCTTTTTAATTTTTCATCTTTTTATTTGGAAATACATTGAGACAAGAAAGGTATAAAGCAATATTCAGTGTCCCAAGTGTGTTAACATTTTATATAACCAAGGTACAGATATTCTACCAGGTAGTTAGCAGTGTTGTAGTTCCATTAACTTAGCTTTAAACCTTACACAAATTTCACCAGGTTCCCAACTCATGTACTTTTTCCTGGACAAGGATCCAGTCAAGAATCCTATATAGAATTTGTCACATTTCCTTAGTCTCTGCTAATTAGTTACAGACAAGTCATCTGTTAAAGACTTCCTCAGTTCTCTCTTTTATAACCTTCATATTTTAATTGCCCCTGCTCATTTATATTGGAGATTTTTCCATAATTTGCATTTGCCCAACATTTTCTCATAACTATACTGATGTTATGGGTTTGGTACAAGAATAATCAATGCATCCTTCTTTGTGTCCTTTAAAGGACATCCTGTCAGGAGCTACATGATGCCATTTTCTCTTTTTACTGGTGCTGTTAACATTTTTTAATGGAATACATTTTTTTTTTTGGTATAAATAATTCAAATTAGTTTTCTGTCACTTTGAACAGAAATAGAAGATCCACTAGACAAGAGCATGGCAATTCACTCCAGTTTTCTTGCCTGGAGAATCTCCATGGACAGAGGAGCCTGGCGGACTACAGTTCATGAGGTCGCAAAGAGTCAGGTATGACTAGCAACTAAGCATGCACAGCACAGACCTAATCCTATGGTAAACATTTTAAGTATTTAAATATTTCCCGTATAGTTGACCCTTAAAAAACTTGAGGCAGGGGTTTGGGGTGCCGACACTTCTGACTGTTAGCATCTAACTTTACAGGTGAAAATCTGCAACTAGGCCTTCACTATTGAAAGTTCTGCATCTCAGATTCAACCAACTGCATACGGTGCAATTCTGTAGAATACACTGATTGATTGGAAAAAATCCTAAGTAGATCCATGTTTGTTTGAACCCATCCATGTTGTTCAAGAATCAACTACATCTTATCATTGTTCACTTAAAATCTGTTTTGCATCTATTTAAAAATATTGATATAGTGATTTTCAATAAGTAGCACTGTAGACTAAAAACTATCAGGTTATCATATATATTCCTATGTGATGAGCAGTTATCCATACAAGCTAGCAGCTACTTGGTCCAAGAATTGCTACTCATATAAAGTCCAATACTACTTCTTCGGAGTCACACAAAGTAAATAGTTTTGCTTATTTTAACTATTTCTCAGAGGAATGATAAAAATGAGTAGTACAAAGAAAGTGATGTTAAAATGCATTTTACTCAGTTTCATGAATTAAATTATGAGCTTTATGGCAGTATTACTGTATCAATGAACTGGTAAGATGTTTATAACAGACTCATAGCAATCATAAAGGGCCTCTCTGTATGACAAGTAATTTTCACGTGTCATATACATTACAACAAATAAAAGTAGAATACACTAAGGTGAATAGCATTGTAAGATCTACTAGTAAAATGTGATTTAAATGTACTTAAATAAGCATGCGATTAAAATAATCTGATTCTAAAATTAACAATGGAATTCTGCCTTTTATTCCTTATGCACTCATTATTATTTCACAGCCATGATATTTATCCATGACAAGAATACCAGATGATCTCAGAGATACATGTCTCTTTATGAAAATAAGAAATTAAAGAATGTGCTATAAAAGATTTTTCTTTAGGCTCAATACAGTATGCTAATTTAATCCAAAATCTGAGGTAAAATATAAATTTTTCCAACTTCTGTATAATGCGCACCATTTCATGTTTGAATAAAAAAATCTACTTTTAAGTTATTCTCGTATTTGTAATAGTGGTTAGATACAATACCTAATCATTACAAAACTCTTCATGGTTATCTCTATTATAACCTATGCTGCTGCTGCTGCTGCTGCTAAGTCACTTCAGTCGTGTACGACTCTGTGCAACCCCATAGACGGCAGCCCACCAGGCTCCCCCGTCCCTAGGATTCTCCCGGCAAGAACACTGGAGTGGGTTGCCATTTCCTTCTCCAATGTGTGAAAGTGAAAAGTGAAAGTGAAGTCGCTCAGTTACAAGAGATAAATGATGCCTTTTCTGTTTCAGTTTTTCATTCATGCATGAGAATAGCTTCAATACTTTGTAGTTTATATCAACAAGGATTTATTGTTTCTCGGCTTTGTGGGGGACAGAAATTCTTGCATTGTTCGGTTGGAAAGTTATCTTTCACATGGTAGTAGTGCTGTTCCCTCAGTTTTATTCAACTGGTGACTGCACTGTACTAACTGGAATCAAAGGGGCGAAGAAAAGAGGAAGATGGGAGTCCTATCTTTTAAAGTCAGTGAGTAATTGAGAAAGCTATTCAGCTGTAAACATAGGCTATTTTTTTCTATCAAATTATTGGGTAATGGTAAACTCAAAGATCAGACAGAAACTTCTATAAGATAGTGTGAAATACACACAGTCCAGTATGTGAAATACACACACTCCAATATTTGAAATACGCACACTGCTCATGCAAAATCTGTCCAAAACTAGCATTAACATGAAGGCCAGGACTGCATCATGTAAGTCCACTCCAGAAGAGGTGTTTTTTTCTTTTTTTTTTGTAGGAGCAGTTTCTCAGTTGTAGTTTCTTAGTTTATCTTTTCTTTTCCCAGAACTAAAAAGATGTTACCTCAGGTTTCTTTTAATCTAAATATAGGTGTACAAAAATAAAAATTATCTCCCCTCTTACCTTATGGGATGAAATATAATGATGAGGCAAGAACAGAAAAGAAAATCACAGGAATTTCCTAAAAGGTAGGAAATAAAGCACACAGCAATATTGGTCTACAGGAGTTTTCAAATCCAATTGTGTGTATATTGTTAGAGATACTCCTAAAGCAGGAAGTGTTCTTCAGTTAAGACCTAAGTTTTCTCCCTGGGAATGTTTTCCACAGATTTTAACACTATCTTATAGAAGTTTCTGTCTGATCTTTGAGTTTACCATTACCCAATATTTTGATAGAAAAAAATAGCCTATGTTTACAGCTGAATACAGACTGGTTCCAAATAGGAAAAGGAGTACGTCAAGACTGTATATTGTCACCCTGCTTATTTAACTTATATACAGAGTACATCATGAGGAACACTGGGCTGGAAGAAGCACAAGCTGGAATCAAGATTGCTGGGAGAAATATCAATAACCTCAGATATGCAGATGACACCACCCTTATGGCAGAAAGTGAAGAGGAACTAAAAAGCCTCTTGATGAAAGTGAAAGAGGAGAGTGAAAAGGTTGGCTTGAAGCTCAACATTCAGAAAACAAAGATCATGGCATCTGGTCCCATCACTTCATGGGAAATAGATGGAAAAACAGTGGAAACCGTGTCAGACTTTATTTTTTTGGGCTCCAAAATCACTGCAGATGCTGATTGCAGCCATGAAATTAAAAGACGCTTGCTCCTTGGAAGGAAAGTTATGACCAACCTAGATAGCATATTAAAAAGCAGAGACATTATTTGCCAACCAAGGTCCATCTAGTCAAGGCTGTGGTTTTTCCCGTGGTCATGTATGGATGTGAGAGTTGGACTGTGCAGAAAGCTGATTGTTGAAGAATTGATGCTTTTGAACTGTGGTGTTGGAGAAGACTCTTGAGAGTCCTGTGGACTGCAAGGAGGTCCAAGCAGTCCATTCTAAAGGAGATCAATCCTGGATGTTTATTGGAAGGACTGATGCTAAAGCTGAAACTGCAATACTTTGGCCACCTCATGCGACGAGTTGACTCACTGGAAAAGACTCTGATGCTGGGAAAGTTTGGGGGCGGGAGGAGAAGGGGACGACGGAGAATGAGATGGCTGGATGGCATCACCAACTCAATGGACATGAGTTTGAGTGAACTCCGGGAGTTGGTGATGGACAGGGAGGCCTGGCGTGCTGTGGTTCATGGGGTCGCAAAGAGTCAGACACGACTGAGCGACTGAAATGAACTGAACTGAACTGAACTGAACAGCTGAATAGCTTCCTCAGTTACTCACTGACTTTAAAAGATAGAACACCCATATTCCTCTTTTCTTCACCCCTTTGATTCCAGGCTGAAGATTCTTTCATCAATATAGTTCTCTTAAAAACATTTTTGATTTCAATGAATAAAGCTAAGATTCCCTCAATGCCCTCAAAATCTCATCCATAATTCCACTGGAAAGAGACATCTCTCTACTTTAGTTGGGTAAAGCTGCTATGGGACAATGCCCATATGGTTCTTAGAATCCATTTTGCTAGCTGCAAGCGATTTAAATCTTTCAAAAACTGTAGTAAGAGACTTGAAGTCTCAACGTTTAGTTTTATCCACTCTGAAGCCACATGTAATTGGGAAGACAATTAACATTTATCATAAAGCTATTTCTCACTTTAAGAAAACTTTTGTCAAGAATAGTAGAGGATGAGAAAATCATATGTTTTCTAACTTAACAGTTTTGAGTTTGAAATATTTTCTCCAAATTCTTTTTGAAAACTAAACAGCACCGCTTTAGTTCATCTCTCTTTTACAGGACTTCATCGGAGGTAACATGTCTTAATTAACCGGCACTTTGAACGTTAAATAAATCTTAAAATATGTTTAGTTAGTTCTCAGATTTGATAGGTATATTTTCTATCATACATGTAATGCAGTCAACAGTCTTGCCAGTTTTTCTGCCAAAACATAGCGTGCCTGCTTTCTTTAGTCTCCAGTATCAGTTTTCTGACTGAATTTTCTGTCTTTTGAATTTTGCTTACTGTTTGATCCTGGAGCCAATACCAAATGGGTTAGGCTTTTTTTAGAGTAACAACCACATTCAAGGGGAGAGAATTGGTATGTTCATAAAGATGGGGTAAAAATTAATAAAAAACTATCTTTGTAGATTATTTACTAGATGATCACTTTCTGCCTGTGATCTCTTTTGAATTTTGAAATATATTAAAGAGTGGAGCTGTGTGACTGAAAGCTAAAAACAGTGTATTCAGTAAGTCATGGATGTTTGGTATACAAAGATAACCTAGGATTTTTTTTCATAGGTGATATTATATAATTTTAATATACTGAATTTTATTTGTGTACATTTATATATGACTATAATATGAATAAACAGTAATATTAATTACTCAGTATTTATTTCTATTGTAAACTTCTAAAGAAAGTGGTTCTTAATTAGAGGAAAGTTGTTGTTTAGATTGTGGAAAGAAATATCTTCCTTTTAAAATGTTGTCAATTGTTTTGTGATATAGTTATCAATGTCACTTACACTAATTAGCATGAATCCCATATCTTGCTGTCTAGATAAGTGCTGATTGGGAATCAATATCCATAGTAGTGAAGATAGATGTGATTTTTTAATCTCACTTTCTCTCTTATCGATGTTGCATTAATAAGCTTGTTCAATACTATAGGACACTTTATTCATGTTTCTTTTTTAAAAGCAAAACATACTGTTTGGCTCAACTTAATAATTTAGAAATTGAATTAAATAAAGTGTTTATACTAGAAAATAGAATCCACCATACCAGTACAACCTATTGGACCATCTCTGAGAAGTAATCAAATCTTCCATGATAAAATTTCCTTTAATTCTCTATAATGTTAATTAAAGTATTTTATATACAAATTATTTTAAATAGTAAAATGGTAAACATATATATTTATAACATTTCACTAATAAAATTATAAAATATGTCTCATACTTTTTAAGTATTTTAAAACATAAATTTATTTTAAAATAATATATTAAAAGCCTATACATATATTTCTTTATGACAATATGTTGACAACACATTCAAATTTTGAAGTTTTCAAAATTTGAGGATATATTTTTCCCAATGTAGAGTTGAAAAGTTAAATCTAATATTTTTATTTCTGTGCCCTAACAGCCTATTAAAAGGTCAAAACAGAAGCTACCTGTTAGAGTTTCACTACTTTGAAAATTTGCCATGATTTTTCACTGTATCTATTCTTAATATGAAGTGACAGCATGGCAAAGGAAGTAATTTCAACACATTTTCTTGGTATTGGTTGCACATCCTTTTCCTTGTGATCTCTCCAGTGATTTAAAAAATATTTTATGCCAAGAATTTCTTCAATATTTGACTGAATTTCTCTGTTGACATAATTTTATAAACGTTTTTTATTTTTTTCTTGGTAAAATCATTACTTTTTTCTAGCTTCTACCTCTCAAAGATTCTACGCACTGTTAAAATAAGAGCCAAGTAAACTGCCGGAAGTCATTCCTTTTTCCTTTAGGAGTTTTTTTTTTTTTTCCCTGTTGTCTGCTGATTTATTAACCGATCCAAGGCAAAATATGAAGACTCTACTATATTTGTGGTAATGTAGTCAATATTTGAAATAAATAAGCAAAGAGCTGTATCAAATTCTCTTAGAAGTAATATTGTTGTTGTTCAGTTGCTAAGTCATGCCTGACTGTTTGCAACCCCATGAACTGCAGTACTCCAGGCTTTCCAGTCCTTCACTATCTCCCTGAATTTGCTCAGACTAATGTCCATGGAGTCAATGATGCCATCCAGCCATCTCATCCTCTGTCATCCCCTCTCCTCCTGCTCTCAATCTCTCCCAGCATCAGGGTCTTTCCCAATCAGCTGGCTCTTCCCATCAGGTGGCCAACTTTTTGGTGCTTCAGCAACAGTCCTTCCAATAAATATACAGGGCTGATTTCCTTCAATATTGAATGGTTGTTTCGTTCAACCCATCCTTAGATTGAACAAGTCTCCTTGCAGTCCAAGGGATACTCAAGAGTCTTATCCAGTACTATGATTTGAAAACATCAATTCTTCAGCACTCAATTGTCTTTATGGTGCATTTCTCACATCCATAGGTGACTACTGAAAAAAACCATAGTTTTGACTATATGGACTTTTGTCAGCAAAGTGATGTCTCTGCTTTTTAATACACTGTCTAGGTTTGTCATAACTTTTCTTCCAAAGAGCAAGTGTCTTTTAATTTTATGGCCACAGTCACAGTCTACAGTAATTTTGGAGACCAGGAAAATAAAATCTGCCACTATTTCCATGTTTTTTCTCCTATTTGCATGATGAGTCTGGATGCCATGATCTTCATTTTTTGAATGTTGAGTTTTAAGCCAGCTTTTACACTCTCCTCTTTCACCTTGACCAAGAGGCTCTTTAGTTCTTCTTTGCTTTCTGCCATTACAGTGGTATCATCTGCATATCTTGAAGTTGCTGATATTTCTCCCAGAAATCTTGATTCCAACTTGTGACTCATCCAGTCCAACATTTCCCATGATGTGCTCTGCATATAGATTAAATAAACAGAGTGACAGTATACAATCTTGACAACTCCCTTCCCAGATTTTGAACCAATCCATTGTTCCATGTCGGGCTCTAACTGGTGCTTCTTATCTTGCATACAGGTTTCTCAAGAGGCAGGTAAGGTAGTCTGGTATTCCCATCTCTTTGAGAGTTTTCCACAGTTTGTTATGATCCAAATAGTCAAAGGCTTTAGTATAGTTAATGAAGCAGAAGTAGGTGTTTTCCTGGAATTCTCTTGGTTTTTCTATGATACACAGTTGTGTGCAGTTTGACTTCTGGTTCCTCTGCTTTTTCTAAACCCAGCTTCTACAGCTGGAAGTTCTCAGTTTATGTGCTTTTGAAGTGAAGCTTGAAAGATGCCGAGCGTTACCTTGCTAGCATGTGAAATGAGTGAAATTGTGGGCTAGTATGAACATTCTGTGCTAGTATGACAGAATATTATAGATGTGTATTTGACAATCCATAAATTGTTGAGTGAAAACAGAAGATTGTAAGGCAATAAATACTGTAACTGCATTCATTAAAAAATATTGTCTGTATTTGTGTGTGTGCTACAGAGGAAGATGCATGCAAGAATGAGTTCTAGAACAGTCACAGCGCCTACCTCTAAACATTTGAATTGCCGGTTACTTTTATCATCTTTGCTTTTTGTTCATGTTTTCTGGCCCCGCATGTTGGGGGATCTCATTTCCCAAACCAGGGATGGAAACTTGGCCACAGTTGTGACAGCCCAGAACCCTAACCACGAGGCCACCAGAGAACTCTTTTCTTTGTATTTTTTTGAATAGATAAATGAACAAGTATCCTTTTTATTAAAAAAGTAACGCTATATTTAAAATCAAGCAGAATAAATAAAATTGGTTACTTAAACTGTAAATAAACAAAAGCACATATTTTTCTTAATCAAAAGCAATGCTGAAATAGTACCCCTCAATAAAAAGGAATGAACAGCGGATTCATGGGACAACACCTTGAGTCTCAGAAACATCATGCCGTGGGAAATAAGCTTGTCCACTTATGTGACTTATAAAGGAAGAAACAAATCTATATTTATAGTAAACAGATCAAGGGTCACCTGGGGCCCTGGGTCTGGGATTAAATTCAAAGAGACACATGAAAAATGTTTTGGAGTGACTGAAACATTCTATATCTTAATTGGGGGGTGGCTAACAGGGGAATCTTGGAGAAGGAAATGGCAACCCACTCCAGTGTTCTTGCCTGGATAATCCCAGGGATGGGGGAGCTTGGTGGGCTTCCGTCTATGGGGTCACACAAGTTGGACACTACTGAAGTGACTTAGCAGTAGCAGTAACAGCATGAACATTCTGTGGCATTTCTCTTCTTTGGAATTAAATGAAAACTGATCTTTTACAGTTCTATGGCCTTTGCTGAGTTTTCCAACTTTGCCGGCATGTTGAGTACAGCATTTTAACAGCATCATCTTATAGGATTTTAATATATATCAGTTCAGTTCAGTTGCTTATCTTGTCTTACTCTTCGCGACACCAGGGACTACTGCACACCAGGCCTCCCTGTCCATCACGAACTCCCGGAGTTTACCCAAACTCATGTCCATTGAGTCGGTGATGCCATCCAAACATCTCATCCTCTGTTGTACCCTTCTCCTCCTGCCTTCAATCTTTCCCAGCATCAGGGTCTTTTCAAATGAGTCAGTTCTTCGCATTAGGTGGCCAAAGTATTGGAGTTTCAACTTCAGCATCAGTCGTTCCAGTGAACACCCAGGACTGATCTCCTTTAGGTTGGATTGGTTG